>NC_053494.1:135599196-136199196 GCF_905171775.1 Rana temporaria | reverse complement strand
ACCAGTACTGCATGCATCAGGTCAAAACCCCCCATGTGCACGGGGCTTAAAGCTTTGGCAAATCTTGCCTTACAATACAACTTGATGATAATATTAGAAAGGAAACTTTTCTTAAAAAAGGGGGAACTTGGAGAATTCGGCCTGAAGGTTTGTACAAAAGACGTGTTTTGTTTGTCAAAGTATGCATTTATAAAACCGTTGCGCTTTTAGACTTTGTTTACTGTGTTCTTTACTACAACACAAACATATTTATAATGATGTGTAATGTAATAAAATACCAAGTCCGAGCTAAAATCTGTGGGGGTTAGAAGTTTAATGTAGTCTTCAAAACAAGAACATCTCTTGAATTGGCAGCATTCTATTGATTACGGCACAATAATTCCTGTCCTTAGCCACTGAAATGACATTACCTTCCTAGATGTGTTCCAGAGAACTTCAAAGCCAGACCTTCCCGCAAACACATTGATTTTTCATTATCCCTCCTAACATTTCTTAGCCTTGTAATAGTGAAGTTATTCTAAATGTATATTGTGAATAATGTAGAAAAAGTATGACCATTCCTTGATCAGTAGTTATATAGAAAGAATTAGCCCTCCAATCTCTCTAGACCGCGGGTCATTCTATCTTCCTACGCAATTGGGAGAAGGATCTTCACAAGGATTTTTCAGAGACTCAAAAAGCGACGATACTACATCTCGCACACACCTCATCATTGTCCTCTAGGACTGCGAAAGTCATTTATAAACTGCTTACTAGGAGGCATCTCACCTCCGTGGTGCTTCATGCGATTTTTCCCCAAGTTTCCCCTCTTTGCTGGCGGGGCTGTGGTGACCCTGTGACGCACGCACATCTGTGTTAGTATCTCCCGCTTATCCGCCCTTACTGGCGGTCTGTATTTCATTGGATACAGGAAATTCAGGTCTTTGAGACCCTGGGTGACCCCTTGGTCATACTACTTCACTGTACGGACAAACCAGTTAGATCATATAAGAAATCACTGACACCTCATTTATTAAATGCAGCAAAGTCCCTTGTTCCCAGGTTTTGGAAGCAGGCAGCTACACCAACCCTGCACCAATGGCTAATAGAGGTGGATCATACTTATCATATGGAAGACCTTACACATTCTCTTAAAAACTACACGTAAAATATGTTCTGACTGGTTTGCCTTTAAATTTACCTCTGCTTATGCGGATATCATGTCTCAACCTATGTAAAACTGGCCTTTTTGCTAACCTAATATGTTTTTATTTTTTTTTATGGTTGAGTGCTGTCTGGGGCAGAAATTGCCTCCCCTTCCCTTCTCCTACTGTCTCCCCTGTCTCCCCTTCCCTCTTTGTTTTGTTTTCTTCTGCTCTTTTCTCTGTTTCTTAATCTCTTGCCGACCGAGGACGTCCCTGGGACATCCTCGGCTTTGTGCGGTAATATCTGAATGATGCCTGCAGCTAGAGGCATCATTCAGATATCGCCATCTTCAGCCGCCGATTCTGTTCACGATAAGAATGATCAAAGCGGCGATCCCGCTGCTTGATCGTTCTTATAGGCAGCGGGAGGGGACGTCCCCCCGCCGCCATCCGGTGCTTCTCTGGGCTCTCCCGTCCCATCAGGGGCCCGGAGAGCGAATCGGTCGGCGCTGCTGGAAAGCATAGAGATGACTGGTGACCAGATGGTCACCAGTCATCTCTATGACCGTCGGAGGCCCGGGCGCGACGGTATGACGTCACGCCCGGTACCCGAAAGTAAACAAAGCCGCAATCGCGGCTGTCGGCATGTGATCAGTGATTTTTTTTCCCCCCGATTTCATGCTTGGAGGAGAGATGTGGGGTCTTTTTGACCCCACATCTCCATAAAGAGGACCTGTCACACTGATTACTATTACAAGGGATGTTTACATTCCTTGTAATAGGAATAAAAGTGATAAAAAAAATAAATGTAAAAATAAAAAGAATTAAGTAAAATAAAATAAAAATAAAAAAAATAATAATTTCAAAACGCCCCTGTCCCCGTTATCTTGCGCGCAGAAGCGAACACACATGCAGGTCCCACCCACATATGTAAACGCCGTTCAAACCCCACATGTGAGGTATTGTTGCGTGCGGTAGAGCGAGAGCAGCAATTCTAGCACTAGACCTCCTCTGTAATTTGAAAATAGTAACATGTAAAAAATATTAAAGCGTCACCTATGGAGATGTTTAAGTACCGAATTTTGGCGCCATTCCATGAGTGTGCGCAATTTTAAAGCGTGACATGTTAGGTATCTATTTACTCGGTGTAACATCATCTTTCACATTATACAAAAAAATTGGGCTAACTTTTTTGTTAGCTGTTTTGTTAATTTTTTAATTCATGAAACCGTTTTTTTTTTAAAATGATTGCGCAAATACCATGCAAGAAAAAAAGTTGAAATGACCGCCATTTTGTTCCCTAGGGTGTCTGCTAAATAAAAATATATAATGTTTGGGGGTTCTGATTAATTTTCTAGCAAAAAAAATGTGATTTTTACATGAAGGAGAGAAGTGCCAAAATTGGCCTGGTGGTAAAGTGATGTGGGTATGTCATGTGGGTATGTGTAACGTTGCTTGCTATTACTACACTGTTCTTACAGATTGGGTCTTCTCAGATGATTGTATGTCTTATTTTATTTTCTTTATTTTTTGGTCTGTCGTCTGCTCACGACTTATAGTTGGTTTTGTCTCAGTTCAACTTTGCTCTTTGTATTACTCACGTAACTATGGTTCGTATGATTGTCATATGTCCTCCACTCTATATTATTGTTAATAAAAACTTATTGAACAAAAAATATAGAAAGACTTAGGCTGCTTTCACATTGCAGCGTCGAGCCGCAGTGACGGTATAGCCGCACTATTTGTAGCGCGGCTATACCATCATGTTTAGCGCGATATTCGGGCACTAGCAGTGAGGTTTTAACCCCCGTTAGCGGCCGAAAAAGGGCGGGCGGTATTACCGCGGTATTACCGCGCTTTCCCATTGATTTCAATGGGAAGGCACGGTATAGGAGCGGTGAACACACCGCTCCTATACCGCGGTAAAGATGCGGCTAGCAGGACTTTTGGAGCGTTCCTGCTAGCGCACCGCTTCAGTGTGAAAGCCTTCGGGCTTTCACACTGAAGACTACAGGGCATGATTTTTCATGCGGTATAGCAGCGCTATTTTTAGCGCTGTACCGCATGAAAAACGCCCCAATGTGAAAGGGGCCTTAAAGGAGAACAAGTATGTTACAATTCAATTGTATGAAGTAGTCATCTGATGTTTCTTTAAACACGTTGATGAGAAAGAAATGTATTAATTTAAAGCAGAGTTCTGCCCCCCACCCCCACGAAAACTAAATCTAAAAGTCAGTAGCTACAAATACTGGGCCAGATTCACGAATATCTACGGCGGCGTAACGTATCCCCTTTAGTTTCGCCGCTGCAAGTTTTCGGCGTAAGTGCTTGATTCACAAAGCACTTGCCTGTAAACTTGCGGCGGCGTAGCGTAAAGCCGTCCGGCGCAAGCCCGCCTAATTCAAATGGGGCGTGTACCATTTAAATTAGGCGCGTTCCCGCGACGAACATTCTGCGCATGCTCCGTTAGGAAATTTCCCGCCGTGCTTTGCGCGAAATTACGGCGCCCAACGTGTTTTTTGAACGGCGACGCGCGTAACGTACTTTCGTATTCCCAGACGTCTTACGCAAAAAAAAAATATTAAAATTCGACGCGGGAACGACAGCCATACTTTAACATGGATGGTGTAATTTTACACCATCTAAATAGCACTCTTAACTTTACGACGGGAAAAAAACGACTGGCGACGAAGTAAGAAATTGCGACAAACGCGCGTATCTTTGTGGATCGCCGTAACCAGCTAATTTGCATACCCGACGCTGGAAAACGACGCAAACTCCACCCAGTGGCCGCCGGAAAATTACACCTAAGATCCGAAGGCGTACGAAGCCGTACGCCTGTCGGATCTTAGCCAAAAGCCGTCGTATCTTTGTTTGTGAATTACAAATAAAGATACAACGCGGCAAATTTGAAAGTATGCCGGAGTATCAGCAGATACTCCGGCGTACTTTTTCTGTGAATCTGGCCCACTGTAACTGTTGACTTTTAATATTAGGACACTTACCTGTCCAGGGATCCCATGATGTCGGCACGCCCGGCCGATTTTCAGACCGGCTCTCGGGTGCTGCCACCGCCAATTATGGTGAGGGAAACCAGCAGTGAAGCCTTTTGGGCTCACAGCCCCGATTCCCTACTGCGAATGCGCGAAGCCTACCTTTTGGGGGGGAGACAGGATACCTGTCTTTGACAGGTATCCTTTCCCACTTCTGGGAGCCTCAGCTGTGGGTGGTGATGTCACGGCTAAGTCCACCTCCTCCTCCTTCTCCCGGGCCAGTAGGAGAGAGGAGCGGGCCACACAGATGCGTAGTAGGGTTACCGGGGCGAAGCCAAAAGGCTACATTGCCAGGTACCTTTACCCGCAATGACGGCGACAGCACCCGACAGATGATGGAAACTTCAGCTGTGGTGCCGACATCGCTGCACTCCAGGACAGGTAAGTGTCCTATTATTAAAAGCCAGCATCTGCAGTATGTGTGGCTGCTTGCTTTTATTTTTTTTTATTTGGGGCAGAACACCGCTTTAAAATCCCTGGTAGATACCAGAACTAGTGTCCCCATTGGAACATTTCCCCTCCATTCCTGTTTTAGTGATATCCCAAATTTTGTCTTTTTCCTTGCATTTGATCTTGGTGATAACGGTAAACAGGACAAATAGAGAGGGTGGCTCTCCTTAGCGGGGACACAGACCGCAATAAAAACAGGGGTTCAAATCCCTCTCCACTCTATCCATGAGCACATTTTTATTCAGCAATGTATAAATAGGAGAAATATGATAATGTTCCTGTGGTTTTGTAAGAAAGTGAATACTGTGTGGATGTGATTTATTTTTAATTGTGACATAAAACAAATCCGGGCCTGTCAGACTGGTGGCATTGGGGCACATGTAGCCCTCTGACTCATTGCTTGCGGCTGTCAGCTTGGTTAAAGTGGTTATAAAAGCTAAAATAATGTTTAACTCTAATGCATTCTCAGCATTAACCACTTCCGAACCGCCTGTCCACAATGTACTGTGGGCGGGCAGCCCGTGCAGGTAACGTGACATACTAGCCTGCCTCCAGGTTTTAGGGCATGTGCATGCATGCCCTTTTGCTGACACCCACTGTGATTGTACAAATTGATTACAGCTTGCTGTGAAAGGGGCTAGGAGAGGATGCCCACATCCCCAAGTGACAAATTTACAGAAAAACCCTCTAGTGGGACTTTTTAGGGCATTGACTGCAAGGAAATAGAATTATTTGTTTAAAAGGGTACAAATGTATTGTTTGGAAATATTAATAGATTATGATGCAGAATTAAAACATAAACACATTGATGTGATTACAGTAAATACATAGGGCCAGATTCAGAAAGAATGGCTTAAGTTTAGGCGGGCGTAGCATATCTCATATACGCTACGCCGCCATAACTTAGAGAGGCGAGTACCGTATTCACAAAGAACTTGCGCCCTGAGTTACGGCGGCGTAGCGTAAATGGGCCGGCGTAAGCCTGCGTAATTCAAAGTAGGCTGGTAGGGGGCGTGTTGTATGGAAATTAATCGTGACCCCACGTAAATGACGCGCCTAACGAACGGCGCATGCGCGCGCATGCTCAGTATCACGTCAAATTTTTTCCCTAAGTTACGCGGCTCAATGCTTAGTCAACGTGAACGTAACCTATTTTAATACGCCGGGCGCAAGTACGTTGGTGAATCGGCGTATCTAGCTCATTTGCATATTCGATGCGGAAATATACGAAAGCGCCCCTAGCGGCCAGAGTAAATATGCACCTAAGATACGACGGCGTAAGAGACTTACGTCAGTCGTATCTTAGACAAATTCTGGCGTATCTGATTCTTTGAATCAGGCGCCAAGATACGGACTTACGACGGCGTATCTGGAGATACGCCGCCGTAAATCCTTTCTGAATCTGGCCCATAATGTTTCTAAATTTAGATAACCACAATTCTCTGTCAATGGTAGAACCAAGACCAGAATAGTACCCAACACGTTTCAAAATATTGCGTAATTATCCTTCAGGGGTAGGTGGTTATAGATACACAATAGTATCTAAAAAACATTTATACTCTTTCTTGTGAAAAAAAAAAAACATTTATACTCACGTAGGTTATACTGCATCTGTCCTCTGCCGGCTTAGACCACTCAGTTCTCCCCTCTTCTCTGAGCAGGGAGCCATGACTGTCACTGAAGTGCGGGGCTGTTTATGGGGTGGAAGGGGCTGGTTCAGGCACCTGGCAGATCGCTGAGAGGCTGAGCCAGGTGTCAATCATCCAGGCTTCTGAGTGGATCCGAGCGTATGCTCTGGATTTTTCCAGAGCCTGGACCAGCTCTGTGATGTCAGCCGACAGCAGGCTTCAACCTGCTGTCAGCTGAAAATGAATCACAGAAGTGCATAATAAACTGCACTCCTGTGATCCACAGGAGTAGTATAGCCTAAAAAGCTTTGGCTATATTTCTCCTTTAATTGAACAAGCTGAAGTTAGAAGCTGATTGGCTATCATGCACAGCTGCACCAGATTTTGCACTCTGTAGAGTTAATAAATCAACCCCATAGTACAGATCTTGCTAATTATTTGCTTTGCAATATAGGATTTAGAATTGCCATATCTAGATATTGTAAATGTGTACCAGAACAAACAAATACCTACTTTAAAAAAATGTCCCCTTTCTAGCCTGTAGATTTTATAAATGCCCCAATGGCTTCTAAATGACACCTATCACTTTGTGGCAAGAGGTTAGCAAATGTGGGGTAGATTCACAAAGGAGATACGACGGCGTATTTCCAGATACGCCGTCGTATCTCTGAGTCTGGCCGGTCGTATCTATGCGCCTGATTCATAGAATCAGTTACGCATAGATTTCTATTAGATCCGACCGGCGTAAGTCTCTTATGCCGTCGGATCTTAACTGCATATTTACGCTGGCCGCTAGGGGCGTGTACGCTGATTTACGCCTAGAATATGTAAATCAGCCAGATACGCAAATTCACGAACGTACGCCCGGCCGACGCAGTACTGTTACTCCGTTTACGTTAGGCTTTTCCCAGCGTAAAGTTACCCCTGCTATATGAGGCGTATATGTGGCGTACCAATGTTAAGTATGGCCGTCGTTCCCGTGACAAAATTTGAAAAATTTACGTCGTTTGCGTAAGTCGTCCGTGAATGGGGCTGGACGTCATTTACGTTCACGTCGAAACCAATGACGTCCTTGCGGCATACTTTGGAGCAATGCACACTGGGAAATTCCATGGACGGCACAGGGTCAATCACGTCGGGTCAGGGTTAATTTACATAACACACGCCCACCTCTTCACAATTTGAATTAGGCTGGCTTACGTCGGCCTATTTACGCTACGCCGCCTGTAAAAGTTGCGGAGGCGTAACGTAAATAGGATACGTTACGCCCGCACAAACATACGCCATTCTACGTGAATCTACCCCTGTGTGCATGTTCATGAATGGAGTAATTTTGCAAATGCGCACCTAACCAGGTGATGAGTCTTGTCCAACATTTTTCTCTCCAGCTTTCTCTCTAGTTTTATATAAGCTGTGACTATCCAACCTGGCTGTTCTGAGCCAAACATCCATGTACTGCCATATAAACACTATGAAAGCGCACAGGCTTGAAGTAGACTTTTCTATTTCCAGCATGCACTTAAAGCTGTGCTCCAGGTAAACAGCTAAAAATACCATGGATATTGTGAGCTGCCTTATCTCTCTAAAGGATTTATTATTGTATCCAGCCAAATTTGTAATTCTCCCAGTTTAAATGCTGCTTTTCCAGGGCTGATGGTCATACATCAAAGCAGTTATATGTGAAAACACATTTTAAGGGTCCATGCACACTGGGTGTAAAAAAAATGGCAGTTCTTTTGGCCAAAAAAATGCTCATATAGAGCGCTTTTGTATAAGCGTTTAGCATTTCTGCCAGAAAACAGCTCCTCTCAGAAATGCAATCCAGAAACTTTCTTTTTTTTGCCTCTAAACGTTCTAACCTGCAAAGAAACCAAGACGAGAGTAAGAAGAGGCGGGAGCCCCGAAGGAAGAAAACGGAAAGAAAAAAAATTGAGAAAAGGAGAGAGGGGATGAGGGTGATAGGAATATGGACTCTGGATCATTAGATGGGTCGAACAAAGATGTCCAAGGCTAGCTGGAGGAAGTGAGGGAAAGGCATACTGAACCCAAATTCAAGCAAACGTATCCTTGAGGATGCTCGACATTTGTTTGTTAAGCATCAAAGCAGTCATATGGTCTCCAACTCCCTGAAAGGGGACAGTGGGTTTCCTCCAGGCCTGGACAATTGTTCTTTTGATGACAAAAATAAGTAAGATGCCAACTTTTGCTGATGGGCATAGAGGCCTGGGATAGGGCAATGCAACAGTGCAAATTTAGCTTCCTTACAGATAGTCAAGTGGAACAGATTGTATAGGAGGCCAAAAACTTTAGACCAAAATCCTCTCAATCCTGGACAAATCCACCAAGTATGTATGGCCACAACTTCAGAAGCAGCGTTCACCAGAAATAGGAATGGCATGGGACCTAGTACCACCACAGAAACACTTTGTATGCCGCCTCTAGGATAGCAGTGGTAAAGGAGCATTTTGCTACGGAAGGCCGGATCTATCTCAGACGCCAAGTCTTGTTCCTACTGAGACACATACGAGAGAGAAATACGGGATGTTCTACAATTCAGGGATGTGTAGAAATGTCAAACTTTTAAACTGCTCAAATTCACAGTGTTGCAGCAGACCTAGAGTCCACAAATACTTGCCTTTGCTCCAGCATGGTAACATTCTTTAACTATCCTTTCAGCATCTTTATTCAGTTTTCTTCAGGATTGGGACATTTTTGATTAGGCAGGCCGAGATGACATAACCTGTGCATATGCACTGCTCACTGGACATTGTAAAAAAAATGTGCAAACAGGTGGATAAAAATACAGAGGGCAATGGGATACAGGACTTTAAAGGTCTGTGTACAAATCCATATGGATGGACATGTTGAAATCGTCTGTTTCAACATGTTTCATCATGAGGCTTCTTCAGGATAGGGCGTGGTGTCAATTTTATACATAAACATAATTCAATGCATGTATGTAAATAATCAACAAATCTTTGGCTAGATAGCAAACAAGAACACAGAGCATCCCCCCATCCTGGAAAGAGTTCCCCAGAGGCTTGGTTCCTACCTCGATTGAATGAGGAAATTAAGCCAATTACTTTGCAAAAACTGTAAGTAAGAAGTCTATTCGTGATGGCCTTGCATGCCCAACTAACTAAGATCTGATCATCCACGTATACCGGATACCGCAGGGAGGGGTATATCATCATAGAATGTATGGTAAATACCAAGATGTGGCCTATGGGTTAATAATACACAATATTCTGATCTGTCTTAAAGCAGAGTTACACCCAAAAGTGGA
Source organism: Rana temporaria (assembly GCF_905171775.1). Taxonomy (NCBI): domain Eukaryota; kingdom Metazoa; phylum Chordata; class Amphibia; order Anura; family Ranidae; genus Rana; species Rana temporaria. The sequence continues at coordinate 136,189,655 of NC_053494.1, read as the reverse complement.
ACTTCCGCTTTTGAGCTCTTTCACACGGAGCGGACCGTTTCCGGGTCTGCTCCGTGTGTCTCCGTCGGTTCAGCGGGGATCCCCGCTCAGCTGTCGGCGGATAGGGCGGTCCCCGCACACAGTGCAGGGACCGCCCTGTCTCTGCTCCGCTGTCCCCTATGGGGAACCTGATGCAGACGGACCGTCTGTCCGTCTGCATCAGTTTCGCTCCGCCGAACGGAAGAAAAATAGGGTTTCTTCCGTTCGGAAAAGCGGATCCCGACTGACGCGGACGCTAGCGGATGCTCCATCCGCTAACGGACGCGTTCCCATAGGGATTCATTACAAGTCCGTTAACGGACTTGTAATGAGCGGACGAACGGTCCGCTAGTGTGAAAGGACCCTTAAGCATTCCTCGCCCCCTTACATGCCACATTTGGCATATCGTTTATTTTTTTGGTGGGGGGGTAGGGTTCCTATTTTTGACAGGTACTTCCTGTTCCACTTCATGCTTCCATCACCTTGCCACCTAGGCAACTCATCCATTATGTTCTTATGCTGTGATCATGCGATAAACTACTTGTTTGGACACTACCGTGTTCCACTTTATCTATTAAATTACGGATATGCTGTCTGACTTAGAACTGTGTTAACACTACAAAGATAATGCAAATTTGAAACTGATAACTCTCCTTATAGATACATGTGACTAGATTGTTAAGCTGGGGGCTGGAAATAGAGAGGTTGGAGCCTTAAGATCACAAAGAATCTTCCTGATGGAGGATTAGCCAGGTTTAAGAAGATGTTTTGAATATAGTAAGCTTATGACGTGACCAGTTTAAAGTACAACCTCTCTAATTGGAATGCCTTTTATCTAAAACTTTGCAAGAGTGCTGCTGCTTCCAACATAGCACTAGCTGATTTATCCTAGCTTGGCCTTGATATTAGCAGAAGCGTCCATTGCTGGTGCCACAATGTGTATATCCATATTATAATTATTATTATTTTATTTCAGAAAGAGGTTTATAAATCTAGCGATAAATAGGTACAGATATCTTCAATGAAACAAATGAAAATCTAAAATATGTGCTTATGTTTTTTATTATCCTACTTCCCCTCTACCAGCACATTGGCCATAAAACAAAGTGCATCTGGAAAGTATTCACAGTGCTTCACTTTTCTAACATTTTGTTATGTTACAGCCTTATTCCAAAATATATTATTATTTTCCTGAAAATTATACAAACAATACCCCATAGTGACAGTGTGAAAAAAGTTTGTTATAAATCTTTGCAAATTTATTAAAAAATTACACATACCTAAGTATTCACAGCCTTTGCCATGGCACTCAAAATTGAGCTCAGGTGCATCCTGTTTCCACCAATCATCTTTGAGATGTTTCTACAATTGATTGGAGTCCACCTGTGGTAAATTCAGTTGATTGGACATGATTTGAAAAGGCACACCTGTCTATATAAGTTCCACAGTTAACAGTGCATGTCAGAGCACAAATAAAGCCATGAAGTCCAAGGAATTGTCTGCAGACTTTCGACAAAGCATTGTATCAAGACAGAGAAGGGTACAGAAAAAAATCTGCAGCATTGAAGGTCCCAGTGAGCAAAGTAGCCTCCATCTGTAAATGGAAGAAGTTTGGAACCACCAGGACTCTTCCTAGAGTGGGCTGCCCGGCCAAACATAGGCGATCGGTGGAGGATGGCCTTAGTCATGGAGGTGACCAAGAATCCGATGGTCTCTCTGACAGAGCTCCAGCTTTTCTCTGTGGAGATGGGAAAACCTTCCTGAAGAACAACCATCTCTGCAGCAATCAGGCATATATGGTAGAATGGCCAGACGAAAGGCACATGACAGCACGCCTGAAGTTTGCCAAAAGGCAGCTGAAGGACTCTCGGAGAAACAAAATCCTCTGGTCAGATGAAACAATGCTTGAACTCTTTAGCCTGAATGGCAAGCGTAATGTCTGGAGGAAACCAGGCACCGTTCATCACTTGGCCAATACCATCCCTATAGGGAAGTATGGTGGTGGCAGCATCATGCTGTGGGGATGTTTTTAAGCGCCAGGAACTGGGGGACTAATCAGGATTGAAGGAAAGATGAATGCAGCAATGTACTGAGACATCCAGGGTTAAGACCTGCTCCTGAGCACTCTGGATCTCTGACTGGGTCGAAGGTTCATTTTCCAACTGGAAAATGACCCTAAGCCAAAATAGCAAAGGCCTGGCTATGGGACAACTGAATGTCCTTGAGTGGCCCAGCCAGAGCCCAGACTTAAACCTGTTTGAACATCTCTGGAGAGATCTGAAAATTGCTGTGCACTGACGCTCCCCATCCAACCTGATGGAGCTTTAGAGGTCCTGCAAAGTAGAATGGGAGAAACTGCCCAAAAATAGGTGTTTGGCAGATCCAGCAAAAGCAGTTTCCCTCCTGTATAAAGGGTAGCCAGAGTAGTTGCAGAATGACAAATGATTAGAGCAACTTAAGACCCATTGCTAAACTGTTTTAGTCAGTGCTTCTTTTTTTTGTGTATAATCTCTTTTTATTGAAATAAGAATTTTCAATCAATGAAAGAAGAAAAGGTTACAGTAAACAAAGACAGAACATTTGTGTCCATAAATCAAATCACCAATTCACCAGCAATTCAGAGCTTTAAACAGCAGTAAGAGGTGTACAAATTACCGTTTGGGGACCCTATAGTCAAAGTTTGGGTGCTGCAGCAACAACCAGCTGGATACTGGTTCCATGGATCGACAAACGGTAGCGTCCAAACAGGTAGTTTATTGCATGATCACAACATAAGAAGAGTGCCACCTTTCGGAGTGACGCAGGACCCCTTCGTCAGGCATGTGATAGAGCCTGACGAATAGGTCCTGCATGATTTCGAAACGTGGCACTCTTCTCATGTTCTTATGTTGTGATCATGCAATAAACTATTTGTTTGGACACTACCGTTTGTCAATCCATGGTGTGCTGGCATAATTTCAACACTGAAGAAATGACACTTTACTACAATGTAAAGTAGTGAGTGTACAGCTTGTATAACAGTGTAAATTTGCTGTCTCCTCAAAGTATCTCAACACACAGCCATTAATGTCTAAACCGCTGGCAATAAAAGTGAGTACACCCCTAAGTGAAAATTTCCTAATTGGGCCCAGTGTCATGTGACTCAGTGTTACAAGGTCTCAGGTGTGAATGGGGAGCAGGTGTGTTAAATTTGGCGTTATCGCTCTCACTCTCTCATACTGGTCACCAGAAGTTCAACATGACACCTCATGGCAAACAACTCACTGAGGATCTGAAAAAAATAATTATTGCTCTGTATAAAGATGGCCAGGCTATAAGAGGATTGCCAAGACCCTAAAACTGAGCTACAGCACGGTGGCCAAGACAATACAGTGGTTTAACAGGACAGGTTCCGCTCAGAACATGGTCAACCAAAGAAGTTGAGTGCATGTGCTCAATGTCTTATCCAGAGGTTATCTTTGGAAAATATACATATGAGTGCTGCCAGCATTGCTGCAGAGGGGGGGGGGGGGGTCAGCCTGTCAGTGCTCAGACCATATGCTGCACACGGCATCAAATTGGTCTGCATGGCTGTCGTCCCAGAAGGAATCCTCTCCTAAAGATGATGCACAAGTAAGCCTGCAAACAGTTTGCTGAAGACAGACTAAGGACATTACTGGAACCATGTCCTGTGGTTTGATAATACCAAGATAAAAGGGGTTGTAAAGGTAAAACATAACTTTCTTTTACCTTAGTGCAGTCTTCCTTCACTTACCTGATCTTTCGATTTTGCTTTTAAATGTCCTTATTACTTCTGAGAAATCCTCACTTCCTGTTCTTCTGTCTGTAACTACAGCTGTGATGTTCGCCGGGCGCCCGATCCAGTCTCCTCCCCCTATAGTTAGAATCACTCCCCAGGTAACACATTTAACCCCTTGATTGCCTCCTAGTGTTAACCCCTTCTTTGCCAGTGACATTTACATAGTAATCAGTGCTGTTTTTCTAGCACTGATCGCTGTATAAATGTGAATGGTCCCAAAATAGTGCCAAAAGTGTCCGATATGTCTGCGCAATGTCACAGTCACGATAAAAATCGCAGATCGTCGCCATTACTAGTAAAAAAATATATAATAAAAATGCCATAAATCAATCCCCTATTTTGTAGACACTATGCCCAGATTCTCATACAATTACGTTGCTCCTGGGCAGCGTAATGTATGTGATTTACGTTACACCGCCGCAGGTTTACAGCGTTAGTGCCTGATTCTCAGAACACTTACCTGTAAACTTGCGGCGGTGTATCGTAAAAGCGCTCGGCGCAAGCCCGCCCAATTCAAATGGGGCGGGCACCATTTAAATTAGGCGCGCTCCCGCGCCGAGCGTACTGCGCATGCTCCGTCGGGTAAATTACCCGACGTGCATTGCGCTAAATGACGTCGCCCCGACGTCATTTGCTTAGACGTTAACGTAAATGGCGTCCAGCGCCATTCACGGACGTCTTACGCAAACAACGTAATTTTTTTAAATTTCGACGCGGGAACGACGGCCATACTTAACATTGGTTGCCCCTCATAATAGCAGGGGCAACTTTACGCGTCGCTTAAGCTACGGAAACGTCGTAAATTCTCAGCGTTGACCGCGCGTATGTTCGGGAATCTCGCGTAATTACCTAATTTGCATAGACGACGGGGAAAACGACAATGCGACACCTAGCGGCGGGAAAAAAAATTGCATTTAAGATCTGACAGCGTAAGAGCCTTACGCCTGTCAGATCTAATGGGTATCTATGCGTAACTGATTCTAAGAATCAGTCGCATAGATACCCAGGGCCAGATTGGGACTTACGACGGCGCAAATGGTGTTGCGCCGTCGTAACGCCATTGAGAATCTGGGCCTATAACTTTTGCCAAACCAATAAATTATACGCTTATTGCTTTTTTTTTTATTTTATTTTTTATTTTTTACCAGAAATATGTAGAAGAGAACTTATCGGCCTAAACTGAGGAAATTTTTTTTAGATATTTTTTTAAAATTGGGATATTTATTATAGCAAAAACTAAAAAATATTGTGTTTTTTTTCAAACTTGCCACTCTTCTTTTGTTTATAGCGCAAAAAATAAAGGCCGCAGAGGTGATCAAATACCACCAAAAGAAAGCTCTATTTGTGGGGGAACAGTGTAGCATGACCACGCAATTGTCATTGAAAATGCAACAGCGTTAAAAACTGAAAATTGGCCTGGGCAGGAAAGGGGTGAACATGCCCTGTATTGAAGTGGTTAAATAAGTCATATTTCATAATTTACAGACTAAACCAAAAAGAATATTTGCAGTTTTATTTTTTGTCCAATAGGACATATGTAAAAAAATACTGTCCAAAACTTTTAAATAGGTTATTGTGTCCTGCAAATCCTTTTATCTTGCTTTGTTTGTTTTTCTTTTATATTATCAATTTTTTGTACAGCTACATAGTTATAAGCGAGGAAGGCTCCATTTACCCTTGTAGAAGTTTTTTTTTTACAAAGGAGAGGATATATTTGCTAATGTAGCCCCTTATAATTAAACTCAGACTCAGACTGATTGTTACTTTTAGGTCAGCCGTCTTTTTTTCTGTCTGTCACGGGCTGCTGCTTTATATCTAAAGACTTCCATCTGGTATAAGTATGGTTACATTTGTAACTGTCCAGCCTTGTTGCATTGCACCCTCTGAGTCAGAGGTCTGACGCTTATGTCCCGCAGCTGAGTGACAAACAGCTGACTCCATCGCTTGTCTTATGAGTTTATCCATTCTTTAGTATTGTGGCTATTAAGTCACGACATCTCCAAACTTCAAAGATCCAGGGAAAAGGTTTGAAGGTAGAAACCACATGAACACAAAGCCCCTCTACTAATAATAGAGGTAAACAAGGCACAACTTCAAAATAGTAATTATAAATGGGATGTGGGTAAGAGAGTAGGCTCTAGTCTTTGAAATTTCTGTGTTCTGTGCCAGCTCATTATCGAGCAAAACATTGTATGACAACATTCTTCTTCCTGTGCTTCCACAAACTGCGTTATGTGTATTAGAAAAATGATAGGCAAGGAGATGTATTGTATGTACTTGTATGTTCTTTATTTTGTAAAAATCATGACAAGGACTATCCACACATAATAAAGGGGTAGTAAAGTATTTTTTCATTTAAATATATTGGCCCCCAGGTGGGTTACATCATAATTTGCTAGCATGCACCCCATGTTAGCACATTATGGCAGACTTACCTTTCCTAATGGGCCTTCCGATGCTGCACTGCCCCCGATCTTGCAGGTCCAGGGCACTTCCATCTTCGCTCTTCCGTCTTCCTTCCAGGTTTCGGCTGTTCAGCCATGGTGAAGTCACACATGTGCATGGGAGTCACATCATCGTGGCACAACCTGGGTACTGTACATGTGCTGCTCAGAGTACGTGATGGCTGACAGATGGGAGAAAGCATTTATGACAGAAGATACTGATAGGGTTGTCATAAAATAACCTGCCTGTTAGCCAACAAAAAAGACTATAAAGGGTACGTTTGCCCTTGTACACTTTTTTTCCCCTAAATTCCAGCTCCTCTATGCACCAATATAACATTCATGTACTTTTATTTGCAAAAATATTAAAGCTTTCCATTGAATCTACAGTCACTTACCTTTCTTGTCCTAATCCACGTTTTCAGACATTTTCATTAGTAATGTCTTTCTTCCTTACAGATTGTAGGTCATGATACAGAAAGGAGTTGACCAGCTGACCATATTCGCACCCTGCATCATCCACCCTCCCATTCCCAGCTGCATGTTTTTTTTATGAAATGCAATCAATCAGTGATCACCCTTCTCACTAAATACACAATATACAATCAGATTGCATAGTGTATTGCCTAAAATGACTAGATGTGCTTTTAGTGTCATTAATTGTTAATGGCACTCCAAACACAGAAGCAAACACACATTTTGCCATGTGAAAAAAAATGCTGCAAACACGCAACCTCCAAAAATGCCAAAATGTCTCATTAGCCACATGTAGTGCAGCCAATTGAAATCAACAGGCTACCCTTTGCACGTCACAGAAAAAACGAGACACAAAATGTGCTCTCCCACTATGACGGACAGATCGGGTCCACCTGCCAGATTTTCAGTTGGACCATTCGGACCATCCATAGATCTCTATAGAGCGGCTGATGTCAGCGGACATGTGCCTGCTGACACCTGCCGGCATCCGATCCTGTCCACTCCACTAAAAACAGATAGATGGGAATCTGGTCCCCAACCATTCATCGGATTGGATGGAAACTGACAGACAATCCATTTCCATCCGACGGCCCCATAGAGAAGGGCAGGTTGTGTCTTTGTCTGCTCTGAATAATGGAGTGGACACAGACCTGTCAATCGCCTGCTCAGCAGGGATCAGTAGACAGATCCCTCGTTGAGCAGGTGGATCCGCTCAAAGAGGATTCTTCCAGACACCATTGCTATTGAAGATCAGAAAGATTAGATTGGGACATGTAACTACCGTATTTATCGGCGTATAACACGCACCCTAAATTTAAGTTTCAGGAAAAAACTTCCCACAGCCCCCTGCGTATAACACGCAGGCACAGTTTACCCTCCATTTTCAGGGTAAAAAAGTGAGTGTTATACGCCAATAAATACAGTATATATCTTCTTTTCAAAGATTTTTTTTTTTTATGAAAGCCAACATACTAGAATTCAAAGATAGTATTTAAAAAAAAAAATTACACCTCAGATTCACATTTACACCGACATTGACCAATTGAATTCATTAATGTCTAAAGTCACCAGTCTAAAGTTCTCAGAATAATTTTTTACTTGTCATGTCAACAAAGAATTACCACTGGTCTAATTTACCTATTTGTGTGTTTATTTTCAGAGCTGACATTAAACCCACCAGAAGGGATTGTGGCTGGTAAGTCTTCATTGCTGAACTTATGTTTAAGATTTCATCCATAGAAGTTGTATTTCCAAGATTACCACGCCTAAAGTGGTATTACACCCAAAACCAAAAATTTATGTACAGTGGAACCTCGGATTGGGAGTAACGCGGTTAACGAGTGTTTCGCAATACAAGCAATTATTAAAAGGTGAAAATAGAAGAATGAAAGCCTATTAAAAGATAACGAATGCAGCCACCACATCTAAAAATTGGAAAGCTGTCATATAATTGTTTGCTTTTGGGTTTAAGGGTCCTTTCACACGTGCGGACCGTTCGTCCGTTTTGTCATACGTCCGTTTACGGACTGCAATGCTTTCCAATGGGATAGCGTACGTTAGCGGATGAGCATCCGCTAACGTCCGTTAACATCCGTCTCCGTTAAGCTCCGTTTTTTTGAACGGAAGAAAACCCTATTTTTCTTCCGTCAAAAAAACGGAACGGATGAAAAACGGATGTTAGCGGACTATCCGCTTAACATCCGATCCGCTAACATCCGTTTTTCATCAAAATATGTAATAAAAATAAAGTTCTAACAAAAAAAGAAAACGGATGACAACTGATGAAAAACAGGTGAAAAACTGATTAAAAAAATGGATCAACTGATGATAAAAAACTGATCTAAAAAACAGTCCGCGCGTGTGAAAGGACCCTTATACCACTTTAAGCTTCACTTACATATCGGTGTCAGCTTTTCCTTTCCAAGATGTACTGAACTGAAAATGAAAGTTAAAATAACTTCCAGCGCACTGTGTTATGCTAATATGCTGGAAGCAATCTCTTGTAGGGACATTCAAGAGAGCTCTAATGCTGGAATGCAGATGACCCTCAGCGCTGTACACTAGATCAAAAAAATACTGTACACCATTCAGATCACCACTGGGTTTTTTATTTTTTTCAAAACAAAAAAGACCAACATTTTTGAGGAAAGAAAACACGTTTTGTTTGTTTCTTTTATAAAAATGTTCAAATAAATAATCTTTCTTCATAAATTTAGGTCAACGTGTATCCTGCTACATTTTTTGTGTGACAATTACCCAAATCAATATTTATTATATACTCAGTAGTAAAGTAACAGAATCCACAAACTATAGTATACTGTATATACCTGAAAATTGATTAGACCTGAATACTAACACCCAATCTCTATCCTTGAGGCCCGAAAACACCAGGACAGTACAAATAACCCCAAATGACCCATTTATGGAAAGTACAGTCCAAGGTTTTTAGTAAGAGGCATAGCGATTTTTTTGAAGTTCTTAATTTTTGTCTCAATTATTTGGAAATTAAGAAATTAAAAGTAAAAAAACAATCAACATTTTTTTTTTTTTTTTTACATACTGTCACCAGTACAGTACAGTGTTGGGCGATGATCAGGGACAGGATGTAAAAAATAATTAATATTATTTTTTTCGTCTTTGGATTTGTTTTCTTTTTTCTTTCTTTTACGATTTGCTATCCCCACTCAAAGGACTGACGTACAGCTACGAAGGCTCACAGGAATTATAACCTGCCGCAGTATAATGATGGCGGCTGGTTGGCAAGCAGTTAAAGTTTAAGTTCACCTTTGTACAATTCCAGCTCCCCTATGCACCAATATAGCATTTATGTACTTTTTTTGCAAAAATATCAAAGCTTTCCATTAAATCTACAGTCACTTACTTTTCTTGTCCTAATCCATGTTTCCAGACGTTTCCATTTGTAATGTCTTCTTCCTGATCAGACTTTAGGTCGTGACACAGGGAGGAGTTGACCAGCTGATCTTATTAACACACACTCTGCATCATCCACCCTCCCATTCCCAGATTTTTTTAATGAAATGCAATCAATCAGTGATCACCCTTCTCACTAAATACACAATTGGATTGCATAGTGTATATGGCCATCTTTATACAAGTACATAGGAGGAAGTGGACAGAAACACTCAGCTTTCAAGCCCCGTTCTCAACTCTGCATAGCGGGAACTTGCATTCGCAAATGCAGCTTTGGAGCATTAGGGCACATAGGGCAGCCCATCCACCTGAATGGGCTGTCCTACACACAGCAATCGTCCCAAAGAAGAAGAATTTGCCCCTTGTTTTCTCACATTTTTTTTCACATGGCAAAATGTGTGTTTGCTTCTGTGTTTGGTGTGCCGTTAACAATTGATGGCACGGAAAGCGCAGCTAGTAATTATAGGTACATAAACATGGCCATACACTATGCAATCTGATTGTATATTGTGTATTTAGTAAAAAGGGTGATTACTGATTGATTGCATTTCATAAAAAAAATTTGTATCTGGGAAAAAAAGTGTACAAAGGTAAACTTACCCTTTAAAGTGGAACTTTAGTCAGAAAAATAAGTCCTGCTAGATCACTTCACACTGAGCCCCTTATTAGGGATGTACCGATACCGAGCATTTCCCTGAGTACTTGTACTCGGGGAAATGCTCCGATGCTTCACCCGATACCTGGGCAGTCAGGGTGATCGGTGCGGCAGGGGAGTTGCAAGCACTGATCTGCCCCCTTTTCAGCTGCTATAGTTAAAGTTATACAGCGGTGATCGGTGCTTGTAACTCCCCCCAAAGCCGCACTGATCACCGCTGACTGTCCCCGTGCTGTCCCCCTCTGTGCTCCATGCTGTCCCCCTCCATGCTCCGTGCTGTCCCCCTCCGTGCTGTCCTCAGAATGGAATGGAGCTTCTCTCCATTCATATTAGCTGAGGCTGCAGAGAAAGGGACTGGGGAATCTGTGTCCTTAATCCCTTTCTCTGTCTTGAAGGGGAGATGTCAGGGGTATGTTAAGACCCCTGATATCTCACCAAAGACCCCCCAACAGGGCTGATGAAAAAGAAAAAAAATTGCACTAAATAAAAAAAAAAATATTTTAAAAAATAATAAAAATGAAATAAAAAAAACACACTGACAATCCACCCCCCCCCCCATAAAAAAAAAAGAAAGCACGGTAAAAAAAAATACTGCCACTGTCACATGAAATTAAAACAAATATCGGTAATCGGTATCGGCGAGTACTTGAAAAAAAGTATCGGTATTTGTACTCTGTACTTGTACTCGGTCTCAAAAAAGTGGTATCGGGGCAACCCTACCCCATATGCAGTTATAGCTATGTAAAACATTAAAAACAAGTGCCTATACTGTTTAACCACTTCAGCCACAGAAGGATTTGCCCCCTTAATGACCAGGCCATTTTTCGCGATACGGCACTGCATTGCTTTAACTGACAATTGCATGGTCGTGCAACACTGTAAAATAGAGCTTCTCTGTGGTGGTATTTGATCACCTCTGCGGTTTTTATTTTTTGCACTATGAAGAAAAAAAGACCGACAATTTTGGAAAAAAAAAAACAACCAATTATTTTTTACCTTCTGCTATAATACATATCCCAAGAAAATCCCTATTTTTGGTAAAAAAAAAATCGCAATAGGCGTATATTGATTGGTTTGCGCAAAAGTATCCACAAACTATGGGATAGATTTAGGTTAAATTTAGTATTGCAGCCTATTTTTTTGTTTTAAAGTGGTTGTAAAGGCAGAAGGTTTATTATCTTAATTTAACCACTTCAATACCGGGCATTTTCACCCCTTCCTGCCCAGGCCAATTTTCAGCTTTCAGCACTGTCACGCTTTGAATGACAATTGCGTGGACGTGGCTCCCAAACAAAATTGACGTCCCTTCTTCCCCACAAATAGAGCTTTCTTTTGGTTTTATTTGATCATCTCTGCGTTTTTTTGCTATAAACAAAAAAAGAGCAACAATTAAAAAAAAAAAAAAACAATATTTTTTTGCTATAATAAATATCCAATTAAAAAAAAAAAATGTTCTCAGTTTAGGCCGATACGTATTCTACATACTTTTGGTTAAAAAAAAAACGCAATAAGCGTATATTAATTGGTTTGTGCAAAAGGTATAGCGCCTAGAAAATAGGGGATCGTTTTATTTATTTTTATAATTTTTTTTGTTTTACTAGTAATGGCGGTTATCTGCTATTTTTGTTAGGACTGCGATATTGCGGCGGACACATTGAACACTTTTGACACTATTTTGGGACTATTCACATTTATACAGCGAACAGTGCTATAAATATGCAATCATTACTGTATAAATGGACTGACAGGGAAGGGGTTAACACTAGGGGGCGATCAAGGGGTTAATGTGTTCCCTAGGGAGTGATTCTTACTGTGGGGGAGGGGACTGACTGGGGGAGGTGACCGATTGGTGTCCCTATGTACACGGGACACACCATCGGTCTCCTCTGCCTGACAGGATGTAGATTTCTGTGTTTACACACAGAGATCCACGTCCCTGGCTCTGTGACGAGCAATCGCGGGTGCCCGGCGGACATCGTGGCCGCCGGGCACGCACATCGGGTCCCCAGTGATGCGGCGAGTGCGCACGCTCCACACTGGGAATCCCAGGACATCATATGACGGCCGCCCGGAGGGACGATAGGTTCCTGCGGCCGTCATTTGACAATACGCCGGGCAGGAAGCGGTTAAGATAAAAAGCATAGTGTGAAGGATAAACTTCGACCCCCCCTTTTTTTTGTGTTCGCTTAGGCCCCTTTCACATTGAGGAGTTTTTCAGGCGGTACAGCGCTAAAAATAGCGCTGCTATCGCGCCTGAAAAACTCCTTCATTGCAGACTCAATGTGAAAGCCCGAGGGCTTTCACACTGAGGCGATGCGCTGGCGGGAGACAAAAAAATCTCCTGTCAGCAGCATCTTTGGAGCGGTGAGAGGAGCGGCATGTATACCGCTCCTTCACCGCTCCTTCCCATTGAAAACAATGGGAAACCGCGGCAATACCGCCCGCAATGCGCCTCTATAGAGGCGCATTGCGGGCGGTATTAACCCTTTATCGGCCGCTAGCGGGGGTTAATACCGCACCGCTAGCGGCCGAATCCCGCGGCAATCCCGGCGGTATAGCGCCGCTCTTTTTAGCGGCGTTATACCGCCACCGCAGCTCCTGCCTCAGTCTGAAAGGGGCCTTAGTGGGAAGCTGGGATAGGGTGGGTTTTGTACCTGTCTATGAGATAGAGAGAGAGTGAGGATTAGGGGAGGGTTAAAGTGGAAAGATGTATTAAAGTGGGAAGTGATGGGCCAGGGTGAATGTATATTTTGATAAGATGAATGTATATATTTTTTATGTATTTGCCCAGTCGTTACTCTTATGTATAATATGGAAAGAAAAATAAATAAATATATAATTATAAAAAAAAAAAAAAAAAAGCCTTCTGTGTGAGGCAGCCCCCAATACTTACCTGAGCCCCATCTAGATCCAACAATGTGACAGGTGTGTCTCGGCTGATTGGGACTCCCCTCCTCATTGGCTGAGACAGCGGCGCGGCACCATTGGCTCCCGCTGCTGTTAGGTAAAGTCAACCAGCCAGTGAGGAGAGAAAGGAGGCAGTCCGCGGCTCTGTGACTGAATCGACACAGGGAGCTGCAGCTCAACTTTGGGGCCCCCATAGCAAGGTGCTTGCTGTGGGGGAACTCGACAGCAGGGAGGGGCCAGAAGCACAGAAGAGGAACCTGAGAAACAGAGGATCAGAGTTGCTTTGTGCAAAACCACTACACAGAGCAGGTAAGTATAACATGTTTGTTATTTCTTTATCGTACATCACGGGACACAGAGCAGCATAGCCATTACATATGGGTTATATAGTGTACCTTCAGGTGATGGACACTGGCACTCTCCGACAGGAAGTTCCCTCCCTATATAACCCCCACCCATAGTGGGAGTACCTCAGTTTTTTCGCCAGTGTCTTAGGTGTTGGTGCACGTTGAAGGTTGTGCCTGCAGTTTGTCCTTGGGACCAGGGCCAGCCGACCGGATCCGTCCAAGGTGCTTCATAGCCAAAGTGGACGGTACCCGGGCCCCAATTCGTGGATGGGGTTTTGCCTATAATGCCTCTCCTTGGAGGGCTGGACTCTGGGTTCCAGGACTGGGTTTTTTAACCTATGAATACCTGCTGCCAGTAGTGCTGTATAGGTCCAGGTGTGTGGTGTTCCTGACTTGGACCCCGGTCCCTGAAGGTCTATGACCATACCCACGGTGAAGGGGGAAGATTGGGCCTCTTGCATGAGCAATACCCTGCGGCGTGGAAAGGTAAGCGGGGGGCCTACGGAACTTGGTTTGTCAGTGGGCTCCCCACAGGGGACTCTGGGGAAAAGCCTTTTTTATGCCTCTGTGCATGGGCTAAAAGAGAAACCACAAAGTCTGCATGACTGGATGGCTCAAACACCCAGGTATACTGTTCCTCTGGCTGGGCTAATAGACTGCTGCTGCTGCTACAAGGTGTTTAGCTCCATGAAATGTAAAAGGGAGCATGTCAGGTTTAAATTACTTACTTCCTGATGTCTGTGTGTCTCCAGCAGCTCCCGGGCTCCTCTCCCCACATGGATTCTGCTTCCTGCTTCCTGAGAGCGGCGTCGGGAGCGCGCGCGCGCGTGCGCGCGCACTGTTATAGGCGCCGACGCTGCGTGGAGGGGCGGGGGACGCCCAGGGAGTTCCCTCCCCTCTGTACATCAGAGGGAAAAACTCTATTTAGCCTGTCAGTTTGCTGAAGGCTGTGAAGGGACACGGAGCAGCGATGCTGAGCTGAGCAGGATAGGTTTGCCTATGTTATGCTGACACAGTGACACCTAGTGGCCGTTTTTTTGTACACACCTTGCTAAAGAGCTGTTTAAGCTCATATTTTTCTCTGAAAAGCCGGTGTACTAAGTAGCAGTCAGAGTACTTAGTATTTGGTACTCTCTTAGCCCAGCATTAAGGGAAGCAATATTAGGATATGATTAAGCCCTTGGGGCTCAATATTGCTATCTCTTGTTAGGTTTTGGGAAGTTTAGTTTCTGTCTAACATTACCCTAGCCTAAATTTTTTTCCTCATTTATTTAAATGTGTGTTTTTCTCCAGCTATTACAGTTAGTTGTATATTAGCGGAGTATCTCAGATTTGTTATTATGGCTCCTAAGGGTGCAGGGAACGCTAAAAATGCTAAAGGTGTTAAAAAGCCGAAGGGTTCCCCATCGGGCTCGGAGGATATTTCCCAGAATCCACCTGCCCCTACCTCCCCGGAGGATCCGGAGGTTGCTGCCCTGGGTGAGCCATCGGGGTTGCTAGGTGCTATGGCGGGCCCTATTCAACCAACTCCTTCCTATGTCACGGAAGAGATGTTAGCCTCCACCTTGGGTGGATTTGAAAAGAGGATGGCCGCTCTTATTACGGCCTCTTTATCCGGGAAGAAGCGGGCTAGGTCCCCGTCTCCCAGGTTTGAATCTCCTGAGGAAGATGTCCTTTCCACTGAGGAATTGGATGATACAGGAGACCAGGCTGAGGATCATCTGGACCATTTGGGTTCTGAAGATTCTACTATAGAAGAACCTTTTTCAGCTTCTCACGCAGAAAAATTGTGGGTTCAGTCCTTAACGGATATGGTGCGGTCAGCTTTTAAAATGCCTTTGCCTCAGCCTCTGGCCTCCGCTGTGTCCTCATTGGGCTCCCTAAAAGCGCCCCAAGCCAACCTGGTGTTCCCGGTCCATCCTTTGTTAAAGGACCTGATATTTCAGGACTGGGTTAAGCCAGACAGGATTTTTTTGCCTCCTAAAAGGTTCGCAGTTATGTACCCTTTAGAGGAGGAGTTTTCAAAAAAATGGGCTGTCCCCACTGTTGACGCAGCCATATCATGTGTCAATAAAGCTTTAACATGTCCAGTGGACAATATTCACATGTTCAAAGATCCTGTGGATAAAAGGCTTGAGACCTTACTAAAGGCATCCTTTTCCACAGCGGGGGCAGTGGTCCAGCCAGCTGTAGCTGCCATTGGCGTCTGCCAGGCTTTAAAAGACCAGGCCAAGCAGGCCCTAAAGGACCTCCCGGCTCAACAGGCTCAGGACTTAGCCGATCTACCTAGAGCCTTATGTTTCGCGGTAGACGCTATCAAGGATTCAATCCAACAGGCGTCCCGCCTATCCCTGTATTTGGTCCACATGAGAAGATTACTTTGGTTAAAGAACTGGTCTGCAGAAACCCCCTGCAAAAAACTCCTTACAGGATTCTCCTTTCAAGGAGAGAGATTGTTTGGAGAAGATCTTGACAAATATATTCAAAAGATCTCTAGTGGTAAGAGCACCCTTTTGCCGGTTAAGAAAAGGTTCCGAGGTCCCTCTTTTAAGCGCCCAACCTCTCCAGTTCCAGGGCCCTCATTCTCTAGGCAGTATCGACGGCCTCCTGGACGCGCAGCTGCAAACAGGCCCCAGGGGCAAGCTGCAGGGAACAAGAGACCGTGGAACCGTAAGCCGGTTAAGGCTGCCCCTAAGGCAGCCTTGTGAAGGGGCGCCCCCACTCTCTCGAGTGGGGGGAAGACTCCGGTTGTTCTCGGAGTTGTGGGGGGCCCAAGTTACCGACCAATGGGTTCTGTCCTCAGTAACTCAGGGGTACAAGCTGGAGTTTCGGGAGTTCCCCCCTCCTCACTTTCAAATGTCAAGACTTCCAGGCGACCCTCAGAGACAGGCATCGCTTCTGTCCGCCCTAGAGCGACTCCTATCTCAAGGAGTGATTATGGAAGTACCAGCAGGGGAGCAAGGACAAGGGTTTTACTCAAACCTCTTCGTTGTCCCGAAGCCAAACGGCGACGTCAGGCCTATTCTGGACCTAAAGTTATTAAACCGCTTTTTAAGAGTCCGGTCTTTTCGAATGGAGTCCATTCGTTCGGTGGTGGCCGCCCTCCAAGGAAAGGAGTTCTTGGCCTCCATCGATATAAAGGACGCATACCTGCACGTTCCGATTTTCCCAGGCCATTACAGGTATCTGCGTTTTGCCCTAAACTATCGGCATTATCAGTTCGTGGCTCTTCCGTTCGGACTAGCCACGGCCCCTCGGGTTTTTACGAAGATCCTGGCCCCCGTATTAGCCATCCTAAGGGAACAGGGCATTCTGATCATGGCCTACCTAGACGATCTTCTGGTAGTCGACCACTCAGCGGCCGGTCTAAATCGGGCAGTGTTGCTAGCAGTAAACTGCCTAGAGTCCCTGGGTTGGGTTCTAAACCGGGACAAATCGGCTTTACAGCCCACAAGAAGGTTGGAGTATCTAGGTCTGATTTTAGATACAAGACAACAACGGATCTTCCTGCCCCAGTCCAGAGTGGACTCGATAAGGGAGTTAATCCACATAGTCCTAAGCAGCACAAGGCCATCTATACGCCTCTGCATGCGCCTGTTGGGAAAGCTAGTGGCCACCTTCGAGGCAGTGCCCTATGCCCAGATCCATTCTCGGAGGCTACAGAGAGCAATTCTCGCGGCCTGGGACAAAAGACTCCAGGCCTTGGATCTTCCCATTTCCCTTCCCTATGCGGTAAGGCAGAGCCTGTGTTGGTGGCTAGTCACAAAAAATCTTCTGAAAGGAAGATCGTTCAATCCCCCCTCATGGAGGATAGTAACCACGGACGCCAGCCTATCAGGTTGGGGTGCAGTCCTAGACGATTTAACCCTACAGGGGAAATGGTCAAGGGCAGAATCAGCCCTACCCATAAATGTCTTAGAGATCCGAGCAGCTCGGTTGGCTCTTTTGGGCTGGACGGAGGTTCTGCAGGGCTCCCCAGTAAGGGTACAATCCGACAATGCCACTGCCGTAGCTTATATAAACCACCAGGGTGGCACCAGGAGTCAGGCAGCCCAAAGGGAGGTAGATCGGATCTTTTCATGGGCAGAAGCCCATGTCCCCTGCATCTCAGCTATCTTTATCCCCGGGGTGGACAATTGGCAAGCGGACTTCCTCAGCCGCCAACAGATGTCCCCAGGGGAGTGGTCCCTCCATCCCGAAGTGTTCCAGGTCATTTGCCGGAAGTGGGGTACTCCGGAGGTGGACATAATGGCGTCCAGATTCAATGCCAAAGTAGCAAACTTTGTCTCTCGAACGAGGGATCCATTGGCCTGCGGGACAGATGCCTTGGTGTGTCCTTGGCATCAGTTTGCGCTAATCTATGCCTTCCCTCCAATACGGATGCTACCCCGTCTTCTTCACAGAATTCAAAGGGAACGCAAGCCAGCGATTCTAGTGGCCCCAGCGTGGCCCCGAAGACCTTGGTACTCCTTGATAAAAAGGATGACCGTAGAGGAGCCTTGGGTCCTCCCTCTACGTCCGGACCTCCTCTCACAAGGGCCATTCTACCACCCTGCCTTACAGGCCCTAAATTTAACGGCCTGGCGGCTGAGTCCCTGATTCTCAGAAACAGAGGCCTTTCAGGGCAGGTCGTTTCTACCCTTATAAACGCAAGAAAACCAGTTTCCAGGTTAATATACTATAGGGTGTGGAAGGCCTATATTACCTGGTGTGAAACCAGGAAATGGGATCCCCGCAAATATACTATTGGGAGAATCCTGGAGTTTTTACAGTTGGGAGTGGAAAAAGGTTTGGCGGTCGGCACAATCAAGGGGCAGGTGTCTGCCTTGTCGGTCTTCTTCCAGAGATCGTTGGCTGCCCATTCCTTAATGAAATCCTTTTTACAAGGTGTTATTCGGGTGAATCCCCCGATTAAAGCTCCCCTGTATCCTTGGGATCTAAATTTGGTTCTATCGGCCTTGCAAAGGCAGCCCTTTGAGCCCTTGTCCGTGATTCCTTTGGTCCTTTTGACTAGGAAACTAGTGTTTCTGGTGGCCATGGCATCCGCCAGAAGGGTGTCGGAGTTGGCAGCCTTGTCATGTAAGGCACCTTATTTATTATTGCATAAGGACAGGGTCGTTTTGCGGCCGCTTCCGTCCTTCCTGCCTAAGGTGGTATCAAATTTTCACCTTAATCAAGATGTGATTCTTCCATCATTTTTTCCAAAGCCTTCTTCTAAGGAAGAGAGGTTACTACATTCCTTGGATGTAGTTAGAGCTGTAAAGATTTACTTGGAAGCTACAGCCCAGATTCGTAAGACGGACGTCTTATTCATTCTGCCGGAAGGGCCCAAGAAGGGCCAGGCAGCGTCTAAGGCCACTATTGCTAAGTGGATTAGGCAGACGATTATTCAGGCCTATGGCCTGAAGGGGAAGAGTCCACCCTTATCGGTTAAGGCTCATTCCACTAGAGCTATAAGTGCCTCTTGGGCAGCGTATCACCAGGTCCCTATGGCTCAGGTCTGCAGGGCAGCAACCTGGTCATCTGTCCACACATTTGCAAAATTTTATCAAATGGACGTTAGGAGGAACGCTGATTCAGCCTTTGGGCAGGCGGTACTGCGGGCCGCAGTTTAATCTCCTCTTGTCCGGTGGCACCTCTTGTTTGGTTTTTTCTGGTTGTCTCCCTCCCCTCATGGAGCATTGCTTGGGGACATCCCATATGTAATGGCTATGCTGCTCTGTGTCCCGTGATGTACGATAAAGAAAAAGGGATTTTTATTAACAGCTTACCTGTAAAATCCTTTTCTTGTAGTACATCACGGGACACAGAGCTCCCACCCCTCTTATGGGGAATTTTGGGATGCATATTGCTTGCTACAAAACTGAGGTACTCCCACTATGGGTGGGGGTTATATAGGGAGGGAACTTCCTGTCGGAGAGTGCCAGTGTCCATCACCTGAAGGTACACTATATAACCCATATGTAATGGCTATGCTGCTCTGTGTCCCGTGATGTACTACAAGAAAAGGATTTTACAGGTAAGCTGTTAATAAAAATCCCTTTTTTTTACTAAAAAAACAAGACTTTAGTATCGCTTTAAGGTGAATGTTGATGGAATAGAAACCAATGGCTGGAGTTGGGCTAAAAACTCAAAATATAGAATTACTGAAAAAACAAAATGCTTTCCCTCTAATGTTAAATTGAATAAAGTATTTGCAGCAGATAGAAAATGTTAAAGCAATTTCTATTATCAAAGTTCCGTTGTGTTGTGATTGGACAAAGTTTTCTGTATAATTATTATTACTGTCTTTCAGGCCCCATTAATGAAGAGAACTTCTTTGAATGGGAAGCTCTAATCATGTGAGTAATTCATAACATCCACTGTATTATTACCCAGAACAGTAAGACTATTGTACGCTTCATTCCCCTGTGAAGGCAGCAGGACTTAAGTGGATACATTCTTTGTCTTGAAATAATCCCTATAGACTTTCATTTCCAGCACCATGCCTGTAATTTGCAGGCCACATTCTGCTAGCAGACCG
The DNA here is from genome assembly GCF_905171775.1 of Rana temporaria. Taxonomy (NCBI): domain Eukaryota; kingdom Metazoa; phylum Chordata; class Amphibia; order Anura; family Ranidae; genus Rana; species Rana temporaria. The sequence goes on along the minus strand of NC_053494.1, from coordinate 136,169,554 downwards.
TACCTACATACCTAAAGGAGAGTATTATTAGTTGTTGGCGATGTCAGCAGTGGAAGGATTGGCGGTTATGTTCGGCTCTCACCTGCTTGTCTGAAGCTTGTAAAAATGATATTTATGCTTTTTTTACTCCCTCACTCCCATACTTAGGAATTCCCCTTTGCTGGAATCTCATGTTGATCTTTCACTACTGGTTTCACGCCAACGTCTGTATAATCCTGCAGGGTGGGGAATAAAAACATTTCTAATATCTTGAATAACAATCATTTTATTAGTGGCATCTATTGTATCCTCCACATTTAGCAAGCAATTGTTTGTGCTAACTGGTATTGTTACTAATTTGCCTGCAAGGAAAAAATCAATTTTCTTGTATATTAGTCTTCTCAAATCCATTAAGATCTTTCGGCTGTGATCTTAAATGTATTACTAAAAGGAACAATTTATTTATTGTGTAGATTACACCTAAACATAGATGAACACATTATGATGAGCGTAGATTTGTCTCAATCTGTAGAGATTCATGAATACAGATTGCTTAATTTCAGGAAATGCATTAAAGGGGTTGTAAAGGTATTTTTTTTTGTTCCCTAAATAGCTTTCTTTACCTTAGTGCGGTCCTCCTTCACTTACCTCATCCTTCAATTTTGCTTTTAAACCATTCACGCCGAGCGTACGCATATATGCGTCCTCGGCTTTGGGGGGTTATAACGGGATGATGCCTGCAGCTGCAGGCATCATCCCGGGAACCGTTGTTTAGAGCCGGCGATTGGCTATCCAGGCATAACAACCGATGCGGCTAAAAGCCACTCGGTTGTTATGCCGGAGGAGCGGGAGGGGACATCCCCTCCTTCCGCCGCCTCTCACCGCTCTGACCGGGCCTCCTGTCCCACCGGGAGACCCGATCCTCCATCCGGCACCTCCAGTGTCCAGGCGCAGACTAAGGCTAAGCCGTAAACGGCTTTGACTCAGCCTCCGCAATGGAAACACGGAAGCGACGTCATGACGTCACTTCCGGGTTTCTCGGCTGCCAATGGCGCCGGATTTAAAAAAGTACACAGTATTCAGAATCGCCATTTTTGGCGATCTGAATACTTTGAAGTGCAAAGGAGGGATACAACCCTTTTACAACCCCTTTAAAGGTTCAGCTTTATAAAAGAAAAGAAAACGTGTTTTAATTACCTGCTCTGTGCAATTGTTTTGTACAGAGCAGCCCTGATCCTCCTCTTCTTGGGTCCCCTGCCAGCGCTCCTGGCTTTTCCCCCTTGACCAGTGCCCCCAATAGCAAGCCACTTACTAATGGGGCACTGGTGAATGCTTGCTCCTGAGCCCTGCACTATGCGTGCATAAGTCACATAGAGACGTGGGTGGCTCAGCCCCGCCCCCTGCTCTCTCCTTATTGGCTCACTGGCTGTGATTGACAAAAAGGAAAGAAACACAGTTTTTTTTAGCCGCTTATAAAGTGTTAGCTGGAGTTTGGCTTCAGTTTGTTAGTGTATTTAAATCTGCTAGTCCATCTAACACTCCCTTCCCCCTGACTGACAATACTGCTGTCCAAAGGTACCCCTGTACTCGTTCATCCAGAGTGAGGGCACTGTAATACAGTAGGTGTGTTACTGGCCATATTACCAGGGGAACAAGGAATAAAGCATTAAAGTGATTCAGTCATCACATCTAATGATTGGTAAGCGGCAATATATAATATTTTTGAAGCCGAAGCAAGTGTAAATGAGCCCTAAGGGCTAGTTTACACTTGCTTCAAAACATGGCTTCAGACACACTTTGTTAAAGCTCTCTGAACGCCAGTCAAAGCTCCTGTCACTAAATAAAATGGTTAGCTTACAGTCCTGTTTACATCTTGCTTTTGCTTGGGGCTTCGATGAGACTAAGGTGGGGCTTTGGTGGGGCTTCGATGAGGCTTTGGTGGAGCTTCGATGAGGCTTTGGTGGAGCTTCGATGAGGCTTTGGTGAAGTTTCGATGAGGCTTTGGTGAAGTTTCGATGAGGCTTCGTGGGGTTTCGGTGGGGCTTCAAGCGAGCTTTGCCATAGACTTCTATGGAGGCTTTGAAAATGCTAAAGCTACATGGGGTATAATTTTAGAAGCAAACCCTGCTTCCTCAGGGGAATGGCTCAGCCACAGGGTTTTACCACCCCTCAATCACAAGTTTTAAAGTGAAAGTTAAGTTCAGCTTTAACCACCTGACGACCACTAACAGTAAATATACTGTGAGCGAATGGCAGGTGCAAACTCAGTGGTGATTAAATGGCACCAAAAGAAAGCTCTATTTGTGTGAAAAAAATTATATAAACTTCATTTGCGTACAGTGTTGCATGACCGCGTAGTTACCAGTCAAAATCGTACAGTGCTCAATAACAAAATATGCCCTTGCTGAGGTCAAGTGGTTAAACTAAACTGCAGTTTCTACAGTGTTAGATACGGTTCCACTGGAAATTTACATGCTAATACCAGTCTAATTTTTAGATTGTGTTTAATGTATGGTGTTTGATTTAGTCTAGCATATGTTAATTATTATTATACAGGATTTATATAGCGCCAACTGTTTCCGCAGCACTTTTAATGTGTTCTTTGGTGTACAGTATGGCAGCATCCTGTTTAGTACTACTATGTTCTTCATTCATTTAGACCCTCAAGAGCAGACAAGGATCATGGTAGATATTTGACAGTTTTTCATGTGATGTCTCTGTCCACTTGAAAGGATTGCCCCAGCTCTTCCAAACAGCTGCCACCCGCTTATATGACGTGTATCATTTAAGACATGCCTTGCAGGCAGATAGTTCAATTATAGCCTCACACACCCTGACTATTAGAGGAGCGCCGTGACCTTGCCATTAGAGCATGCTTTGATTTCCTGTGCTGTGTTGTTTTGTTTTTTCTACCCCTCCTCTGAAAAAAAAAAAAAATGGCAAGTATCAGGATAAAGTCTTTGAAGTGTATATTTTTTAACAGAAACTCCAAGGTGCTTTATTAGGGAAAAAAACATCCTATGCACTTGTATAGGAAACTGGACTGTACCATCAATGAGTTTCTGACATGAAAGATACACTTAATTCACCAAACATTCAGTTCACACCTGGAGATTAGGATTCTTGAAACAAATTCCTAGAATTTTGATCAGGGAAGATCTTTTGATTTAAAGTATAATTGTTTTCCATTAAATCATTTTTTTCTATGAATGGAAATTGAGAAAAAAGATGTGTGTGTGTTTGTATATATATTAGGGCTGCAATTAACGATTATTTCTTTCTCGTACATCACGGGACACAGAGCGGCATATTCATTACTATGTGGGTTATATGGAGTACCTTCAGGTGATGGACACTGGCAATCTCAAACAGGAAGTGCCCCTCCCTATATAACCCCCTCCCATAGGAGGAGTACCTCAGTTTTTTCGCCAGTGTCTTAGGTGTTGGTCACGGAATAGCTTGCCTCCATATCCTTAGGATTTTGGCAGGCTAACCGGATCTGTCCAGAGTGCCTCAGTGCCGAAGTGGACAGTACCCGGGCCCCAAAATCCATGGGGTTTTGCCTATAATGCCCTCTCTGGAGGGCTGGACCCCGGGCCCAGGACTTGGTGCTTTTTTCCAAAGCCAAAAGTATCCTGCTTGCCGGGGTGCTATATAGGTCCAGGACAGCGGTTCCTTCTAGGACCCCAGTGCCTGATGGTCTACTACACTACCCACGGAGATGGGAGAAGATTGGACTGTGTTTGCTTGCAAACGTCCTGCGGCATGGAGCAGGTAAGTGGGGAGCCTGCGGAACTTGGTTCGACAGCGGGCTCCCCAGGGGTGATCAAAAGGGGGGGTAGCCTAAGTATGCTCTGCATAGGCACCTTGGTCACTATGTCTGTGTGTAGACAGGATGGTCTGATTTCCCCCCCCCCATCTCTGGTTCCCCTGTCCAAGTAAGTCTTTGCTGGCCACCTGCTGCCCTGCTGGTCAGATAGGGTCATCTTTGAATCTCTTCTGGGCAAAGAACTGAGCCCTTAAGAGTCTCTGTTAGCTGCCTACCTGTCCGGGGGTTCAAATTTGCCGCCCTGCAGCCGACGGCTCGATCCTCTCTCCCTGCCTCTGTAGCGCCGGGCGCGCGTCTCCATGTGTCTCTCTCCTTCCTGACAGGCGCGCGCGCGTGCGCGGGCACGCCAAAATAGACGGTTTCGCGCCGTTCGGGAGGAGGGGGCGGAGGAGCGCAGGAAGAGGCGTGCCTTCGCGTCTGTTAAGAACAGACAGGCTGCATTCATGGCTCAGTCTGAGCTGATGCTGGAGGAGAGGGGACGCAGAGCGGCACTCCGGTGACCCCCGGTGGCAGGAAAGGGGTAGTACATCCTAGGCTTGGCCTATTTTCTTTCTACAGCCAAAAATTCCCCTTTGCAGCAGGTTGGAGGCCGCAAAGGATATCTGGTGGGGCCGTATGTTTTGAAAAAAAAAAAAAAAAAGAATATATATATATACACATTTTATTTAAAGGAACATAATATCATAGTAAAAAAAAAAAAAAAAAAAAAAAAAAAAAAAGAGATTTTTTTCCTTTGTTTTTTGAATAAACATACTCGGCCTCACCAGGGGTTTTTGGACACTAGTAATCCTGCTGTTCCCTAAACCTCTTAACTATTCCTAGCTGCAAACAGTCAGTTGTTGCATGCAGGGGTACCTCGGTATTGTACTATGGCTCCCAAAGGCTCAGGATCAAAAGGGGCAAAAAGTGCCAAAAAACAAAAGGGCTCCCCCTCGGATTCTGAGGACATGAGTCAGGCTATGCCGGTACTCTCCCCACCTAGTAGCCAAGTTGTGGCCGCCTTGGTTGAGCCAATAGGGGGGTCTGGTGCGGCGGCTGGCCCAGATCCACCCAACCCTGTGTTTGTCACAGAGGAAATGCTAGCTGCCTCTTTGGGTGGGCTAGAGGAAAGATTGGCGGCTATGTTCGCTAAGTCTTTACCAGGCAAGAAACGGACTAGATCCCCTTCGCCTAAATTTGTATCCTCAGATGCTGAAATTCTCTCGCCGGAGGAATTAGAGTTTCAGGAGGACCTACTGGACGAGAATCCAGAGGGTTCAGAAATTGAGGAATCTACTGTTGAAGAACCATTCTCAGCCTCCCAAGCGGAGAGTCTGTGGGTCCAGTCTTTGACAGATATGGTTCACTCAGCATTTAAGTTGCCTTTACCGGAGCGCCGGGGTCCGGTAGTTTCCTCTTTGGGCTCCTTAAGGGCGCCTTTGAACAACGCAGTTTTTCCGGTCCATCCTCTTTTGGAGGAATTAATTTTCCAGGATTGGGTACGACCAGACAGAATTTTTCTGCCGCCTAAAAAATTTTCTGTTATCTACCCGTTGGAAGAGAAGTTTGCCAAAAGATGGGCGCTCCCAGCGGTGGATGCTGCCATCTCATGTGTGAATAAATCACTAACTTGCCCGGTAGAAAACATTCAAATGTTTAAGGACCCGGTTGATAAACGTTTGGAGACCCTTTTAAAAGCTTCCTTTGCTACGGCAGGGGCAGTGGTACAGCCAGCAGTTGCTGCTATCGGAATCTGTCAAGCTTTAAAGGACCAGACTAAACAGATGCTTTGCGGTGGATGCTATAAAGGACTCTATTCAGCAAGCGTCTCGTTTATCACTATTTTTAGTGCATATGAGAAGACTCTTATGGTTAAAAAACTGGGCGGCCGAGCCCCCGTGCAAAAAGCTTTTGGCAGGTTTTCCCTTCCATGGAGGGCGACTCTTCGGAGAAGATCTGGATAAATACATTCAGACTATTTCGAGTGGTAAGAGTACGCTTTTACCAGTCAAAAAGAAGTTTCGGGGGCCTACATGTAAAAGGCAGCTTTCCCCGGCTTCGGGGCCCTCAAATTCCAGGCAGTACCGACGGCCTCCTGTACGATCAAACTTTAACAGCAAATCGCAGGGACAGGCCTCTGGCGGCAAGAAACCTTGGTATCGCAAACCAGCTAAGCCAGCCCCTAAGTCTGCCTTATGAAGAGGCGCCCCCACCCATGAGGGTGGGGGGAAGGCTTCACCTCTTTGCAGAGGTTTGGGAAGCCAACATCCCCGACGAATGGGTCCGGTCTACTGTGGCCGCAGGTTACAGACTAGAGTTTCTAAAAATCCCTCCTCCTCATTACCAGGAGTCAAGAGTACCAGGCGACCCTGTGAAAAAAGCCGCATTGATAGTGGCCTTGAATCATCTGCTATGCCAAAAAGTGATAGTAGAAGTACCAGTCCGGGAACAGGGATTGGGGTTCTACTCCAACCTGTTTATCATCCCAAAGCCCAACGGCGATGTCAGGCCAATTTTGGACTTAAAGGGAGTGAATGCGTACCTAAAGGTCCGCTCATTCCGGATGGAAACTATTCGGTCAGCTGTCGCCGTGCTCCAGAAGGACGACTTTATGGCGTCCATAGACATAAAGGATGCTTACCTTCATGTGCCAATTTTTCAGCCTCATCAAGTATTTCTACGCTTCTCGGTGGCTCAACGTCATTTCCAATTTATGGCGCTCCCTTTCGGGTTGGCTACGGCCCCCCGGGTATTCACGAAGGTCCTAGCCCCAATCCTAGCCAATCTAAGGACCCAAGGAGTCACGGTCTTGGCTTACCTGGACGACCTCTTGGTTGTAGACCACTCGTCTCCTGGCCTGGAGCGAGCAGTGGCCCTCACAGTTCAGTACCTCGAAAGGTTCGGCTGGGTCCTAAATCGAGACAAGTCAGCATTCCTGCCCACAAGGCAGCTGGAATATCTCGGCATGAGATTGGATACAGAACAACAAAAGGTGTTCCTACCCCTATTAAAGGTCAAGGCCATCAAAGAGCTAATACAAATAGTTCTAAGAAAGAAAAGGCCAACTGTTCGCCTATGTATGCGACTACTAGGCAAGATGGTGGCCACATTCGAGGCGGTTCCGTACGCTCAGAGCCACACTCGCATCCTGCAGGCAGCCATCCTGTCAGCATGGAGCAAGAGGCCTCAGGCCTTAGAAATTCCTTTGCCACTCTCACCAAGAGTGCGGCAAAGTCTATCTTGGTGGTTAAACCCTCAGAATCTCCTGAAGGGAAAGACTTTCAGTCCTGTGACCTGGAAAATAGTAACCACAGACGCCAGCCTGTTTGGCTGGGGAGCAATGTTGGAGGGTTGCACTCGCCAGGGCACTTGGGCAGCAGCAGAGAAGCAGTTGCCCATCAATATCTTGGAGCTCAGAGCTGCTCGACTAGCCCTCAAGGCTTGGACGTCCAAACTGCAGGGGTTCCCGGTGAGAATACAATCGGACAATGCCACGGCGGTGGCATACATAAATCACCAAGGGGGAACCAAGAGTCAAGCCGCTCAGAGAGAAGTGAGCTTGATTTTCTTGTGGGCAGAAGCCCATGTGCCCTGCATATCGGCTATATTCATTCCCGGAGTGGACAACCTACAGGCGGACTTCTTAAGTCGCCAGACTCTGTTGCCGGGGGAGTGGTCTCTGCATCCACAGGTCTTTCAGACACTCTGACAGAAATGGGGAGTGCCGGACGTGGATATAATGGCATCGAGACTGAACAAGAAGCTAGACAGGTTCATGTCCCGCACAAGGGATCCCAGGGCCTGCGGAACCGATGCGTTAGTTTGCCCTTGGCATCAGTTCAAACTTCTTTATGCATTTCCCCCGCTCCAGTTACTACCCCGCCTGCTGCGCAGGATCAGGGTGGAGCACATACCAGTCATCCTGGTAGCTCCAGCATGGCCCAGAAGGGCATGGTACTCACTAATCCTAAAGATGGTAGTGGGAGACCCTTGGACTCTTCCTCTACGGCCAGACCTGCTATCGCAAGGTCCGATCCTCCACCCTGCCTTACGGCATCTAAATTTGACGGCCTGGAGGCTGAATCCCTGATTCTCAGGGGTAGAGGTCTGTCTCAGAAAGTAATCTCTACCCTAATCAGAGCCAGGAAACCGGTCTCTAGGGTGATTTATTACAGGGTCTGGAAGGCCTATGTAGGCTGGTGTGAGTCCAAGCGATGGCTTTCTCGCAAGTTTACCATCGATAGAGTATTAAGTTTTCTCCAGCTAGGAGTGGATAAAGGACTGGCATTAAGCACAATCAAAGGACAGATTTCAGCTTTGTCAGTGTGGTTTCAGCGGCCGCTGGCCACCCACTCGCTAGTTAAGACCTTCCTTCAAGGGGTCTTACGTATTAATCCTCCAGTTAAATCCCCGCTTTGTCCGTGGGATTTAAATCTTGTTCTGTCAAGTTTACAGAAACAACCGTTTGAGCCGTTGGCTGAAATTCCTTTGGTTTTACTGACAAGGAAGTTAGTATTTTTGGTCGCCATAGTTTCCGCAAGAAGAGTATCGGAACTGGCGGCCTTATCCTGTAAGGAACCATATCTTATTTTTCATAAGGACAAGGTCGTTCTCCGCCCTCATCCTTCCTTCCTACCAAAGGTTATATCCAGTTTTCATCTAAACCAGGATTTGGTATTACCATCCTTCTTCCCTAAACCTACTTCCAGAAAGGAAGGGTTGCTGCATACCTTGGATATTGTCAGGGCCATGAAGGCCTATCTTAAAGCTACAGAGAAGATCCGGAAAACAGATGTGTTGTTCATTTTACCGGATGGGCCCAAGAAGGGGCAGGCAGCTGCAAAATCCACCATCTCGAGATGGATTAAACAGTTAATCACTCAGGCCTACGGCTTGAAAGGGTTGCCTCCTCCGTTATCATTAAAGGCTCATTCTACTAGAGCCATGGGCGCCTCCTGGGCAGCACACCACCAGATCTCTATGGCTCAAGTTTGCAAGGCGGCAACCTGGTCTTCTGTCCACACGTTTACAAAATTCTACCAGTTGGACGTAAGAAGGAATACTGATACAGCCTTTGGGCAGGCAGTGCTGCAGGCTGCAGTTTGAGACCCTCGGATTCCGGGGGGCTCCCTTTTGAGTTAAATTAAAAAATTTATTTTTTCTCAACTAAGTTGGATTTATTATGATTTGAGTATATCTCTAAATTAAATCCTTTTGTCTTGGGAAGATGTTCTCCCTCCCCTCATTGTAAGCATTGCTTTGGGACATCCCACATAGTAATGAATATGCCGCTCTGTGTCCCGTGATGTACGAGAAAGAAAAAGGGATTTTTAATACAGCTTACCTGTAAAATCCTTTTCTTGGAGTACATCACGGGACACAGAGCTCCCACCCCTCTTTTGGGGACCATTTTTTGGGAGGCATACTGCTTGCTACAAAACTGAGGTACTCCTCCTATGGGAGGGGGTTATATAGGGAGGGGCACTTCCTGTTTGAGATTGCCAGTGTCCATCACCTGAAGGTACTCCATATAACCCACATAGTAATGAATATGCCGCTCTGTGTCCCGTGATGTACTCCAAGAAAAGGATTTTACAGGTAAGCTGTATTAAAAATCCCTTTTTTCATAATCCATTAGTTGGCTGATTATTTTTTCGATTGATAACCTTGATAAAAAAAAAAAAGAAATTTTGCTGCGATTTTCATTTTTTTTTTGGCCAATTTGTTGTTGGGCAGATTAAAAAACACAAATTGCCGCAAAAACACATTACATGCTTTTCTGCAGCTTTTCCATTGAAGTATATTGAACCAAAAAAACAAAAAGTCCTTGCCCTTTCCAAATACGCAGCAGCTGAAAAAAACATGGATGTGAACGTGTCCCATAGGAAGCCATGTAAATGAACTGTAGTGTGTTTCTGCAAAAAGCACCAAAAAACACACAAAGGTGTGACCCAGGCCTGAGATGTTTCATAACATAATGGGGTTAATAATACTAAAATTAGTACAAAAAGAGCAAAAAATTGCTACTGTAAGGGGTTAATTTTTTACTGTGGGACAATGAAAGTAATATTTACAGTAGGGATTTGCTCTTTTTGTACTATAAGGCTCCATGCACAGTGAAGCTGATGAACTGCAGTTTATTGGTGTTGTGGCTTTTTTTTTTTTTTTTTTTTTTTTTTTAATTATGTTTATTGGATTTTTTAATATACACGCTTACATGCATTTTCAATAAAGCATTACACATCAAACTTTAGCGTTGAAAAACGCTGACTTAATGTCTAACATAAGTTTAAATAAACAGTTATATTATAAACTTTAATAAAGTTATATAATCAAAGCAGAACTTAAGTAAATGGGGAGAGGAGATGATAAGAAAGAGAAGGGAAAGGTTTTTTCGCATACTGAAATGAATAATTGATACAGTGCATCAGTGGATATATTCTAAAATTTCATTTTGCAATCCGTTGACTAAATACTTCGAAAAGGGAGGTCAACAGTAATCAGAACATTTGATCAGGACTCTAGTAAGGCATGACATTCAGCTGAATTCACAAAGTGTGTCCAACAGGACCATTTATCGAGATATAATCTAGAAGAATCCCTAGATTGATGTATCAATTCTTCCATTTTGGAAATGTGGTTTACCTTGTGTATCCATTCCGGAATGGTAGGTGGGAGACTTTGTTTCCACTTTATTGGGACACAAAGCCGCGCTGCGTTGATGAGGTGTAGAATGATTGTGTCTTTGTAGATGGAGTGGGAGAGGCTAGAAAGGTGAAGTAAGTATTGTCCTGCTGTGAAATCTGGAGAGTAAGTAGTTATTTGTATTATAAGTCTATGTACTCCCTTCCAGAATTCAGCTATTACATTGCATTCCCACCAAATGTGTAACAAACTTCCCGGCGCTTCCTTACATCGCCAGCAAAGGGGCGATGTATCAGGGTCAAATTTGTGAATGACCAAAGGGGTCTTATACCATCTCGAGTAGATTTTGTATCCGTTTTCCTGTGTACAAATATTCAATGTGCCTTTGTGTAATCGTCTAAATACGTTTGCCCATTGATCATTCGTCACAGAAATTTGAAGGTCCTTTTCCCAACGAAGGTTTGTGTTGTCTAATTGAGGGTTTATGTCAGAGTTTAAAAGGTTATAAGTGAAGGAAATAAGGTGTCTCTGAGGGGATCCTCTGAGGCAAATTGATTCAAATAGTGTCTTAGGTCTGTACCATCCACTCATAGGATCTAGTCTTTCAAGAAATCTTGTGATCTTAACATAACCGATACTGGAGATGTTGCAATTAGGGTCAGTAGATTGGAAGGTTTCAAAAGACAAAAGGTCATTATTCTTAAAGAAATCTTTAGCCCTGTAGAATGTCATTGGAAGAATAACGGGTGTCGATGCGTTGCTGTCAGGAAGATAAATTTCAGGATTTAGTGTGATCGGGGTAATTGGTCCATACACGGAAGACAATTTCTTCATTTTACATAAGTTCCTGAATAGCTTCAGGGTTGTCCCTACCATGGGATGTGTTTTAGTTATACGAGGAATCTTTTTGGGGTTGATCCACGGTAGGTGCCTTATAGGTGTAATCGAAAAACAGGAAAGTTCCTCCAATGTTATCCAGTCTTTGGATCGAGCATGTACTTGCCAGTCAATTATCTTGGATAGGTGGCTGGCCCAGTAGTATTTGCGCAAATCCGGAACACCGATACCTCCCAGATGCTTTGGTTCCACCAATTTGTCCCATTTTATTCGAGGCTGTTTCCCACCCCATATAAAGTTCACACAAATCTTACGAAATGATGTGAAAAAAGAGCCAGGGATACAAATGGGTAGGGTCTGGAACAGGTATAAAAATCTCGGGAGAATATTCATTTTAATTATGTTTGCTCGGCCAAACCATGAAAATATTCCCTTATCCCATCTTGTCAAGTCAGATTTAACCACATTCAATAATGGTACAAAATTATTAGAGTATATGTCTTGTAAAGTGGGGGATAAATTAATGCCCAAATAGGATAATACCTTATCTTCCCAAAGAAAAGGGAAATTCTTTTTGCATTGAACAACTTGGTCTGGGGGTAGGGAGATATTGAGGGCCCTGGACTTTGCAAAATTAATTTTCAAGTTGGATATGTCTCGGAATATGGAAAAATCTTTCAACAGATTGGGGATTGTAATGATAGGATTAGTCAGAAACAGTAGCACATCGTCAGCGAATGCAGCTAATTTATATTGTTTATCTCCTATGGTTATTCCTACTATGTCCTGGTTAGCTCGGAGCTTACACAGGAAGGGTTCCAATATCAATATGAATATGATTGGTGACAACGGGCAACCCTGACGAGTTCCATTGGACACAGAGAAAACCTCCGACAGGACGCCATTTATTAAACGTAACAAGGTATACTCGCAGAAATTCTTTTATGAATATGGCAATAAAACTGGCAGACTTCTAGCTAATTCCCTGAATGCTTCGAACAAGAAATTTGACAACATACACTCTATAATTGATCCAACAGGTAAAAAACTAACATGTACTTCTGATATTGCCAGACAATTCCAAAAATTCTACTCTAATTTGTATAATCTACAAACCACAAAACCAAATGACGACTTGCAATTGAGGGAATCCAAGATCGTTGAATTTCTAAGCTCCTACTGTCCCAAGCCAATTGACCCAAAAATAGCCAAAGACTTAGATAGGCCCTTGGAAATAGATGAAGCTCTTGGAGCTCTCAAACAACTCAATATCGGTAAAAGCCCAGGCCCAGACGGTTTCTCAGTTGATTATTTTAAGACCTTTAAAGAACTTCTTATCCCCCATTTTATAAAAGCATTTAATTCTGCACCAGCCCAATGGCAATCGACCAAAGACCTGCTCGAAGCACATATAGTGATGGTCCCAAAACCAAACAAAGACAAAAATCTAGTATCCAACTACAGACCCATTTCACTGCTAAACGTGGATATAAAGCTGTATGCAAAAGTAATAGCGAACCGCCTTTTACCCCTTCTGAATAACCTGATCTCTTTGGATCAAGTGGGATTCACACCTGGGAGGGAAGCCAGGGATAATACCATCAAGGCCCTTAACATTCAAAATTGGTTACTGGAATCAAAGTTCCCCGGATTTGTGCTTTCGTTGGACGCAGAGAAGGCCTTCGATAGGATAGCATGGGATTATATGCACGCAGCGTTGGGTTCTCTGGGACTAAACGAACGTATGCTGCAGTGGCTTTTTTTTTTAAAGCCCATAAACTGAACTCTATGTTAGCCTATGTGCCCATGCACCCCTGGGCGTTTTTTAATGTTAATGAGCTTTAGAGTTTATTGGCTTTTTTCTGAACGCCCGAAATTTGCGTTCAAAGTGCAGTTTTTTGGCGGTGAAAAACGCAGGACGCTGAAAAACGCTTAAAACGCTCAAAAACGCCGGTGCCAGCGTTTTTTGAATTTTTTAATCAATTGAAAAAAAAAAGTAAAAAATAAATAAAAAAGCTACACTGAAAAACGCTGATTAAAGCTATTGCAAAAACGCTAAAAAATGTTGAAAGGCTCCCTGCAAAGCTACTGGCGTTTTTTTATAGCTTTTATCAGCTTCAGTGTGCATGGAGCCTAAAGGTTTTTTTTGAACCCCATTATGTTACTGGCCGATTAATCGATTATGAAAATGGTAATCGATTAATTTCATAATCGATTAGTTGTTTCGGCCCATATATATATATATATATATATATATATATATATATACACACACACAGTATCTCTCACAAAGGTAAGAACACCCCTCACATTTTTGTAAATATTTTATTATATCTTTTCATGTGACAACACTGAAAAAATGACACTTTGCTACAATATAAAGTAGTGAGTGTACAGTTTGTATAACAGTGTAAATTTGCTGTCCCCCTCAAAGTAACTAAACACACAGCCATTAATGTCTAAACCACTGGCAACAAAAGTGAGTACACCCCTAAGTGAAAAGGTCTAAATTGGGCCCAAAGTGTCAATATTTTGTGTGCCCACCATTATTTTCCAGTACTACCTTAAAGCGGAGTTCCAACAATTTTTTCCCCTAAAAGTCAGCAGCTACAAATACTGCAGCTGCTGACTTTTAAAATGAGGACACTTACCTGTCCAGGGTGCCCGCGATGTCAGCACCCGAAGCCGATCTGTCCCTCGGGGCTCTTGGGTGGAGGCGCCGCCATCTTCGGTAAGGAAATCCCTACTGCGCATGTGTGACTTGTGCGATCCCACTGGTCCCTGCTGTCTTCTCGGATCTGTGTGTCTCCCAGAAAACATTGGGGGGAAGAGGAGGCGCTGGAAGTGGCGTATATAGCCGTGGGTGGCTCGGCTATCTATGCCCGGAAGATGGAGCAAAATACCTGTATTAGACAGGTATTTGCTCCCCCCTCCCCCTGAAAGGTGCCAAATGTGACACCGGAGGGGGAGAGGGTTCCTAAAAGCAGGGCTGTGGAGTCGGAAGAAAATTTTGGGTACCCGGAGTCGGAGTCAGCAAACAATGCACCGACTCCAACTCAGACGTCTACTAAATTTATGCTCTCGAGGCCGCAGATGAAGGAGAATCTTGTCTTCTAGTACTGTTGGACCTTAGCGCAGCTTTTGACATGGTAGACCACAAACTATTACTGACTCGGCTAGCTGAAGTAGCCAGAGTCGCAGAATGTGACTTATCCTGGTTCTTCTCCTTTTTGGAAAAGTAGTGAAACTGGGACCGTTCACCTCGGAAAAAGGCACAGTATCATGCGGAGTCCCTCAAGGATCCCCTCTGTCGCCGGTGCTGTTTAATATCTATCTTCGCCCTCTTTTTTAAATCATCAGTAGCCAAAAGCTGCTCTACCACTCTTATGCGGATGATACACAATTGTACTTTCGCATCTGCAACAAAAAGGATCATCATCTCGATCTAGAGAAATGCCTCTCTTTGATAGAGAACTGGATGACAAAGAGTTATCTTAAACTCAACGGTTCGAAAACAGAACTTCTCCTGTTTCACGCCAATCGAAAGAATCAACTGGCTACAACCTGGACACCTCCGCCCATTCTAGGAAAAATCATCACCCCTAGCACCAAAGTCAAAAGTCTCGGAGTCATCTTCGACACCTACATGACAATGGATGCACAAATAGGGTCAGTAGTCAGCGGATCCCACCATCTGCTGCGCCTACTACGCAGACTCACTCCCTTTATCCCAAAAGAAGACATAGCAGTCGTGGTGGGAACAATTGTTAACTCCAGACTTGGCTACGCAAATGCCCTTTACCTCGGACTCCCAAAGTACCAAATCACTCGCCTGCAGGTCGTTCAGAATACGGCCGCTAGACTTGTGACTGGGAAAAAACCTTGGGAATCAATCTCACCCTCACTGAGAAGCCTTCACTGGCTGCCAGTGAAAGACAGAATCACTTTCAAAGCACTCTGTCTGACACATAAATGTATTTTGGGAAATGCCCCCAAATATCTATGCGAAAAAATAAAAGCCTACAACCCCAATCGCGTTCTGCGATCCTCCAACCAAAATCTACTCTAAATCCCCAAAACCAGATACAAGTCCAAAGGAGAAAGAAGATTTGCTGTCCAAGGCCCGCGACTTTGGAACACTTTACCAACCTCCATTCGGTTGGAGGAGAACCACTTGGCCTTTAGGAGAAAGATCAAAACCCATCTCTTTTGAAGTCAAAGGAGAAATGGTCAAACAAGCGCCCAGAGGCGATTCAGTTCACATGTTCAGCGCTATATAAGTTCTTCACTCACTCACTCACTCATTATTTTTTGTAAGTAAAAAGGGGTATGGGATCGGCAAGGATGGTCATTTATGCCATCACAATCTGACCACCCTTAGAGCACGCAGTTGATTGAGATCTCCATAAACCAGTTTATTTCAATGTTGAGGAGGGGAGGCTAAGTCAGATACTGGCACCAAAAAATCTGTGGGGAGCAGTAGTGATTGGTAATGCTTTTCCAACCTATATATTGGCCTTTCCATCCAAAAATGGCCTGAATACGAGATTACCATGAGAACAACTAAAAAAAGCATATGCCGAATATGCGGGGAAAAATGATTTCCCTGTTCGATTGTGTATTATAAATGATTTTCTCTCCTTCTGGTTAACTGCAAGTTTAGGGTTTTCAGAATAAAAAGGTTTTTAATATGTTTAGTTTTTGACTTTTGGTTGAACTTGATGGACACTTGGTGTGCCTCTTTACATCCTAAGGCCGGAGCAAATTTCTTTCCTGCAACTACCAGTGGTTGCAACACAGTCAGTGTTGACTTGGGAATTCCTCCCGGCGAGGTAAGCCGCCCCGACAGGAGAACACAATGATTATTGCTAGCAGCTATAACAGCCGCTAATGATAATCACATGTAAAATCCGGCAGTCTGTTTGTACCTAAGTTGATCGATCAACTTGGGGACATTCAGCTTGCCCATACATGGTTCGAATCTCGGCTGGTTCCTGTTGAACCGGCTGAGATTTGAACTGTCTATGGCTGGTTTAACTGTACAATAGAAAACGCCATTAAATGATTTAGAATAATGCAGTGTGTTTGAGTTTATCTCAGGTTCCACCTAAAGCCTGTATACCTATCATCAACAATAACATCTAGATAATGACAAAAGGCATAAAATTATTTATTGATTTTTTTTTTTTTTTTTTCATATACAGTATATATGAATTTTACAGGTCACTGGATAAATCAGATTCTGGGTTAAATGCCTTTTCCAGCAATGAATGATTTTACAAATACATGATTGACTTGTCAAAATAACAGTTTGAGAAATATGTATGTATGTTCAGAGGTCAAGCAAAACTGTTGTCCCCTGCAGGCATTTGTGAGTCTACGGGTAACTTTGCAGTTACATCACATCTTTCATGCTGTTTAGGTGTAAATATCTCCCCAGAGGGGTCTTGGGTCATATGAAGGCTAATTTGGTGGTCAGCATAAGTGTGAACCGAGTTCTTTTGGTTAGCACAGCATTTTCCAAGGATATCATAAATACCTGCCAGTCTGTTGAATAGCACAACGTTAGAGAGGCAAGCTGGGCAGAGGGCATGTTCAGGCAGACTCGGCTGTGGTTTAAAGAAGAACTCCAAATCTTAGTTTTTATTAGTGGAGAAGAATTAAACCTCTCAGGTTTTATGACTCTTTGAGGGAGATTTACTAAAAACTGATGCCCACAATCTAGAGTAGCTGTAATATAGTATAATGTATAGTAATCAGTCAGCTTCTATAGGTTTTGGGCTCCATTCACACTAGCGCAACTTCAAAGTTGCATGATTTTCGATTTGACTTTGGAGCACGACTTTGATGCAACTTTGATCCGACTTTACACCTTCTGGGTCAAAGGTCGCATTAAAAGTACTGCTGGTGTCTTAACGTTCTTGTTCCACCATCTTAGAAGTTTCACAACCGACTCAGGGCATGCGCAGTACCAGGCTACGGAAATAGCCGAACGCAACAGCTGATCGTCAAGAGGAACACAGCTCGGCAGATCACAGGCGGAATGGGCAGCTGCTGAGAGGCGTGCACACGGCGCTTTTATTTACTTTTTTTTTATTTTTTAGTTTGCATTTATTGTGTTGTGTCCGTGGCATGCGGGATCCCGGAGCACCGGAGAGGGGGGGGGCTGTGTGCGGCTCTATGGGGCTGACGGAGCAGGAGGAGCTCACTGACTGACAATAGAGCAGCTGCCATTCCTCTCGCACACACACGGCCTGTGTCACCCGGCCATCCAGGGCACCAGTCAGCGAGCACCCGGGCGGGGGAGTCCCCATAGCTGCCTCAGGGAGGGAGGAGGGGGAGAAGATATGACTGTGACCCGAGTTCTTGTTCCACCATCTGAGAAGTTCCACAACCGACTGCGCAGACTCCGGGCATGCGCAGTAGCAGGCTACGGAAATAGCAGAACGCAATAGCTGATCGTCAGCTGTTAAAAGGAACAAATACCATAGCTGTAACCAGCTCGGCAGATCACCGGCACCTTTTCAAAGAGGTTGTTTTTATGGACTTTGTTCTACAATATTATGTAGTATAAAAGTAGAGCTGCGCGATTAATTAATTAATAAAGCTGTAAAATCTGGGCAGTCTGCCAAGAATCGGAACATTCTTTATCAGTGGAACATTAAGGGCCCTTTCACACGGGCGAACCTGTTAGTTTTTTAGGTGGACCTGAAAGGGCGCTCCGTGCACCTCTATGGAGCCACGGATGTCAGCGGTGACATGCCCGCTGACATCCGACCCGCTCCGAACCGCCATCCATCTGGCAGATCGAATCAGACGACGGACTCTACAGTTCGTCGTCATCCTATCCCCCTGTCATCTGCCGGCTCAGAGGGGATCGACGGAGCAATCCCCCCTGAGCAAAACGGAGCCCACACACAGATCCGCCCCGTGTGAAAGGGCCCTAAAATTATAACAATTTGTCTTTTACTTCAAAGGAATAGACTTCTGTGTGTAAATTAGGAAAGTTTAACCACTTAAACACCAAACCTTTTTCTGACATTTGTTGGCTTCAAGTTTAAAATATATTTTTTTATTTTTTTTGCTAGAAAATGACGTAGAACCCCCAAACATTATGGCCCGGATTCAGAAAGGAGTTACGTCGGCGTATCTCCAGATACGCCGTCGTAATTCCGAATGAGGGCCGTCGCATCTCGGTGCCTGATTCATAGAATCAGATACGCCTCAATGTTGCCTAGATACGAGCGGCGTAAGTCTCCTACGCCATCGTATCGTAGGGTGCATATTTACGCTGGCCGCTAGGTGGCGATTCTGTAGATTTCCGCGTTGAATATGCAAATGAGCTAGATACGCCGATTCACGAACGTACGTGTGCCCGGCGTATCAAGATACGTCGTTTACGTAAGGCGTCGGACCGCCGTAAAGTTACCCCTCATAAAGCAGGGGTAAGTCATGTTAGGTATGGACGTCGGAAACGTACAAACAGCGTCGTATTTTACGTCGTTTGCGTAAGTCGTCCGTGAATGGGGCTGGGCGTAGGTTACGTTCACGTCGACTAAGCATTGAGCGGGCGTAATTTACTTTGAAAATTCAACGTGATACTGAGCATGCGCGCGCATGCGCCGTTCAATAACAGCGTCATTTACGTGGGGTCACGAAACATTTACATACAACACGCCCCCTACCAGCCTAGTTTGAATTAGGCGGGCTTACGCCGTGTCAGATACTTTACACCGCCGTAACTTACAGCGCAAATTGTTTCTGAATACGGGACCTGCCGCTCTAAGTTACGGCGGCGTAGTGTATCTGAGATACGCTACGCCCGCCTAAAGATAGGCAGATCTCTCAGAATCCGGGCCTATATATATTGTGAGGGATTAGCTCGTGGGGATCACCTTTTCTGAAATCACAGTCTGTAAGCAGGCACTTTCTTTTAAGTCTGGCGGATGCCAGATTTTATTTATAAACGGTTTGCAGATTAAAATAAACAAAACAGTAAATTAAATCCTTGCCGTCCGGCGCTAAACTAAACAAACAGGATCTCCTCTCTATACAGTGTGGGGCTAGTCCCTGACACCCACAAAACATGCAGTAAAGCAAACCTTTTCAATCCAGCACTCAGCGCTCCCCTCACTCAGGTCCCTTCCTGAGTTTCAAGCCAGAGCCCTGTTGTGCTCTCTTCCTGGACATTTAAAGTCCAGCTGATTGTGGACTCCAGTGGACCCAAACATCCGGACCGGAATCCTAGCCAGGCCCAGAGGCTGTAAAACCCGGAATGGATTCCGGTTCAGTCTCTCATAATAGAACGTATGCGAGGTGAAATGTACCTATGATCATGTATCGCACCTCGCATACTGTCACAATATATATATATTTTTTAGTAGTGACCCTAGAGAATGAAATGATTGTTGTTGCAATATTGTATATCGCACTGTATTTGCACAGCGGTATTTCAAATGCAATTTTCTTTGCAAAAGTAAAGTTAGCCCAATTTTTTTTTGTGTAATGTGAAAGATTTTACGGCGCGAGAATCGTCAGAATTGGTCAGAATTGTGCAGCTGTATTGAATGTGCAGCCATCCAATCATTCGTATACCTGAGAGGCTGCAGCAGTGGCAGGGCGTGCGCCTCAATTGCTGTGAGGTCTGAGCATCATGGCCGGCAAACATAACCCATGAGCAGCGGTTTCTTATTGCACAGACCTTTTCAAAGTCGCCTTGACTTTACGCTGCACTGATTCAAACAGGTGCCTTTGAAAAAAATGGGCTGCCACTTGTCATGAGACTTTGATGTCCAAAGTCACATGACAAGTCGCACACGTGTGAATGGAGCTTAATTGTCAAAGCTTAATTAAACAAGCTGACGTTAGAAGCTGATTGATTATTGTGCACAGCACTAGATTCTGTGCACCAGTTTTAGTAAATCTGCCCCATTGTGTCTCCATTGGGAAGATTTCTCCTCACTTCCTGGCCTGGTTTTACTATGGGAAGTTAGGGAGCCAGGGGTAGGCAGCAACAAAAACCTAATAAATATACTAACCGCTCACCATTTTATCTAAACGAAAAACAAATGGCAGGAGTTCAACCTAAAGGGGCAAAGTTGTTCTTGTAATTCCCTCATTCTCCCTCAGAGAAATATTTTTAGGGCATGGCAAATTATTGTCACGCTCATAAGGGTGGCATACCGTTGTCTGATGCCATCAATAATTTAGCTGGTAAGCAGCTGCATGTCTTGGAGGATGCAAATAGAACCATCTACAGTATTAGCAAAGTAAGATCTAGCCTGGTACATGTAAATTGTCTGTTATAAATATAACTCATGATACAGATTGCACTTTATGATAACTGTCAGGCAGCAAGATGTCAGTTTATGTTCATTTGATCTTCTGTCAGTTATGTATTTAGTGTCACTCACAAAAATTGACACATCCTTAAAATAATCGTTTGCAGATATACTCTGCTAGTTACTCCAGGTCTGTTCAGCTTGATGGCTCTCTTTTGTGTTCTGCATACAATTTCAGTCATTTATTTTCCCATGTTTTATTAAAGTGGTTGTAAACCTCATGCCGCGTACACACCATCACTTTATGTGATGAAAAAAAACGACATTTTTAAAAACGTCAATTTAAATGACCGTGTGTGGGGGAAAACGTCGTTTTATGTCTTGTGAAAAACGACAAAAAAAATGTAAGCATGCTTCAATTTTATGTGCCGTTTTTCAAAACGTCGTTTTTTGTTTCACAAAAATTGACCGTGTGTAGCAAAAAACGACGTTTAAAACAACGTTTTTAAACCCGCGCATGCCCAGAAGCTAGTTATGAAACGAGCTTCAATGGAAAAAAGTAGTGAACGTAACCGCGCTTTGCTAGAGCATTGTGAAAAAACGATGGTGTGTAGGCAACGTCGTTTTTGAAAATTGAAGTTTCAAAAACGTTGTTTTTTACTTCACAGAAAATGTCGTTTTTTTCCATCACATAAAGTGATGGTGTGTACGTGGCATTAGACATGAAATATGAACAAAGCATATCTCTCTATAGTGTATACTTGTCTCAATTAAGAGCACTAATTATCATTTCTATCTGCTGCTTTGTTACTCTGCTATCAGCATGAATCACTTCTGACAAGTTTTCTTGACACCAAGAGAAAAAAAAGGTGACAGGGGAGGGAACTCCAGATGACAGCCTCAGATTTGTTCCTGTGAGCTGTATGGTGGGGTGTGTGTCTTTTATCTCCAATCAGCTCTCAGAGCTTTTCTCACTGAACTCTCTCTTTTTCTGACAGTCAGACATGCTTTAAGATTTCTGCACTTTGAATATAGGGAAGAGAATACTGTAGCTAAAAAGGTACAACTTATGTAGGAGGCTTTGTTTTATATCTGTGTATTACCTGAGGATTTTCACTTCACTAGATATGGGAGAGTTTTCAACCACCTTAGGGCCCGTACAGACGGGCAAACATGTACGATGAAAACGGTCCGCCGGACCGTTTTCAGCGTACATGCCCGCCCGGAGATTTCTGTATGATGGCTGTACATGGTGGCATCATACAGAAATCCGCGCGGCGACGAGGCCGCGCCGTCGCGGCGACGTGCGCGGCCCTGGCAGTTCAATGCTTCCACGCATGCGTCAAAGTCATTCGACGCATGCGAGGGATGGCGGCCGCTCGGACATGTACGGTAAGTCTGTACAGACGACCGAACATGTCCGACGGACAGGATTCCAGCGGGCATGTTTCTAAACATGTTTAGAAAACGGTCTGGCGGGCAAATGTACGCTGGAATCCTGTCCGCTCGGCTGTACAGACGACCGAACATGTCTGCTGAAACTGGTCCGCGGACCAGTTTCAGCAAACATGTTCGGTCGTCTGTACGGGGCCTTAAGGATCACATCACATAGGGTGGCTATAAAAGTCCTAATTCTAACCACACTGTGGAAGCCAGATTACTGAAACGTGGATATATATAAAAAATATAAAGGGAGAGGGAAAGGGAATACTAAGAAAAAGTTTGGGGACTTTGTATGGAGTACACAGTTTAAGGGAAAAACAGCCATCAATATAATTGTAAAAATACATTTTTTAATTAGGTATAGGTAAACAATAATTACATTAATTAAATAGTAATATGGACCATAAATATATAAAAAGACATGGATATGTTAAAGCCAACCTTCACTCAGGTTTTTCACTTTCTTACATCTAAATCACCCCCTCCACAGCACACCATAAAAATACCTTGTATATTCACTGCTCAAAAAAAATTATGGAACACTTTGAAAACATATCTGATCTCAATGGGCAAAAATCTCATGCTGGATATCTATACTGATATGGACTGGGTAATGTGTCAGGAATGAAAGGATGGCACATCATTTGATGGAAATGAAAATTATCCACCTACAGAGTGCTGAATTCAAAGACACCCCAAAAATCAAAGTGAAAAAATGATGCAGCAAGCTAGTCCATTTTGCTGAAATTTCATTGCAACAACTCAAAATGCTCCTTAGTAGTTTGTATGGCCCCCAAGTGCTTGTATGCATGCCTGACAACATCAGGGCATGCTCCTAATGAGATGACGGGTGGTGTTTTCCTCCCAGATTTGGACCAGAGCATCACTGAGCTGAACAGACTGAGGTGCAACGATGCTGACCGATGTTACAGGCAGCATAAAGTTCTCCGCGGCATCTCTGCACCCTTTCATGTCTGTCACATATGCTCAGGGTGAACCTGCTCTCATCTATGAAAAGCATGGGGCACCAGTGGCGGACCTGCCATGTCTGGTGTTCAATGGAAAAATGCCAATCGAGCTCCACAGTGTCCGGCAGTGAGCACTGAGCACACTAAAGGACGTCGGGCCCTCAGGCCACCCCCATGAAGTCTGTTTCTGATTGTTTGGTCAGAGACATTCACACCAGTGGCCTGCTGGAGGTCATTTTGTAGGGCTCTGGCAGTGCTCATCCTCTTCCTCCTTGCACAAAGGAGCAGATAACGGCCCTGCTGATGGTTTAAGGACCTTATACGGCTCTGTCCAGCTCTCCTAGAGTAACTGCCCTTCTCCTGGAATCTCCTCCATGCTCTTGTGCTGGGAGACACGGCAAACCTTCTGGCAATGACACGTATTGATGTGCCATCCTGGAGGAGTTGGACTGCCTGTGCAACCTTTTTTAGGGTCCAGGTATCGCCTCGTGCTACCAGTAGTGACACTGACCCTAGCCAAATGCAAAACTAGTGAAAAATGGTTTAGAAAAGATGAGTAGGGAAAATAAATGTCAGACACCTCCACCTGAAAAAACATTCCTGTTTTGGAGGTTGTCTCATTGTTGCCCATCTAGTGCACCTGTTGTTAATTTCAATTAACAACAAAGCAGCTTAAACTGATTAACAATCCCCTCTGTATACACCCCTCCCCCTCTGCTACTTAACTAACCAGATCAATATCCCAGGAGTTCTGATTCAAAAGTGTTCCTTTCAGTTTTTTTAAACAGTGTTTCTACCCCCCTCCTTCCCAGCCAACATTCTGCCTAGGAAAAATGAATGTACAGGATGCTCATGCAGTCTGCTCTGATACCACCCCCCCCCCCCCCCCATATCCCAAGAAGCTGCGGGAAGCTTCCCCACGCCTCAGGAAGAGGCATCTCTCATCAGGGAGCTGGTTCTACAGCAAGTACTGGGAAGAGAAAACCCTCTCCCAATGATGTAAAGGGCAAAGATGGAGGCAAGGGACCTGGTGTCCAGCAGCAGAGTGGCAGATCAGAACAGAACTCAGATCTATTTGCTAGTTGTTGCCAAGTATGTTTTTGTTGGGCTGTATGCACAATAACAGGTAAGAGGAGATTTAAAAAATATATATTAATTGGTGTTGAAGATCTGCTTTAGGTTACCATATATAGGTCAATAACAAGCTGTTACTGCATAAATATCTCTGTAAGATTAGGCCAATCCTTTAAAGTGATTGTAAAGGCATTTATTTTTATATATTTTTTATAAAAACGTTACACTTACCTGCTCTGTGTAATGGTTTTACACAGAGCAGCCCCAATCCTCCTCTTCACGGGTGTCCCCCCCCCCCCCCCCCGGCACTGCTGGCCCCTCCCTCCTGCTGAGAAGCTTGCGTTGGGGGCACCCAAGCAGGCTCATTCCTGAGTCGCTGCTTTGTGTGTCCAGTCACACACACGTTACTCAACCCCGCACCCTGCTCTCTCCCCATTGGTTCACTGGCTCCAGTTGACAATGGCTCCCACTGCTGTCTCAGCCAATGAGGAAGGAGAGACCCAAGTGAGCCACTGCTCTTGTGCACATCGTTTGATCGAGATGGGGCTCAGGTAAGTGTACACACAGAAGTTTTTTTTACTTTTATGTATACAATGGGAAGGAAAAAATGCACCTGTCAGCCAGGTCAGAAGACAGCACATGGTAGGCCCCCAGAGCAATCTAGTACAGGCAGATGTCTCCGTGCCCATCTATGGCTACTCTTAGCCATGTAGTTAAACTTCAGTACTATGAATGGAAGCTTACATTTATTTTTACAAACCGTGTTGGAAAACATGATTATGTGTTGTTATTTTCCATCCTGTATAGTTTATTCTTAATTCTTTTTGCATAATCGTTTTTTAATGATTGTCTATTCTTCCTGTCTCTTTAGGGGCCCAGAGGACACATGTTTTGAGTGTGGGGTATTCCCAGCAATCCTCAGCTTCCCTCTTGATTATCCCCTAAGTCCTCCAAAAATGAGGTTTACCGGTGAAATGTTTCATCCAAACAGTAAGTAATAAAATAAACAGATGCTTTTCTTCATCTAATATATTATTTAAATATTTTTTAGGGTACTTACTGTTTATGAACAGACATTCTTGGGATTTTAAGATAATTTCAAAGATTAGTTTGATATTTAAAGTGGAACTTTACCCACAACAACTTGATAAAAATAATGTTGTTTAGCAAGGAACATACATTCCACATTAATAGTTATGCTACCAAAATGAGTGTGTGCTGTAAACTGCCTCCAGCATTTCTACTGTTTCTTCTTGCTGGAGGCTGTCATTTTGCTGAAGCCAGAGCCCCTGAGCAGCAGGAAATCCTTAGGCTGTCAAAAGATCCGCCTCTATAAATTCAGCATTGCCTAAAAAAAGAGAACAACGGAGTATATGCAGAGCAGGGTGAGACAGTGTATTACTGGTTTTTAGCACAGACACTTATTTTTAATGTTTTACATAGCTACAGTCCCATTCGAAAGTATTCGGCCTCCTTGAACTTTGCGACCTTTTGCCACATTTCAGGCTTCAAACATAAAGATATAAAACTGTAATTTTTTTTGAAGACTAAACAACAAGTGGGACACAATCATGAAGTGGAACAAAATGTATTGGATATTTCAAACTTATTTAACAAATAAAAAACAAAAAAATTGGGCGTGCAAAATTATTCAGCCCCCTTAAGTTAATACTTTGTAGCGCCACCTTTTTCTGCAATTACAGCTGTAAGTCGCTTGGGGTATGTCTCTATCAGTTTTGCACATTGAGAGACTGAAATTTTTGCCCATTCCTCCTTGCAAAACAGCTCGAGCTCAGTGAGGTTGGATGGAGAGCGTTTGTGAACAGCAGTTTTCAGTTCTTTTGAATTCTCAATTGGATTCAGGTCTGGACTTTGACTTGGCCATTCTAACACCTGGATATGTTTATTTGTGAACCATTCCATTGTAGATTTTGCTTTATATTTTGGATCATTGTCTTGTTGGAAGACAAATCTCCGTCCCAGTCTCAGGTCTTTTGCAGACTCCATCAGGTTTTCTTCCAGAATGGTCCTGTATTTGGCTCCATCCATCTTCCCATCAATTTTAACCATCTTCCCTGTCCCTGCTGAAGAAAAGCAGGCTCAAACCATGATGCTGCCACCACCATGTTTCACAGTGGGGATGGTGTGTTCAGGGTGATGAGCTGTGTTGCTTTTACGCCAAACATGACGTTTTGCAGTGTTGCCAAAAAGTTCGATTTTGGTTTCATCTGACCAGAGCACCTTCTTCCACATGTTTGGTGCGTCTCCCAGGTGGCTTGTGGCAAACTTTAAACAACACTTTTTATGGATATCTTTAAGAAATGGCTTTCTTCTTGCCACTCTTCCATAAAGGCCAGATTTGTGCAGTATACGACTGATTGTTGTCCTATGGACAGAGTCTCCCACCTCAGCTGTAGATCTCTGCAGTTCATCCAGAGTGATCATGGGCCTCTTGGCTGCATCTCTGATCAGTCTTCTCCTTGTATGAGCTGAAAGTTTAGAGGGACGGCCAGGTCTTCGTAGATTTGCAGTGGTCTGATACTCCCATTTCAATATTATTGCTTGCACAGTGCTCCTTGGGATGTTTAAAGCTTGGGAAATCTTTTTGTATCCAAATCCGGCTTTAAACTTCTCCACAGCAGTATCTCGGACCTGCCTGGTGTGTTCCTTGTTCTTCATGATGCTCTCTGCGCTTTAAACGGACCTCTGAGACTATCACAGTGCAGGTGCATTTATACAGAGACATGATTACACACAGGTGGATTCTATTTATCATCATTAGTCATTTAGGTCAACATTGGATCATTTAGAGATCCTCACTGAACTTCTGGAGAGAGTTTGCTGCACTGAAAGTAAAGGGGCTGAATAATTTTGCACGCCCAATTTTTCAGTTTTTTATTTGTTAAAAAAGTTTGAAATATCCAATAAATTTTGTTCCACTTCATGATTGTGTCCCACTTGTTGTTGATTCTTCAAAAAAAATTACAGTTTTATATCTTTATGTTTGAAGCCTGAAATGTGGCAAAAGGTCGCAAAGTTCAAGGGGGCCGAATACTTTTGCAAGGCACTGTATACCCGCAAATGGGGCAATGTGATGAGATTTAGCAGGACTTAATCTTATAACTAAAGTTCCACTTTAAAGAATGCAATCTTTGCTTCACCATTTATAACTTCATATTGTTTCCTGGCAATGTTTCCTTGTAGACATTACGTTTTTTCCCAGGGCTTTACCAGGTCTGAGACAAAAGATATACCTCTCTTAAAGGCAGTGCTCCTAATCTCAGCTTGTTACCTGTATAAAAGACACCTGTCCACAGAAGCAATCAATCAGATTCCAATCTCTCCACCATGGCCCAAAACCAAAGAGCTGTGCAAGCATGTCAGGGACAAGATTGTAGACCTACACAAGGCTATATGGGCTACAAGACCATCACCAAGCAGCTTGGTGGAAGGGTTACAACAGTTGGTGCAATTATTCGCAAATGGAAGAAACACAAGATAACTGTAAATCTCCCTCGGTCTGGGGCTCACCTTGTGGAGTTTCAATGATCATGAGAACTGTGAGGAACCAGCCCAGAACTACATGTAAGAATCTTGTCATCGATCTCAAGCAGCTGGTAACACGCTACGTTGTGAAGAACTGAAATCCTGCAGTGCCCACGAGGCCCCCCTGCTCAAGAAAGCACATGTTCAGTCCCGTCTGAAGTTTGCTAATGAACATCTGAATGATTCAGAGGAGAAGTGGGTGAAAGTGTTGTAGTCAGATGAGACGACCAAAATCAAGCTCTTTGGCATCAGCTCAACTCGCCGTGTTTATAGGAGGAATGCTGCCTATGACCCCAAGAACACCATCCCCACTGTCAAACATGGAGGTGGTAACATTATGCTTTGGGGGTTTTTTTTCTGCTAAGTGGACAGGACAACTTCACTGCATCAAAGGAGCGATGGGTGAGAACCTCCTTCCCTCAGCCAGGGCATTGAAAATGGTTTGTGGATGGGTATTCCAGCATGACAATGACCCAAAACACACGAGGGGAGTTGAAGGTTCGAGTTACACCAAACGTCAGCTTCAAAACCTTAATAAATTGGAGAGGATCTGCAAAAAGGAGTGAGACAAAATCCCTCCCGAGATGTGTGCAAACCTGGTATCCAACTAGAAGAACTGTCTGCCCTCTGTGATTGCTAACAAGGGTTTTGCCACCAAGTACGAAGTCATGTTTTGCGAAGGGGTCAACTACTTATTTCACTCATTAAAATGCAAATCAATTTTATAACTTTTTTTAAATGCATTTTTCTGGATATTTTTGTTGTTATTTTGTCTCTCACTCTTAAGATTCCTTTAAAACATGTGAATGCAGGAAATATACATGATAAAGGGCAACGATGTGGTTATAGTTGGGAGTTTTGTAGAGAAGATTTAGTATGCGCAAAACTTCTGATCAGCAACTAGTATCTGGGTGAGAACAGGTAAATATGTGGACTTATATGTGTTTTTTTTCTTGCAGTATACCCAGATGGGAGAGTGTGCATTTCTATTCTACATGCTCCAGGAGATGACCCAATGGGTTATGAGAGCAGCGCGGAGAGGTGGAGTCCGGTACAAAGTGTGGAAAAAATTCTGCTGTCTGTTGTCAGCATGCTAGCAGGTGGGCAATTTTCTCTTTCAGTGGTCCGACTATCAATTCCATAAATAACTAGAGTCTGAAGGAGTTCCTGACCTTACAAATGAGAATGTGTTTATCCATAACCATTATTACATTTTCTTCACATGCTGAAAGTGAACTTTCCTATTGATTAAGAGGCAACTACTTTGTTACACAAAACAGTAGCAACACCATTAGGCAATAGTTGGTCCACACAGGACTACGACGTGAACGTAACCTACGCCCAGCCCTATTCACGTACTTCTACGTAAACGACGTAAAATACGATGGGAGTTGCGCCTCATACATGGGGAATAACTATACGCCGGAAGTAAGCCTTACGCAAACCGAGTATATTATGCGCCGGGCGCAACGACGTTCGTGAATCGGCGTATCTCACTAATTTGCATATTCAAATCTTAAATCAATGGGAGCGCCCCTTGCGGCCAGCGTAAATATGCGCCCACGATACGACAGCGTAGGAAACTTACGTCGGTTGGATGAAGCCTATTTTCAGGCGTATCTTGCTTTCAGAGTCAGGCGCATGAATATGACGGCGCATATGTGCACTTACGCGGCGTATCTCGTGATACGTCGGTGTATGTGCTACGTGAATCCGTGCCAAAGTTTCTATTTTGGTAGTTTCAGGTGTCACTTAGATGGCTGATCAAACCTCTGGAAAAATAGTCAGAAAATGATCATCACTCTTCTTTTTGAACGTCTAATGTATTCAGTCTAAGACATTACCTATTGCCAAGAGAAGAGATGTTAAAAAAAAATGTCACAAGGCCTTTTATGTTTATAGGCTGACTTCAGTAGCTAGAATAGAGGCCAGGTCCCCTATGGAAATTCTGACTGCAACAATTCCACTAGTAATTCAGGTTCCTTATAGATGAAAATATGAATGTGTGAAAAAAAGCTGGCATGCTTGACAGAACAATTGAAATCCCATTCCCAAAGACTTTAAATGTCACTCTTGGCAGTAGAGGCTCTACAATGGATGATGGTCTGTCTGTTGTACATAGAGAGCAGAAAAGTTTATCCTCAAAGCACCAGGAGCTATCAGTAGCCTGAAAGATTTTCATTCTGATGATAACACTGTAGTTTTGTTTATTTCTGATATGAGGCCAAAATTTACAGAACATGACAACTCGCATGTCTTTTTCAGTAGTTATGATAATAGGTACAGTCAATAACCCTTGCTGAGCTAATACAAAAGTATGTTCTCACAGCTCTTTGTATCTGTAATCATCCCTTAGTATTAGATATCACTATTAAAGGGGCCATGCACAGCCCCGAAACATTTCAAGGTCTGAACAACAACTTCATCTGAAAAACCTTGTTAAAGTGGATATAAACCCTCCCTACACCTAGTGAAGTGAACAGCCTCAGAAGATACACAGGGATGAAACTAATCTCCCTACATACGTTTTACATGTATATCTGCTGTCTTCACATTTATATACGGTTTAGAAAGTTGAGATAGTGTTAGGATATTTTCTCTTCCTGGTTAACACATAGTGTGATGTCTGGGCATACAGCCAAGATAACTAACATTGCTGATTGGAGGAAAGGCACACACCCCCTCTCATCATAGGCAGATCCTCTCCAATTCATTAAGAAGTGTTTTGTAATAGGACCTGCTCCCTGATAATCCATTTTAGCAACCTCCCAGGACAGAAGATTCAGGCTGTTTTTGTCTAAAAAGTCTGAGAATTTGTCAGGAGTTATCCGTGTTGATAACAGAGGAACTGTTCAGGAGAAAGCTATAAGACTTAGCAAATTGAAGAGAGATAACAAAATACTGCAGATATATTTGCCCAGTTCAAATTTTATGAATCGGGTTTACATCCACTTTAAGCAGTTTACCAGCTTTATCTTCCTGTTAGAGTGTGGCTACCTTCATTCTCCATGGTCCCACTCTAAGCAACCCTCTCTTGCTCGCTCCTGAGATGGACTAGGGACTATGGGGTGTGTAGTGTGCATAGAGTAGTACACATGACTGCAACAAATGCGTTCAGGGGCTTACAGGGGATGTTACAAATAGGCAGAAAAACACAGTAAGAAAAGATTTCCTGAACAATAGTTTACAGAGCTATTAGATAGTGTGTTTGTATGGATTCATTTTGGAAGATATGGATTACTTTATCGTACATCATGGGACACAGAGCAGACTATAAATCATGACTACCTGGGTTATGTGCCACCTGTAGGTGAATGGACACTGGCAGACCAAACAGACAAGAAGTCCTCCCCTATATAACCCTTCCTACTCATGAGTTCCTTAGTTTAATTGTCAGTGCCTGAAACATGATGGTCACTGAAGTACATCACTGTATGCAAAATACCACATTCTTGCTCATGAGGGATGGACTGAAGCCACTTCTATTCTTCTCTAAACCTGGTCTGTTTCTTTTTTTGGAGTGCAGCGTTTTAACATGGCCCCGGAGTCGCGATACCTGGAAGTGACTCTGGGACAACATGTTGGCGGCCGGAGGGGGAGACGAGGACCTTCTTTTTTTTTTTTTTTTTTTTTACGAGGGTTTACTTCCTCTTTAACCACTTCAATACTGGACACTTTCACTTATCCAGGCCAAGTTACATTTTTATACGTTATACTGTCCCGATTTTTTTAACCCCGTACTCACCTCGTAGCCGTCCATCGTAGATTTCGGCTCCCGCGGGGAATGGGCGTGCCTATGGAGAGGGAGGATGATTGACGGCCGGCCCTGGCACGTCACTCTCCCCGAAGACAGCCGGAGTAGGTCTCGGCTCTTCACGGCGCGTGCGCACAGGCTATGCGCACGCGTCGTGAAGACCAAGCCTATTTCGGCTATTTCCGGAGAAGCGTGACGCGCCAGAGCCGGCCGTCAATCATCCTCCGTCTCCAGAGGCACGCCCATTCCCCGGTATCTTCGATGGACGACTACAAGGTGAGTATGGGGGGAAAAAATTCGGGACAGGCATACTGTAGCTCGCGCTACAATGCCTGATTTAAAGGTAAAAGAAAAAAAATTATTTTTTTTCCCGTCGATAGGGTGAACCCCCGCTTTAAGTACACTCACTTTACTCGCAAGTAAGGACATACTTGTGAGTGTATGTAAAGGGCCTCACAAGTACTGTACAGACATTTTGCAGTCACAGTAGAAGGAGCTGAAGCTCAGAGAGCATAGCCTGCCCTGTTCCAGTATGCCCCTGACACCCCCACTACAGCCCCTGAGACCTTAACTACAGCCCCCTGATCCCCCACTACACCGTAGAAGTGAAAAAGGGTATTGTTTCACTTTAAGTACATTTTCGTTTTACATACATGCTCTGGTCCCATTGTGTACTTAAAAGTGGGATATGCCTGTATATAATTTAGTCTGCAGGAATGTCTACAATCTATTGAATATACAGTATCTCAAAAATGTGAGTACACCCCTCAATTTTTTTAAAATATTTTATTATATCTTTTCATGTGACAACACTGAAGAAATTACACTTTTCTACAAGGTAAAGTAGTGAGTGTACAGCTTGTATAACAGTGAGTACATCCCTAAGTAAAAATGTCCAAATTGGGCCCAAAGTGTCAATATTTCTTTATCGTACATCACGGGACACAGAGAAGCATAGTAATTACTATGTGGGTTATAGAGTCTACCTTCAGGTGATGGACACTGGCACGCCCTTGATGCAGGAAGTTCCCTCCCCTATATAACCCCTCCCATACCGGGAGTACCTCAGTTTTTTTGTTTTTTGTGTCTAAGGTGTTGGTCACGAGTGAACATGTGCTCTGAGAAGCTCCACTGGAGGAATCCATGCTGGATTTAAAAAGCCTCCATAGAAACCAGATCCGTCCAAAGTGCTTCATTGCCAAAGTGGACGGTACCCAGGCCTTGGTTGAGAAGAACAGGGTTTTGCCTGTAATGCTCCTCTTTTGAGGGCTGGATCCTGGGTTTTCAGTGCTTTGGTCATACCCAATACCCAAATCTTACTGACAGGTCCAGGGGTGTGGTGTTCCTGTCCATGGACCCCGGTTCCTGAAGGCCTCCAGACTCAGCTCTCTGTGATGGGCGAATATTGGACTGCCTGTATTTTGCAGAGTCCTGCAGCGTTGGATAAGGTAAGTGAAGGGTCTTTCAGAACTTGGTTCTGAAAGTTTCCTTCTTTTGAGCCATTATGCTAGTTTGCCTAAAGTTTGCCTGTCTGTGCCTTCTCTCTCCTTTTATTTGTCCTGGTGTAGCAGTGGTTGTGACGTTTATCTATAATGAGTACTTGCCTGAGTGCGTCATTTAGCCTCCGCCTGCTGGTAGTTGGTTCCTGGGTAAAGTTCCTCCAAAAACTTTGGCTACAGAAAAGTTTGTTTTTGGTACTCACATGCTGGCTTCGGCTGACAGCAGACCTCGTGCACGGGCGCGTCGGCGTCACGTGTGCGTGTGGGCAATAATCATCATAGGTGCACATGCGCGCAATAGCATAGATTTATGCACCCCAGCATCAAGTGCGCGTGTGCAACATGCACGGGCGGCTCCGGGATGCGCGCGCATTAGCGTGTGTGCACGCACGAGGCCTCGGGATAGGTGCGCGGTGGCGCATGCGCACAGCCTTGTAATAGGCGCGCGCGTCAGGATTTGTTTTAGCTGCTCTCTATGAAGCTGAAATTGCAGGACAGAGCAGGTCAGGTGACTTGCACCTACACCATAAAGCTCAGCCTACCTCACCCATCCTGGCTGAAGGTGGACACAGAGAGTTTTTTTGTGCATAAATTGACAGTGGCATTTCTTAAGGCGCATTGTGTGCTCTGCTTCTCGCTGACCATCAAATAGCAGCATCAGTGCTGGTCTATAGGTCCGCAAGTGGATACAATTCCTAGCTGTGATTACCTTGGCTTTACTATGGCAAAGGGCTCAGGGACTAAAAATGCAAAAAGACAAAGGGTTCGCTATCAGGCTCAGAGGATCTCCGGCATGCTCCTGCGGCTATTTTCTCTCCTGATAAATTAGAGGTGGCCCAGGGTGATCCATCGGGGCTGTTGGGTGCCTCAGCTGCCCTTGCTCCAGTTTTTGTAACAGAGGAGGCTCTGGCCTCAGCCATGGGTGGACTGGAGAAAAGATTGGCGACTTTAATTGCATCTTCTGTTTCAAGAGATAAACGCACCAGGTCTCCCTCTCCCCCTGCAGTGTTCCTTATGGCGGAACAGCTATCCCTGGAAGAGGTTGATTTACCCTCATTGGATCAGTCAGAGGGTCAGTCAGATGTCTCTGACTCTGAGGATTCTACCCTGGAGGAACCGTTTCGGGCTTCTCAGCCTGAAAGGTTGTTAGTGCAGTCCCTTACTGAGATGGTCCGTTCGGCCTTCAAGTTACCTCTATTAGATGTCTATTTCCAAAAGACCTCTGGATATGACACTGAGCATGGGCACTCAACTTCTTTGGTCGACCATGGCGAGGCCTGTTCTGAGTGGAACCTGTCCTGTTAAACAGCTGTTTGGTCTTGGCCACTGTGCTGCAGCTCAGTTTCAGGGTCTTGGCAATCTTCTTATAGCCTAGAACATCTTTATGTAAAGCAACGATTCTTTTTTCAGATCCTCAGAGTTCTTTGCCATGAGCCATGTTGAACTTCTGGTGACCAGTATGAGAGAGTAAGAGCGATAACACCAAATTTAACACACCTGCTCCCCATTTACACTCAAGACCTTGTAACACTTATGACATCAGGGTGGGAAAATGGCTAATTGGGACCAATTTAGAAATTTTCACTTAGCGGTGTACTCACGTTTGTTGCCAGCGGTTTAGACATTTCGGCTGGGTTCACACTGATACGACATACGCTCCGACTTTGAAAGCACATGTCGCATGACGTGTAAATCAATGGTTTCCTATGAGAGCTGCCTTAACTGGTCCAACACAAGTCGATCTGACTTTGAAAAAGGTTCCTGCACTACTTTGGTCTGACTTTGTTCCTACTTCAGCCCATTGATTATCATTGAAGTCGGATCAAAGTAGGATCCTTTTCCTAACCATCTGACTCGTGACATCTGACATGGTGATTGCAGCAGCAGTAAAAAGAATTTACGTCACACTGGGATTGTTTTGATTGGTCAAAGGACAAGTCAGACTATCACAAAGTTGGATCAAAACAGTGTAAATCGGGGTGCATGGGTGCTGCCCCCTCTCTCCAGCCACCCCCCCTATGACCCATGGATAGATTCATGCATCCATGTCCACCGCTGCCATCCCCTTTTCAGGCACCTGAATTACAGCGGCTCTAATAGGCGTAAAAAAAGGTGTGTTGGAAAAGCAAAAGAATATTTGCTTTCCTAACACTGAACCACCAATTAGGTGCTCGGGTCTGTCACCCGTCACCTGATTGGCTGAAACAACAGGCACCGCTATTGGATGCCTATCAGGAGGAGAGGATGGGAGATGAGGACAACATGTGACCCATGGGGGACCATCACCTGCTGCCCCACTGAGACAGGGTAAGTGCAAGCGGGTGGGGGGGTCACACTGGCAGCATTTGATGGCACAGTGGCAACATTTGATGGGTAAACTGGCAGCATTTGATGGCCACAGTGGCAGCATTTGATGACCACAGTGGCAGCATTTGATGGGCACAGTGGCAGTGTTTAATGGGCACAGTGGCTGCGTTTGATGGCACAGTGGCTGCAATTGATTTTTCTTTTTTTCAGAATTGTTCCGTTTGTTTGCGGCCCCCCAAAAATTTGGAGCACCAGCTGCCACTGGATCAAAGTAGTATCCTGTTCATTCAAGTCAGAGTGATGTAGGACCGATGTCGCAGAGCAGCATGAAAGTCTTATGACTGTCGTGTAGTATCAGTGTGAACCCAGCCTAATGATGTAGTCATGGAGAAGTGGAAGATGATTCTAGTGGCAACCTGTGAAGCTCTGGTGAACTCCATGCCCAAGAGGGTTAAGGCAGTGCTGGAAAATATTGACACTTTGGGTCCAATTTGGACATTTATACTTAGGGGTGAACTCACTTTTGTTGACAGCGGTTTAGACATTAATGGCTGTGTGTTGAGATATTTTGAGGCAACAGCAAATTTACACTGTTATACAAGATGTACACTCACTACTTTACATTGTAGCAAAGTGTCATTTCTTCAGTGTTTGTCACATGAAAGATATAATAAAATATTTACAAAAATGAAAGGGGTGTACTCACTATTGTGAGATACTGTAGGTTAAAAAATAGATCAATCCTGATGTACTGACTTACTAATTTCTTGATGCCAGGACAGTACAAACACCCCCCCCCCCCCCCCAAATGACCCATTCTTGGAAAGTAGACAGTCTGAGGTATTTAGTAAGAGTCATGGTGAGTTTTATTGAAGTTGTAATTTTTTTGTCCACATTTTTTGAAAAATTAAGAAATTGAAAGAAAAAAAAGTAGTATACCGTCATCAAATAATGGTAATTTTCTTTTTTACATTTTTTTTGTACGTACTTTTAACAGAGCAGTTGCAGTGTTACCCTAGTGACACTGTACTACTCTGGAGAAGTGATCAGGATTTGTTTTTTTTTACACTATTATTGCTTATAACAGTGATGATCACTGTTATAAGCATTCATTTTTATGAATGGTATGCATTTATTCATTGTGTACTATTGTTTAAACTGTGATTGACCACAGCTATCACGCGGTACAGATGCACTGTGATTGGCCTGGTCAGTATCATGCAATCATTTAGAGATCAATACAATAGTACACAATGAATGGCTATTTTTGGCATGATTGTTCACAGCAATTACATGGTACCAGGGCTGGCCTGGTACAATGATCTGTCGAGTGACAGAGCGCACCGCAGCGTGGCCCAAGACTGGGAGGACATGATATGACATCCACACAGGATGGGGAAAGCTCCCACTCAGCCGTCATTTGTCTATAGGCTGGGAGGGAGGTAGTAAAACAAATGTTACTTTTTTTTCTCGTCTAGGCACCTGGAATGTCTCAGTGCACATTTTACCTTAGCAAGTTGTCCATGTGTGTCCGCCATTACCCAAGAAACTGTTTCCAGTTGTGAGAAAAGAAAAAGAAACATTGAAAATATTTCTTAATATCTGCAAAACATTCACATATTGTATTTTTTTGTGCAGTCTGACACCTTGACTTTTATTCCAGTACTGTACTCTTCTGACCGCCTTTTACAACCGGAATACTAGATAAGGGAGGTTTGAGTTTTTTGTTCTGTATAATGAACCCTTATCCAATAAGCTGTTTCCATCTAAAAGCAAACAGTATAAGCCTACAGGTTATGGTGAGAAAAGACTTAAAGAATCAAAATGCCCTCAACTTTAATCAGCGTGTAGCAGAGTGTGCTACGAAATGTGCTGTTTGGGGTGTTAAGGAATGATTTGCATGGCTCCATCCACTGTCCTAAAATGAGGAATAATCCTTTGATTTTTGAGAGATGCGATGGGCTGTGTTGCAGTTGAGAGCAGAAAAAGCATAATGTAGAAATGATGTCTTAAAGTGGATGTAAACCCAAAACAATCTTTTTTTTTTTTTTTTTTTTTTTTTTTTTTATGTCACAATGTAGAGAATACGATTTCCTATCATCTGTGCCAAGTCTTGCCACACAGAGTTAATCCAGCTCTGAGCAATCCACTTTTATTGTTCAGTGAAAATTAACAGACTTCCAGATAAAAACCTGTCTAAATAAAAAGTCCTTCCGTCCCCTTGCTTCGAGTGACAGGGTTTTTACATATCTCGTGCACTAGCTTGGACACATGCACATTCCTGGATGTTTATCATAATATGAGGTGATCCACAGTTCATTGTGAGAGGTAATGTATGTCACTCGAAGCAAGGGGACGGAAAGGACTTTTTATTTAGACAGGTTTTTATCTGGAAGTCTGTTCATTTTCACTGAACAATAAAAGTGGATTGCTCAGAGCTGGATTAACTAACTCTGTGTGGCAAGACTGGGCACAGATGATAGGAAATCTTATTCTCTACATTGTGACATAAAAAAAAAAAAAAAATATTTGGGTTTACATCCTTTTTAAAGTCTCAAAACTCATATATTGTACTTTTTTGTGCAGCCTGGCATTGTGACTCCTGTTTCAGCACTTTTAGAGTAATCTTCTGTCTGCCTTATTCAACTGAAATACTAGATAAGAAAGGTTTGAGTTTCATGTTGTGTTATGAATCTGTTGGTGATTCAGTTGGAATCTTTGAAGCTTTTTATTTTCTGTAATATTATTCTCTTTCAGACACGATTTTCTTTTAAATGTACCAGCCTGAACTGTCTTTTACAATCTTACTTTGTCAGTTCCCCACTGTGCCGTAAGTGTTCATTTTCAGTGTTAAAATTTAAATAATTTTTTTTTTTTTTTTTTTTTTTTAGAACCAAATGATGAAAGTGGAGCTAATGTAGATGCCTCAAAGATGTGGCGAGACGACCGTGAGCAGTTTAACAGGATTGCCCGGCAGACTGTTCAGAAATCTTTGGGATTGTGAAATGGCTCATCAGTATTTCTTATAAACAGAGATTTCTCTGTGTATTTCTGCCACACAGACACTTTCAAGCAATCCTTGAAATGCTGGGATCATTTACCTTTTCTCTTTGCTTGCAAAAGTAGTTTTTTTTGGGGGGGGATGTTTTTGCACCATTACATTTGTTTCCAATTTCAGCACACCATTACCACACCTCTCTGATAATTGGAGCATAATGACTGAACCATCTTGTAAGTTCTGAGTATAAGACTCTTTTGGAATTATTGCACACTTTATCACCTAGATCCACATATGAACTTTGGACACTGGGGTTTGAAAGATTTTTCATACAAACTCCCTTACAGTGTTTTTAAATTTAACATAAATGTCTCAAATGTTTTGGAACATGGCTTTACTTCTGCCTGAAACTGGATCCAAAGTTATTTCCCGGCATGTAGTAGTCAGGTCAATAAGTATGGACACTTTCAAAAATAAGGGATAATGGATTTGGGTTGGGATCTCATAGGAAACATTTCTCTTGAACCTTAAACCTTTTCATTGTGCGTTTAGAAGAATTGTGCGAATTGCATGATTACATATAAAGTTTATTTTTGTAAAAGGGTCCACAACCTTCTATACAGTGTTGCAGTTTATGATGTTTTCTTTTCAGATATTTTTTCTTGTTAACAATGCATCATTGCATAAATGTTAGAAGGCCTGATCTGCCATTATGACGTTCTCTGCCACATCTTTCTGAAATAAATTATTGATATAATTATGTGTACATCTGCGTGACTGCCAGTCTGTTTGGTCTGTAATTGTTGGGCTTCATTAGTGCACTCAGTTTAGTGTCCTGGGCAAGGCCAACTTCACAGTTTGATCAGCAGTTGGAAGCTAGGACTGTTACAACATTTCAGCACTGCATGATCTTTTTCATCAGATATGCACATCGACACCTCCTGGCTCTGCTTTTATTACTAATGCACCCGCTTCCTAGCTGTAAAGGTCTGCTAATGCCTAATAGTACACATAAACATGCATATTAATGTCAAATTGGCAGTGCTGGTCAGCGACTATCTGATGTCTGTATCTCAGATGAGCCTTTTTTCACATATTCCTAACAAAAAACATTTGCAGCTGTATCCCAAATTGGTGTTTTCCTTTTTATTACTCTTTTAATAAGTGACTTTACTGTATTTTTCTTTTAACCGCTTCAATACAGCGCATTTTCTCCCCCTCCCTTCCAAGACCAATTTTTAGTTTTCAGTGCTGTCACACTTTGAATGACAATTGCACGGTCGTGCAACACTGTACCCAAATGAAATCTTTGTTTTTTCCCACCACAAATAGAGCTTTCGGTGGTATTTGATCATTTTTTTTGCGCTATAAACAAAAGAAGAGCGACAATTTTGAAAAAAACACAATATTTTTTACTTTTTGATTTAATAAATAACACAATTTAAAAAAAAAAAATTGTCCTCAGTTTAGACCGATACATATTCTTTTACATATTTTTGGCAAAAAAATCGCAATAAGCGGTTATTGATTGGTTTGCGCAAAAGTTATAGCATCTAAAAAATAAGGCATAGATTTATGGCATTTTTTTTTTTTTTACTAGTAATGGTGGCGATCTGCAATTTTTATTGTGACCGTCACATTGCGACGGACACATCAGACACTTTTGACATGTTTTGGGACCATTCACATTTATACAGCGATTAGTGCTCTAAAACTGCACAGATTACTGTGTAAATGTGACTGGCAGGGAAGGGGTTAACAATAGGGGGCGATCAAGGGGTTATTTTGTTCCCTAGTGAGTGATTCTAACTGTAAGGGAAGGGGACTCACAAGGGGAGGAGACGGATGTTTGTTCCTCTATACTGGGAACACACATCAGTCTCCTCTCCTCTGACAGGACATGGATTTGTGTTTACACACACAAATCCATGGTCCTGCCATGATTGCGGGCACGCGCACCGGGTCCCGAGCGATGCGGCGGATGTCCCTAGCCGCCCAGGACGTCATATGACGTCCACCCGGAGGGAGGAAGGGTTCCTGCTGATGTCATTTTACAATGACTCGGTAGGGAAGGGGTTGAAAGATTGCGGTTGAAGAATAAACGAGAAACAGAAAATGTATTCCCACTGACACTTTCTAAATACAGGTTACTGACTAAAAACTATCTCCTGGATGATTACTATAGGTGTACCCTTGACTTTTTGACCCATTATGTGTTTATGCATTGGAGTGTGAAGAATGTGTACATTTAAGGCGGCCATACACGGTTCGAATTTCGAAAGAATTTTCTTTCGAAAATTGTATGAAAGAATTTTTGTTCGTATTTCGCACCGTTAGTGGGCTGCAGCAACAGCCGATTTTCGTGCGGAAAGCAAATTTGAGAAATCCGACATTTTTGAAATTTTTAGAAAACGAACGATTTTCTGATCAATGATGGGAGAATCGTGCGAGAAATGTAATAGAAAAAAAAACGCGCATATGCAAGAAAAGAATATTCCCGGAGAGAAAAGAATATTCCCAGAGATAAACGAATATTCCTGGAGAGAAACGAACATTCCCGGCAACATGAATATTTTGTCGGCCGAATTTCGAAAATCAATGGTAGCATCATCGGATCACAAAAAAAACGAACTTTCTGATTTTGAAAATAAAATTTGTTCGAAATTCGACCGTGTATGGCCTGCTTTACTGTATTGTAGGCTAACAATGACACCTTTATGAGCTTGTTTGAAATCTTCTTCCAAAACTGTGGTCATTATTATGGAGTTGGCCCCCTCTTTGCGGCCGTATAAGCCTCCACACTTATACGTAAACTTTCTGAAATATCTTGAAATGTATCTGTGAGAATTTGTGTGCATTTAGTCAAAAGTTTTTTTTCTGAAGTCAAGTACTGATGTTGCGTCAGAAGACCTGGCTCAAAATCTGCATTGCAATTTACCTCAAGGGAGTTCAATAAGGGTTGGAGTCAGTGTTTTGTGTAGGCCACTCAAGTTCCTCCACACTAAGCCATGGAGCCGACATGTATGCTGTAGCATTACCAGCAGTACCATTCATTGTGTGTGTGTGTGTACATATATTTGACCAATAATAGTGTTTAAGTGATCTGCACTAGATTTAATAATTTACAACAGTAGTCTGAAGAAACCTTTAGCGTATACTGAGATAAAAAAAGGGGCTTTATAACTGACCTCTCCTAGTAAAAATATACGCTGAATGGCTGACTTGCTGATCCAGTGCTCTCCGAACTTCAGTGACCTGGAACATGTTCTGACTTTGTTTCAGTCAGGCACTCCAAAACATGGAGAAGCCAGGGGTAAATAATATTTTCAGAATCATTTTACTCCTAAGCACAAGTTTTTGTTTTTATTTTAGGTTTGGATAATGTAAGGAAGTGCAAGAACCGTTGTTGGTTATTATAGGCAGGAGAGAACTCGGCGCTCAAGAAGGGGAAAGGATCCTAGAAGTTCAGTATACCTGGCCCTAGTTAGTGACACAACATGGGAAATCGGACTAGATGAAGGGCAATATAAGGGATATATGATATATATCAAGAGCAATATAAGGGATATGATGTATATCAAGATATTTTCAAAAAGCTTATACACGTCCAATAAAAATAACACAAATGACTCAAATAATAAAACAATGGATAGTGGATATC
Organism: Rana temporaria; assembly: GCF_905171775.1. Classification (NCBI taxonomy): domain Eukaryota; kingdom Metazoa; phylum Chordata; class Amphibia; order Anura; family Ranidae; genus Rana; species Rana temporaria. Next base: position 136,127,754 of record NC_053494.1, on the reverse strand, counting down.
AGTAAAATAATCTAAAACCAGTCCATATTGCAGCGCTGTGGACAGAAAAGGAGAAAAGACAGCGCATCTAAGTGCAGTATGTATAGGACAGTTTAATAGCAGTGCTAAGTCAGCTACTCACTAGAGGGTTAAAAATTACAACGTTGTAGTCCCGCTAAGTGAGGCCGGGGGGAGGAGTCCCCTTGTTTCTGCGTCCCTGGCAGTTCCAGCCAGCGGGTTCATACAGGTGGTTTCCAGCACTGGTAGCTTGGTCCAGGTAGAGGAGAACGCTGAAGACTCTGGGAAGACGTAATTTTCGGGTATGGAGCGGGGGAGGCAGCTTTGCGTTCGGAGCATGCATGCTCCTTCAGGCCTTTATTCCTGACTGCATTCCTGCTAGGGGGCATTCTCTCTCCTCGCCTCCAAGGTGGTTCTCTGCATCTGATTGGTTTGCCAAGTGTAAATCTCAAATCCAGTGGATATAGTAACATTTTAATTACTAAAACTGTCCTGTTTAAAGAGTCAGAACTGAAAGTTAGGAGACGTTTTTAGCAGAGTGAAAAAATATTAAATTCTTTGTAGTATATACAAATATAATATTTTCCATCAAACATAAAACAGAAGACTGTATTGAGTTAAAAAACATCAATTATATCTAGCTTCGAAGTTGTGTGTGATTGTGAAACTGCAAAAATTATTAAACCTAAAATTGACAACACATTTGCAGCTCTTCATAAAATAAAAAAAAAGCCCTAAAATTATTTTTTTAGCTCAGAACACTCTGGTCAGCTATTGGATAAGAGCACTAATCGGGATCCGGTCGACAGATCTTTTCCGGTCATGCCCCTTCTACAGAAGCGGGGCAAACGGCCGGCTTCTGTCGGACCGACTCCAGTACACACGGGCCAAATGTCAGCCCGACTGTTGAACTGCCTGACATTTGGCCCGTGTGTACTAGTCTTTAATATGTAATAATTGTCTATGTATGTATGTATGTATGTGTGTTCTAACTGTGTGTGTTAGGAAAGGGGGGGGGGGGGCTATTGCTTAACTATATTAAAGTCATAAGGGGCTAACATGTGCCTGCAACAGTAATGGGTTGACAGAGTGTTGGTGATATGAGGCAAGCCCTGCTCATATTAATTTGCTTAATCTACTTTTTGGCACTGTCCTTGCTGATTTTTCTTTAGCTTCGCATTGGCTTCTTACAGGGGCTTGGGCCTTGTACATTTAAAATAAAAGAAAACATGAACTAATTAACTTCTGAATAAACTGACCCTAGAGTGTGTCTAGCTTTGTGCTATGTAATATGTTGGCTGCCTGTACATGAAAAAAATAGTGATCTTTATAGCTTCAAATTAAATATTCTGAATAATTCTTGATGACTGTATAAATTATTTCTTGCATTTTTATGTGCATCATGCAGGGGTTTACATAGTGTTTAGAACCATTCAAATCACGTCATGTCTTAGTGTCTATAGATCTAAAATTCTTAACACTTTACATATGCAAATATTTCATTTTGATCAAAAAGCAATTAATCTATCTAGACTAGAGTATGCATACTTTCTGTGTTAAATGGTCACTTATACTCTTAAAAATTAATTTGCGCCAAATCTGTTTAGTGAAAGGGTTAATATACTATATGTGCCGTTCCGGGCCCTTTTTTTTTATCTACAGTATTTGCTTTAGGTTACAGAATATATAGTCATTCTACGTTTTTTTTTTTTTTTGTGCGATAAATATGTAAAAAAAATATCAGCATGCTATAAATAAAAATAATATTTTCCGGCGTAAAAAATGCATCCAAAGTCGGGGGTCGTCTTATACGCAGAGGACAGTCTCCGGCTGCTGCGAGCGTCCATGATTTAAAAGCCGCACCTCCTCCTCAGATTGTTCTGTGATAGGCGGAACACAAATTTTCCCAGCAGCGCCTCTGTTCTGTGTTCCTCCTATCACGGATGCCTTCTCATCCTCGGACGAGAGGACATCCGTGATAGGCGGAACACTGAACAGAGGCCCTGCTGGGAAAATTTGTGTTCCGCCTATCACGGAACAATCTGAGGAGAAGGCTCGGCTTTTAAATCATGGACGCCTGCAGCGTGACGGAGACTGTCATCGGCCTGGAAGCCAGACTCAAAAAGTGAGTGATGGCACAGTGGGGGGCAAGTGATGGCACAGTGGGGGGCAAGTGATGGCACAGTGGGGGGCAAGTGATGGCACAGTGGGGGGCAAGTGATGGCACAGTGGGGGCAAGTGATGGCACAGTGGGGGGCAAGTGATGGCACAGTGGGGGGCAAGTGATGGCACAGTGGGGGGCAAGTGATGGCACAGTGGGGGGCAAGTGATGGCACAGTGGAGGCAAGTGATGGCACAGTGGGGGGCAAGTGATGGCACAGTGGGGGCAAGTGATGGCACAGTGGGGGGCAAGTGATGGCACAGTGGGGGGCAAGTGATGGCACAGTGGGGGGCAAGTGATGGCACAGTGGAGGCAAGTGATGGCACAGTGGGGGGCAAGTGATGGCACAGTGGGGGCATGTAATGGCACAGTGAGATTTGAAAAAGCCTGTTTCTCTCAGCGGTTGTTCTGGCTACCCCTCAGCTTTCAGAAAGACTAGTAGGAAGGGGGGTAGTCTTATACAGCGAGTATATCCCAAAACCAAAATTTTTCATGGAAAAATAGGGGGTAGTCTTATACGCCCAGTCGTCGTGTTTGTTCCATATGCAGGCTACGTTTACACAGTGGCTTTGCTTTACTGATCCTTATTAAAATGTATGTCTGAGTCAGAAGACTCATCAAAAAACAAATGCACTCCGTATGCAGCCTAACTATGAACCATAGAGATGGAGTAATTGCACCGGACCACTGTGAAAATTTAACAAATGCAAAAAAGATCAAGCTTGTAAAAATATGAATATCATAAAAATTATCTTGAAATGGGTTCACACTGCCACACGGAGCGGCTCACAGTAGGGGTTCAGTGCGTCCCTGTTCACCGTTTTAGGTCCGATTTCAGTCAGAATTCTTGGCTGAACGCGGACCTGAAATTGACCTGAAGACACACAGGACTCCTGTGCAATTCACACTGGAGCCGCTCCGGAGATGTGTGAACCGGCTCCAAAGAAAGCTGGTCACATTCTATTGACGTGCAAATTGGATGTGTAAAAATCTGCATCCAATTCGCAAAAGTGTGAACCCAGCCTAAGTTTAACCCAAACTTTAAGGTATTAGAAAATAAACTGTACTTTCCCTTTAAGCTGACACACACTAAGCTCATCTCTCTGGCCCTTGTAAAGTATTACCTTTTGTTTAATTAGTGGTGTTTTTTATGAGTAAGATTTACAGCAGGCAAAATAATTATTTAAACCCCTGCAGATTTTGTAAGTTTGCCCACTTACAAAGAATTTAAGGGTCTATAATTTTTCATCGTACGTGTATTTTAATTAGATACGGAATATCAACCAAAAATCAAGAAAAAACACATGATACAAATGTTATAAATTGAGTTGAAGTTCAGTGAGTAAAATAAGTATTTGGGGCCAGATTCACAATCAGCGGGCGCAACTTAACTTTTCCTATTTAAGTTACACCGCCGCAAATTTTCTGCCTAAGTGCCCGATCCACAAAGCACTTACCTGGAAATTTGCAGCGGTGTAACTTAAATCCGTCTGGCGCAGGGCGGGCCCAATCGAATGGGGCGAGTCCCATTTAAATTAGGCGCGCCGGACGTACTGCGCATTGCGCTAACTGACGTCGCACCGACGTCTTTTGCTTAGACGTTAACGTAAATGGCGTCCAGCGCCATTCACGGACGTCTTACGCAAACGACGTTGATGTTTAAATTTCGACGCGGGAACGACAGCCATACTTACCATGGCTTAAGAGAACTAGGGCTAATCCCTAGTTTTACGCGGTGTAACTCGACGGAAACGACGTAGATTTAGATCGACGGGACGTTCGGGGATCGCCTTAAGTCTTCATTTGCATATTCTACGCCGGCCGCAATGGCCTCGCCACCTAGCGGCCGGCCTAGAATTGCATTCTTAAGATCCGACAGTGTAATTCAATTACACCTGTCGGATCTTAGGGCTAGCTATGCGTAACTGATTCTATGAATCAGTCGCATGGTTAGAAACAGAGATACGATAGCGTATCAGTAGATACGCCGTCGTATCTCGTTTGTGAATCTGACCCTTGGTCTCCAAGCAAAACATGACTTGGTACTTGGTGGAGAAAGCCTTATTGGCAAGCACAGCAGTGAGATGTTTCTTGTAGTTGGTTACCAGGTTTGCACACATCTCAGGAGAGATTTTGGTCCACTCTTCTTTACATATCTTCTTTACAAATCCTTCTCTATCCTCTAATCCTTAAGGTTTAGTAACTCAAAGTTTCTGTTCCCTCTATACATTTTCTTTTCTATTAAGGTCTGGAGACTGGCTAGGCCACTCCTTGACCTTAATGTGCTTCTTCTTGAGCCACTCTTTTGTTGTCTGGGCAGTATGTTTTGGTTTATTGTCATGCTGGAAGACCCATCCACAACCCATCTTCAGTGTTCTGGCTGAGGGAAGAAGCTTCTCATCCAAGATTTTTCAATACATGGCCCTGTCCATTGGCCCCTCAAAGCGGCAAAGTCAGCCTGTACCTTTAGCAGAGAAACAGCTCCAAAGCATTATGCTTCCACCTCCGTGCTTGACTGTAGGGATGGGGTTCTTAGGGTCATAGTCAACATTTTTCTTCCTCCAAACACAGCAAGTCAAGTTAATGCCAAAGAGCTCAATTTTGGTCTCTTCTGACCACAGCACTTTCTCCCAATCCTTCTCTGAATCATTTAGATGTTCATTGGCAAACTTCAAACAGGCCAGTACACGTGCCTTCTTGAGGAGGGAGACCTTTCAGGCGCTACAGGACTTAAATCCATGAAGGCGTAGTGTGTTTCCAAAGGTTTGTTTGGTGAATGTGGTCCTAACTGCCTTGAGATCATTTACAATCTCCCCCCATGTAGTTCTGGGCTGTTCCCTCACTTTTCTCATGATCATCCTTACCCCATGAGGTAAAATCTTGCATGAAGCTCCAGACCAAGGGCGACGAAAAATCGATCCAACAGTTGTCTCCTTCTCACCAACCTTCTTGATGATGGTCTTGAACCAGATTCAAGCCCTGTGCAGGTCTACAATCATGTCCCTTACATTCTTTGGCAGCTCTTTGGTCTGAAACTAGTGCGAAACTAGTCGGCTGTCCTGGTTTATGGTTGTGGTGATTATGCATGTTCCTGCTTGAAAAATAAAAGACAACTTTTTTGAAAAGTTATTTCGGAGTGCGGCTGTCCATCTCCTTTCTCCTATTGCTACTGCTACGTGCATTGCCAGCACCTTGGTAATCCGACCGTCCCTGATTGTCCATAGGGCTCACCTGGAGCTGTGAAAATCTTCTTTGGTCTTGCCCATGGTGGTGAGGTTTGAATAGAATAAAAAGATTCTGTGGACAGGTGTCTTTTATACACATATAGCTAGATTCAGAAAGAGTTAAGCCGGCGTATCAGTAGATACGCCGTCGTAACTCTGAATCTAAGCCGTCGTATCTTTAAGTGTATTCTCAAAATGAGATACACTTAAATCTAGCTAAGATACGACGGCCTGCGCCGTCGTATCTTAGCTTTCTACTTAGGCCGGCCGCTAGGGGCGTGAACGCTGATTTACGCCTAGAATGCGTAAATCAGCAAGATACGCCTATTCACGAACGTACGCTTGCCCGTCGCAGTAAAGATACGCCATTTATGTAAGGCGTTTTCCGGCGTAAAGTTAGTCGAACAAAAAGCTGGCCTAACCAATGTTAAGTATGGACATCGGTCCCGCGTCGAATTTTGAAATTTTTACGTCGTTTGCGTAAGTCGTCCGTGAATGGGGCTGGACGTTTACGCTTTACGTTCACGTTGAAACCAATAAGTCCTTGCGGCGTAATTTGGAGCATGCGCACTGGGATACGTCCATGGACGGCGCATGCGCCGTTCGTTCAAAACGTCATTTACGTGGGGTCATGGTTTATTTACATAAAACACGCCCACCTCTTCACAATTTGAATTAGGCACGCTTACGCCCATTTACGCTACGCCGCCGTAACTTAGGAGGCAAGTGCTTTGTGAATACAGCACTTGGCTCTCTGACTTACAGCGGCGTAGCGTAAAAACGATACGCTACGCCGGCTGAAACATACGCCGCCCTACGTGAATCCAGCTAGTAATGAGAGCACCTTCTTAAATTGACATGACTAATCTGTGTACCACATGAGCACATACTGTATCCAGTCTGTGGGAGCCAGAATTATTGTTGGTTGGTAGGGGATCAAATACTTATTTTACTAACTGTACTGCAACTCAATTTATAACATTTGTGTTTTTTGCTGGATTCATTTAAAATACACCTATGATAAAAAAAAATTATAGACCCTTAATTTCTTTGTAAGTAGGCAAACTTACAAAATCTGCAAGGGATCAAAAAATTATTTTCGCCACTGTAGTCTAGTTGGATTATTCTATCCTCTGCAGCGGATTTCAGTACAAGTATTTGAATCTTGTCTTAGTGCTTTTTTGAGTGGGATGGAAAAAACAAACATAGCACTGTCTTTCTGTGGAGCTTGTGACCTCTAATACCAAGAATATACTACTTTCTGTTTTTTGTATCTGATCCCTAAAAAAAGGCGATTTATGCAAATCTTGCTTTAAAAAAAAAGGTCTGCAAAAGTCTTCGGAATTGATTTACTAATGGCAAATAGACTGTGCACTTTGCAAAGTGCAGTTGCACTCTGTAAGTGCAGTTGCTCTAGAGCTTAGTAAATGAGCAGATCCTTTGCTGACTTCTGTAATCCAATCACGTGCCAGCAAAAATGCATTTTTTTTTATTTTGGGTATTCTTTGCAAAGTGAAGATTTACCTCATTTACTAAGCTCTGGAGCAACTGCAAAATGCACAGTCTATTTGCCTTTAGTAAGTCAACCCCTTATGCCCTGTACACATGATCGGTTCGTCTGATGAAAACGAACCGATGGATTTTTTCATCAGATATCCGATGAAGCTGACTTTCATCAGTCTTGCCTACACACCATCGGTTAAAAATCCAATCGTGTCCAACGCGGTGACGTAAAACACAACGACGTTCAGAGAAAAATGAAGTTCAATGCTTCCGAGCATGCGTCGACTTGATTCTGAGCATGCATGGATTTTTGACCGATGGATTTCCCCACAGACGATCGTTTTTTCTATCGGTTTTTTAACCATACGAAAATTTTAGAAGAGGTTCTATTTTTTTTTACCGATGGGAAAAAAAATGATGGGGCCCACACACGATCGGTTCGTCTGATGAAAACGGTCTGTTTTCATCAGACGAACCGATTGTGTGTACAGGGCATTAGAGTTTTTTTACAGCCAAAATATAAAATCTTGTCCCCTGCCAGCAAGCTGTTAAGGATGCTTTTGCTCTCTTAATGGAAGCAGCGGTCTCTACAGAGGTCTAAAACACCCTTACTGAGTAAGACCTTGAGCTCTTCAGTCAGCAGGGAGCATGTGCTTGGGGATTTCAGAGTTATAGGTTCTATGGGGGGGGGGGGGTGTTTGTCAGATCTCTGCAGTGACCACTGCTTCAACACCAAGAGCATGGGTCCTTCTCTGCAATATGCTAGCAGGGAACAGGCTTTTTAATTAAATAAACTGTTTTAATGCATTATTCACATACCACAGCTATGATGCTTTGCGTCACAGCCACTGCAAATATAACACATGAATGCCGGGTTGACAGGCGACACGATCGCCTTTTAAACTTGGGCATTCAGGTCTATGGAAAAATGCAGCAACTCTGAGTTAAATGCCTGGGTTGCAGTTTTTGCACATTAGCCCTATTGGTAAAAAAAAAAAAAAAGGGATGGGCGTTCAGGAGGAGGCAGGATTGCCTCATGAACACCTGACAACAGCTGCTTAGCTGTCTTCTGAATATCACAGGCTCAATAATGACTCTTGCATTGGGTGCCCAGCCCACAGCCCTACCCTGTGTTTTTTAAGTGGGCTATGCTGCAACATGAGATTGCAATTTGTGTACTTATGCAATTGTACATGTACACTGAGACTTAAAATGGGATATATCTAAATGCAAGACTTACCAGCAGCGGCTTTAAAATGTAGATTTTATTTATTTGCGCTCAATTGCCCTGATTATAATTAAATTGTGTTTAAAGCTGGGAGATTTCTCTGAAATACTATCTGTGCCTGGTGCCACACCAGAGGGGCAGCAGGAGTTTAGGGAACTGAACAAGTGGCTGAGGAATTGGTGTAGAAAGGACGGTTTGGGGTTCCTGGAGAACTGGCAGACTTCTTAGTCGGCTACCGGCTCTTATTGGGAAGAAAGGTAGCCACAAAGTTGGAGGAGCTTTTAAACTAGGTATTGGGGGGAGGGGGGCAGAGGAAGAAATAGCCAGCAGTGAGCAAATGACAGAGAGTAATAGTGGAGTTAGCAGGGTTAATACAGCTGTAACTTCTAATCCTGGGGTGAATGCAAGGGCAATTCGAAAACAAAGCCCAAGGAAAACTAAGGGGAAGTTAATATACACCCATACAACATTGCGGGCAGTATACACAAATGTCGTCCTTGAATGGGGCTGGACGTCATTTCCGTTCACGTCGAAAATAAAGACGTCCTTGCGGCGTACTTTGGAGCAATGCACACTGGGAAATTCCACGGACGGCGCATGCGCGGATGAGGAGGACTTAGACTTTGTGGGAATAACTGAAACTTGGTTTGACAGCTCACACGATTGTCTGTCAAATATCCAGGGGTATTCCTTGTATCGTAAAGACAGAGAAGGTAGAAGAGGGGGGAGGGGTGTGTCTATATGTAAAAAAAAATGATTTAAGGGTGGCAGAAAGGTGCGACATTGTGAATGGGATAAGGGGGCGGTGGAATCAGTATGAGTAGAACTTCACAGAGAAAGAAGTAAGTGGCAAATTAATAGTGGGGGTATGTTATAGGCCCCCAAACCTAAAGGAGGAAAAAGAACTGGGCATACTATCACAGTTGGAAATGGCAGCGAGACATGGAAACCTCATCATAATAGGGGACTTCAATTATCCTGATATTGACTGGGCAGAGGGGAGAGCTCAATCATTTTGTGAATGTCTTACAGGACAACTTCATGTCCCAATTGGTAGATTCCCCAACTAGGAAGGACGCCATGTTAGATTTATCGATTACGAAGGATCCAAGTCTGATCTCAGATGTGGAAATACGGGACAACTTGGATGATCACATTTAACATAAAACATAGAAAAATTAGGATATACCGACCATGGAAGTACTGTTGGTTGCACATCACAGGACGTACCCTTGTGGCTAACAGAGGCCAGAGTGAAGGAAATATTAGATAAACTTAATACAAATAAATCACCGGGACCAGGTGGCTTACACCCGAGAATCCTCAGAGAACTCTGTCAGGTTATAGCCAGACCGTACTGATGGGAATTGTACCAGCTGATTGGAGAAAAGCTAATGTGCTACCAATATTCAAAAACGGACAGAGGCAAATCCCTGGGACTTACAGGCCAGTCAGCCTAACATCAATCGTTGGTAAATTATTGGAGAGGATGATAAGGGCCTGTATCCAAGAATTTACTGAGGAAAAAAATATCTTAAGTAGACAACAGCATGGGTTTACGAAAGGTTGTTCTTGCCAGACCAATCTGTTAACATTCTATGAGGAAGTGAGCTGCCATCTAGACAGGGAAAGGTCCGTGGATTTAGTCTACCTGGATTTTGCAAAGGCATTCCAAACAGTCCCCAATAAGCTTTTAATCTACAAGCTGAGGTCTGCAGGCGTAGGCCAAAAGATTTGTTCTTGGGTGAAAAACTGGTTATAGGGGTGTGTCCAAAGGGTAGTGATAAATAATGTGTGCTCAGACTGGTCTGGAGTGGTAAGTGTGGTGCCCAGGGTTCTGTCTTGGGACCAATTTTTTTCAATTTATTAATAAATTATATAGAGGGCGGGATAAATAGCTCAATCTCCGTTTTTGCGGACAACACAAAATTAAGCAGGGCAATAACTTCACATCAGTATATAGACATTTTACAGCAAGACCTGAGCAAAATAATGGAGTGGGCAAATACATGGTAGATGAGGTTTAATGTGGAGAAATGTAAAGTAATACACTTGGGGGCAAAAACATTAATGCAAACTACTCATTAGGGAGAGAACCGATGGGGGAATTATGGATGTAGAAAGATCTGGGGGGCCTGGTAGATGACAGATTGAGCAATAGCATGCAATGTCAAGCTGCAGCTGCCAAAGTCGGCAGAATATTAGCATGCATAAAAAAAGGGATAAACTCCAGAGATAGATCAATAATCCTACCACTTTATAAAACATTGGTTAGATCACCTCTGGAGTATTCTGTCTAGTTCTGGTCACCTGTTCTCAGAAGGGATGTGCTGGAACTGGAGAGAGTCCAAAGAAGGGCAACAAAACGAATAAGGGGACTGGAGGATTTCAATTACGAGGAAAGACTGCAAACCATAAATGTATTCTCACTGATGAAAAGACGCTTGAGAGGAGATATGATAGCAAATTTACAAATACCTCAACGGCGACCCCAGCATTGGAAAAAAACGATTCTGTCTCATGGAGCGTAGAGGACAAGTGGCCACACATTCAGATGGGAGGAGAATCGGTTTAACCCTAAATTGTTCAGGGGGTTTTCCACTGTTAGGGCAATATGGATGTGAAACTCTTTTCCACAATTGGTGGTGACTGCGGAGAGTATTAATAGTTTAAAAAAAACTCTTAGATGTGCATCTTAAGAAACACGACATACAGGTACTTGGTAAATAATGACACTGACACCTACACAGGTTGAAATGGATGGACTATTGTCATTATTCGATCTTACCTACTATGATACTATTAAAAGTGTTTTTTACCTTTGCTAAAAATAACACTGTGTGCCCACTGATAACATGATGCTTAAAACATTTGTAACCCTAGAAAAAAAAAAAGATCCTGTTCCTTTAAAGCATGTTAAACCGCATAGTGCTTGTGCAGTGTCATTTGTCCCTTTCTATGCTGTAAAAAAACTGATTGATCCTGCCTGTTTTTGTGTCCCCCTAGGTGTGTTATCCACGGTAATCATGGCTGTTGATCCATGATACCATGTTCATGTTACGTGCCTCTATCATCTCACTGTGTTTAGAGTCCCTCCCTCTCTCCCCTCCCTCCCTGCCTGTGATGACACAAGATGTAAACTGACCATGGCAGCTTAGATCGTATGCTTCCGTGGTTAGTTTACTTGTAGGAGGAGCGGCACAGGCAGGATCAATCAGGTATATTAGAGCATCAGCAGCAGGAAATAAAATGCAAATATGAGAAATGCCATTTAATTCTTTTAAAGATACAGTGTAATTTTTATTTTTGCCTTTACAAACACTTTAAAAACAACAAATAATGAAGTTATGTATACTAAATTGGTTAAATAGAAGTAACCCCTACAGAGCTGGAGAGAAGACAAGCATGAGAAGCCAGCCAGGCTCTGCTGCAGTGCACCCATGCTGATAGAGAAAACATTGACTGAAGGATAGAGGCAATTCATCATTGTGCTGCCTGCTTTCATTGTCCGAGGAGCAGGTTGAGGACATGTCCTGGATGCAATTGTGGTGCATAGGTCATAGTACTTGCTGAACAGAATTGTAAATCCTTTAGCAGGTTTAATGTAGACTAACACGCATGCCCATTTGGACTGAATACGGAAGGGCATATCACTGCAGTGGACATTGTTTCAAAGGGAGCGAGTTTTGAGGCGAGCATTGGTGCAGTGGCCAATGAAGTGGGGGCATGCAAGAGAGGTAAGAGCAGGGGGGCAGGCGCAATGGTGAGAAAGTGTGGGCTGGTACACAGGAGGAGGATGCAGGTCAACTGCAGTGGTGAGAGTGCAGCTGGAGTTACAGTTGATATCTTCCTCTACCACCACTGTGCCTGAACCTCACCTCCATGCCTGAAACATCTTTACCACTGCACTTCAGGTCTTAGCTGCTGCAGCTGCAATACAACAGAAGCTCCTGTACCTGCCTCCCCTCCTCCTGCCCAGTCTCAGAGCACCTTGTATTTTGTAAACTCATTCACAAAAGTACAAAGGCTTCTGTGAATGAACAGCAAAGGGGAGTGGCCGGCACAGCAGCTGCTGTATGAGAGAACTGTGTCTCTCCTGTCAGAGCCCCATGGGTGTAGTGATAGCTAAGCTCCATAAAACTGTCAGATGTAAATTATAGAGATAAGTCCATGAGGTGGCATGCACCTTGTTCGACTTAAAGTGGTTCTATAGGCTCAAGTTTTTTTTAACCTTCATGCCATTGGCTCCCACTACTGGCAATCACAGCCAGTAAACCAATGAGGAGAGAGAGGGGAAGGGGCCCAGTTGCTGCTCTATCTCTGAATGAACATGAAGAGCAGCAGCTCCGTAGCAAACCTGTTTGAGTGCCCCATAGAAAGTCGCTTTCTCTGGGGGCACTTGGCAGGAGGGAGAAACCAGGAGCGCCAGCAGGGGGCTTGAGAAGAGGAGGACCGAGGCTGCTCTGTGCAAAACTATTGCATAGAGCAGGTAAGTATGACATGTTTATTTTTTTAAACCTTGCTTGTAATATCTCTTTAACTCAGGCCAGCACATTTTACAAAGTGGCTGAATCTATGGAGTTCAGCTTTAAATGACTTAATCCTAACGACCTCCCTCCCCACACCTTTTGCAAAGCCAGAAACTGTAGTTGGGAGATCTCACCACTCCAGTCTTGGGTAAACTTGGTAGGAGATTGAGCCTCTTAATGTCCATTCAAGTGAAATATCTGCTCATGATTTTAATATTTACATCATTGTTACTGCAGTACATGGAATACAGTGCAAATGCTTGTCTACTGTTATTACTCCAACACTGTAGCAACAGTTAGTAGATTCCTCAAATATAAGCTGTCATGTTATCCCCTGTGGATATCAGTCATTAGTTTTAGTTTGTCAGTCATTTGGCACACATCTCTACTTGGGTGCCTCACCCTCCACTGCATAAAATAAAAATACCGTAAGTCTGATTTAACCTCTTTTGACTTCACAATTATATGCATTGCGTGTTGTTTCTACTTGCACAATATAACATTATGAAAATTATTATGAAGCATCTTATGCGCAATCATTTAATAATATTTTTCTATGGTAATATGTACCATGTCGCCAGCAATTATATTAACTATTGTGTTTATTATGCAAGAACAGGAATACATTCATTTTTTAAGCCCATATTTCCTAGAACAAGAAAATACTTTAACTTAAACTTAAATTAAACACTTAGTAAAAATTGAAAATTTTGTTTTGAAACACTTGACATGACAGATGTGCCCTGAATCTGATTGCCCTGCTTAAATGAGACCTGTCATGTCATAGCCTTAAGATACTGAACAGGCTCCAGTACACACATTTATTAGTTGTTCCCACCCCACGATCCCTCAACAAGTTCCTATTTGCCATTATGGTCAACAACTATTAAAGGGCAATAGGAACTTGCCATTTGTGGGAGTGTTGAACTTTTCAGATTTTTGTGATTTTGGGGTACAGAGGAGAGAAACTAAAATTAGGCGAGAGACACCAACCCCCCACGGCAAATTGGTTATACATGATGTCCTTGATGAACTTTTGCTCTGACCAACCCCCCCCCTGTCTAATACATAGCACCCCAACGGCCTCCGAGGAAATGTGCGGTCTCTCTCAGGTCTCTAGACGCGTGTTATCTTTAATATACAAAGACATTTTCTATCACCCACATAACACTCTACCCACCTTTACAGAAAAGTGGCCTAGAGACCTACAAACGGAAATCACTCAGAGTGAATGGCAAACCTCCTTCATTCACATTTACCCATAAGTCTTCGATCTCCAGCTTTGCGCATGAGAAGAACTACAAACTACTCTCTAGACGGTATAGAGATCCGGTCTTGGTCCACAGGATGTTTCGTAACGCCCCTAATACTGTTGGAACTGTCACAAAGAAAAAAGGAACCTACCTCCATATCTGGTGGGAATGTGATCGAGTCTGCCCCTTCTGGAAAGGAATTTTTGAGGTATATAATGAAATGTATGATGACTTTCTCTCCCTCTCCCCTAAGGTGGCCCTACTGTCAATCCTCCGGGGTTCAGTCAAATCCTAGAAAACTAACCTCCTCAGGTTTTTTCTGTCAACTGTTTGCCAGCTGATCGCAAAATTCTGCAAATCAGAGGTAATCCCCCCCCCCCCTTCATAGGTGGATTGATATCCTTAATGACGTCATGCTTATGGAGGAGATGCAGGCTAGAGAGGGAGACAACTGGGACAAAAACCTTAAACTGGGGTATACCTGTGTCCACTATTCAGCTTCAGATAGGTTATTACACAGACTAGCCAGAGGATGAACTGAGGGAAGTCCTGGGTGTTCAAATCCTGGAATAACACTGGGGTAAGTGGTCTCCGTGAGTTGATGACCACACTCCAGTGAAGGGCTCTCCAACCATCTTGTCTCAGCTACATTGAGTATGAATTATAACAGACACACTGTATGTATATCTATGCCTTTACCCATACCCCACCCCTCCCCCTTCTCCACCCCCTTCCTGCCCCTGTTCACACGGACCAATATGTCCATTCTATGCATTAAGGTGAAAAAACCTTCTGTGTTGCAGCTGACCTCGAGACTCCCCTTTTTCTTACCCAAACATGTTCGTACCAGCGACGAGCACAAGCCCAGCGGCCCCAGCCGATGTCTCTGTCCTCTTTTAATAGATTGATAGCAACGGGAGACTCCTGCTGCTGTCAATCAAATCCAGTGACACAAGAGGGGGCGGGTACTAAGGTCTGTGTCAATGGAAACTGTAGCGGGACTCGTGAGCGTGCCCGCCTGGGTGCCCCAATGGAAAGTGGCTCTTCAAGGTGGCACCCTTGCACAGAGCAGGTAATTATAACATATTTGTTATTTAAAGAAAGAAAAAAAAACTTTACAATAACTTTAACCACTTAAGGACTAAATGCAGCTTTCTTTTGGTGGTATTTGATCACCGTTACTTTTTACTATAATAAATATCCAAAAATGTAAAAAAAAATCTTCAGTTTAGACCAGAATGTATTCTTCTACATATTTTTGGTAAAAAAAATGCAATAAGCGTATATTGATTGGTTTGCACAAAAGTTATAGGCCCGGATTCACAAAGCACTTACTCCGACGTATCTCGAGATACGCTGCGTAAGTGTAAATATGCGCCGTCGTATCTGTGCGCCGTGCTCACAGAACTAAGATACGCCTGAAAATAGGCTTCATCCGACCGACGTAACTTTCCTACGCCGGCGTATCGTGGGCGCATATTTACGCTGGTCGCATTTGGCGCACCCGTTGATTTTCTATTCACATATGCAAATGAGGGAGATACGCCGATTCACGAACGTACGTCTGTCCGACGCAGTGCGCGTAAAGTCTTACGTCCGGCGCAAAGTTATGCCCCATAAAGCAGGTGTAAGTCAGCAGCATCCATGCAAATGGCTGCACCAGGGAACACAGTCGTTGTTTTTTACGTAGTTTACGTAGTACGTGAATAGGGCTGGGCGTAGGTTACGTTCACGTCGTAGGCAGTTATCTGGCGTATCTTAGGGAGTAGTTCAGACGTGATTCTGAGCATGCGCACTGGGTTGCGTCCACGGGACGGCGCATGCGCCGTTCATTATACGTATCTGTCTGAGACTCAGCCCATCATTTGCATGGGGTCACGCCTCATTTGCATGGCTCACGCCCACTTCCAGATACGCCGGCTTACGCCTAGGAAACCCAGTGCAGATTTGGCAGCACTGGCTTTGTGAATCCAGTGCTTGCCTCTCTGCGATACGTCGGCGTAGCGTATATTAGATATGCTATGCCAGCATAAATATGCGCCGATGTATGTGAATCCGGGCCATAGTGTCTACAAAATAAGGGATAGATTTATGGCATTTTTATTATAATTTTTTTTTTACTAGTGTTTTTTAGTGGGACTGCGGTGGACAGATCGGACACTTCTGCCACTTTTTAGAACCACTGGAATTTATTTAGAGGTCAGTGCTATAAAAATGCACTGATTACTGTATAGATGACACTGGCAGGGAAGGGGTTAACACTCGTGGTGATCAAGGGGTTAAATGTGTTCCCTGGGAGGTGTTTCTAAATGTGAGGGGAGTATACTGACTGGAGGAGGAGAGAGATCGCTGTTCTGTTCATTAGGAACAGACGGTCACTCTCTACTTCCCTGTCAGAATGGGGATCTGTTTGTTTACATTGGCAGATCCTCATTCTAGCTCTCTGTGGAGCGATGGGCAGCTCACATCGTGGCTCCTGGCCACGTGCATTGTCTCACCATGCTGTGCAGCTGGCATGCGCCTGCTATAGTTCTTGAAAGAGCCGATGTACATCGATGGTAATTCGCGGGAACGAGCCAACCTGCCACAGTAAAATGGCGGCGGCTGGTTGGTAAGGGGTTAAAGCTTGACTCTAGTTTTAACTTTTTTGTATTGAATAGAGTTAAAAAGGCTAGGGTCTTTGAAAATGTTACTGTTTTATGCTTATTCTGTTTTTGTATCTGTATTGGGACAACGTCCTGTTATTATTATTATTATACAGGCGTCATATAGCGCCAACAGTTTGTGCAGTGCTTTACAACTTAAGGGCGGACAATACAGTTACAATACAACTCAATACAGGAGGAATCAGAGGGTCCTGCTCTATTTCATAATATGTGACATCATATCGCACAGAAAGTAAAAAATCTATCCAATGGGGTCACAGACATAGCTACAATCAATCTTTAGTACCCTATCGGTATTTTATTGCTCTTTGCATTGCTATATGGAATATCTTTCACCACTTCCAGCTGTCCGCGTGATGAGTGTTAGAAGAGGACATGGGATGCATGGTCAAACATTTCCCAATGCTATATAAAAGTTTTATTCTAGGGTTTGACTATTTTGCTGGTATCTTCAATTTCTGAATGACCCAGGTGAAGAAATAGAATGCGTAATCTGAATGCTATCTTCGGTCTGAGCAACCTTATTCATATAATGAAACATAAGAGGGAGATTGCACATTGAGAAATCCTGAAGTGGCCATCATGTAAAGCTTTTTAGAATGGTGTGTTGCTGCTTATGATATTTAATTTCCATGACAGATGCAACTAATTTGATAATGCTGTAGTGTGGGAGCTTAAAATGAGCACTTGCTGCCATGAAAGTGCTTGCCATTTATTGTATTGATTTTCAAGCATGCTTCAAAATCTGGTATAATGGTTGAGAAGAGAACCACCCACATTTGATTACACATCAGGGGGAAAACAGCAGATACTGGCAAATATTCGTTTTTTTAGTTACATCTGAAAAAAAAGTACAGTAATCTAAACCTCTTTTATTAACCAATAAAATAGAGGGGGGGGGGCATGAAATGGGTAGGGGGTAATAAAGGGATGAATGCTAGGTGGACTTTTGAGGCACAAAATAATTACACATTTGTTGTATAAAAAAAATGTTATGTTCACCATACCATTAAAAAAAGCAACATCATAAAAACCATACAAATTACAGCCAGAAAGAAATCCTCCCATATATACACCCTGGTCCTCTACACCTCAATTTATGATACATGGATCATTTACAGTCAACCTCTGTTTTTTTTTTTTCCATTGACTAACCTACCTTTTGACAACGGGATCTTAATTTTTTCTGTGCATTTGTTGGAAATGTTATGCTTACTCAGGAGGATGAAAGGAGGCTACCATGAGTGGTTGTGAGTTCCACAATGCATGGAGACCAGTGACGTCCTTGGGACAAGAACAAGGACATCGCAGACAGCACCCCAAACCAAAAGATAGAATCTCAAATATGTATTATGTGCCATGAAAAGAATATCTGCTTAAGGAGAGAGATGATATCTTTATTCTCCTGGTGCAAGGCAAAATGATTACTTGAAGGGTAGTCTAGAGTTCATATGTATTGCCAGGATTTTTTTTTTTTCAAAACCCACACTTCTCTTTTAAACCCACAGGTGCCTTTTTGACAAGTGCCTTTGCTTTATACTGGACTTTTAAAAGAACAAAGACAATAATTTAGAAGATGGGTAAAAGGTTTATTGGTCTGTTTATAAATGTTTTCACTCAAGGTTCACACATTTTTCTATTTGGATTAAACCAAAAAAAGGCATAAAACATTTATAACCACCTTAGTGTATTCTAACAGTTTAGGTTGTTAAACAGTACATGTACATGCATAAGGTCCAAACTGCATTTGGACCTTATGCATTCTTCTTTCAGTACTTTCTTCATTGCACACCCAATTTCAAAATAAAGGTGTTATCCCATCCTATGGCTTCTGTTCTCATTTTTTTCTTAATTTTAATCTGAGTCTATGCAGTACAACAGGGCTGTCTTAATAGTATCATGGGCCCCTGGGCAAAGTAATGCACTGGGGCCCCTACAAGCCTTCCCCAATTTACGCACCTATTCTCAAGAATGAAAGTACAAATTTTTTACTTTACAGCATGTCACTTGCTACTATCACCAAATTCGCTTGCCACCCGTCCCCTGACACCCATCTCATCACCAGATTCAGCGTGTCATTTGCCACCTATCCCGTCACCAGATTTAGCGTGCCACTTGCCACCTATCCCATCACCAGATTTAGCGTGTCACTTGCCACCCATCCCGTCACCAGATTTAGCGTGTCACTTAATAAAACAGAAAAAATTGCGCTTGTCACAGAATTTAGTGGTTGGTGATGACCAGAAATCACCCCAACTCAAAATCAATAGGGAGGCAGCAGCTTTTGTGCAGAAGTACTGGAAGAAATTATAAAGAAAAAAGGAAGTTTAAAGCTGCACCTTTAATCCAGACTCAGTGTGAACAATAGTCCATATATTTATATCTCCCTATCCCATTGACAACGTCCAATGACAAAACGCGTCTGGAAGGACGTGCGGTGACGTCATCGCGTTCTGGAGGAAGGGCTCCGCTCCATGTGTTCCCCGGCCGGCAACAAACTAATTTTAAACGCTCGTTTTGTACTTTAACAATGTGAGTACCTTTTTTATATTATTTTGGTTTTAATAAATCTCTCCTGGTGGAATTACACTATGTCCTGCTATTTTTATATATGACCGTATGGTGGTGTGCCGTTACGTCTGCGGGAACAAGTGGCAGATTCGTATCCAGGGAGTGGGTTGTCTCCCCAAAGGCAGCGGCTAGGTCATAGCCGACTGCTTTCTATTAGCGTGTCACTTGCCAACCATCCCGTCACCAGATTTAGCGGGTCACGTGCCACCGGTTCCTTGTCACCAGATTCAGCGTGTCACTTGCCACAACGCCTGTTACCAGATGCAGATTGTCACTTGCCAAGTCACTGGCCACACGTATGTATGTGCTTATAAAATGACAGTCTGACACACCGCATCTCCGATCATGGTAAGAAGCCTCTGACAGATGTGTCTTACCACGTGATCAGCTGTGACCAATCACAGATGATCACAGCGTGAACCAGGAAGTGCCGGTAGACGTTCCTCGGTTCCAGCTGACAGGAAGAGCAGATCACCGGGTCTCCCTTTCAGAGGGGGGTCTGTACTGATAATCAGCACATTAATTATCAGCACAGCCCCCATCAATTGTACCCATCAGCTGCCAATAGGTTCCCAGCTTGTGCCCCATCATAACCCTCTCTCAGTGCTCAATAAAGTGCCAATCAGTGCCCACCATAGTACCAATCAGTGCCCAGCATTAACACCTGTCCAGTACCTGCCCAATTAGTGCTGCCCATCGCTCCCATCTATTAGTGTCCATCAATGCCACCTGTCAGTGCCAATCAGTGCCACCTATCAGTGCCTATCAATGCCGCCTGTCAGTGCTCATCAATGCTACCTGTCATGCCCATCAGTGCCGCCTGTCAGTACCCATCAGTGTTGCATATCAGTGCCACCTATCGGTGCCTATCAGTGCTACAAATCAGTGCTGCCTATCGGTGCCCATCAATTCTACATATCAGTGCCTCCTCATCAGTGCCCATCAGTGCCACCTTACCAGTGCCGACTCTTCAGTGCCCAATTGGTGCTGCCTCATCATTGCCGACTCATCAGTGTCCGTTAGTGAAGGAGAAAGCATAAGTGTATAACAGAAACAAAGAAAAAAATTTTTTTTTCAAAAATGTCAGTCTTTTTTAGTTTGTTTAGCAAAAAATAAAAACCACAGAGATGATCAAATACCACCAAAAGAAAGCTCTATTTGTGGGAAAAAATTCAAAAATGTAGTTTGGGTACAGTGTTGTATGACTGCGCAATTGTCATCCAAAATGCGACAGCGCTGAAAGCTCAAAACTGTCTTGGGCAGAAAGGGGCGAAAGTGCATGGTATTGAAGTGGTTAAACATTTTTTATTTTTTAAAAGGCTAAGTTCACTTTTTTTAGCATGTTACATGTTCCACCCATATTAAGGGTAGAACATGTAACATGCTCCAGCTCCTGCAGTCAGTTCTGCTAATCCTCTACTTAGTGTGACAGCGGGTGGGACATCTTCTCCCCACACCTGTTGTCACGTTTTGAAAATGTGGAGCTCCGCCCACACTGCCGCATCATTCATTCACAGTTTCCATCAGCCACCGCCACTGACAATGGGACTATTGTTTTTGACCTATTTAATAAATTGATGAATGAACAGACAGGTGTATTTTTTTTGTTAATTGTGCCTTTTCTAAGCTAGGTTATATATGTTCTTTTAGCGTTAGGACATGCAGAATAGGTAAGTGGGCAAGTTGATCTAAGCAAAAGGGGACTTGGTACAACAGGGGGGCCTTACTTCTTCTGACCTTTTTGGTGTTGATAAATCAGACTGTATATTTTACTACTATTGTTAAAGAGTTAAACAATATAAAAGATTACAAAAAAGAAGAAAAAATGAGTGCATAAGATCAAAAGATCAAATTGATTGGCTAATTTTTACAGATATTCGTTACTCAGCTCAACCTGGCCTGGATCACCAGTTCACTCAACTTTAGGCTTTAAAATTTGTTTGCATTTAAACATATTGCAAGGTTGTGACTCATGATCTGTGTCACATACTCACCCTG
The DNA here is from genome assembly GCF_905171775.1 of Rana temporaria. Classification (NCBI taxonomy): domain Eukaryota; kingdom Metazoa; phylum Chordata; class Amphibia; order Anura; family Ranidae; genus Rana; species Rana temporaria. The sequence goes on along the minus strand of NC_053494.1, from coordinate 136,106,624 downwards.
GTAACTGCAAAATTCCCAAGAACACAGTATATCACAGGTATAAACAATAGTTATGTGTAATGGCCCCAGCGATACTTAGTGTGCTGTGCATGTTGGAACAGCAACTCCCATAATGTTTCTGAATTTTGCCCTGTGGCAATGCAATTATACTCCATTTCACATCATGTTTCTGGAGGCCCCTTTTTGCCAAAACTGGGTGTTCCCTTGATATTTGTGTCTTTTCTAATGAAGAATGGAAACCTCTGGGTGTAATAGTGTTTATGCCTTTTATGATTTGGCCTGGCTCCCTGTTTTATTAGTTTATACCTTTGTTTTTTCTTAAGCATCCAGGCTTGCTAATCAAAACTGCACACCCTATAATTCCAATCTTCCACCCTCGGGACGAATATTCTGCCATCCATCACACTTGCAACCATAGTAAAGTTATGTAAGAATCCAGCTCATATATGTGAATGGAAAGATGCATACATATCCTAAAACAGATACCTCAGAATAAAAAAATAATAAGAAAGATTTAGTTGTAAATGGAAAGGCCACAATAATGGCTCATTTTTGCTTAGCAGTAAAAATAATAATTCATAATTTTTTTTGTAAATAGTTTATTTTTTGACAGTGGTGTTAACCCCCCCTAAAAAAATGTAAGGCCTTGTACACACGACCGAACATGTCCGCGGAAACTGGTCCGTCGGACCAGTTTCCGCGGACATGTCCGACCGTGTGTAGGGGCTACCGGACAGTTTTCCAGCCTAGTGGACAGGTTTCCAGCGGACAAAAATTTCTTAGCATGCCCGCTGGAAGCCTGTCCGATGGTTAGTATGACTCATTGGACATGTCCGCTGGCCCAAAATCCCGCGAATGCGTCAAATTGATTTGACGCATGCGTGGATGCATTGACCTTCCGTGTCAGAGAACATCGGTGTCGTCTACGTCACCGCGTTCTCTGTCCGCTGGGATTTTGGTCTGATGGTGTGTACACACATCAGACCAAAACCTCCCAGCAGACATGTCCGATGAAAACGGTCCACGGACCGTTTTCATCGGACATGTCTGCTCGTCTGTACAAGGCCTAAAAAGTTTAGACATATAAAAAAAGACCCCCTTTGATCCAGGGATGTAATTATTAAAAAATACTTAAAGGAGTTGTAAATAAAAAAAAAAAATGTTGCTGAAATTACTGTTACAGGATAAAGAGACATAATAGTTAACTAATTCCTTTTAAAAACGATTAAAAATAGATACAGATCAATCATTTAATGTACCTGTAGTTTCTAGTTTCGTTTTTGCATGTTGTTTCCTGCCTCTGCTATACAGAGCCACAGATCCAATACAGGGCAGTGATGGTTTGGAAAACGAAACTGATTGGTGCTGAGGGGTTTTAGACACACAGTAATCACACCTTCTTGATTAGTGACCACAGAGAGAAAGCTCCCAGTACTGTGGTTATCAGGAAACAGACCATCAGGAAGTGTGGAGATCAGAGAAGAATTACAGCAACTTGAGAGCAAAAACAAACAATGAGGACATGAAAATAGCACTGCATTAAGGTAAAGGAAGCTATTAAGATAAAAAAATGTTTTCCTTTACAAACCCTTTAAACATACGTTTAGACAGCACTTTTATTCTATTTGTAGCAACATCCTACTCTGTTTTGCAGTAATGTGAATTTAACAAAAGGATCTCAGTGACTGTAGAAAGCACAGAGATGACCTCTCTTATTATGCAATCAGTCATGACAGAGCTGCATTGCTTTGACTGCAGAGAAGAAAAGTAAATGGTCAGAACCTGGAATTATATAAACCAAGTTTACTGAATCTGGAATTATATAAACCAAGTTTACTGAATCAACAAACTTTTTGGCAAGTGAAACAGTTCATACAAAAAAGTGTATTGAATTGTTTGCCTAGGTTAGGGAATTTATTGAATTAAGATTACCTTGCATTTAAAAAAAACTATTAATAAACTGCATTTTTTTAATTACATATATTAAGGGGCTCATTTAAAAACAATTTGATTAAACATGCATAATACATCCATTTCTGGCTTCAGAGCAATACAATTTGTTATACATTCACAAACCTTAATTCCACATAGGATACTGAAAGTTTCAAATGAACATGTGCAGTATAAACATCATCATGTGACATATGTGCAGAGATCTAATTTGGATCTACGCAAAGTTATACAGATATAAAGGCACAGCTCCCCCCCTCCCCCGTTCAGCATGTGCTAAGAGCCCAACAGATGATAATGCCATGTCATATTGTTTATAGCAAATGGTCCAAAACAAGTTCTACCGGGGCCAACCCGGGAACGCTTAGCCATGGTTCCCATAGCTTGGCAAATCTTTGCTGTGCTGCCCCTGTGTTGGCATATATATATTTTTTTTTTCTAGCCTTAAGGTGTTACCCATTTCTTCTATCCACTTCTACACTGTAAGGGGTTCTGTTGATTTCCAGTGCCATAGAATAAGCTTCTTGTCCTGACAAAGGGCCCTAGCTATTGCCTACCTAGGGACCACACCATTGTCTATAATACCTAACAGACATTGTTTGGGATGCTTTTTAATCTGAACCTGGAAAACCCTGGTTAATAACCCCTATAACCTCTGTCCAGTAAACATGTAATTTGGGGCAACGCCACAAAAAATGTATCATATCTTCATGATCTCGCATGCAGCGAGTAAATGATGGATCATCGCGCACTCCCATTCTAAACCAACTTAGCAGGAGTATAATGCACCCGTAGGAGTATATACACAATTGGGACAGGCGCTGGGCAACATTTAAAGAACACTGTGAAACCGCCAATAGCGCCTCCTCCAATCGTTCCTCTTCAAAGGGCCCAACATTCCGCTCCCTTTGCGATATCACTTTTTGGGTAGAATCAAGGAGGGACAGATTAAGTAGCATAGCATAACTACAGGTTATGAAGCCCTTATAAGACGATACCTCTGATTCAAAATAAAAGTAGTGTTTTGTACCCATGCATTCACCTAATTTTGGGCCTTTATTGCATGCTGGAGTTGGAAGTAATTGAACTGCATGGACATAGGGAGCTGAAATTCTGCCTTAAGGGCTGCAAAGGCACGCAGCTCTTCATTACGGAATATTTGATATAAGTAATAACCCCATATTGCTGCCATTTTTGACTATATTGCAATTTCCCTATCTCAGTGTACTGGTCGTGGTGCCATATAGGACTAAATTTAGTAAACCTAGTGACCTGTTGTAGTTTTCTGAGTTTATCATTTGCATTAGGTTATACGTGGGTATAATTTGTTTGATTTCCTGAACTGCAAGGCTTCCAATACCTCAGCAACCCCTTTCCAGATCGTAAATTTAAGGAGTTTAGTAGTTGAGTCCGCTAAGTTCATCTCCAGGGCAGGGGCTTGGTTTATTGCTCTGTCTATATGTTGCAGCTGAGAGGCCAGGTAGTACAGCCATAGATTTGGCAGTGCCAACCCACCTGCTTTCTTAGGCCACTGAAGCTGTTCTAATCTCACTCTGGCTGTAGAAGAGTGCAATATTAGAGATCGAAACATAAAGTTAATAATTCGGAACTGTTTCAGTGGTATAACTAGCGGTTAATTATGTAGGACATAATGAGGTCAGGTGATTATTGCACTAATGGAGGGTGATTTCTGCTGCGAATGAGCAATTTTAGCTAGCAGATGACTGGTCTGTTCTCCCTCCTCATAATATGTTGGTTTATTAAAGAAGCGTTTCCACTCCACCGCCGGGGTAGCAAGACGACTAAGTGCCTCACTAGCAGATTTCCATGAGTCTTTGCATTCCTCTGTAGGATCAGAGATACATTTTGCCTCCAGCTCACTCACCAGTCGTGCCAAACCATCCCTTTGGGCACAGGTGGCCTGTTTTACCATGTGGATCTGCCTGATAAATGTTCCTCGAAGAAAGGCCTTAAAGGTCTCCCACACGCTCTCCATCCTAGAATGACCCTCATGTGCTTGCCAGAATTCCCCAATTTTGGTTACTACCTGCGCATGGAATGAAAATAAATTAAACAGAGTTTCACCCATATAAAAGTCAGCAGCTACAAAAAGGCAAATATACGACATAGTAGTATTACATATCTTCCCTCTGCATCCAGCACACACTCTATCTCCTGGTAGTCTAAAGAGTTGTGTATCAGTACACTCACACCCCTCGAGTAAGAGGAATGATAGGACCACCCCTCTCATGAGAGTTTCAGGCAAGAAATTGAATCAGGAGTCAGGTTGCCTCTTGCAATGAGCAAATAGCAGGTAAATATTTGCGTAGGAAGGTAAATACCATGGTACGCTTCAGGGAGTCATGTATCCCTCTAACATTCCATGATATCACTGGAATCGTGGCCATCTTAGATTCATGTGTGTAAACATAGCAAGGTAATTAGTAAGCACAATGACCAACCGCAAATCGTCATGTAGATGCACAGATGCAAATGTTAACTTCAGAAACGGGACTTCAGGCCATTTTCATCGGTTTGGAACGACCGTGTGTACGCGGCCTTACAGTTTCGGGCACATCCCAAACTTTGGTAAGACAACCGGTCCTTATCTTCATATGCTGAGTAAGATCCAACAGGGACCCAATTCCAACCATAATGAAGAGTGAAAAAAATCACTAGGTAGGAAACTTTTTTAGAAAACACTCTTTGTGAACAAAAGGTATGTATGTTCCAGTCTCATCGCACAGGCACAGAAGTATCACAGTGTGATGAGGCCCAGAAAGCCTTCATGTGGAACTCCAAGGTGCATAGAATGGGCTTTGCCGCCGGACTCCTGGCCCGATGGAATGCATTCTCATTGGCATCCAACCATGCCGATGCATTTTCAAAGAAATGTGCTTGTCCCCGTGCTGTGATACAGAGCTTGGCAGGGTAAAGCATAGCGTATGGGGCCTGCAATTTTTGTAGATGGCTTTTGACTTCGTAAAGCGGGCCCTGTGTTTCTGCACATCCAAAGAAAAGTCAGGGTAGAAGGAGATCCGCAATTCATTAAACTGGATGTTTTGCTTTTACCAGGCCAGCCGCAAAATAATTCTCCCTGTCACTGTAGTGTAGGAGCCAAGCCAACATTGGTCTTGGTGGATGGCCAGGTGGTAGGGGCCGCAGGGGAACTCTATGACCTCTTTCAGATGCATACAATGTGGTAAAGGCCTTCTTCCCAAATATCTCAATTAGCCACTGAGACCACAAAGTCGGTGGGGTCTCTACCCTCCACTTTCTCAGGGAGACCCACAATGCGCACATTGTTATACCCCTATTTTCGAGGTCGTCAGCCCACATATCAACTGTTTTAATCAGCCTCGTGTTAACGTGTTGTCCCTGACTAGAGGAGGGAGCTTGTCTTCTAAGTCACTGATCCTGCTTTCAGCTGCAGTTGTTCCCTGATTTTTTGCAGGTCTTGTCTGATCAGGGTCACCTCCTCTTTTAAGCCACCAAAATGATCTTGTAAAATGTTGACTGAAGCAGTACATTAACTGCCCACAGTATAGCAACCAGGGTCAGCTGTTCAGTCTCCTCTTCTCCCTCTATCTCCTCATCCTCAGCCTCAGACGCATGTGCCTCAGACTGTGCTGTAATGGCTGCCTATGCCAGTTCCATCTCCACCTCCTCCTGCACTGTGTCCTCCCCCCTCAGCCAAAGCCTCCAGCTCTGCTGCATCAGCCAAGTCTGCCAGCCCAGAGAGCTTCTGGGCATAGTATCGCATGTCCCTGGGTTGGTAACCAGCAGTCGTTTTAGGGGTTTTGGGCGGCTTACTCACTGTGTCCTTCTTCTCCGTGCCACTCAAGCCACGCTGCTGAAGGGCCGCGAGGCGACATGTTGGATGTCGGGCCGCTCAGTTCTCTCCTTGTTTTTGCGGGTAACCATCATCTCAGAAGGACTCCAAACAAAGCAGGTAAGTCAGCGGGAGATCCGGAACTCTCGGGTACAAAATAATTGGTCCTGTGGAGCCGAGAACAGGAGCAAACACAGGGTAACTGGTGGGAGCTCTGTGATAACCGGTTGCTCACATGCCATTCCTGGCCACGACCCAAGGGGCTCATTTATAGATAATTCATAAAGCAGTGGTATGGCCTTACTGCAAGCATACCACTGCTATATATAAAAAAAATACATGTTTATGCTGTGCTATCAAAATATGCATAGCACATCGTTTACTTACAGACTCCAAAGCAACTGAAGACCCATTTATTTTTTGGATAAGGAAAAAAGTAGAAAGAGGGATAATCTTGATCTATATATTATCTGTCATATTACTGCCCTCTCCTATTCCAGAGTGCTTTTTGTCCAGTCCAGTGGGGAGTTCATAGTTGACTGTTTCTGTTTTAAAAAGGCCCCTGCGTGTTGTAACAGGTAGCTGGAAGCGAAAGATGCTAGTTTGTAGCTTTTTCACAGTGGTGTGTCCCCTTTAGCAGTACCCCTTGATTGTCTTCAATTCCTACTAGTGGAGTAAATGCATTTCCTGTGCCCCATACCAAAATGTATAGACCTGGGGCTTGAGCTTACCTATTAGCAGGTCTGGGCATTTGGTAAAGGTGGGGTGGCTGAAGAATAGGACATGGCTACAAGAATGGTATGTCGTGAGCTACCAGATGCAATGCTTTTACATAGTGATTTCCTTTTCAGTAGGATAGCAGTGGGTCATGTTCTGTTTCAAATGCCGCTTTATGCACTTGCATACTTGCTTAAAACTCTGTGTGGGTACTTGCTTTCTCTGCAGAATCCATAAACAGCTTGACACATAATTAAAATTCAAGGTAGTTTACTTCAGATACTGTATGTACAATACAAAGGATGTTTTTATAGTAATGAAAGTGTAGCAAGACAATTACGGTACTTTTCTTAGTCCTGTCTTTGCAATGAGAATGAAACTACACTATACAAGCCTAGAGGAGCAGGGAGTGTCTAGATCACGGATGTCCAACCTGTGCCCCAAGACGGCAATGAATGCCACCCAACACAAAACTGTAAACTTATAAATGTTGATTTTTTTTGGTAACTTTTTGTTTACACTTGGGTTTACACTTAGTGAACACATGCGGCAGAAGAAAAAATTAACAGTGTCTCTTTACTGGACTTTTTATATCTTCCAAAAAAAAAAAAAATATCCCAATCTTCACAATCACGCCTTATTCATGTCATCAGTTTTTAGCAGCACCTATATTTGTGAGCAACTATTTTCAAGGATGAAGCACACGAAGGGCAAAATTACAACCAAAATATCTGATGAGTACCTTGAGAAATCATTGAGAATTGCTACTCCATCCATCGAACCAGATATTGATGCTTTAGTTTATCAAAAACAGTGTCAAATATCTTACTTGTTTTATGTTGCCCTCTTTTAGGGCCAGATTCACAGCCAGGCGGCGCAGCGTAACGTAACCGATTTAGGTTACCCTGCCGCAAATTTTCTGGCTAAGTGCCCGATCCACAAAGCACTTACCTGGAAATTTGCGGCGGTGTATCCTAAATCCGTCCGGCGCAAGGCGGGCCCAATCGAATGGGGCGAGTCCCATTTAAATTAGGCGCGCTCCCGCGCCGGACGTACTGCGCATGCTCCCATCGCAAATTTCCCGACGTTCTTTGCGCGAAGTTACAACGCGCCGACGTTTTGTGAATCGCGACGGGTAAAAAAGACTTGCGCCGGGAAAAAGAAAAAATTCTAAAAAAAATCGAAAGCGATGCGGGAAAGACGGGTATACTTTTACATGGTGTACTAAGTTTACACTTTGTAAAAGGTACCCTATCTTTGCGACGGCAAACTAACACTTGCGGCGACGTAACGACGGTAAAAAATTTGTGGTTCGCCCTAACTGCTAATTTGCATACCCGACGCTGGTTTACGACGCAAAATCCCCCCAGCGGCGGCCGCGGTACTGCATCCTAAGATCCGACAGTGTAAAACTATTACACCTGTCGGATCTTAGGGATATCTATGCGTAACTGATTCTATGAATCAGTCGCATAGATAGAAACAGGGATACGACGGCGTATCAGCAGCTATGCCGTCGTATCCCTTTTGTGAATCTGGCCCTTAGTTTATAATAAAAATATTACTAAAAAAATAAGTTTTATCACTCAGATAGGTATATTATCTATATCAGTGATCTGACCAACTTTTTCTGCTCATCAGCTATCCTTAAGCCTAGCACATACAGGCCAAATGTCAGACAGCTTTGGTTCAATAGAAACCGGTCGACATTTGTCCCTTGTGTAATGTAGTCGGTCCGACGGAAGCCAGCTGGCTTTCGTCGAAGGGGCATGACCATTTGGCTCCTGATCACAGCTTCCCCCCTGTCAATAGAACAGCAGGGGAGATAGACGTACTAATGTCAGATAGTTAGTACATCGGCTCCTCCTGAGCAGTTTTTTCTTTCGTTCAGCCCTGCTGGATTGGATGGAAATAAAAAACTACTAGTGTGTACTTGGCTTAACTGTTGTGTGGCCCAAGACAATTCCTCATCTTCCAATGTGGTCCATGAAGGTCACAAGGATGGAAACCTAGCTAAAGACTGTACTAACTAGAGAAATGCTGTTTTTTATTTTCCTTGCATGTCCCTCTTAGATCTACAGGGACTGAACTTCCAAGGGCACTTTCAGTGCAATTTCAAGTGCAATTTGCACGTGTAGTTTGCACTTGTAGTGCAAAGTGGATTTGCCTTTCGGAAATAACCCCCACTGTCATCACTCAGTGTCCCTGATCACCACCACAGCAGCTATATGATGACACTGTACTGCACTGGTGACAGTATGTAAATTATTTTTAAAAAATTGTGAATGAATAAAAAAAAAAAAAAATTCCCCAAAAAATGTGACAAACTAGTCATGCCTCTTACTAAATACCTTTGACTGTATACTTTAAAAAAATGGGTAATTTGGGGAATATTTCTACTGTCCTGGCATTTTCAGTCCATCAGGGTTAATTTTATATATATATATATATATATATATATATATATATATATATATATATATATATATATATATATATATATATATATATATATATATATATATATATATATATATATATATATACACACACACACACACACACACCATAGTTTGCAGACTCTATAACTTTCCAACAGACTAAATAATATAACACTGATTTGGGTTATTTTTTTACCAAATAAGCTTAGCAGTATACATTTTGGCTTAAATTCATGAAGAAATATTATTTTTAAAGTTTTATAACAGAAACGTTTTCAAAAGTTTTGGTCTTTTTTTTGTTTATTTTGCAATTCACATTTATTTTGCAGATGATGGAAAAAGGGTGGAACACGTAACATGTTCTAAAGGTGAACTTGTGCTTTAAACACTTTTAGTAAAAAGGGTAGAATACAATTAGCATACTGCTTGTATCATAGCTCCCAACGGTCCCTGATTTGGAGCAATATCCTTCTGTCCCTCTTTCCCCTCATGTGTCCCTCATTTTGGTCCGATCTATATAGTTTTTATATAAAATGCACTTTTTATCTTTCAAAAATTGTTTCCCAGGGCTAAACCTGTCATCCAAATTTGAAATTCCTGCATTTGTAAATTTAAAAATCCAATATAAAGGAATAGTAGTGGTAAAAAAAAGCCTTGTGGACAGTGGCGGCTGGTGCTCAAGATTTTTGGGGGGCGCAAACGAAATGAAAAAAAAAAAAAAAATTGCAGCCTCACTGTGCCCATCAAATGCAGCCACTGTGCCCATCAAATGCAGCCACTAGGCCCATCAAATGCAGCCACTGTGCCATCAATTGTCACCACTGTGCCATGCCATCAAACACAGCCACTGTGCCATCAATTGTCACCACTGTGCCATGCCATCAAATGCAGTCACTGTGCCATGCCATCAAACGCAGCCACTGTGCCATGCCATCAAATGCAGCCACTGTGCCATCAATTGTTACCACTGTGCCATGCCATCAAACGCAGCCACTGTGCCATGCCATCAAACGCAGCCACTGTGCCATCAATTGTCACCACTGTGCCATGCCATAAAACGCAGTCACTGTGCCATGCCATCAAACACAGCCACTGTGCCATCAATTGTCATCACTGTGCCATGCCATCAAACGCAGCCACTGTGCCATCAATTGTCACCACTGTGCCATGCCATCAAATGCAGCCACTGTGCCATCAATTGTCACCACTGTGCCATGCCATCAAACGCAGCCACTGTGCCATGCCATCAAACGCAGCCACTGTGCCATGCCATCAAACGCAGCCACTGTGCCAATTGTCGCCACTGTGCCCATTAATTGTCACCACTGTGCCCTTTAATTGTCGCCACTGTGCCCATTGATGTCACTGTGCCCACTGTTGCCACTGTGCCCATTGATGCCACTGTGCCCTGTATAATGCCCCCCCGCCCAGCACTTACCTTTCTGGGGCCAGCCATCCTCCTTCCACATCCCTTGATGTCTTCTCCCGCCCTTGATAACGCTTCAGCCAATCAGGTTATCAGTAACCAGAACTGGTAAACCTGATTGGCTGAGACGCCTGTCAGTCTTATCTAAGGACTGTACCACCCGTACGTCCCATAGATAAGTTTCCGGGAGCCGAGGGCTGTACTCGGAAAGCCTATCAGAGCCGCTGGCTCTGATAGGCACTTCCGCACAGCCAACCAGCTGCCGTTATTCAGGTGGCCGGCACTCACCGTCCGGCCATCTGAATAGTCGGCGGCAGCGGCCGACAACAATAACATAGATTCATGCAATGCACTGCTTGTGGATTTAATTAACCATTTTTTTGGTTAATTCTCCTTTAAGGGGGTGTGCCATGGGGGCGTGTTCTATGCCGACATACATTTGCGGTAGGTGTCCCTCATTCCCATCTCAAAATGTTGGGAGGTATGCTTGTATACTTCCATTGGTAAGCCATCATCTTTTGATGCCCTATAACTAGGGAAATAGCTGGTCGCCAGCTACAACTCCTCTAGTGGGAGTTGAGAGTCAAGTCCACCCTAATATTTACATTTCTCCCCTGCAATCATTAATGTGAGCTATTAATCTAAGCTATTCGTGTCTAATCCCTTACTCCCCTACCTAGTACAATAACCCCTGCCAGTGTGTGGTAATGACTTTTCCATGTAGTGCCCAGCTGTAAGACACAGCAATTTTTCTCATCTTCAGCATTGAATATTGACAGTACATCCTAAGGGGATATTTATATGCAGGAAGACACTCTTGTGATTTGAATAGATCTGTCAGATTAATATAAATCTTCCCTCTGGTGGGTCTCCATACCACAGAGGTTAATCCTGCGTATTTTGTAAAATCAGCACTGACTCCATGTCAGTTTTTCAGTGTGGAATAAAACAAATGTTACATATGGATCAAAATACTTTGTGAATACATTTCCCTTCATATTTTTCAGTGAGTTTTTTTTACTTTCAGATATTTTTTTTAAAATAAGATATATATCTCAGATAAATCTATATTAATATCTGTACGAATGCATGTTTTTTTATTGAGTAAGACAAAGCTGTAGAATTTTGCGTTTTTTTGCAAGCAATGGCTTGATAAAAAATGAAGTTAATAATCCTAACAGCAATATGAGGATTGGTATTTGGTTTCAGCGGCATTTTAATTAAGAGTTACAAGATTAGATCACATCAATAAACTCTGAAAAGCAGTGATTTTAAATGAAAGTTATTTGGATTGGACATTGGCTCCCTCTGCTGTCAGTCAAATCCAGTAAGCAGAGACCGTAGATACAGTACGAAACGCGTCAGCTTTTTTGTTCTGTTTTTGGCCGTGGCATGTATTTTGTGATCCATTTTTAATAAAAGGAGAAGTTTTTTTGGAGTGCGGCTGTCCCAGCCCTTTCTTGTATCCAAACCTGCAGAGACCGTAGGGTGTTGACCCTAGAAAATGAGGTAAGGACTATCTCTGCAATATCATTGCACAGAGCAGGTAAGTATAAACCTGTTATTTTAATAACAAAAATAGGCTTTACAATCACTTTAAATGTTACTTATTTGCTTTCTCCTGTGCAGACTGTGATGTATAGGGAGAATGCTGGGACTTTGATGTAAGGGGGGGGCTCTGATGTGAGCATAGCGCTCATCCTGACTGCTGTACTCTATTAGCCAGATTCAGAGAGAGTTAGGCGGGCGTATCAGTAGATACGCCAACCTAACTCGGAATCTGCGCCGTCCTAAGTTTAAGTGTATGCTCAAACTGAGATACACTTAAACCTAGCTAAGATACGACGGCCTGCGCCATCGTATCTTAGGGTGCAATTTTTCCTTTGGCCGCTAGGTGGCGCTTCCGTTAAGTTCGGCGTAGAATATGTAAATGCCTAGATACGCCGATTCACGAACGTACGTGCGCCTGTCGCAGTAAAGATATGCTGTTTACGTAAGTCGTTTTCCGGCGTAAAGTTATTCCATCAAATAGCTGGCCTAGTCAATGTCAAGTATGGTCGTTGTCCCCGCGTCGAAATTTGAAACTTTTACGTCGTTTGCGTAAGTCGTCCGTGAATGGGGCTGGACATAATTTACGTTCACATCGAAACCAATACGTCCTTGCGGCGTACTTTGGAGCAATACACACTGGGATATGTACACGGACGGCGCATGAGCCGTTCGTAAAAACGTCAATCACGTCGGGTCACAAGTAATATACATAAAACACGCCCCCCACATCCTCATTTGAATTAGGCGCGCTTACGCCGGCCAATTCACGCTACGCCGCCGTAACAGCACTTGCCTCTCTAACTTACGGCGGCGTAGTGTAAATGCCATACGCTACGCCGCCTTAAAAATGCCCGCCCCTACCTGAATCCAGCTATAAGTGTTGTTTTGTTTGTTACTTACTCCTGACCCCTGTACTCTGTACATAATACTGTACATAGACCTGACCAAGGTGTTTGTTCATTGTTTCAACAGTTGCTGGTTTTAATTAAGTTATTCTGTAAGATGGCCTTAGTAAGCCAAAAATATCATTTGTTGTGCATAGAAAACATATATAAATGAATAATCCTTTGACTGAGATTTATTTGTGTCTGTGAGATCAGTTGCGACACAGTAATTAGAATTTAAGGGTACAAGGCAGGGCTGGACTGGGACAAAAATTTGGCCCTGGACTTCATCCAGACCGGCCCACTTTAATTCCATTATTGTATATCATAAGAGGGTGAGAGAGAGGGAAAGTTAAGGGAAAGGGGGTGAGAGAGGGGGTGAGTGTAAGAAAAATAGAGTGAGTGTAAAAGAGAGGGGGTGAGTGTAGGACTCCTTTTTACACTGAGGCGTTTTTTAGGCGCTTTTGGGCTAAAAATAGCGCCTGTAAAGTGACTGAAAAACGCTTCTGCTGCAGTCCCAGTGTGAAAGCATGAGTGCTTTCACACTGGGGCGCTGCCAGGGTGTTAAAAAAAGTCCTCCAAGCAGCATCTCTCTTTTAAAAAACGGCCCACTGAGCCATCGGCCCACCGGGAAACTCCCTGTAGTCCCTATGGCCAGTCCATCCCTGGTACAAGGTCTGTGGTATGTTTGCATTGTTTACAGCAGATGCAGATTATGTTCAATCCACCTTTAAGACTCTCCCACTGGCCATGCCTATTGTTCGCCATGGAGCAGTAAGCATTCCGCAGGTCATCTCCCTGGTAGGGGTCCCAGTGCAGTTTTTTGCCCTGGGGAACATGATGCTGTTAAGGTGGCACTGCCCATGAGAGGCTCCTGGTGAATTTAGTCAGGACGCCCACTAACACAGAGCTCTTTTCTCTATCTGCAACGTAGAGAGCGTCCTGACTCTCCTGGAGTCCAAGGGAGGGGGCAAGCATAACACTCCACACCAGGGTGAAAGCCTTGCATGAGTTACAGACAGAAGAACAGGAAGTGAGGATTTCTCAGAATAAATAAGGACATTTAGAAGCAAAATCAAAGGATGAGGTAAGTGAAGGAGGACTGCACTAAGGTAAAGGAAGCTATTTAGGGAATTTATTTTTACCTTTACAACCCCTTTAATCTAAGACCTGATTTAACCCCCTAAATGCTGCACTACCATGCTGCAAATGTGTGCATTCCCAGCAGTTGTGGGACAGTTGAGGGGCAGCCCCATTCACTTGAAAAGGTTGCGCTTGGTGGGTGGAAGTTGCATGCAACAAGGTATAGTTTCTGCTGCGGTCACAAAGCAAAGCATCAGAGCCACAGCAAGTGTATACACAAGTCAGTTTACACCCACCGGTCCATAGGGCTGAATGGAGGGTCCGATCAGGTCCACCTGAGAAACTGACAGTTGGACCTAATCAGGGGCCAAACTGCTGTGTTCATACTTTTGACAGGTTGCATCATAATGTCTTTTTTCTTTTGACTATAGTACCACCTAAATGTAGCATTTATGGAGTAATAACAGGAGCTGGAGAGCTTAACTTTGTGTTACTTTTTTGAGGTACTCCAGTCTCTCCATCCATATAATCCTGTATAATACACTAAAATGGTATAGTAATTTAGTTTAAAGTTTACTTTAGTGTAGTTTTAACAACTGTAATTTTAGAAATTGGCTCTGATCAATACTAAGAGTTTGTCTGCTGTTATGAATGAAGTAATTGTGGTTTTTAGCTGCTAATGGAAGATAAGAAGGAGCAATATATGGGCCCCGAGCACCATACACTTTCTAACATACGTATTAAATTGGAACAATGTAATTTTGTTTTATCTAGCCTAACAACCTAAGACTCCTTACAAGCAATGCTGTCCATATGATTACACCGTGACAGTGGTGAGACATTCAGTAGGAATACAGGTAAAGTAATTGATACTTGTTTGACAGAAACTTAAATAAGTCACGGTGGTCATTATCACGCAAAACTGCTTCACTATAAGCCTCCAGCTTTATACAGTTACTTTTAACTGCAAAATAGCAATCTGAATGTCAGACACATATTGGCCTAGTGGTGAGGCTTTTTTTAAAGGACTGCTTTAATAGCAATAATCAGGTATGGTCAGAGTTAGCATTAACCAATAATTGCAGCTTGGATGCAGCTTAAGTCTCCCACATTAGTCAGACATCTACCAACATAATGGAAAATTTTTATTTACAATCGTGTACTCTCCATATCTTCCTAAAAGAGGCATATTATTGTACACACACAGAAAAAATCACAATGGTTGGATTAAAAAGACTTGTTAATGTCACCAGGACAGAAACACTACAATGAGGGTATCTATAATTTTTCATTAAAAAAAAATAAAAAAATAAAGAATCACTTCTGTTTAAATTATTGGCCTTTGGATCACCTGTCCAGTTCCCTCAGAAACCCTCTGCATAGATTGGTACATGCTTCTCTTCCTTTTTTTTTTATACATGATATGCTACAAAACAATTAAAAGCTGCCCTTGGCAGATTGTTTACCAGCTAACCCCCTTTGATTGTACCTTGACTGCAACATGTTTTCTGATCATAAGAAATCTGTTTTTCTTTGTTCTGGGATGCTAAGCGAAAGAGAAGGGATGGGTGAACAAAGGAGATATGGAGTTGGGATTTTCCTGGTGACTACAACAAATATTTGATCTGCTCTTGAATATATTTTTGAAACCCTTTCAGAAAATATTGTGCTTAATAAAATTGTATCTTCTCTGTTAAAAATACAGTGGCCTTACGACGGTGCAGCGCCATGTACGCCGTCTTAAGTCCTAATCTGAGCCGTTGTATCTATGCGACTGATTCTAATGCCGGACCGTATCCGCGGATAAATCCTCTGGCGGATTTTGATCTCCTGGTTGTACTAACCAGGAGATCAAAATCCCCGCGGAATTCCGTCCGCGGTGACGTGTTGCGCGACGCTGTCATATAAGGATATCCACGCATGCGTCGAATCATTACGACGCATGCGAGGGATGGGTTCGGACGGATCGATCCGGTGAGTCTGTACAGACCACCGGATCGATCCGCTGGAGCCGATTCCAGCGGATAGATTTCTTAGCATGCTAAGAAATTTTTATCCGCTGGAAATCGGTCGGCCCGAAATATATCCGTGGATAAATATCCGCTGGATCGTACACACCAGCGGATCTATCCGCTGAAACCGATCCGCGGATCGATTTCAGCGGATCGATCCTCTTGTGTGTACGGGGCCTTAGAATCAGTTACGCATAGATATCCATTAGATCCGACAGGCGTAAGTCTCTTACGCCGTCGGATCTAAACTGCAATTATTTTTTTGCCCGCTAGGTGGCGCTTCCGTCGAATTCCGCGTCGAGTAGGCAAATTAGCTAGATACGCGAATTCCCGAACGTACGTGCGGCCGACGCAGTAAAGTTACGACGTTTACGTTAGGCTTTTCCCGGCGTGAAGTTGCCCCTGCTATATGAGGCGCAGCCAATGTTAAGTATGGCCGTCGTTCCCGCATCAAAATTTTAAAAAGTTACGTCGTTTGCGTAAGTCGTCCGTGAATGGGGCTGGACGTCATTTACTTTCACGTCGAAACCAATGACGTCCTTGCGACGTCATTTGGAGCAATGCACACTGGGATATTTTATGGACGGCGCATGCGCAGTTCGTTCGGTGCGGGGACGCGCTTCATTTGAATGATACACGCCCCCTACCCGCCAAATTTTAATTCCGCCGGGTGATTTACGCTACGCCGTCGCAACTTTATAGGCAAGTGCTTTGTGAATAAAGCACTTGCCTTGAAAACTTGCGGCGGCGTAACGTAAATCGGATACGTTACGCCGCCGCAGAGATACGCCCAGTGTACAAAAATCTGGGCCACTGTTTCTATTAGTAAAATATTAAACATGTATTTAAACAACAGATGTACAACTTTTTAACTTTATAAAAAAAATCTCTTCTAGGCATTTGCTCATTTCTATGTTTGTCAAAGCATTTAAAAATGTAGTTGTGGGTTGGGTCCTTAAAAGGTTCATAGGGTCTTTTCAGAAGGTGAATTAGCAGACCTTTCTGGAACACTTCACAAGCTAGCTATTACCATATAATTCTGGTAGGACTGCAGAAAAGTAGCTGAAGATACAGGAACCTTTCTAAAACAAATGTGTTGCATTGAGTTAATAGAAACAATGAAAAGGGGACTAGTACAGCCATCCCCCAGAATTTAAGGAGTAGGCTGGAAGTGGTGGTCCATCAACACAACCTTTGTCAAAAGTAGTAGCAAGAGTTTCCCTCTTCAGATAACTCTAACTATATATATATATATATATAGGCCCAGATTCTCAAAGGCGTTACGCCGGGGCACCTTGATATGCGCGGCTCAACTGTACAGATGCGCCGTCGTATCGGTGCGCCGTACCCACAGAACCAGGTCCGCCAGAAATTAGTCTTGTTCCGATCGGCGCAACGTTTGTACGCCGGCGTAGCGTAGGCGCACATTTACGCCGAGAACGCCCAGCGCTCCCATTGATTTCATAATCAAATATGCAAATGAGGGATATACGGAGATTCCCGAACGTACGACCGCCCAACGCAGGCTACGAGCGGTGCGCGTAAGCTGTTCGTCCGGTGTAAACTTGCCCCTCATAAAAGCAGGGGCAACTTTGCACCAGACGTTTGCAGGTCAGCTGGAGAGCAGCTTTAGCAGCACCCTTACGGACGAGCTGAGCAACCACACTTGCAGGACAAGACTTCTGTATGCCAACATGCCAGGGGCAGGCATGGTCATAGCACAACTAGTGTGCGCCCAGGCGCTTAGAATGAGAAGGAGAAGGAGGAGGGCACGGCAGCGTTTTTACCGAACGCCATTAGACGTCTTGGCCATCGGGGAAGCAGAGGTGTATCGCCTCTTCAGATTTAATACTCAAGCCATCCAGGAAATAACCACAATCCTGCAGGATGACCTTACCAGCCCAACACACCGCTCACATGCAGTGCAGCCACTGATCAAGGTCCTGGCAACACTCCATTTCCTGGCCACTGGATCTTTTCAGCGCACAAGTGGAGGTGTGGCTGGGATGTCACAAACCAGCATGAGCAGATGTGTGCACCAGGTTGTCCCCGCAATCCTGAGACACATGTCCAACCAAATCGTCAGACCCACCCAGGAGGTCCAGCGGAATAAGGCAAGGGCAGATTTTGTCAGAATTGCAGGATTCCCACGCACCATCGGGGCCATTGATTGCACCCATGTGGCACTACAGCCCCCCCGTGACACAGAGCACCTATTCCGCAATAGGAATCTCTGGCATTCTATCAATGTCCAGGTGATCGTGGATGCCCATGGCCTCATATGGCACGTCCGTGCCAAACACCCCGGATCCTGTCATGACAGCTTCATCTACCGCCAAAGCGACATCCCAATGGAGTTTGACCAGAACGTGTATGGGGACAGCTGGCTGGTTGGTGAGTGACATGGGTGTCAGGTATGACTGTCCCCCCCATGACGCAGACATCACGAGGGGCACATGCATGACTAACATCCTCCTGTCTTTTCCCTTCCAGGTGACTCGGCATATGCACTTGGACCTCATATAATGACCCCATTCCGGAACCCCCAAACCCCAGGAGAGGAAAACTACAATGCTGCACTCATAAGTACCCGTGCAGTGGTGGAACGAACCTTTGGCCAACTGAAGTCCCGTTTCAGATGCCTGGATAAGTCTGGGGGGACCCTGTTGATTTCCCAGACTTTGTGTGCCAGATCATCGGGGCATGTTGCATTCTGCACAACTTCGCAGTGAGAAAGGGCCTGGAGATTGAACTACGTGATGACCTGAGCCCCCAACCCGACAATCCCCCCCTGCCTGAGGGTACCCCATCTGCTGAGGGATCAGCAATCAGGAGATGCCTCGTTGAACGTCTCTTTGAACGTTAAACACACACATTAAAAATGGCACAATGTGAATGCACGCGTGCACACCACTGTGGTCCCTAGCACACACCCCCACATGCACATCGAATTGGATTAGACCCAATCAAACCACATGGTTTTAGGGAGCAGTAACGCCGCGCCAAGGCTCCAATTATGTTACTGTACATTCATACACCTTTCACACGGCAGAGGGTGACACCCCTTTGCTGGCAGGAGTGTCAACCCCCCCCCCCCCATTCTCACACCAGTCACACTATTCTGCACGCCTCACCGTGTGCATTTGTCAACAATAAATTAAAATACTCTTTACCAGAGCAATACTTAGAAAAATAAAGAAAATAACTCTTTACCCGAGCAATAATCATAAAGAAAAAATAACTAATTGGCCTGCCTTCGGCCACGGCCCCGGCCCCGGCTCCTCAACTGCCTGGTTGAGGGGGGGGGGGGGTTGCATCAGGCAGAGGAGCATCCACCGGGGCAGGAGGCCTGCCCTCTAATGCCACCGCTATCCTCCTCAGGAGGTTATTGGTCTCGGTTTGAACACCAACAATGGCAGCTGTGTGCCCCTGGACGGACTCATTTAGGGTCTGCACCTCTTTCACCAGGCTTGCTGTGGTGGTTTCGAGATCCCGCAAACAGGTGATAATTGCAGTGGTGTTGCCTGCAATGTCCTGAATCACATCGGTGACATGTCCCCTCTCCCCAAGGCTGTCAGCCACTCGAGTGAAGTCCTGGCCCATCGCACCCATAAGGCGGGTCTGGTTTTCCTGCGCAGTGGTCAGGGTCACAGACAGGAACTCGGGTACCCCCCTGGTTCTCGGCATTGACATCCTTGGTCCACGAGAGGCTTCAGGCCTGGCATAGGGGGAGGGATTAGATGGAGGGGGTGGGTTGGGGATGGAGACAGAGGGAGTGGCTGGGTTGGAGATGGAGTCCGAGGATATGGAGGATCGTGGGCTTGAGGTCCGGGATGGACCAGCCAAGCTTCCCAAATCCTCCATGAAAAGGGACAGTGACACCTCCTCCCCCAAATGCTCCGCATCCTGCAGAACCTCCTCAATGGAGGCGTGGCCACCACTCTCCTCCACCAATGCCGCTTGCCTTCCCTGGGGGTCAGGGGCATCTTCATCAGATGAAGATGGTGTGGGACGGGCAGGGACATCAGCACCAGGGGATGGTGTGGGACGGGCAGGGACATCAGCATCAGGGGATGGTGTGGGACGGGCAGGGACATCAGCATCAGGGGATGGTGTGGGACGGGCAGGGGCACGAGACGGGCCAGCTTCATCCTGGACACCTGTGGATGACACAAAACATTCACATGTTGGTGGACCCACACACATATTCCCTCCCCCCCCCCACACATGCTACACACCAGATAGTTTAAATAAACACTTACCTGTCCTCAAGGGCGGATGAACAGAATCATAGCCCGGCATTCCCTCAACTTGCACCCTGGTAAGGCACCGGGCAACTACCTCCTCATCTGGTGTCAGACAGATCCTTGAGGCAGGTCCCCCACCAGTGCCCCTGGCATGCCTCGCCATGAGGGCCATCTTGTCCTTGACCCTCCTCCTAAGATCATTTATTTTTTTTGCCTATATGATGGGGCCTCCTCGCCTCATTGCCCACAGCATTCACTTGATCCGTTATCCTCTGCAGGATCTCATCCCTTCGCCCCTTGCTTGTAGTTTTACTCCTGTACCCATGGAGGCCTCTCCATGCCTGCGAGAATGATGGCCCTCTCATCATGAGAGAAATTATTTTTCCTGCTCCTTGTACGCTCAGCAGACATGGCAAAGCACTGCAAAAGTAAGCTCACCACCAACAGTAAACTAACAGGTGTACTTTTGCACACGATGGGCGCATGTCTGGGCGTATTTATGCACTTGGTCGGAGCAACTCGCCAATCGCGTTGTGCGCATGCGCATAGGGGCGGGGGACACCCGGTCACGTGACGGCGCATGCGCCGTCCGTTCAGACCATCATTTGCATAAGGTCACGGTTCATTTAAATGTATCACGCCCACTTCCTTCCTACTTTCACTTACGCCCACATACGCCCACGAATTTGCACTACGCCGGCGCAAATTTGAACGCCGGTGCTTCGGGAATACGGAGCTTACCTCTCTAAGTTAGGACGGCGTAGCGCATCTTGGATGCGCTACGCCCGCATAAGGATGCGCCGATATACGAGAATCTGGGCCATAGCCTTTTTTTTTTATTATGGATAGAGTAGGGAATAGCTAACAACCTTGACAGTTTTATATCACTATTTATTTACATGTTCAGCATTGGTATATGAATTTATCTTTAATAGTACATCATTTATACTTAATAAGATTCAGTAATATTTTTTCCTGTTTCAAATATATTATTGAATTTTGTAATTATCAAACAGAGCATATACAATAATATAATATAAATAGATATTACATTAACAAAACATGTACAATAGTATAGTATAAAAAAGTGTAATCATTCAGGAAAGTAACTTTTATAAATGTAAATGAAAATAGATATCCTATTGTAGGATAAGATTTTGTAACACGAAGTGTTATAACCATAGCTTCATGACAGCCATTTGACGCCAAGTAATTGAGAATTTAAGTTGATTGAAATAATATAATATAATTATGTCATCAATGAAGAGACTATAATTGAATTAACCTATATAGAAATATAAAGTTAACGTGTTATAGAATAGCTGGGGGAATATATTAGGCTAAACCAGAGCCAAATTCCTTCTCTTGGCTTGGCTTTATCTGGTGCGAAGGTCAACAATCCCAACCCATCAAAGCATCTTCTATTACAGTTGGTATATCATATAATTAACAAGAAAAAACCTAGTAGAGGGGATAGGGTACAAAGGGGAGAGAGAAAAAAATGTCCAGGGCGGCCAATGATTAGAGAATCAGGTGAAAGTAATCATAGTAGCGGGGTGGATATTATAATCTCTAAGAAATTAGTGAACAGTCCAAACCAGGGGGTAAATAGTGTTTGATCCAGGGTCTCCATAAGGATTCAAAATTAGAAACTTTATCTAGCAGTATAGCTTTAGTTTTAGCATGCATCAGATTGTGTGACTCTTTGTTTGGCTGACTCTATGCAGTAAGAGTTTGATTTCCACTCTTTTGCTACAGTTTGTTTAGCTGCCGTGGTTATAAAAATAATTAATTTGAATTGGCGGTGTGTTTTGATTTGCGTTTTTCTTATCAGAAGTGCTACTGAGGGATCAGGTTTAAAGGTTATATTAACTGCTTGCCGACCAGCCGCCGTATAAGTTATACGGCGGCAGGTCGGCTCTGCTGGGCGAGATCACGTAGCTATACATGATCTCGCCGAGCAGCCAATAGGGGTGCGCTCGCCCCTGATGCCGACGCGCGTGCCCGGCAGTCGCGATCACCGCCGGGCCACCGGCGATCGCTCGTTACAGAGCGAGAACCGGGAGCTGTGTGTGTAAACACACAGCTCCCGGTCCTGTCAGGGCGAGAAATGCCTAATTGTCTGTTCATACAATGTATTAACAGTGATCAGTCATTTCCCCTAGTCAGTCCCACCCCCCCTTCAGTTAGAACACACCCAGGGAACATACTTAACCCCTTCCTCGCCCCCTAGTGTTAACCCCTTCCCTGCCAGTGGCATTTTTATAGTAATCAATGCATTTTTATAGCACTGATCGCTATAAAAATGCCAATGGTCCCAAAAATGTGTCAAAAGTGTCCGAAGTATCCTCCATAATGTCGCAGTACCGATAAAAATTGCTGATCGTTGCCATTACTAGTAAAAAAAATATTAAGGAAAATGCCATAAAACTATCCCTTATTTTGTAAACGCTATAACTTTTGCGCAAACGCAATAAACACTTATTGCGATTTTTTTATGAAAAATATGTAGATGAATACGTATCGGCCTAAACTGAGGAAAATATTTTTTTTATATATTTTTGGGGGATATTTATTATAGCAAAAAGTAAAAATATAATTTTTTTTCAAAATTGTCGCTCTATTTTTGTTTATAGCGCAAAAACTAAAAACCGCGGAGGTGATCAAATTCCACCAAAAGAAAGCTCTATTTGTGGGAAAAAAAGGACGCCAATTTTGTTTGGGAGCCACGTCGCACGACCGCGCAATTGTCAGTTAAAGCGACCAAAAGGAGCTTACTATGGGACATTCCCACCATATATGTACATGTGAACCCAGAGTAGTATAGCCTCGAAAACAGTGAAAGGGATATTGGGGGGAAAATGTGGATATTCTGGATGGGACCAGATACCATCTAGTAAGCACCTTATAATTTGTTTCGAGAGCCACTTGGTGTGGCTGATTTAAATGTTTGCAAAATTTGTCCAGTCTAGTTCATTTGGTTGAAGATGAAGATCAGTTTCCTATTTGGTTGTGTATGTTGGAGGAGAACGGCGGTTACATGAGAGAGTAATTGTTCATATATGGCATACATAAGTCCACGTCTATGGGGGTCCGATTTGCAAGCATTTTCAAAGACCGTGAAGTCAGAGGTTTGTGTGTCAGTGGGTTTGTTGTGCTCCAATTTTTTTTTAATTTGGAGATATTGAAAGGTTTCTGTGGATGGGAGGGAATATGTTTTGCATATGTTTGGAAATGGTGTGATATTTTAAAAAATGAAAGAAATAATTAATTAAACCTACATTTGACCACGCTGAAAAATAATTTGGGAAGGAACAGGCTGGGTAGAAGGAAGGTTACGCAAGAATGAGAGGAGGAGATTAGGTTTGGATATGAGTCCAAATCTGTTTTTCAATCTGTCCCAAATGGAAAGGCTGTGTTTGGTAATAGGATTTGTGATTTTCTTCCACTGTGTAGGAATTAACCATAGTAAATTTGCAATAGAAAGAGGGTCACAGTCGAATGATACCCATAATGGAATTTCCTGTGTGGCGTGATATTTGGGTAATTGTGCTAGTTGTGCTACGTAATAATATTTGGTGAAATCTGGCACACTAAGACCACCTCTAATATGGGGGGAATATAAGGTTAATTTCGGTAAACAAGATTTGAGTGAGCCCAAAATGAATTGGTTGGTTTTTCCTTGTAAAATACATAGAAAATGTTCAGAGATTGTTATGGGTAGTACTCAAAAGAGGTATAAAAGTTTAGGGAGGATAGACATGTTGATCACTATTATTCTACCCATCCATGCCAATTGTAGACAAGACCAATAAGCTAGGAGTTTAGTAAGTTGGCATGGCACAGTTGACTGTGTAGAGGTCAGATGGATTTTCTGTAAAATGTATGCCTAGATAAGAAATATGTGAGGTCGACCACACAAACGGGAGAGAATCATGAAGTTGAGTTTGGAGAGTAGGTGATAAAGAAATGTTTAGGGCTGTGGATTTGTGGAAGTTTATTGTTAGGCCTGATAATTTTCTGAATTTGGAAAGAATGTCCATGAGAGGCGGTGCTGATAACAGGGGCAATGTAAGAAATATCAGGACATCATCTGCAAACAGGCATAATTTTTGGTGATGCCCCCCAAGCTCCAATCCTTTAATGTTTGGGTTCGATTGAAAGAGTTTTGCTAGGGGTTCAATGGCTAGGGAAAAGAAGAGAGGGGTAATGGGCATTCCTGCCTGGTAACTCTCGATATTAAAGGGGTCGAAACGGTATCTTGAATAAGAAATATAAGCCTTCGGGTTTTGATATAAGGTATCAATGCAACGCAAGAAATTCGCTCCAAACCCCCAACTCTGGAGAATTGTATAAAGATAAGGCCAAGATAGCGGATCAAAAGCTTTTCATATATCTAATGAGAGGAAACAGGTGGGGGTACGATGAGAGCGTGCTGTATGTGCAAGAAGTGTAGCTCGGCGAATATTGTCACCAGTTTGTCTGAAAGGGATAAAGCCAGCTTGGTCCTTGTGGATCAAAGTACCTATTATGGGATTAAGTCGAGTTGCAAGAATTATGGCCAATATCTTTATATCTAGGTTAGGAATTGAAATCGGTCTGTAATTTGACCATGAGGTATCATCAGTATTTGGTTTAGGTATTATGAAGATGGAAGCTGTGAGAGATTCAGTACGAAAGGATTGTCCATTAAGTAGAGATTTGAAGGCCTCAACCATACAGTGCCTTGCAAAAGTATTCACCCCCCTTGGCTTTTCACCAATTTTGTAACATTACAGCCTTTAGTTCAATGTTTTTTTTATCTGAATTTTATGTGATGGATCAGAACACAATAGTCTAAGTTGGTGAAGAAAAATTAGAAAAATATATACATAAAACTATTTTCAGAAATAAAAAACTAATAATTGGCATGTGTATGTATTCCCCCCCTTTGTTATGAAGCCCATAAAGAGCTGTGGTGCAACCAATTACCTTTAGAAGTCACATAATTAGTGAAATGATGTCAACCTGTGTGCAATCTAAGTGTCATATGATCTATCATTACATATACACACACCTTTTTGAAAGGCCCCAGAGGCTGCAACACCTAAGCAAGAGGCACCACTAACCAAACACTGCCATGAAGACCAAGGAACTCTCCAAACAAGTAAGGGGCAATGTTGTTGAGAAGTGCAAGTCAGGGTTATGTTCTAAAAAAATATCCAAATCTTTGATGATATCTAGGATATCTAGGAGCACCATCAAATCTATCATAATCAAATAGAAAGAACATGGTACAACAGCAAACCTGCCAAAAGACGGCCGCACACCAAAACTCAAGGAGGGCATTAATCAGAGAGGCAGCACAGAGACCTAAAGTAACCCTGGAGGAGCTGCAGAGTACCACAGCAGAGACTGGAGTGTCTGTACAAAAAACGACAACACGACAGTTTTGCTTTATGGCAGAGTGGCCAGAAGAAAGCCATCACTTTTAGCAAAAAATTAAATAGCATGTTTTGAGTTTGCGAAAAGGCATGTGGGAGACTCCCAAAATGTATGGATGAAGGTGCTCTGGTCTGATGAGACTAAAATTTTACTTTTTGGCCATCAAAGAAAACGCTATGTCTGGCACAAACCCAACACATCACATCACCCAAAGAACACCATCCCCACAGTGAAACATGGCAGCATCATGCTGTTGGGATGTTTTTCAGCAGTCGGGACTAGGAAACTGGTCAGAGGTGAGGGAAGGATGGATGGTGCTAAATACAGGGATATTCTTGAGCAAAACCTGTACCACACTGTGTGTGATTTGAGGCTAGGATGGAGGTCCACCTTCCAGCAGGACAATGACCCCAAACACACTGCTAAAGCAACACTTAAGTGGTTTAAGTGGAAACATGTAAATGTGTTGGAATGGCCTAGTCAAAGCTCAGACCTCAATTTAATAGAAAATCTGTGGTCAGACTTAAAGATTGCTGTTCACAAGCGCAAACCATCCAACTTGAAGGAGCTGGAGCAGTTTTACAAGGAGGAATGGGCAAAAATCCCAGTGGTAAGATGTGGCAAGCTCATAGAGACTTATCCAAAGCCACTTTGAGCTGTGATGGCTGCAAAAGGTGGCTCTACAAAGTATTGACTTTTGTTCTATTTGTTGTTTGCTTCACAAATAGAAAAATCTTCAAAGTTTTGGGCATGTTCTGTGAATTAAGTGATGCAAATCCTCAAACAATCCATGTTAATTCTAAGTTGTGAGGCAACAAAACACGAAAAATGGCAAGGGGGGTAAATACTTTTGCAAGGCACTGTAAGTGGTGATAAAATTATGGAAAACCGTATATAATAGGCAGATGAAAAGCCATCTACACCAGGGTGTTTACAGGGTTTCTGTTAGTTTGATAGGTTTGTCTATATTTTCCCATTGTGATAGGGAGAGAGAATGAAGATAAATAGAGGCTAACAGCGTGGTCAAATGAGATTGATCAAATGTATTTGTCATTTTGTATAGTGTGATAAGTTTTCTACGAAATTCGTTCAAAATTTTGAGTGGGTTGTGTAGTGATCTAATAAGTGTCCAATAAATGTAGTGATATAGATGTATAGTATGATGACTATAAATTACGTTGTTTCGCAGCAACACGCAGGCTCTCCAGAGAACTCAATTTTAATTAACTTCCAATAACAAACAAAGTCCAAATTCCACAGATGATACAAAAGTCCAACAGAGTAGTGTCAAAGTCTCATCTTAGAGAATACATGTTCTGATCACTTCCAGACCAACATATGTCCATGCAGAGAATACATAGGGGTATATTCTCTGAGTGACAACCAGAACTCCCAAGATTATATTGCCAATTCACTGAATAGCTGAGCAATTTGATTGGCCGTCTTTGATCTGAAAGACAGGATCTACGTCCTGTCTTCCAGAGTGCCAGGTAATTGTCACTCCCAGCCGGAGTCACTAATTAGTATTAGGGAGCTAATTGGTATACATCCTTGCATACCAATAAACTCACTCTAATAAGTAATTAGATCACATGTGGCCTGAGTAATGGTTTGATGTGCTAAATAGATTCATCCTGGACCCCTGCACACTGACAATCGACAAACCTCCTTTGATGTGTAAAATCTAATTACAGGTTTGATGTGTAAAAACGACTCCATCCTGTCTCTTTGCCTATTTGACAATGGACAAGTGTCTTTTGACTTGTAACATGTAATTACAGGTTACTGAAATCTGGCCTGGTCAATTTTGGACTTATATAATATATAACACCCAACATATTACTACATATACTACAACAAGTTGCTGGTATAGTCATCTTTTGTTAGTTTTAATCGAATAGGTTTCGGAGTACAATCAAGTTTTCAGAGTGCCAAGGCTAAAAATGTGTCTGGCTTGTTTGCCTTCATATAAAAGGAATGTTTGGATTTGCGAAGAATATTTTCTGCTGATTCTGTCAATAAAAGATCTAGTTCTAAACGTGTTTTGTCATAGTTTAATTTGTTTGATGGCCTTGGTGTTGTTTGGAAATCCTCAGAATCTTTATAGAAAGCCTACTCTAATTGTTTATGAAGTTGATGTATTATCTTACAGTGGTGAGAGGCTTGGCTGATGCAGATCCCTCTAATATATGCTTTGAGGGCTTCCCAGCGGGTTAGAAGGTCTTTATCAGTAGTACTGTTATTCATAAGATAATCTTGTACGGCTGTTTCTATTTGTAATCAATATATGGGTTTTGTCAATAAACTATTGTTTATATACCAAGCGTTGAGGTTGGATCTGGGAACCAAAGACGAAAGAGTTGTTATAACTGCATTATGATCTGACCAGGTACAAGGCATATTAATTGAGTTAAGAGGTACTGAGGTACTAATATTCACCAAAAGGTGGTCTATTCTGGAAAACGGTTTGTGGGGATAGGAATAATACATATATTGTCTTCTGGCTGGATTGTGTTCTCTCCATGTATCTAAGAGAGAGTATTAGTTAAGGAGTCTTTGATAAGAGAGTCGAGGGGCTGTAGTTGGGGTTGGGGATTTGTCCAGAAATGGGATTAATATTAGATTTGAATCACCAACAAGAATGAGTGTGCCACTTGTATCTGTTTTTACTACTACTGATAATAAATGTCAGAGGAAAGATAAGGGGTTCTTATTGAGAGCATAGTAAGAAACTCTAGTGACTCCATCATCTAACAAGAGACCGGAGAGTATAAGGTATCAACCTTCAGGATCTTTGAGTTCTTTCCGTAGGGTTCAGTAATATTTTTTATTATCTAAATGATGCATATTGCATATGGTGTGAACTATGAATATTCCACTGGTAGAAATATAGGATCCATGTAATCGATATTATTCAATCCCATTGGAGAGGGTGCAACAAATGCAGATCTATTTCTCATTTAGAAACAATTGATTTACATTATCTTCTCTGGCCCTTAACAAAGCAGTGCCGACAGTAATAGCCTTCGTTACAGTGCCTTGGTTCTACAATGTATTGACTCGGGGGGCTGAATACAAATGTTGCGCCACACTTTTCACATATTTATTTGTAAAACAAAAATTTTAAATCATTTATCATTTTCCTTCCAATTCACAATTATGTGCCACTGTGTGTTGGTCTATCACATAAAATCCCAATAAAATACATTTATATTTTTTTGGTTGTAACATGGCATGTAACATGAAATGTGGGAAATTTCAAGGAGTATGATTATTTTTTCAAGGCACAGAAAATGGTAAAGCCCACAACATAATGGCACATGTTGTTTTCCCATAGCCAGATCTATTAAAAAATGGCAGATTCATGACAAAATGGCGGCGGGTAATCCTGTGCTTCGTAGACTATTTAAGGAGGTCCAATCTGATGTCAGTGGTAGGGAGCCCCCTGACGATGTGCATTCACACGAAGCGTGAAGTAAGGAGCTCTACACGCTGACTTTATGCCGCCATATCTGGTTCCCAGATCAATTACCATCTTGTATGTTCGTCCGCTTTTTGTTTGTTTGATCCATGCTTTTACATAATACAAATAAATTACGACACTATTATATGATACTGGGGCTCTGTGTGGTGAGCTAGCTCCCGTACAGGACAAGCTGCCTGGATGTGTCCGATCGGTATAGAGAGAAATCTATTGTAGGGATCAGGAATGTGGTCTCTTTTGATGACATAACTGAATGAGGCTGACTCTTTTTATTGTTTCGGTGAGTGCATTGTGGTGGTTGAACTAGTGCACTGGTGGATATGCTTGTGTCATAATTATTACACAAAGAAGCTCTTTCAGCAGCACCTATCTTGGAAAAAATTTATTGTTTGGACACTTGATTACTTGAATTTTTATTCAATTTTTTTGTGTTTATGATATGTTATGTCCTTTTGCACTTTATTTGTATCTTTTAGTATTTAGATATATGCACTTGTGATTTTTTGCATTGCTGCCCTTTTTTTATGCACCTTGAATATTATTATCATTATTATACAGGATTTATATAGCGCCAACAGTTTTCGCATCGCTTTACAACATGAGGGCAGACAGTACAGTTACAATACAATTCAATACAGAGTAATTTACACTGTTGCATTTATATGCAAATGAAGTTTAAATACTGCAGGATATAATATAATTTTTACATAATTTATTGAGTGCTGCATTATTTTTACATTTAAGTTTATATGAGTGTTGCCACCTCTCAGTGCAAGCTGCTAAATCTCCCTAGCACTCAGTACAGTGTGTTTTTAGTTTAATAAACACTGGTCTTCAAATTTGGGAAATTATTGACCTCCGAGATAAAATGTGCTAATTCTTACATATTTTGATTAGATGAATTAGAAACAGGTGATAAAGGTGCTGCTCGGCTAAAGTTTTCAGGATATTTCACAATAAGGATTTATACGCAGGCAAGTATATTTGTTTACACGGGAGGGAGGTGTTTAATGATTATTATGCCTTGTAACTTATCAACAAAGTGCGGAAGAACAAATTCAAATTCCGCGGCTAGGGGGAGTGTACTATTCAAATTAGGCGCGTTCCCACGCCGATCGAATAGCGCATGCGCCATCTGCAAATTTACCCAGCGTGCATTGCGCTAAATGACGTCGCAAGGATGGTTTCGACGTGTACGTAAATGGCGTCCAGCCCCATTCACGGACGAGTTACGCAAACAACGTAAATTTTTTAAATCGCAACGCGGGAACGACGGCCATACTTAACATTGGCTGCGCCTCATAGACCCATATCCGCCGGAAAAAGCCGAACGCAAACGACGTAAAAAAAAAGCGCCGGGCGGTCGTTCGTTTCTGAATCAGCCTATCTCCTCATTTGCATATTCTTCGTGTAAATAAACCGAAACGCCACCTAGCGGCCGGCCTGGAATTGCAGCCTAAGATCCGACAGTGTAACACAGTTACACCTGTCGGATCTTAGGCATATCTATGCGTAACTGATTCTATGAATCAGTCGCATAGATACGACCAACGAAACTCAGAGATACGACGGTGTATTAGGAGATACACCGTCGTATCTCTATGTGAATCTGGCCCGTAGTTTGCACTTGTAGTGCAAAGTGGATTTGTTTTTCGTAAATAACCCCCATTGTCTTGCTCAGATCTATGCATGATACAGTTACATCTGGTGACTTGTGAAAGTGTCATTGCCTACCATTTTCGAGGAACAGTTGCGTGATATTTTCCTCAAAAGCTACATTTGTGGCCAGGTTCCATTTGCATCTCAAAAGTGCAGTATGATGACAGTGGTAAAAAAAGGCAATCCACCTATATTTTGGATGCAAAATAGGGGGGGGATCAGGACAAGAGTTGGGCCCTTCATTATTGTTGCATTAGTTATGTAACTTATTTGCGTCATTGGCTAAACAAGACGATAAACTCCATGCCTTTCTAAGTCCCAATGTTGTGGAGGGAACATAAAAATGTTACATGAAAAAACAATTAATTAATAGAAAGTTATGTTATTGGTATGGATAAATATATACATTTATAATGATTGGTGTGGCACCATTCTCATTGCTATATCACAATTTTCAGAAAAGTTATGGAGCATAATAGCATACCCCGCTCGTAATTTTAAATTATTTTGATGCAAGTTTGACCTGAAGCTACATCTTGGAAACTGGAGCCAATTAATACTTAGGGCTTAATTTTCTTTTATTAGCGACTCAATTCTGGTAAGGCTTTCTCCTTGTAGACCAGTATAGTAAGTTAGCCTGTAGGCAGGTGCAGTATTTTTTCTCCAGTGCAGGTGGTGCTAAACAGCAGCGGCATTACAGAGGGAGAGGAAGTCGAGAAAAGCCTAGTTCCTCTGTGGTTTCCTGGGTCACAAGGAGGCAGCTAAAGCATGTTGGCACCCCTATTGACTCTAGCAGACATATTTAGGACCCTGGCTCTGGGGCTTGGTGCACATTTTGCATGTGGCTAGAGTAGGGACAGGTCCACCTGTCTGTCAGGGACAATGCTTAGCTTCAGGGAGAAGTTTCTGATAGGTAGGGAAAGTGCAGGGACACATCATCCTTCTTGGAAGCCTCCCCACTACTCTGCTACTACTTATTGCTGATGTATCCTGTCAGTGATCCTGGTCAGGTTGCCTTCCAATCTGGCTTGTTGTATTTTGACAGATTTCAGTTTCATGCACCTAGACTCTGAGTGTTTTCTGCTGTCCCACCACACTGTACCTACCCACAAACCCGCATGCTCTTTTAATCTCAATAAATATCTTTTTAGTAAGGATTGATATCAATAGTTGGTTATACAGATTTTCCTCATACAATTAGATGTGTACCAGTATCCTGGAGGAGAGGTTTAGGGCTGTGGACCATTAGGCTGACGAAGAGGATATTTCTCTAAAAATTTGTTTACAGGGTTCCTGAGAGTGGCCTGCTATTATCCCTCAGCGGTGGTGTTTGGCCCTTATATGAATGTTTCCTGAATGTCTGCAGTGCGATCCATCTATCTGCCTATAGCGGCGGTTGAACAGACTTTACACTGGAAATAAACATTTCAGGATTTTGATGGTGAGTGTTCATATATGTGCACCCTCTGTATCCATACTTGTGAGCACAATTTACTCTCTGTTTTTATGTGTACTATTCAATAGAGGTATCACTGCACTACATAGTTTTTGTTGTTCCCTTGTATACCCTCTTTTGTTATAGAATGTCTTTTGGATTCCCAATCCAACTTTAAGTGGCATCAAAGGCACATAGCAAGTGACCTTCAGGGATAATTTTAATCGATATGCTGTGATTTTAAGATAGTAGATATATATATATGAGGTGATACAAAATTATATTGTACTTTGCTGCATTTTTATTTTACAGCAGGTGGTAAGTAGTTTATAGTTAGGGAATCAAGCGCTCACATATACTGATACCACAAGTGTGAGACTTTTTCACAGCCTAATCACATTGAGTAGCCCAAAACCCAAAAAGCACCTTCAGGCTTTCTAGGGCCATAAATTACAAAATTCCTGACTACCTATTACATTGGTAGAGGCCCTGGAGCACCAGGACAGTTGAAACACCTACAAAAATATGTTTTGGAGAGGAAAAACCCCAAGGTAATTTTAATGCCGCATACAGACGATCGGACATTCCGACAACAAAACCGTGGATTTTTTTCCAACTGATGTTGGCTCAAACGTACTTGCATACACACAGTCGCACAAATGTTAGCTAGATAGTCAGTAAGTGAGGATACATGTAATAGCTATTTTGCTGCTTTTTTCTATGCTATACATGCACTGTGGTCTGTTGATTATAACTAGAATGTCTGCGGTCTTCAGCAAAATGTCCGCCGACATACTATATTAGAGTAATGTCTGTGTTGGAAACCAACCATACAAACCTCCGAAATATATATTAGAGTGACATTCTTACCATCCAATCAAATTTCCCCCTTAAGAAGATGCGAACACCCAATGTATCGAGACACGTAGGGGAGGGGACAGGACGGCAGGAGAGTCTGTGTGAGGCTAAGGAGGACTTTACCATATCCCGATCTCTGTACATCATTACGGGCCTGTTTTAGAGCGGTGCACTTCCGCACCCACGCTGTGTGAGTACCCCGGCAGGGGATTTCTTTATTTAATAAACCTTTAAAAACCTTACTTGCACCATCCAAGTTTTTTTTTCTTCTATGATCTGGAACATATCCATAGACCTGGATCCCAGGATTTCCCAATAGAACCCAGGTGTGGTTCATAAGCGTGCATAGACCAAACTTGGCTGTAAGGTCGCACGTTCTGAGGTGAGCGTCCATTACCTTGGGGGAGCACCTGTGTGACAGCTTTTTGGATCACTCACTGGGCTGTGAACTGTAATACTTATCATTCCAGGAATGCTGCTATTTTAATATCAGATGCACTGAAGCACTTTGGAGTATTCATTATATGCACTGGAGCACTTAAAGAATATTTATACAAGGACTTGTGTGTCAATATATATTCATTCTTTAGGATCTATTGTTTATCACCATGTTTCGATATTTATGCATGTTTTTGCACTGTATTGCATGATTATGCAATTTGCACTGTACATTAAATTTTCTGGTATTTTTATCATTTTGTATCACTTACTGGACACTCACCAGTTTTTTGTAGTGGGGTGTGCACTACTAAGTTTCTCAGCGCTGCATTTTGTTTTTTCTTTTGCACAAATGTTGTCAGAAATTCCGAACGCCAAGAATGCGGTCACGTACAACATGTACAACGGCACTATTAAAGGGAAGTTCAATACCAGTCGTGTTAGTAGAAGTTTAGTGAGAGACGATTCACGCTTTTCAGCCTTGTGCTTTTCAGTCCGTTACAGCCTGACGAATGTGCTATCTCCATTACGAACGCTAGTTTTTCCAGACCGAGCACTTGCGTCTCGTACTTGATTCAGAGCATACGTGGAATTTTGTGCATCGGAATTGGCTACACACGATCGGAATTTATGAGAACAGATTCTGTTGTCGGAAAATTTGAGAACCAGCTCTCAAATTTTTGTTGTCGGAAATTCCGACAGAAAATGTCCAATGGAGCCTACACATGGTCGGAATTTCCGACCACAAGCTCTCATCAAACATTTGTTGTCAGAAATTCACAGCGTGTGTACGCGGCATTAGAGTTATGGTCAGTCTTTTGAAGATTTACCTTTACATTTTTTTCATGATGATGGTATAAGCGATCTTAACCCATGGTGTCCTATGAATCCCTTTTTCAAGTGTAATTGACTTTTTGTAAGCATTGCGTAATATTTTATGCTATTTAATCAGTTTCTACCAAATACGAGCTGATTAAAGAAAAACTATATTATAATATTGAAAAGGGGGGAAAAGGAGGTACGTTGGGAGTTTAATGAGGTAATAGGTCAATTACCTCCATCCCTAATGTATGATATAAAGAAGGAGAGAGCGGGACTTTAAATGAAGCATGTGCGGGGAACAGATTACAATGGGTGGGGGGAAAATAATATATCTGGAATCAGTTATAAGTTAATTATTTTAATACTTTCACATGCATCGTACATGACTATATTGCATTATTGAAGAAATTTGTAAATTTGTAAACATATACACTTCACAGACTTGGTTGTAAAAAAGTTATTTTCGGCAGTGACCCAAGTGTACAAACAGAAAGTACAATGACATATATTGCAGTAAATACATATTAAAGCATGAAGATGGTATCTCTACACGTTTTGCGACTTTTGGTCGCTCGTCAGGAGCATTTTGTATCTGTAACAACATTCCAGGTTGATCCAGGGCATACATCATTGGAAGGGCCAAGAACAATACAAGTCTGTGAAGTGTATATGTTTACCAAATTTCCCCCCACCCATTGTAATCTGTTCCCCGCACATGCTTCATTTAAAGTCCTGCTCTCTCCTTCTTTATATCATATATTAGGGATGGGGGTAATTGACCTATTACCTCATTTAAAAGTCCCAACGTACCCCCTTTTCCCCCCCTTTTCAATATCAAATGAGGGATGGAAGCTTGTGTTTTATGGGACCTGACTGTCTTTAACAGGTGTTCTTATAACATTACCCATTACTGCAGTCCTGTTGTGTTTTTTTCCCTGTTTTTAATAACATGTTTAGTATATTTTAATACCATCCATCACGACGTTCCATATCCGGTTGATCTAGATAATTCTCCACATATGGTGTTCTCTTGTGACGTCTATTCTTGGCCGCATTCTACAGCTCAGCGCCATCTTCCTTTGGTCGATGGGAGGGGGAAGGAGGGAGTAGTAGTTAAACCATCTGTTTCTCGTCTTTACTCCGGGCTGAGATTTAACTCTACCATGACTTTCATTCAAGGAAAATAATACTGTCTTGTCACAGAATACTGAAATATATATATATATATATATATATATATATATATATATATATATATATATATTCAGTACAGACCAAACGTTTGGACACACCTTCTCATTCAAAGAGTTTTCTTTATTTTCATGACTATGAAAATTGTAGATTCACACTGAAGGCATCAAAACTATGAATTAACATATGTGGAAATTATACATAACAAAAAAGTGTGAAACAACTGAAAATATATTTTATATTCTAGGTTCTTCAAAGTAGCCACCTTTTGCTTTGATTCCTGCACACTCTTGGCATTCTCTTGATGAGTAGTCACCTGGCGCAGCACCCCATCACTCTCCTTCTTGGTCAAATAGCCCTTACACAGCCTGGAGTTGTGTTTGGGGTCATTGTCCTGTTGAAAAATAAATGATGGTCCAACTAAACGCAAACCGGATGTAATAGCATGCCGCTGCAAGATGCTGTGGTAGCCATGCTGGTTTAGTATGCCTTCAATTTTGAATAAATCCCCAACAGTGTCACCAGCAAAGCACCTCCACACCATCACACCTCCTCCTCCATGCTTCATGGTGGGAACCAGGCATGTAGAGCCCATCCGTTCACCTTTTCTGCATCGCACAAAGACACGGGGGTTGGAACCAAAGATCTCAAGTTTGGACTCATCAGACCAAAGCACAGATTTCCACTGGTCTAATGTCCATTCCTTGTGTTCTTTAGCCCAAAACAAGTCTCTTCTGCTTGTTGGCTTTCTTTAGCAGTGGTTTCCTAGCAGATATTCTACCATGAAGGCCTGATTCACACAGTCTCCTCTTAACAGTTCTAGAGATGTGTCTGCTGCAAAAGGTGGCTACTTTGAAGAACCTAGAATATGAAATATATTTTCAGTTGTTTCACACTTTTTTGTTATGTATAATTCCACATGTGTTAATTCATAGTTTTGATGCCTTCAGTGTGAATCTACAATTTTCATGGTCATGAAAATAAAGAAAACTCTTTGAATGAGAAGGTGTGTCCAAACTTTTGGTCTGTACTGTATATACATATATATCAAGAAATAAAAACAATAAAAGAAAGAAAAGCAATATTTGAGTGGTTAGGAGAAAGAGAACACAGACACAAAATAATCATTTTATCAACTCCTTCGGACCGTTCTCATCGGATGGACTGATCGTGTGTACGCGGCCTTATACAAGATTTTAAAATTTTCATATAAGGTAATTCTTTTAGCAAAGGATCTCTGCACTGCTGTGTTTGCAATGTGATATGCAAATATATGGCTGCTCAAGATTAATATCACCTTAAACTTCACTGAGGGCATTAAATGGGGAATCTGTTTATGAAGAAGTATGTATGTACCACTGTGTGCTGGGTTGAGTGGTCTGTGCCTATATCCGTGTCTGTGTATCCATCACTTTAATTGACTGTAAGAATGTATGTGACTGTTATAGAAATGTTATAGATAGACAACTCCTATCCTCTTATTGATTAGTGGTTTCAAATTAATAATAACTACTGTTTTATTTGACGCAATTGAAGGTTTTTATACACATGATTACGTAGGTATCACATTAATATTACAATTGTACTTTAATGGTAACAAGGGGCGTAACATAGGCAGGCTAATTCCTATCAGGACTCGAAAAAATACAAACATGTAATGAAAACATTATTAGTGCCGTGTGCACAGTGAGTACAGTGGCAATACATTGGCAAAGCATACAAAATAGAATACAATTTTATACAGAATTTACAATTTCCCTAACAGCGACATACTTGTAAATTTCTTATGCAATATATAACATTGTGTTTGGTCACAAATGGACCTCTCCTTGAGTATCACTTGAAGTAAAAAGGACACGCTAATTGATTGTGTCTAGGGGCATGGTACGCACTAGGCAGTTCAGCAATGCCTTGTTATAAAGGGACAGACGCAGGTGCATTGTCAATTGATGTTGTTCTTAATAATAATAATACTAATTAACTAACGAGGCAAGGGTCTCTTGCTCTGCCTCATTCCAGTTCCAGGCTGATAATTATCCTTTCGT
This sequence comes from Rana temporaria, assembly GCF_905171775.1. Taxonomy (NCBI): domain Eukaryota; kingdom Metazoa; phylum Chordata; class Amphibia; order Anura; family Ranidae; genus Rana; species Rana temporaria. The sequence goes on along the minus strand of NC_053494.1, from coordinate 136,069,125 downwards.
CACAGGCAGTAAAACAAAGAGCACACTTGTATTTTAAGTAATAATTTACAGACAAACGGGCTAATTTCTAGGGGGAGGAAACACTACAACTCATTAGTCACTGTGGAAAATAACCCAGAAAGACAATAAAATGTGTATTAACTATTTCACTGCCAGGAAAACACAAGTATGCAGAACAATGGTGGTTATTAATTCAGCAACATGTATAGAAACAGGAGTACTGCATGTGATAGATATATTTTTGTATATTTAATAAGGTAGCACAAGAATATATACAAAGAGCAGTAACCCCTATCAACAAGAGTTACCCTTATATCAGTTTAGAGAATTGGTCTTGAAAGAGAAAGTTTTGATTCCTGTTTCTTGCACTCGCATTAATATTCTTTTCTTTAAAAATTTGACTCTAACTATTATATCTAAGCACAAAGTATTTTCATTTCTTGCCATCAAAGGATACAATAAATCAGATTTTGCAAATATTTACTACCAGGTATTTGGCACTTTTCTTCCTGAATGTATTTGCTCAGATGTTCAATGAAAGCAATGGAAAATCTAATAATACCAAAACAGCATGGGTGTTGAATGACCCCAGGTGCCTTGGGTCTAGTTCATATCACATATAGTGAATCAAGATGCTCAGATATGTACAGTTTGTGTTGTATATGCACTATGGCAGCCCCTAAAGATGGAACTGTGGCTTTTGATAACTCTTGAGTTACTCTATCAAAGTTAACTTGCGGGTCTCTCGAATCCCTCTGTGTAGGACATTCTGTAAATTAGGGTGTCAAAATAATGGTAGAATTTTAAACAAAATAGTCACCAATATATCTTACTGGTATCTGTATAAGCAAAACCATCAAAGTGTAATACAGCAGTTGACTTTGTAATAATAAACATCACAATCATTAAGTGAACAATCAAATTAATATGTATATTGTTCTAAGTTAGGATGATGATTGTGGTGTTGTCATGCAACATTTAGCAATGTGACAGGTAATCATACTCAGCAAGTCGAAGTTTACACAGAAGTGTTGGACAGATTGGTAGTGGATCATGGGTATAGGAGGAAGGTACATACTTACTCAATGTACTGTTTACAGTACAGTGAATTTATTAAATTAAAATAAAAAAGATGTATCTCTGCGCTGTGGTGGGGCAGCAGCTGACACAGAAAAGTAATATACTAATCTTAAGAAAAGTGTATGAAGTGCCAAAAGTAAATGAACAGAGATGAATACAGTGTTATAAATGGACAACACATTGAAATAAAGTCCAAAAAAGTGTTAAAGTAAAAAAAATGCTTAAGTGAAAAAATTCTATATATAAGTCCAATCTTGAATGGAGAGGAACAATAATAAAACCAATATAGTGAAAAATATAGTTTTAAATGCACAGTTCCATGATAGGATCAGCAATATAAACCTATTGGTGAAAACACAATAGCTCAGTGCAAAGATGTTCGCAAAAAATTGGGGGTGACGTGAAAAGTGAAGCATTGATCCAGTATAGTGCTCCAGAATCAGCCACCACACCCCTGTGAAATGGACACTCACCGGAAAAGCTGTTTGCTGTTACAGCAGCAAACAGGCACTCAGTGTAGATCCGCCATCTGTTGTGGGGGAAGGCTGTTCAGCAACGTGCACCATTCAGATGAAGGTGTAGTAAATAAAGCTGACCGGATGAAGTCTCGATAGTGTAGTATTTATTGGATTTGTATGTTAAAATAAATTGAATCATAAAAACATATGACAATGGGTTCCACTGCTGAATCTGGTATTAGACAGTGGCCTGACGTCAGCACTAGTGTCATCTGACACGTTTCGTCCAATAGGACATTACCAAGGGGTCCTGATCACCTCTTCACCCTTAAATCACCACCAATTTTTTGTGCACATCTTTGCACTGAACTATTGTGTTTTAATATTGCTGATCCTATCATGGAACCGTGCATTTAGATCTTTATTTTTCACTATATAGGTTTATTTATTGTTAATTTACATTCAAGATTGGACTTATACATATTTTTTTTCACTTTAAGATTTTTTCCACTTTAAAACTTTTTTGGGCTTTATTTCAATGTGCTGTCCATTTATAACACAGTATTCACATTTCATCGCTGTTCATTTACTTTTGGCGATACACACTTTTTCTTTTTTGATTAAATTGCACTTTAAACATATGGTCACAATATAAAATGAGAAATGCTTTCACAGAGAAACCAAATAGACTACAACAAGAGATATGGGATATGGCTGTCAGTTAACAATGATGTGACTCCCAGCTATATCTCTGCAGGTTCTCAGTTCCTAATTGCCTATTTTAATGTTGTCTCCATTGTACACTTCAAATAAGGATGAGTTCCATAAGTGATATCTTTTCATCAAAATACTTATCTTTATTAAAATCAGTAGGTGTTCTGTTTTTCATATTTAGTTTGGCTCACTGCCACACTAGCTGACAAGGCAAAATATGACAGTCCAAGTTGCAGCTGAAGTTACTTTGATAATAAACTTAATCTGCCAATGGATGATGCGTAAATCATAAGCTAAAATCGTTGACAGTAAATCTAATCACTTCCAACTTTGTCCTTAAAGTGATATTAAAGTCTTGTCTTGTTTAAAAAACAAATAATAAAAAGTATTCAGCGCTGGAAAAATAAATAAATTAAATAACCTTATATATATGCAAGCCAGCACTAAGGACAAATTCATAAACAATTTCCAATTGAACCATATGGTATAAACATATAAAAGGTGAAAAATCAAACTAAATAAATATATAAACGAGTTCATAAAAGAACATGTGAAAAAGAAAAAGAAAAGATGTGTCCATGTGAATAAAAGTCCATATACAGTACAGACCAAAAGTTTGGACACACCTTCTCATTCAAAGAGTTTTCTTTATTTTCATGACTATGAAAATTGTAGATTCACACTGAAGGCATCAAAACTATGAATTAACACATGTGGCATTATACATAACAAAAAAGTGTGAAACAACTGAAAATATATTTCATATTGTAGGTTCTTCAGTAGTAGCCACCTTTTGCAGCAGACACATCTCTAGAACTGTTAAGAGGAGACTGTGTGAATCAGGCCTTCATGGTAGAATATCTGCTAGGAAACCACTGCTAAAGAAAGGCAACAAGCAGAAGAGACTTGTTTGGGCTAAAGAACACAAGGAATGGACATTAGACCAGTGGAAATCTGTGCTTTGATCTGATGAGTCCAAACTTGAGATCTTTGGTTATCTATTTCTGTTTTTCTTGTAGTTCCTTTCGCATGGCTCCTTCCTCTTGTAGCATCCTATGGAGCCACCCTTGCATGCAGGTAATAGAGTTGTGATTCCCTATACAGTGTGCATCAATAGAAACACACTTCCCTGTTGTCCAGGATGACAAGGCACTCCACTGCTACTCCCTCTTCCTCCCTCTCCATTCTCCAAGCTTTTGAACCAACACACTACATTTACTTATCGGGCATATTACATTTATAGTATGTAGTGAAGGAATCTAACTTGTTGTTTAAAATGTTGGCATCTTTAGGCCCAGATTCACGTAGGGCGGCATAAATGTAAGCGGGCGTAGCGTATCGTATTTACGCTACGCCGCCGCAACTTAGAGAGGCAAGTGCTGTATTCACAAAGCACTTGAGTCTAAAGTTACAGCGGTGTAGCGTAAATGTGCCGGCATAAGCATGCCTAAATCAAATGAGGAACAGGGGGGCGTGTTTTATGTAAACTAATCATGACCCCACGTAAATGACGCTTTTTTCGAACGGCGTATGCGCGCGCATGGTCAGTATCACGTCAAATTTTCAAATTAAATTACGCCCGCTCAATGCCTAGTCGACGTGAACGTAACTTACGTCCAGCCCCATTCACGGACGACTTACGCAAACGACGTAAAATACGACGCTGTTCGTACGTTTCCAACGTCCATAACTAACATGACTTACCCCTGCTTTATGTGGGGTAACTTTATGCCGACGTATGTCTTACGTAAACGACGTATCTTGATACGCCGGGTGCACGTACGTTCGTGATTTGGCGTATATAGGTTTACATATTCAACTCGAAAATCTACTGAAGCGCCACCTAGCGGCCAACGTAAATATGCAACTAAGATACAACGGCGTAAGAGACTTATGCCGCTCGTATCTTAGCCGAATTTATGCGTAACTGATTCTAAGAATCAGCCGCATATATACGACGGCTCTCATTCGGACTTACGACGGCGTACATGGCGATACGCCGTCGTAAGTCCTTTGAGAATCTGGGCCTTAAAGTCCAAAAAACTTTCAGTATACCGTATTTATCAGCATATAACACGCACCCTAATTTTAAGAGGGAAGTTTAAGGAAAAAAACTTTCAACAGCCCCTTTTACATTCCAAAGCCCCCCATGCACATTACACAGACCAAAGCCCCCCTGCACATTACACAGATCAAAGCCCCCCCTGCACATTACACAGACCAAAGCCCCCCCCTGCACATTACACAGACCAAAGCCTCCCCTGCACATTACACAAACCAAAGCCCCCCCCTGTACATTACACAGACCAAAGCCCCCCTGTACATTACACAGACCAAAGGCCCCTGCACATTACACAGACCAACCCCCCCTGCACATTACACAGACCAACCACCCCCCCCTGCACATTACACAGACCAAAGCCCCCCCTGCACATTACACAGACCAAAGCCCCCCCTGTACATTACACAGACCAAAGCCCCCCTGCACATTACACAGACCAACCCCCCCTGCACATTACACAGACCAAAGCTCCCCCTCCCCTGCACATTACACAGACCAAAGCCTCCCCTGCACATTACACAGACCAAAGCCCCCCTCCTGTACATTACACAGACCAAAGCCCCCCCCGCACATTGCACAGATTTCCGCACATTATGTAGCTCCTCTTTACATTACAAAGCATTTTTCCCCTGCACAGTACACAGCTCCTTTACATTGCACAGCCCCCTTGCACTCCCAGGAGACCCCCCAGTCTCCTGGGTCAGCACTTCCAGCGTAGTCTAAAGTTTTAAAACAATCACTGGGAAAAAGTCTGTGTTATACGCCGATAAATACGGTAATTACTTCTGGGTAGTTAGTCTGATTACATTTTGATATTCCTCTCCTACATGTAAAAAAACATTATTATTATTATTTTTTGCTAGAAAACTACTTAGAACCCCCAAAAGTTATATAGAGGCTCTAGAGCACATGTGTCTTTGACAAGGCCCGTGCGGCCAAATCCAGCTCGCCAGGCCATTTCATGTGGCCCTCACTGCTCCTGCAGTTGCAGCACTCCCTTGTTTCCACAATTACCTTGTCTCACAAGTTGGCAGCAGAGAGGAGAACAGAATCCTGTGCTTTTCTGTGCAACCACAGAACCCCCTTGTCTCCGCCTCCCCTGGTCTCAGCATTCAGCTGACTCCAGCCCTCCTTTGGTCTTTCTCCAGACCCTGCACTTCCTGCTTCCCAACTCAGAAAGAACACCATTGCAGAACCATATTCTGTTTAAGCAGTCTCAAATAAAGTTTCTTGTAGATAATACAAGCGGTGGGCGACCCTCATATTCAGACTTGCATCAACTGCTACAGGAGTGTGAGTGGGCTCCATGCTGGTCTGCGCCTGCCCGTCACAGCTTAAAGTGGATGTAAACCCCCCATACACCCAGTGAACTGAACAGCCTCAGATGATGCGCAGAGATTAACCAAATCTCCCTACAGTTTTAAATGTATATCTGCTGTGTTTAAATTTATATACTGTTTAGAAAGTTCAGATTTTGTTAGGAGATTTTCTCTTCCTGGTTAACACAGAGTGTGATGTCTGGGCATACAGCCAAGATAACTAACATTGCTGATTGGATGAAAGGCACACACCCCCTCTCCTCATAGGCAGAGTCTTTTAGAGCTGTTTTTTAATAGGAGCTGCTCTTTGCTAATCTATTTTAACAACCTCCTTTGACAAAAGATTCAGGCTGCTTTTGTCCAAAAAGTAAAAAAAATATGTCAGGAGTTCTCAGGCTGATAACAGAGGAACCGTTCAGGAGAGAGATACAGGACTTAGCTCATTGAAAAGAGATGACAAAATACTGCAGATATATGTGCCCAGCTCAAATTTCATGAATCGGGTTTACATCCACTTTAAGTTTTAAGTTATTACTAAAACCAGTAATAATCAAATGCAGAGGCAATAATTTAAAATGATAAAGAGTAGATACATTTATATAGTCTTACAGATACAACATGAGCAGGGGGGGGGGGGGGTGGAATGGGACGCTTTACATTTTTATTATTTTATTATTTATTTTATGTAACCTGTTTTTACACTGTATTGTACATTTTTTGATCACTTTTATTGTTCTTACAAAGGATAAACACCATGACTGAGCCAGCTGCTCCCTCCCCAGCCCAGTGCCTTAGTGAGCTCTGGAGGGACACAGCAGTGACTGTCACAGCTCTCTGCTCAGAGCAGAGGAGAGAATTGATTGATCAGGGGTGTTTGATCAATCAAGATGCAGCATTGGATCGATGCTGCATCGACCTAGGTGAGTAATATTTGTCTTCTTAAAAACCCCATATTTCTCTTTTATCCAATAGTGAGTGTCACTAGAAATATTTTTATGTCAACTATGTTGCGCTAGTAGCAGTTGGCACCTACTTCTACTCCCTCAGGGTCAGCTGTCCTCAGGGTAAACCATACAGAGTCAACTGTCAGTTCCCTTCTCCTCCTGGGATGTCATATTTTTACATGCAGTATAAATAATGTGTTATGAATAGTTTGATGCAATACATTGATTCATTTTCCACTGCTATGCTGATGTGTGGGTTAACAAAAATGGAATGGTCACAACCAAGTCCATCCACTAGGTTTCACTGGCAATCCACACTTTATTACAAAAATATAACAGGCTTACTAGTGTTTGAAAATAATTTACCGGTATTTTAATTAAATATTTCAAGTCTGTGAAACAATATGATCTCCTAAAAATTAAGATTCTACTGCAACTCTGGGTTAAAGGGCGTTTCCTGCCTTTGAACATAAAACAATTTCATTAGAGTTTCAAGTACTTGGCTGCAATTATAATGCACAGGGAGAGGTCCTGTTCTCTTATAAGAGATCTCCTGGGAAGGGGATATAATTTAATCTGAAGCCTCAGGGCATTCACTTCAGGATGGAAAAAGTAGGAAGCATGATAAGGCTTACTACCAATGAGATCATTAAAGTGTTATTAAATTCTCCATTTAAAAGAATGAAATACAGCAACATACTCCTGCACTTGCTATTTTTGATGTTTGCCTTCTGTTTTCAGCCTCTTACTTTTCTGCGATTTATCTTCACTATGTCTCTGTTTCTGTATCTAGGGTGGCCTTGTTTCCTTGAAAGAACCCCTGGAGCCTCCCTTATCAGCGTGCTCCCATCTGGGATGGCAACCTGATGTGCCTCTGCTCTGTGTGCCAACACACAGAGTCAGATCTGAAGCCCAGGAAGGTGAGCCACTCTCCTCCTGGTACCTGAAGGGTATGAGAACTGAAAGACGAGGAGCAGAGAGACACTGTTTATTGGGTACAGGAGCCAGAAACAGTGTATATGTGGCTGTGTTTGCAATTTAGTAAAGGCTCATTCTCATTGGTCTGTCTTGGTGCCTTGAGTTAGTGCATGTGCATTAATAAGAATTTGCCAGGCTTGATGCATTTTACATTAAGGCAGCCCATTCATTTAATAGGCAATGCACCAAAATGGACAAAAACTTGGGCATGCACCACTACAACTCACAGTAGTACTGTAACACATTGGCATCAGAGATGCATTGGGCTAGTGCGTTGGGGAGCCATTGAACAAAAAAAGGCACTGCAGCCTGAGAAAAAAAACATGTAACATGCACACCTTACTACAAAACACTGCACTGGAGAAGTGTTAATGGATCCTCAGTGTTGAGGATAAGATTATTATTTTTAGTTCCACTACTATTAAAGTATTAGAACTAATTACTAACACTAATCTTATCGATACAAATTCTTAAAAAAAGGTTATGAGACAGTGTAGGCCACTACACAAGACCAAAACCCCTTGCTCCCTTCAGGAGAACATGACACGGAATAATATTTCCCTGCAACTAATAGATTATTTGATGCCAATTCAAGTTCGGCAAATCTTTAGATTTCATACATACATACAGGGAATTCTTATGTTCCTTGAAGTGACCTTTGTCTGATAGTCATTATTTAACTGGAGCAGAACCCTTACTTACACTAATACAGGCAGGGATGGACTGGCCATTGAGACAACCGGAAGATTCCCGGTGGGCCGATGGCTCAGTGGGCCGGTCGAAGGTCTGCAGCAATCTACCCATCAATCGCCGACAGCTGGCGCCTAACGGGTAGATCGAGATTTAGCCAGCATGCAGAGTAGCGCGGGAAGCGTGTGTAATAAGTTCTCCCTCATGTCACGCTGCGGCTGCTCCCTGCCCCCTGGCGGCCCCTCCTCTCTTCTCGTCCATAACCATTTGCTTGTGAAAGTGAAAGATGAATCCGCGCAATAGGACCAAATATTTCCTGTGAGTGAGTATAGAGTTTTTACGCCCTTAATTAATTAATTTAAGCAGCTGCTCCTACCTGATTTATTTCACCTAGGTGAGATAATGATTTGAGAGAGGATGTAAGTAGGAATGGCGCTAACTTTTAAAGTGCAGTGCTGATGTGGTAAATAGTGTTACAGGCGCCTGTACTTAATAGTGAAAAACGCAGTGACATATAATCAAATACAGGTAAATTGGTGCATTTTAATAAAACCTAATTTTGAAATCCTGGTACGGAAAGTAAAGGAAAATGCTGGTGATATCCAAAATGTGTGTGTAAATGGCAATGCGATTAAGTGAAAATAGATGAATTTGATTGCTTGAGCAGCTGCGATAAAAACGTAGTTCCAAGTGATCCAAGAAAAAAAATATAATAAAATAGTGCACCTTAATAAAATCCTTGTGCTACAAGGGCTAGTGATATCCAGTCCAAAGGTGTGAGAAATGACAAAGAAAAAATTTATTAAGTAAGTGCCAATAATTATAAATAAATTAAATAAATAAAAATAAAAATAAAAATGAGAAAAAGTGCTTCATGCTGTTGTGAACGTCTAGTTCTATGCTTCACACAGTGATACACTCCAATCTGTGCTCCTATATGGACCGCACTCACCAGATTTGTGCCCCCTCTTGGGGTTTGCAGCATTCACAGTGTGTGCCACTGTGCAGCAAAGTAAACCCTTTTCAGAGAAGTGCACAGAAGAGGCCAACAAAACACTGAAATATCCTGTTTTCCATGTAACCTTTGAAGGATTAATAACCTTTGTATTTAGAAGGATGGGGAGGAGAAAGGCAACAGAGCTAGATATTTAGCTGTAGCAGGATAGAATGACAAAATTCTCAATTTACTTCCCTGTGGAAAGCTTCATGTAAAACTATAAGCTCAATTCACAAAGATGTTTTTCTCTTGTTCTGCTTTTTATTACAGTGCTTTTCATAGCTCATATCTCTGAAGGCTCCATTCACAAAGGTGCATAACTCACTTTATTTACTTTGTTTTGTAAGTAACAACTGTTATAATAAAAACAAGCTACGGGGTAAATTTACAGGTTATTACTGCTTAAAATGTATCTCTGGCATAAACCTTTTTTTAGTTTTGGGAAAGGTTAGACCCTCTGTCACATTTTTTACTACTGTCTGTCTCCCCATAGAGGAGATTCACCAATATATTAGTATAGGTGACCATTGTCGCAGAAATAAGAAAATAAGGTTAAGCCTAAAAAAAGATGTAAAAAAAACAAGAGGTATGGACAAATCTTCCATTGAGAACACCCGATCCAGGGACAATGCTCTAATTCCTATCACATTGGGAGACTTTCTTCAACTTCCTATTGTGTGTTGGAGACAGGAAGTGAGGGGAAATTTCTCTAATGGCTTACAGGCAGCAAAAACTGTCAGGGGGTTTTAACCTTTCCCTACACTACCTGAAACAACAAAAAAGTTTTGTCTATAAATCAACTTTAACGCAAACCCGTACTTCATCCATGCAGAGGGAACAAACAGAAATAAAAACACAGTCCAATAGCTTGGGGAAAGCTAATACAACCTATAGCAGATTTTATTGTTGTATACTTCCCTGGTATGGGAGATATCACAGTGATAGTGGTCACTGAGGTCGGAAGAATTTCTTCGCAGGATAGAACTAAATAGCACTTGGAAGATGGAAGAGGTTCTAAATCATTTCCATTTTGAAATATAAAAAAAAGGTAAAGGAGAAATTACTGGCAAACACTTTGAAGATCTTATAACAGATGGTATCTGTCACGAATGTCCCATCTACCTCAATGGAGTTGGTCAGACACTCTAGCTGGCTACTGTGTGCTTCACCTATAGCAGCTCCCTTTCCCTTATAACAAGCAGGGCTATTGGTACTTGGTTGCCCCCAGGACTTATACACAATGCTATAGTGCCTGGCCTCCACACCAGTGCAGACGCGAACAGAGCAAACAGACTACTTGCAGTTTAGCAGACAGATAGCGTCGTTCTAAGACGGTCCAGGTAATAAGGCAGGCTGAGTTCAGGGAATAGTCCAATATCCGATCCAGATCATACACAGGGAAATCCAACAGCAAAGCAAGGCAGACAAACGGGAGTCCTGAACAGGAACAATGCAGATAACTGTCTCTATCATCAGCAAGGTATAAAGTGTTCGGTTTGCTTAAATCAGGTGTCTGATCAGATCAATCATCTTGCAGTGAACACAGATAGGGGAAAAGAAACAGCCAACACCCGGGTGCTGGAATGAGTAACAGGGGCACTAAGTGATCAGTATCTCAAAATAAATGTAAATTATTTTACTAAAATCTCATATAATCTTTAACATGTCAATGTAATTTTACATTTTATCAATTGAAAATGGGGAGGGTAGTGCTGCGCTAATCAGTGGTGAATGGATAAGTGAATAAACAGGTGGGGGAGGGGAATGAAAGTAGGTGTAATTGAAATGAGGAGCAATATAGCCCAAATGGCATCAGCATAAAAATAAATATAAATGATCAGTGAACAATAACAGTAATGGTGCAAATCATATAACTACACAGGTTCCTCTTAATGTGATGAAATACACTATAAGTAATGGTGCAAAAAAAAAAAAAAAAAAAAAAAAATCCCAGGTAACTGTGCTAAGTGACACTCCTATATTGGTGATAAACAGTCCATCAACAGAGTTTGAAAAATATTAGCAAAAAGTATAAGTAAAATTTCAAAAGTCCAAGAAAGCAAAAGTGCAAGTGTAGGTCCGCAATATGGAGTGAGAGGAAAATGGGTATCCAGTGATCCTTTTAGGGTAAGTAAGGATGTCCCCTTACCTTACTGCTGTAAGGTAACAGCATATAGATCCAACCACATTAGATGGTTCACTCGATGAGCTCTGATCCAACAACGGCAGGTCCTCCTTGGAGTTCTCGTCCCAGATTGGTCAGTTTCTCGCCCCAAAGAAATAAAGCATCGATGGTGTGATACCGTTTTAAAAATTTTAATTCTCAAAGAAAATAGACAGGGGTACTCACATAATCCAAAATACAATTGAGCATGTAAAAAAGAGGGGCAATCTGTCGCCAACGTCACCTCCGATACCTCTCAGTGGACTCATGCGCATTCGTCACTATCATGTGACTTCCTCAGGAGACTCCTGAGGAAGTCACATGATAGTGACGAATGCGCATGAGTCCACTGAGAGGTATCGGAGGTGACGTTGGCGACAGATTGCCCCTCTTTTTTACATGCTCAATTGTATTTTGGATTATGTGAGTACCCCTGTCTATTTTCTTTGAGAATTAAATTTTTTAAAACGGTATCACACCATCGATGCTTTATTTCTTTGGGGCGAGAAACTGACCAATCTGGGACGAGAACTCCAAGGAGGACCTGCCGTTGTTGGATCAGAGCTCATCGAGTGAACCATCTAATGTGGTTGGATCTATATGCTGTTACCTTACAGCAGTAAGGTAAGGGGACATCCTTACTTACCCTAAAAGGATCACTGGATACCCATTTTCCTCTCACTCCATATTGCGGACCTACACTTGCACTTTTGCTTTCTTGGACTTTTGAAATTTTACTTATACTTTTTGCTAATATTTTTCAAACTCTGTTGATGGACTGTTTATCACCAATATAGGAGTGTCACTTAGCACAGTTACCTGGGATTTTTTTTTTTTTTTTTTTTTTTTTGCACCATTACTTATAGTGTATTTCATCACATTAAGAGGAACCTGTGTAGTTATATGATTTGCACCATTACTGTTATTGTTCACTGATCATTTATATTTATTTTTATGCTGATGCCATTTGGGCTATATTGCTCCTCATTTCAATTACACCTACTTTCATTCCCCTCCCCCACCTGTTTATTCACTTATCCATTCACCACTGATTAGCGCAGCACTACCCTCCCCATTTTCAATTGCTTATGGTTTGATACACCTTCCAGTGCCGCAGCTGTACCTCCACTTCTCATCACTTTCATTTCCCCTCCCCCTTTCTTCCCCTCTCTGTTTCCCCTCCTTTGATAAGCGCGGTAATATCCATTTTTCCTACATTTTATCAATATTTTAAATCGTATAGTTTTCATTAAAAAAATACCTGATGATCATGCTATGAAGGCCCTTCATGTTATAGGGTGATAATGCTTTGCCTCTGTGTCACAGTTATGCTCCTACGTTGTTACCCTGTGGAACAGGCTTGTAATATAGGTTACAAGTGCCCATTTCTACTAAGATGGATGTATTTTTATACCAGCACTACTTATTTTATCTCATGATATTTATTTTTAATGTTCAATTTACAAACATAAATGTCACCAAGAGGTAATCTTTATATTTTTTTTACATTAAGTGAACATTAAGCTGTCAAAAAGCCAGTTTTCTCATCCATAGTTATTTTATCTTTTAAAATGTTATTTTATCATCGCCTCGAACAGCGCTTTTTCCTTCTTTCCTTCGTTGACAGCAATTGAAACTTATACAGTGGGGATCGAAAGTTTGGGCACCCCAGGTAAAAATTTGTATTAATGTGCATAACGAAGCCAAGGAAAGATGGAAAAATCTCCAAAAGGCATCAAATTACAGATTAGACATTCTTATAATATGTCAAAAAAAGTTAGATTTTATTTCCATCATTTACACTTTCAAAATTACAGAAAACAAAAAAATGGCATCTGCAAAAGTTTGGGCACCCTGCAGAATTGATAGCATGCACTGCCCCCTTTGCAAAGCTGAGACCTGCCAGTGTCATGGATTGTTCTCAATCATCATCTGGGAAGACCAGGTTATGTCAATCCCAAAGGTTTTAAATGCCCAGACTCATCCGACCTTGCCCCAACAATCAGCACCATGGGTTCTTCTAAGCAGTTGTCTAGAAAACTGAAACTGAAAATAGTTGACACTCACAAAGCTGGAGAAGGCTATAAGAAGATAGCAAAGCGTTTTCAGATGTGAATATCCTCTGTTCAGAATGTAATTAAGAAATGGCAGTCATCAGGAACAGTGGAAGTAAAGCAAGATCTGGAAGACCAAGAAAAATATCAGACAGGACAGCTCGCAGGATTGTGAGAAAAGCAATTGACTGCACGATCCCTCCAGAAAGATCTGGCAGACACTGGAGTTGTGGTACACTATTCCACTATAAAGAGATACTTGTACAAATATGGTCTTCATGGAAGAGTCATCAGAAGAAAACCTCTTCTACGTTAACACCACAAAAATCAGCGTTTGAACTTTGCAAATGAACATATAGACAAGCCTGATGCATTTTGGAAACAAGTTCTGTGGACCGATGAGGTTAAAATATAACTTTTTGTCCGGAATGAGCAAAGGTACGTTTGAAAAGGAAAGGGCACAGAATTTTATGAAAAGAACCTCTGTCCAACTGTTAAGCATGGGGGTGGATCAATCATGCTTTGGGGTTGTTTTGCAGCCAGTGGCACAGGGAACATTTCACGAGTAGAGGGAAAAATGGATTCAATAAAATTTCAGCAAATTTTGGATGGTAACTTGATGCCATCTGTGAAAAAGCTGAAGTTAAAAAGAGGATGGCTTCTACAAATGGATAATGATCCTAAACACACCTCAAAATCCACGGGGGATTACATCGAGGCGTAAACTGAAGGTTTTGCCATGGCCTTCACAATCTCTTGACCTCAACATAATTGAAAATCTATGGATAGACCTTAAAAGAGCAGTGCGTGACAGACAGCCCAGAAATCTCAAAGAACTGGAAGACTTTTGTAAGGAAGAATGGGCAAAGATACCCCAAACAAGAATTGAAAGACTATTGGCTGGCTACAAAAAGCGTTTACAAGCTGTGATACTTGCCAAAGGGGGCAGTACAAGATATTAACTCTGCAGGGTGGCCAAACTTTTGCAGACAGCATTTTTTTGTTTTCTGTAATTTTGACAGTGTAAATGATGGAATTAAAATCTAACTTTTTTTGACATATTATAAGAATGTCTAATCTGTAATTTGATGCCTTTTGGAGATTTGTCCATCTTTCTTTGGCTTCGTTATGCACATTAATACAAATTTTTACCTGGGGTGCCCAAACTTTCGATCCCCACTGTAGTTGCCACCACCCTAAAGCTGGTGTTATATTTTTAAGGGGTAAAAACTTGTGTGGTTATCTTTGTGAACTTACTTTTACATTAATGTTTTCATAAGGGCCAATAAAATAACACTAATGCCTTGTACACATGACCGGTTTTCCCGTCAGAATAAACTCCGACGGTTTTTCCGACGGAGTTCCGCTCAAGCTGTCTTGCATAAACACGGTCACACCAAATTCTGACCACCAAGAACGCATTGACGTACAACACTACGACAAGCCGAGAAAAATGAAGTTCAATGCTTCCGAGCATGCGTCAAATTGATTCTGAGCATGTGTGGTTTTTAGTCCGTCGGAATTGCATCCAGACGAACGGAAATCCTGCTAGAAATGTTTTTCATCAGAAAAATTGAGAACACATTTTCTATCTAATTCCGTCGGAATTTACGATGGAAAAGGTCTGATGGGGCATACACACGGACGGAATATCCGATGAAAAGCTTCCGTCTGACTTTTCCCGTCAGAAATTCCGCTCGTGTGTACAAGGCATACCAGTGATATTGTTTTTCTTTTAATTCCTGAAATTGGGCCTTACTGTACATTGTGTTTCTCATTTTTGTGAATTGGGATCTGAAAGTTAACAGGTAAATAACAAAATAACACCTGAACCAGAAAAAATAACTGCTTTGTGAATTGAGCCTATTATGCAGCTATGATTGATACCCTTAGGAAAATCGCAATGATAAATACAATATATAGCCATCACAGAAATGCATGCATGGAAACAGAAAACAGCTATAAATAGGTTGCAGGACACCAGCAACAATTAAATGCAACAAAGGATGAAAATAATACGAACAACATTTTTTTTAAATGGTGTATTTGTATGATGAACAGCTTTAGCAATATAAATATCATTAAGCTAGGATCTACTTTTACCACCAACCTAACACATACAATTTTGGAAACAAAATCCTCAATATATCTGTTAGTAGATGTAAAAAATGCCTGGATCTGAATTTTAAAGCTATACAGAAATATTTGAAAATATAATAAAGGGCTTAAAATAACAATGCAGGCCCCTATGTACATAATACATGTAGAGAGAATAAAACAACTAATTGGTCCACCTAAAGCTTTAATAAAGAATATCCTGGTACAGAGAAAAGTTAACCTACATTTAACAAACCCACAATTTCCTAAACACAAAAGAAAGGCAAATATCAAATCAGGTCTAAAGCTTGTATGTCAATAGATGAGAAAGAACTGAAGAGTTTCCTTTCATAATGTGTGTTTCTATCTTTTTAGAGCCCTGAATAAATATTGGAGACACATGTGCTGTGTACTGTATTCTAGAAGTGACAGCAATTGTGGAACATATTGCAAGTTCAAACCAGGACTTTCCCACACAAGCTTGGTGGCCAATGACACTAGTAAGCTGTGGATGGCTTTGAACATGAATAAGGATCTATCTCCACCCCAGAAAAATCAGGCTTCCTCAACTCTTTTTTTCTTGCAGCTGCCTAAACTGCATTGACATCCTCTAATCTTGTCATACACAACCAAAAGTCTCAGTGTTGCTCCAGGCTGTAAAAAGAGAGTTCTCACTTAAGTTCCACTTGGATTGCATTTTTGTATATTGCTAATGTGCCTTACCTGCAGTAACAAAAAACTGCTATTTTGGCTGGGTTCCCTTTGTATAATAATACAAAGTCGCAATTAACAGGACATTTTCTATCCCCTTCTCAATTGCTGCAGTCATACACCTCTATTCTCCCTTATATCCTCCCTTTATAAATAAGTTACTTATGTATCACCACCACAAAGGAGCCTCTGATTTATTGGGTTCTTCAATCTTCTAAAGCATTTTCATTGTGGGCCACATCAGCATTATGATTGCCCTCAAAAGGGCCGGTTGTATCTGTAAGATTAGATGTCCAGCGCATCCCCTCCCCTTTACATTAGATGTCAAGAGCCATCCCACCATCAGAAGTTGAGTCCTCCCACTCTCCCTTACATCACAGTGCACCCCCTTTCCTTATGCTGCTGCTGGGAAGAAGCTAGATGCATTGCTTGAAATCAGAAAGTAAGGTTCTGGAGTAGGGCCAGAGGAGGGCTGGAGCTCTCCTGCAGCTGCAGGAGAGGTGTAAGGGCCACCTGAAATGGCCTGGAGGGCCGGATTCGGCCCGCAGGCCTTGTGTTTGACACCTGTGTTCTAAAGGATGACCCACCTTGGTAAGTTGGACACTAACCGATACACCTAAGGCTGGTTAAGACATTTATTGACAAACAGGAAGCAGATACATAAATACAGATTCAAACAGAAAATAATACATTACTGTAGGTTACCATTATGTTAACCACTTCAGCCCCAGAAGAATTTACCCACTTCCTGACCAGAACACTTTTTGCGACACGGCACTGCGTCGCTTTAACTGACAATTGCGCGATGTTGAACCCAAACAAAATTCACGGGACAGATTCACAGAGAGATACGACGGTGTATCTCCTGATACGCCGTCGTATCTCTGACTTAGGCTGGTCGTATCTATGCGCCTGATTCATAGAATCAGTTACGCATAGATATGCCTAAGATCCGACAGGTGTAACTGTGTTACACCGTCGGTTCTTAACTGCAATTTAAAAATGGCCGCGGGGGGCGTTCTCACTGATTTACACTGAGAAATATGTAAATCAGCGAGATACGGAAATTCACGAATATACGCGGACCAGACGCAGTGTTGTTACGACGTTTCCGTAGCGGTTTTCCCGGCGTATACTTACCCCTGCTTCTATTAGGCGCAGCCAATGTTAAGTATAGCTGTCGTTCCCGCATCGATTTTTGTTTTTTTTACGTCGTTTGCGTAACTCGTTCTCGAATACGGATGGTCGTCATTTACGTAAGCCGGGATCAATGCACGCCGGGAAAATTCGCGGACGGCGCATGCGCATTTAAATCGGCGCGGGAACGCGCCTGATTTAAATAGTACACTCCCCCTAGCCGCGGAATTTGAATTCCACCGGGGGATTTACGATCCGCCGCCGCAAGTTTGGAGGTAAGTGTTTAGTGAATTAGCCACTTGCCTCTCAAACTTGCGCCAGCGGATCTTAAATCACATAAATCACGAGGATCTAAAGATCCGCTGATCTATGTGAATCTAGCCCTACGTCTTTCCCCCCCCCCCAGAAAAGAGCTTTCTTTTGGTGGAATTTGATCACCTCTATAAAAAAAAAGAGCGAATATTTTGAAAACAAAAATAATATTTTTTACTTTTTGTTATAAAAAGTATCCCCCAAAAATATATATAAAAAAAAAATTCTTCCTCAGTTTAGGTCGATATGTATTCTTCTACATATTTTTGGTAAAGTTATCGCGTCTACAAAATAGCGGCAATCTGCAAATTTTATCGTGACTGCGACATTGCAGCGGACAGATCGGACACTTTTGACATTATTTTGGGACCAGTGACATTTATACAACGATTAGTGCTATAAAAATGCACTGATTACTGTGTAAATGACACTGGCAGGGAAGGGGTTAAACACTAGGGGGCGATCAAGGGGTTAACCGTGTTCCCTCACTGTGTTCTAACTGTAGGGGGGATGGTCTCACTAGAACATGACAGAGATCACTGCTCCCGATCCCTGAGAGCAGTAGATCCCTGTCATGTTGCTAGGCAGAACAGGGAAATGCCTTATTTACATAGGCATCTCCCCGTTCTGCCTCTCTGTATCACGATCGTGGGCCACCGGCAGACATTAAGCCCGCAATTTAAATGCCACATTAAGGTATGCCCATTTGCGCAGCCATGCCATTGTGCCGACGTACATCATCGTGCGCTGGTCGGCAAGCGGTTAAATATGCTTTTAGAGTTAGACAACAAAGAGGCTCTCCAGATAGCAAGGATATGTAGGAAAGTGGTATTTGTACAACTGCTGCACCAGCGAGCAGTAAAAACGCTCTGGTGGGTGACAGAATGAGTAGTAGTTGGTTATCTGCCAGAAGTAAACACAGCAATTATAAGATTGCTGCTTACCTCTGGCAATAAAAAAACTTTACATTGATTGATATCTGTCCTCTGCACTGGGGTCCCAGTAGTCATCTTAAGGGGACATGTGTCTCATTGGACACAGAGAACTGCGTGAGATTTGGGCAGCCATTTTAAAATCAGAATGACTATATATAGGTCCTTCTGGGTCATTCTGGCATGGTCGCAGTGAGGGGAATGTAAATAGAGGCAGACAGACCCGCTGGTCAGGGAAAGGCAGACTTAGCCAAGGGTCAGGTTCTAGAGTAAGAGGAGGGATAGATTAAGGACAGACCTACATAGCCCCTGAGACTACGGCCTGCTATCTGGGTTGAGAAATCTCTGCCCCATTCTTCTAACACAGCCCATCTCCTGGAGGGCCACATTCAACAGCCTCAAACGTATCTGTTAAAAGAAGCAATCCTTGAGCCCCCTGCTGTATGAAAAGTCTTGCATTACTGCACAGTATTGTGGCAGATATGTATAATTGCCTTACTGTTCATAGTGCTACTTTGGGAAAGAAAAAGCATTGCTGTAACAACTTAATATCCCTACATAAAAAATAAAATCTGAAGAAGAAATAACCCCACCTGTTGCCTTTATAGTGGAACTAAACCCACAAACAGTCTCAAAACAGTTATGCCGCAGACACACGATCATTTTTCGGCATGAAAAAAACGTTGTTTTAAAAAAATGTCATTTAAAATGATCGTGTGTGGACTTCACATAATTTTTCGGCTTCTGAAAAACGACAAAAAATGTATTTATTTTTTTTAACAACGTTTTAAACTTTGTCGTTTTCGGGTTGTAAAAAATGTTCGTGTGTGGGCTAAAACGACGTTAAAAACCAGCGCATGCTCAGAAGCAAGTTATGAGACGGGAGCGCTCGTTCTGGTAAAACTACCGTTCATAATGGAGTAAGCACATTCATCACGCTGTAACAGACAGAAAAGCGCAAATCGCCTTTTACTAACATGGAATCAGCTAAAGCAACCCAAAGGGTGGCGTCATCCGCATGGAACTTCCCCTTTATAGTGCCGTAGGAGAAACAGACTACACTTCCCACAATGCCCTGTGTTATTGGAACATGTGACACCTCCGCACAGACTGATGGGGGAAGTTATTTAAGGAAAGAGTGTGGCTGATCTCGCTCTCTCGGGACCTGCACTTCTCTCCTCTGTGGAGCTGCTGACAGAGTACCGCCGTGCTGTTAGGCCGGAAGCCTGGGCCTATTCACCGAGAGACCAGCCATCCAGACGGAAGCAAGACTCCAGCATCCGGCCCGTGTTCCTAGAGACTGAGGAGGCAGCCCAGCTGACAACTGAAACAGTGGAACACCCCTCCAGTCCGGGATCCTTTGTGCCGTGGAGCAGTGTTTGCCAGCGCATTCTTTTCTGAGGAGAACTCAGGCGGATCGGTCTGTCGGGTGAGAGAGCACATGCTCGACTTCAGACTTTCTTCTTAGTACAGACACCTAGAACCATCTCACAGGCCACATACACTTGTTCGGTCTATAGCCGTATCGTAGGCCTATTTAACTGTTCCAGTGTTACACAGAAGTTGTTGATGCTGACGAGCGGTCAATCCACCAACCTTCAGCTATCCCAGACATTTTGTTACTTAATTCCTTTCCCTGATTGTTACCTATGGATTACAAATTTTAACGTGCACCAACTGGCCGCAACGTGTATATTAACTGTTCTGTAGGACTGCCCGCTAGAGGGCGCTCGCGAGCATAGACTGCCTGCCATTAGATTAGATGAATGGTACCATTCATAGGTTCAACTCTCTTTTGCTTACATTAATTGCTGATTCCCGCAAGGGCCCTTGCGAGTCAGATTCAGTCATAATTTGTCAGTGGTCTTTATGTTTCAGCCTTTCTTGAGTTTCTAACCAGTAAACTTATCTCTCTGATTATTAAGTATATTCACTGTGTGGAGTGTATTTTTCTTGTCTGGAGGGATCGTTCTTAACTGCAGGTAACTTTATTGCTACATTGTCACTGTGTATTGTATGCCTGCTATTGTGACCCCCAGCCCAGCAGGGGTTACAATATCTTATTCTCCAGACTTCTGATGTGTCAAGGGAGGGTTCGAGGCAATTAAACATGGGTGGGTTAAGCCAAAAAGAGAGTAGATCCCAAATCAATTAGCGGCTCCTTCGGGGGTAGCGCTACATAAGACTGATTCTCCAAGCCCACAGCTATTACTAATAATTCTGCCTCACCATGTTTGACCTGGCTTTCCTTCTGGACTCTACCGCCTTCTGCCTTGTATCCTGTTTACCCAGCTATGGCTAAGCATGGCTTGTTATGGGCTCTGTCTTTGCTTCAGGATTTGATTCCACGCTGCCTGGCTTTTACTTGCCTCTGCTTTTTGCCTGAAACCTGTATCTTTGTCTCCTGATTTGGTACCACATTGTTCCTGTGCTTGGTTCCTGCCTGGTGATCTTCAGGGTTGAAGGATGCCTAGTGTCATTAAACCACTTCCTGTGAATCCAGACTGTTAAAAACCAAACACCACCCGGCTAGCATCTTAGCACAGCCTGGGTTTACAGTAGAATGTTACATAGAACAATGCTTAATGGGAATGCCGTTCTTTGTAGCAGTAAAGACCCCCTATGGTGGTGTAAAATAAGAGCAAAGAGCCCACTTATTACATTAATGAATATAAGACACCTGCAATCATGATTATACACTTTACTTTTTTTAAAAAACTAGGTGCAGGTAGGAGTGAAATAGCGGAGGAAATTCTGTCCATTTTTTTCAAAATTACCTGTTGATCATACCACCACCAGCTTGCACCTGCTTTCTTGTGACAAGAAGAAGAAGAAGACCAAGATACTTGCTGGTTTCTCATTGTTGAGCCGTCTTGTTTCTTTCTTCATTGTAGCGTATTTGACGCCGTGGACTGGATGTACTAAAGCTGGAGAGTGCAAAATCTGGTGCAGCTCTGCATAGAAACCAATCAGCTTTTTGTTGTCAAAGTTTAATTGAACAAGCTAAAGTTGATTGGCTACCATGTGCAGCTGCACTGGATTTTGCACGCTCCAGTTTTAGTAAATATGTTCCCATATGTCCATACGTGTCCTGTACATTCTAGCAGTCTGACTGTCATTATCCAGGCAGACACCCCTGCCTGGAGAATGACAGCAGTTCCAGAGACATGTGAGCATCCTTTTAAGGTTCTGCAGACATGCCTTCCAGCTAACCCCAGCTACCAGGAGATTGACAGTGGCTCTAAAAATGGTGAGATTTGTTTTGAATCTCTGCCCAGAGCCCTCAGAGTTAAAGTGGTAAGAACTGACAGAGAGATCAGGTGACCGTTAAGAATAATAATTTCACCTAAACAGCATGCCTAACCATTGGTTAAACTTTGCCATTATATGTTTAACATTTTATAGGTTTACTAACTCTTTAATGTCTTGTAAGTAAGGTATGTTGGATAATTGTAGTGTAATTGGCCCCAGCAAACTAAACATTATAATTCCATAAAGAAAGGAATGAAAAAGCATGCCTGAAACTGCCATGACCTTCCAAGGGAGACTCCCATATACATGAAGTTGTCCATGATGCTGTACCTCTAAAAAAGTTCAGGTAGCATGCTCCAGGGATGTCATCCTCGCCACGTAAAGAGTCACTTACCCAAATCAAGCACATGGATATAAGGTAACTTGACATCTCACATGAACATGCTTGTTACCAGGTCAGTGTCTAATCAAATAGAAAGAAAGTTAACAGCCATACAGACTGTTCCAATAAAATAGTCATACATTTTCGCTCACATTTCCCTCCAAGTATATTCCTTTTAGGAGTATTTGCTGGAACATCTACAAAAGTGCAATACAGTAAATATCGGTGATACCAGGGCTCAAGTCCTGCGGGAACGTGTGAGAACGGAGTTCCTGCACTTTTTCCACAGCAGGAACGCAGTTCCCTTTGCAGGACTAGAGCAGCCGAGCCGCCCGAGCCAATCCTTCACTAAGCAGCAATGCCCAGCTCGAGTCTCTGTCAGGGGCAGGCAAACCTTAGTAATCCTTTATGTTACTGGCCACTTTCTGTATATGGATTCATCAGGTAGTGTGCGGATATTCCGTCACGTCCTCAATGCCGCAATGTCTCCTGGGCGCTTTTGTCATTGTTCCCAGGAGACATTGTGGAGGTCTGCTGCGAGTTATCGCGGGATTTAGAAAGAGCTTGCTTAAAACATGCGGTTTAGTAATTATGCATATGAGCGTATCATTTTTTATTTTTTTTGGTGGGGGAGTGGATCTTGGGTGGGAGTTCCCACACTTTTTTCCCCAGGACTTGACACCTGGGTGATACCCTGGGTTTATTGGATCTTCTATTGTAACAAATATATAGATCAATGTATACTGTATGCTCATATAGGTTAAAAGAGGACTAGTCACAGTATTGTTTATGATCTCATGCATCAGATCTTTCCCCCAGGACTTACCATGCCTTGCTCTGAACTGTGTCTCTGTGCGGAGGTGGCCATCTTGGTAGAGTTTTGCTTTTTCACGTCAGAGCCACCAGCAAGAACAGTGAGCAGCACAGTATTGACATTGTTATATTATATTTTAAATCTTCTGAGGCTAGCCGTCGGAGGCAGCTGTCCCTTCATTTCCACACTGCAGATATACAGCTTTGAGACTGTAAACACAGGAGTACCTAGACACACTCACATACCAGAAAATGCACTACTATTTTTTAGGAATAATTCAAGACAAATTGTACATTTTTTCAGGGAACACAGTTAACATTTCTAAATATTCCCTACAACATAGCACACTGTTTACTTTATCAGTTTAGTTTCACTTTAAAGCAGAGCTTTTTTTCTCAGAAAATAGGTGCAGGAACTCAACCACGATCCCGTTCAGATTTCACAAACAGTAGAAGGGTCTTAAAGGGGCATTAAATACCAGGATTGCACTACATACAGACTGCGGAGTTCAGGGGGTTACATACAGAGTGCAGAGCTGTCACTTGTAAACACAGAAACCGGACTTCTGTGTTTACAAGTGATTGTAGTGAGCAGGCACCAAAGGGTCTGAGCCAGAGGTGGTGGAACTGAGTTCCCCCAAGTTCCCCCTGAAAAAAAGTCCTGCTTTAAAGTGTTGCTAATCTCCATAATTTTTTTTAAATTAAAATAACATGTTATACTTACCTGCTCTGTGCAGTGTTATTGCACAGAGTGGCCCGGTCCTCCTTTTTTGTGGCCCCCCCACGGCAAACTTGGCTCCTCCTCTTCTTTTGAGGGACTACCATAGTCAGCCCCTGGCTATGGGGAGAAACGTAGTCCCCACGCTCCCGAACCTATGTATCTATGGAGCTAAATACGCTTTATTGACTTACACAGCGGGACCTAGTCCCACCCCCCACTTCCTACTTTTTGCATCTGATTGACAGCAGCAAGAACCAATGGCTCCTGCTGCTGCTTGAATGCTGTGTAAAGAGGAAGTAAGGGTAGAAAAGATTCAGCCCTGCCCAATGGTGCTCTCTTCTGATTTACCTTAATGCAAACAATGCATTAAAGGTAAAAAAACGTTTTTAGGTTTAGTAACACTTTAAGCTCTTTTGAGTAGTTGCCATAATCTTCTAAGGCAGCCATTCTCAACCAGGGTCCCTCCAGGGATTGCAGGGGGTTCCCTAAGCTGTGGCTTATTAAAATCCTATTTGATGGTGCCTGCATAGTTCCAGGTCCAACATCACTTGGCAGAGCCAAAAGCAAGACATCAAGATTTTTTTTACCTGACTGTAATGGTGATTTTCTGAAAACCACTGCAGGGGCATTCTTCCAACTGACTACCAATGTAAGGGGCATTTTCCCAATGACTCCCTAATAGACTAACCTTACAGCGGCTCCCTGAGGCCTGATAATTATTTTAAGGGCTCCCGCTGGAGTAAAAAGTTTGAGAAAGCCTGATCTAAGGTATTGCAAAGTTCAAAGGAGCAAGAGGATGGGCAAAGTTTTAAAAAGTAATATTTTAGGTGTGTAAAACAGATTTAAAGTTTTAGCCTTACAGAAGGGCCCCATTGATAGCCAGCTAATATTGACAATCAGGCACCAGGTACTTGTAGTCACCTCCAGGGGTACCCCTTTGTCAGAAAAGCATGCACCCACCCACTTTTGGGGCTGTAAGCATAGGACATTTATTTATTTGAGTTAGTCAATGCCTATACCTTTCCCCCTGCTTGCATCAGTTAAAATTGGGTTTAGCATTACTACAGTTCATTTATTTGTCATCCTATGGGTCAGTGCATTATCTAGTAGCGCATCTTTAAACATGTTCAATTGTTTGTTTATTGATTCATGCAATGCTTAACTGCATTGCCATCATACATCCTTTCAGTCTACAAATCAGTTGCTTGTCTACTATTTTCTGTGCATTATTATAGAGTGGTAGTATACTAACTTTTAAGTTACACAGATGAGTCAGTGAGGTCTGAGCAGCTTAAAAAGTTGTTGCAGAACAGAGAACCCGTCATATTCAGCAGCTATTGGGGGAGCCGCTGGACTGGTCAAGGACAGTCAAGTCAAGACTATGCCCACCCTTCCTGCTCCCCTCCTCCATCATAGAAGCTGTACTATAGCTTTCATCAATGAAAACCTCTCTATGAATGGAGGAAGCAGACCTTCCATTCATCCACCCATTCACCATTTATAAAGCTCTTTTCATTGATTGAAGCTATAGTACAATTTCTATGAATGGAAGAGGGGGCTAGAAAGGCAGTGCATAGTTGGCACTCCTGACAAGCTCTTATGAAATGTCTAGTTTCATGACCCCTTCAGCACTGAAAGATTACTGTTGTGGGGGTATGGGGGAGGGGCGAGGGCATAAGATTTCAACAACAGCCAGTGCCAGCACAAAGAACACTTCTCATTAAATATAACTTGAGCCCTTGTACTGATTTTTTTTTAATTTAAAGCAGAACTTCACTGAAAAGGGGAAGTCCTGCTCTTCCTCCTCCTTCAAATTTGGCCCTTTATGTTTTTTGGGTTGGATCGCTTTGGTGATACGAAAATAAGTTCAGCCTCCCTCATTCCCCCCAACCTTCTGGGACACAACACAAGTCCCAGAAGACTGCGGGACCAATCACAAAGAACAGGGCCGCTGTTAGAAATCATGGGGCCCCGTACAGCTTACCCGACAGGGCCCCCTTTAACCCCGCCCTCAACCCCACCCCAGGCTCCTCCCCTGACCAACCTCTGCAGATTTGTCACTGTTTAGGCTGGGTTCACACTACGGTTTTCCCGTCCGTCAGCCGCATACGATTTATATGAAAAAACGTATGCGGCTGAAACGGACGGGAACGTATGGCACCGCACATATGTGCGTTTTCCATTAACATTAATGTTAAAGGAAAACGTATGCGGTTGCCATACTGTTTTAAAAACGACCGCAAAACCGTGGTTGAACACGATTTGCAATGCATTCTCTATCTCTACGTTTTCCTGTCCGTGCCCGTACGTTTTCAATACTGAAATCGTATGCGGCTGACGGACGGGAAAACCGTAGTGTGAACCCAGCCTTACATATGCACGCATACTGTGTCCCAGGAACTAGATGCTGCTGCTTACATCTTTAATGGGACCCCTGATTGCATGGGACAGCTCAGTAAAGGTGACGGAGGAACGGTGGTGGAACCCCCTTCCACTGCCTGTAAAAGTAATGCAGGGACTTCTTAGCCACTAGGATTACTTTTACTCTGTGCAGACTAGTTGGGGCTAAAAAATTATATTTTGATCATTGCTGCGGCGATGACCAAGATATCACCCTTCTAATCCAGCAATGTACCAGTATGTTGCTGGACAGGAAGCTGTTAAAGGGGGTGGTTGGGGGGGGGGACATGTTTACTGCCCCCCCTCCCAAACACAAGTGTAGAGTAGCATCTCACTGCATCTTACAATTATTAGCATTATGAAAATTGCACAGGCAGCACAGTCAGCATGTGCTCTGTCACGGATCTCACAGTGTCACTTGGCTTTTGGGTGCTGACTTTGTTAACTTATGGCTGTATTGTGTGTTACAAACTATAACCCAGTACAGCCATAACAAGTCAGCACCAAACAACAATAGGACACACTAACAGATCATGACAGAACATATGCCGACTGTGCTGCCTGCGTGAGTATTACAATGCTGATAATTCTGACCTGCTATGCTGTGTGTAGCTTAAGTGAGACACAGTGAAGGATTCTATCTATTGTGCCACACTCACTGTGTGCAGTGCATGTGCAGCCACGCGTCGCTGTTCTCCATGTTCTTGCTATCTCTCATCCACTGAGCCGCCTGTCGCCTCGCCTGAGTCTCGGCATTCGGCACCTGAAAACGGGAGGCGGAGCTAAGCGAGGCTCGTATTATCACTCCGCCTGGGAAGGCAGTAGGCAGCGGCAGCCGGGACTAATTAGCTAGCAGAGCAAAGTGTGGCGCGGCTTTGTGTAAATGTGCCCGAAAAAGGAGAAATAGTCCAAACACTGCGCTCATCTCCTGGGCCCCTCTGTAGACCAGATGGGGCCCAGGAAAATGTTATTGCAACCCACCCTTCACTAAGCAAGTAGTAGCGGGGTATGGTTTAGAAATTTTTATATATGCATAAATTAACTGTTGCCCGGGCCCCCCTGTGGAGCTGATGGGGGCCGGGCCCGGTACAACAGGGCTGGCTGTACTGCCCTATCAGCGGCCCTGACAAAGAATTATCTCAGGTGTGGACAATTCTGGATCCCTGAACAGATGAGTGTCCTTATCTTAACATTTAGCAGCTACAGTATTTTTAGCTGCTGATTTTATATTTTTGGGGGGAGACTGGAGCTCCTCTTTAGCTAAACTTAGGCTTTGAATGCTTTGTGTATTTACTTTCCACTCAAGTACGTGCAACGCATTGTAAAAGCATAATTTTGTGCAAAGGTGGCAAGGGATATCCCCAGAACATTGGCCCAGATTCACAAAGGAGATACGACGGAGTATCTCAGAGTATCTATGCGACTGATTCAAAGAATCAGTTACGCATAGATAGCCCTAAGATCCGACAGGTGTAATTGTTTTACACTGTCGGATCTTAGGATGCAATACCGCGGCCGCCGCTGGGGGGAGTTTGCGTCGTAAACCAGCGTCAGGTATGCAAATTAGGAGTTACGGCGATCCACAACGGTTTTTCGCGTTCGCTACGTCGCCGCTAGTCTAGTTTCCCGTCGCAAAGTTAGTCGTCGTTTTTGGTGCCTTAACTTTACACAGCACACGTATGTGCTGTATAAAGTATGGCCGTCGTTCCCGCGTCGAAATTTTAAAATTCACATCGTTTGCGTAAGACGTCCGGGAATACGGAAGTATGCTACGCACGTCGCCGATCGAAAAAAATGACGTCACTTCGCGCAAAGCACGGCGGGAAATTCAAAAGGGAGCATGCGCAGTAGGTCCGGCGCGGGAGCGCGTCTAATTTAAATGGCACACGCCCCTTTGAATTACGCGGGCTTACGCCGGAGGCCGCCGGCGTAGGTTTTCATTGCAAGTGCTTTGTGAATCAGGCACTTGCGATGAAAACTTGCGGCGGTGTAACGTATCTACGATATGTTACGCCGCCGCAGTTCTACGTGAATCTGGCCCTTCCACTCACACACCAGGGGGTAACAGTAATGAAGACTGCTGATGCTGCACCCAATGAGGAGTGTCTATAATAAACTGTAAAAATTACTGGTAGAATTGCATTTTAAATTAACATTTGAAATCTACACTTTAATACTTGTATTTCCATATGTGAGTGAGTCTTTACCACACACACTGAGAGTGCAGAGAGACAGACAAGTTTGTGAACTTGCAATGCGCTTTTAATGTGCCCCCATTGTGCAGATGATAGTACAAGGAAATCAGTATGACCTTGACAGGAACGGATAACTCAGAGCTGCAGGCAATCTTACCCACAGGATTGGCTTCTCAATTCTAATGTCGCCGGAGGAGACGTGTAAAGGTTAAAACGTAAACTGACATTGAAACATAGAATCTGACAGCACATAACAGTTCTTGGCCCACCTAGTTCTCTTGGCCTCCGTGTTAGAAAACAAGCTTCTAGGCATTCGTTTGTTTCTGTATATCTTTGGTGGATTAGCATTACTGTCGTCATAATATAACCTTATTTCCTGCCCTCATAGACTGTATAGCTTGGGCTTAATTCTCAAGAGCCTAGTGCATACAGTATTTTTATTTATTTGTGCCTTAATTGCTTTGTTCTAATATCTAAAATGTATATTTCTAATCACTTCTTTACAGGAAGTGAAGGGAAATTAGGGACACATTATTTATAGCGCCAACAGTTTGTGCATCACTTTACAATGTAGAGAGGAGATAGCACAATTAGGCTTCATTTCCACTGGCGTTTTTACAGCCACTTTTCTGAGCGTTTTTTACAGCTTAAAAACGCCTGTCCATGTTATTCTATGGCATCATGCCCACATAGACGTTTTTGAGCTGCAAATGGCATAGGCGTTTTTGAGCTGTAAAAAAAACGCAGGACCAGGGCGTTCTGAAGCTCCAGAGTAGAGCTGTAAAAACGCCAGATGTTAAAAAATGCTCAATAACGCGCGAAAACTCTCAAAAACGCGCAAAAACGCTCAAAAACGCAATCGCGGCATTTTAAAAGCTGCAGCTCACAAAAAAAAATTTTTTTTTTTTTTTTTTTTTTTTTACAAAATAAACATGGACAGGCGTTTTTAAGCTGTAAAAAAGCCTAACAACAGTGGCTGTAAAAACGCCAGTGGAAATGAAGCCTTACAGTACAGCTCAATACAGAGTGCCCTGCTCGTGGAGCTTACATTCTAAAGGGGGGGGTGGTACAAAAGGTAATAGCTGCAGAGAATGATTTGATGGGGGTGGCTCGGGGACAGTTGTTAGGTGGGTGTGGGATAGGCTTCCCTGAATAAATGAGTTTTCAGGGTAGGGGCTGATCGGACATACCGGGACAGTGAGTTCCAGAGGATGGAAGAGGCTCTGGAGAAGTCCTGAAGGCGAGCATGGGAGGAGGTATCAAGGGAGCAGGAGGTCCTGGGAGGAGTGGAGGGGACGATTTGGGTGATATCTACAGATGAGGTTGGTGATGTAGATAGGGGCGATGTTTTGAATGGCTTTGTATGTTGTGGTTGGCATTTTGAAGTTTACACGGTGGGGTAGGGTAAACCAGTTTTAAATTGTCATACAAATATATATTTGAAATACATTTTTTTTGCCAATAACATGGTGTGGGTGGATTTCTGACAGTCACTCCCCCCCCCCCAGCCTGTTTCTTAGAATAAGAGGGAGGTGAAGCCTCCATTAATCTACATGAAATATCCCACCCTCATTGTGTTTAGCTGGCTAGTGGGCATTAAGGAGGAGGGAGGGGAATGTGCTGTCATTTACCACTGTGTATATGTCCACATGTGTGACTCTATAGTCACATGGGTTGCTCAGATGTGATAGGGAAGAAATGCACAGCATAGAAGCTCACTGAAAACTGAGCATGCACAGAGCTGCCACCACAGCTGTAAAATCCCTAGCTGAGTTGGGGATGTGGGCAGAAGGTTGAGATAGAGAACAGCAGGATAATTCAGGATTTTTGCGGAATACTGAAAACAAATCTTATAGTGACTGAGTATGAACAGCACACCATTTATTGATAGTTTTTATGATGTGGTTTAGGCTGCATTCACATCTAGACGGACGAAATCGCGGCGTTTTGTCGCCGCAAATCGCGGTAAAAATAGCGGCGTTTTGTACCGCGATTTGCGGCGACAAAACGCGGGTATTGTCCGCCTAGATGTGTCCCAAGATGACCCCCTCTATGGAGATGATTGCCATCTCCTAGCCGAACGCTCGAAGACGCCTGAAAAAAAGGTCCGGGACCTTTTTTCACGCCGCAGGCGACAGGCGTCCGGCGTTCGGCGTGGAGATGTGAACCATCTCCATAGAGGGACATGTATTTCCAGCCCTCTGGCGGCAGAGGCGTAGCGCTACAGGCGTAAAAACGCCTAGGTGTGAATGGGGTCTTAGTGACACTTTAACTATTCAGCTTTAAAGCAGTCATAGTGGCAGTAGTTCCACCCAAAAATGGAACTTCTGCTTTTCGGAACCCTCCCCCCCTCCGGTGTCATATTTGGCACCTTTCAGGGGGGAGGGGGGTGCAGAAACCTGTCTAAGTATGGAACCGGGTAGTGAGGCCGCAACGCTTCACTTCCTGATTCCCCTTACCCAGGATGGCGGCGGGGCAGCCGAGAGACAAGCGATTGCTCCTCTTATGCTGCCGACATCGCGGGTGCACTGGACAGGTAAGTGTTCATTTTTTTAAAGTCAGCAGCTGCAGTATTTGTAGCTGCTGGCTTTTAAAAAAAAAAGTTTTGGGTGGCCTCCGCTTTACCTTTCTTTTTTCACATTTGCACTTTTTTTCCCAATTTTCCTGTAAAGCAGAACTCTGGACAAATAGGAAAACACCCTTTACACCATCATATATTTTTTATATGTAGCACTACCCCCGGAGGAGCTGCTGGTTTGTTTTGGGTGGCACATTTACCTTGTGGCTCTCCGAATTCCAAGGGGTGTATGGTGCATATAGCAGTAGTAATAGAATGTTCGCAACAGGTGTCTTTTGCTGTACTCTTTATTACCCAGCCGGGTATAAACAATAAAACTTGTTGTGAAGAAGGTAGAGTTGAAAGGAGAAGAAGAATAGCAGATTCAGGCGTAGCAATAGGGAAAACAATCTTGCTCATCCTGTAACACTTCTTGCGCCACTCCTGCTTGAGTGGGAATAGCGTACAGTGGGTTACCGCGATATTGTGTCAATCTCGCTCCCTTTCTCGGCGAGATTGACCACCTACGAGCCTCATCGCGGGAGCCAGAGCCGAGCTGGCTTGCCACGATGGAGACAAAGCCGTCATAGAGGATGTAGGGGGTCCCCCTACAATCCATACCAGATCCGTATCCAAAGCACGCTGCCCGGCCGGCCAGGAAAGGAGTGGGGACGAGCGAGCGGCCCCCCCTCCTGAGCCGTACCAGGCCGCATGCCCTCAACATGGGGGGGGTTGGGTGCTCTGGGGCAGGGGGGCGCACTGCGGGGCCCCCCCACCCCAGAGCACCCTGTCCCCATGTTGATAAGGACAGGGCCTCTTCCCGACAACCCTGACCGTTGGTTGTCGGGGTCTGCGGGCGGGGGCTTATCGGAATCTGGGAGCCCCCTCAAATAAGGGGGCCCCCAGATACCGGCCCCCCACCCTAAGTGAATGGATATGGGGTACATCGTACCCCTACCCATTCACCTGGAGGCAAAGTGTAAAAGTAAAAAAACACACGACACAGGGTTTTTAAAATAATTTATTAGTCTGCTCCGGAGGCCCCCCTGTCTTCTTTAGCTCTTTTAGCAGGGGGGGCTTCTTCTTCCGCTCTCCGGGGGGTCTTCTGCTCACCGGGGGGTCTCCTCCGCTCTCGGGGGTCTTCTCCACTCTCCGGGGGGGGGGGGCTTCTCCCATCTTCGCCGCTCTCCGCTCCGACTCGGTGCACCCCGGTTCTTCTCTCCGCTCTCCGGCGCCTTCTCCTTCAGGGCTGGCCGCTGCTATCTTCGTGTGTTAGCTCAGTTACTAGCGGCAGCCAGCCCGGCTCTTGTGTGACGTCATCTTCTTCTCTTCTCTTCTTCTCACTTCTTCCGATGTTGACCCGACGCGTCTTCTCGCTGCAATGACAGGTGCGCGGTTTGCATCAGACTTATATAGGCCTCACAGTCCCATCATGCTCCGGTACCTACCCACGTGGGTAGGTATCACGTGGGTAGGTACCGGAGCATGATGGGACTGTGACGTCGTAGGTGGCCTATATAAGTCGGTGCGAGCCGCCGCACCTGGCATTGCAGCGGGAGGAAGCGATGTGTCATCACCTAAAGGAAAGAAGAAACGAAGACAGCAGAAGGCGACAGAAGAAGAAGCAAGAAGAAGACAGAAGAAAAAGCAAGAAGAATACAGAAGACAGAAGCACACCACCCCCCGCCGAAGACGTCGGAGGAAGCCCGCAGGGGGTGGGGGCTTTTATAAAAGCGACCCCCCCCCGGCGGCGGAAGAGAACCAGATGGCGGGAAGAAGAGCGGCCCCCACCGAAAGACGTCAAAGAAGCAAGCCCCCCCTCGTGAAAGAGCTAAAGAAGAGAGGGGGGGCCCCGGAGCAGACTAATAAAATATTTTAATACCCTGTGTTGTTTATTTACTTTTACACTTTGCTTGCAGGTGAATGGGTAGGGGTAAGGTGTACCCCATACTCATTCACTTAGGGTGGGGGCCGGTATCTGGGGGCCCCCTTATTAAAGGGGGCTCCCAAATTCCGATAAGCCTCCCGCCTGCAGACCCCGACAACCAACCACCAGGGTTGTCGGGAAGGGGCCCTGTCCTCATCAACATGGGGACAGGGTGCTCTGGGGTGGGGGGGCCCCGCATTGCGCCCCCCTGCCCCAGAGCACCTGAGCCCCCCATGTTGAGGGCATGCGGCCTGGTACGGCTCAGGAGGGGCGCTTACAACCCATACCAGACCTAAGGGCCCGGTATGCTCCTGAGGGGGGAACCCATGCCGGATTTTTATTTAAAATCCGGCGGGGAGTTCCCCCTCAGGATTCATACCAAACGCCGCCCACATGTAGAATTGGCGGGAATCCAAGTCGGATCCCCGTCGCTTCTATGACGCGCTCGCTGGAATGTGCTTTTACTATTCCAGCGAGTGCGAGATGTCGGCACCCTGTCGCCGAGAATCAGCGCGATGCTGTCATGCTAAAAACACATTCTCGGTGGCAGGCACTGTACCTGGACTCTGACCTGGCAGCCAGAGTATCGCTCGAACCTTTAAGGAAAAGTCTCTGCCACAGACCCTCCTGGAATGGACTCAAGGAGAAATCTCTGCCACAGGCCTTCCTGATTGTGGTTACGGAGATAAACCTCCTTGATATAATTATGCATGGATCTCCTTCAAGTTGCCTCCAACTGACAGGTGACCAGCCTCTCAGTGTCCGGATACCTCGATCCCCGTTAGTTTGTCGAGACCCTATTGGATCGCCAGCCTCTCATTGGCTCTCCTCAGATGGATTCCCCACCGAACAGCTATCTCGCTTGGGATCTTCAGGATTGGGAACCCAGTCGACCACTGTGCTCCCTGCCACAGCTCAAATGTTCCGGACCAACATGGTCCCGGAACCAAGAACACCGCGTGCCACGCACACCCCGGCCTGGTAGGCAATAACGCTGGGGTGCTGTGGTGCAGTCACCCTAAAGGTGGGTGCTGCACTTGAAGAAGAAGACCCAGAACCAATGGCGTCTGCCCCATAAATACCCTCCCCCAGCATGCATAGCAAGGCCCAACCCTCCTGATTGGCTGCTGGGGAAAGGTACCCAAATCTTGACTCCACTGCTGCCACCTACTGCACTGTGGTGGAAAGAGCACCCCAGCAACAACAGAATGAGCCCACAGCACAGCCAGGCTGAGACAGAGACCTAAGTTTGAACACATTAACTGGATCAGAGTTCAATTAACACTCTGATCTTCCTCTAAATTGAAATAGCCCCGGTACTTTAAAGTAACCAGGCGCTACATATATATATACAGTTATACACAGTATATATATGTAGCGCTACCCCCGCAGGAGCCATTGATTGTTTTGGGATCTACTCTCTTTGGCTCACCCCTATTTAACTGACTCGAACCCTCCCTTGACACATCAGAAGTCTGGTGGGTAAGGTATTGTGACCTCTGCTGGGCTGGGGTCACAATAGCAGGCACATAACATGCAGTGATGATATGACAATAATATTACCTGCTTTTATGGATGGTCCCTCCAGACGAGAAAATACACTTCACACAATAAATATATTTAAATCAGAAAGGGTAAGTTTACTTTGTGTGAACTTAAAGAAACACACATATAGTTGAATCACAAATAAACAACTGTTAGGTAAAGGCTCACTATGATTCTGCAAGGGCCCTTACAAGGAATCAGCAATTAACATCAATGAAAATACCTAAGCTAAGAATGGTACCATTCACTCACTTAAACTAAGGTAGGCAGTCTATGCTCGTGAGCACCCTCTAGCGGGCAGTCCTGCAGAACAGTTAAAGTCCACGTTGCGGCCGGTCGGTGCAAGTTAAATTTATAATCCACAAGTGGTGAACGATAAGAGGAAGTTAACCAAACAGAGTATTTTAGATGGCAAACGTTGGTGAACTGATCGCTTGTCAGCGTCAGTCACTTCTGCATAACACTATCAAACAGTAAAGGGACCTCTAAGTTTTAACTGAAGGCCCAACATGTGTCTTCTGTCTGTGAGGAGGCACTAGAGTGTCTGTCTAGAATGAGAAGTTTTAGCTGAGCGTGTGCTCTCTCACCCGACAGGCCTTGTCCGCCTGAGTTCTCCTCAGAAGGCGCGTTGGTAAATAGCTGTTCCACAGCACAAGTATCCCGGACGAGGGTGCTCCACTGTTTCAGTTGTCAGCTGGGCTGCCTCTTCAATCTCCGGGAACACGGGCTGGATACTGGAGTCTTGCTTCCTTATGGATGGCTGGTCTCTCGGTGGGTTTAGGCCCAGGCTTCTGGCCTAGCAGCACGGCTGTGCTGTGTCAGCAGCTCCGCTTAGGAGAAGATAGCAGGTCCTGAGAGAGCGAGAGCAGCCACTCCCTTTTCTTAAGTAACCTCCCCCATAAGTCTGTGCGGAGGTGTCACATGGTCAAATGATGCAGGGCATTGTGCGAAATGTAGTCTGTTTCTCCTAAGGCCCCGTACACACCATAGAATCCATCCGCAGATAAATCCCAGCAAATGGGTTTCAGCGGATAGATCCTATGGTGTGTACACGCCAGCGGATCTGTTTCCGCGGATATATCTCCCCTGGGATGGATTCCAGCAGATCGAATATTTGCTGACATGCAGAACATATCCATCTGCTGGAGTCCATCCCAACGGATGGATCCGCTGGTCTGTACAGACTCACCGGATCCATCCGTCCGAAGGGATCCCCCGCATGCGTCGTAATGATTCGACGCATGCGTGGAATTCCTTATATGACAGCGTCGCGCACGTTGCCGCGTCATCATCGCGGCGACGGCGCGACACGTCATCGCCAGAGGATTTCAGCGTGGATTTCAATGCGATGGTGTGTACACTCCATCGCATGAAAATCCGCCGAAATCCTCGAGAGGATTTATCCGCGGAAACGGTCCGCTGGACCGTATTCGCGGATAAATTCTCTCGTGTGTATGGGGCCTAAGAGTCAATGGAGTCCATATCTCCGGCTACTTGAAGTCCCACAATGCATAACTTCTTAAGGGTATCTTACATATTTACAAGCGTGAATAAAGTCCCAGCGGGGATGGCCTGTCATTAGACTCTGACAGGATGACCCTGCTACATATATATATATATATATATATATATATATATATATATATATATATATATATTTTAAGATAGTATAACTAACTTAATTGAGAATTGATTTTAGAATGAATCTTATATTAGCATCCTATATTCTGCACCTACACTGAAGCCTCGTACACACACTTGGTTCACTCAGCAAGAACCAGCAAGAAAACTGCTGGCATAGCTTTCTTGCCGAGTATACCGAGTGTGTTCAAGGCTTTCAGGTTTCTCGACAAGAAAACTGCCCAGAATCTAGATGAGAAAAATAGAGAACATGTTTTATATTTTTCTCGTTGTGAGATTCTCTGCAGTTTTCCTGCTGAGAAA
Source organism: Rana temporaria (assembly GCF_905171775.1). Taxonomy (NCBI): domain Eukaryota; kingdom Metazoa; phylum Chordata; class Amphibia; order Anura; family Ranidae; genus Rana; species Rana temporaria. The sequence continues at coordinate 136,032,740 of NC_053494.1, read as the reverse complement.
CCCGAAAGTGTGTATACTTACCTATCGCGGTGGAAACCCGCGCATTCTCGAAATGACTTTTACGCATGCGCGGTAGCTTCCTAGGCAAAGGTAGGGTGCAGAAAGATGGCGGTGACGGCATCGAATGTGATGAGCGCATGCTCGTCGTACGCGATGACGTCACCGCGTTTTTGCCTTTCAAGAGAACCGTGGTTATTTTGAAAAGAGTGTCTGTACACTCGGGCGGCAAGAGATTCTTGCCAAGAATCTCGCCAGGGAAAACAACATTGTTTTCCCGATGAGATTCTGGCCCATGTGTACAGGGCTTAAGGCTGGATTCACACCTATGCAGTTTTAGTACTTTTTGCATTTTGCAGATTTGCTCTACAGTCCATTTAACATGGTTTCCTATGGAACAAGTTCTGTAGTGCAAATCTGCAAAAAGCACAAAAAATGCATAGGTGTGAATCCAGCCTAAAATAGGGAGGTCCAATACAGTGTTGTAAGCCAAAAGCCCTGTACACACGACAGGGATTATAGTCCGTTGGGAATTCCAACGGGAAAACCGAGAACCTGCTCAGCAAGTTTCCCCACGGCTGGTACACACGGCCGGGATTCCCGTCAGGAAAACTGCGGGTGAGCTTTGGCTGGGAATCCCGGCCATGTGTATGCTCCCTCGCAGTGTTTCCCCATAGGAAAACTGCCGGGTTTAAAACCACCGGAGAATCCTGGCGGGAAAATAGATAGCAGGTTCTCTATTTTCCCGCAGGGATTCCTGGCAATTTTCTTGTCGGGAAAACTGTGAGGAAGCATACACACGGCTGGGATTCCCGGCCAAAAGCTCTCCCCGCAGTTTTCCTGACGGGAATCCCGGCCTTGTGTACGAGGCTTCACACAGGGGAATACACAGGGACATGTGCAATGGGAATATTGCTTGTTGCTCTATTGCTCTCAGCCTCTTTCAATACTCCAACCTCGCGGGACATGTAACTGAGATTGTAGCATCTGACTGAAGATATGGTTTTGTTATTTAAATGAACCTGTGTGCAGCCCTATTTATGCCAACTGAGTAAAAGTACTTCTAAAAATATTTTAGATCAGGGTATGTTGTACCTACCAGAAGTACATTTTGACCTTCTTCACAAGTTCACATTGTAATTTCACGCTCCAATGTGGAGATCAGAGTTACAAGAGCAGCAGGGAAGAAGGTACTCGAAAAGGAACATCAATTCACTCTGCAGGAAACGCAGAAGATGCAGAGAGGTCTCTTCGTTCCTTTGAATTCTTTACACAAAGGAATCTATTACTAGATGATTGGATAAATGGGAGATGGAGCTCTGGGAGCTGATATTGTGATGAGGTTCAATTTTCTAAGAGGAGCACAAATGCAACTTGTTTACTGCCAAAGAGGTCAAGTGGGCACAGAAGAAAGACACACGGGCAACTGTTTATAGCAAATAACATCTCATGGCCTAATAAATATATGAGTGCTATATGGGTTTATGACAAAGAATACATCAATAACTGCATTGTTCAATTAGATAACCACTTTGGCTCTTAAAGTAACATTAACAATATCCTTATTCTCCAAATATAATCCATACACATCCAATACCTAATGGACCTGTAATTGGTCATGTGCGATGCTCTATGCACACTACAACTCTTCATATGAAAGTGCTACATTTAAATATGTATTTAGGTTGTTTGTTACCAGCAGAGTGTGTCAGCTGCTTTTGTTCATTATTTTTTTATTTTACATTGTGAGCACAGGTTGAATTGATAGATATAAGAATTAATTTTTAATGTATTGTTGGGCGTTTTTTTTTTTTAATCTTAACAACTCCTTTAATCTTTATTATTAAAGGAGCATGTCAGTTTTTTCTTTGGAGTCACTTCCTGCTTCTTCCTCTGGTTTTTCCATTGTTTTCTAGGTGCATTAGTGCAGAGAATTTTCAAAATGCAAAATGCTAAATATGTTTTCCATTACAGACATAACCATGTTTCTGGCCATTGTAATCCTAAATCAAAGGAGACAAATTAGGCCCCGTACAGACGAGCAAACATGTACGATGAAACCGGTCCGCCGGACCGTTTTCAGCGTACATGTCTGCCAGGAGATTTCTGTATGATGGCTGTACTCACCATCATACAGAAATCCGCGCGTACTCGATACGCGGCGACGAGGCCATGCCGTCGCCGCGACGATGACGCGGCGACGTGCGCGGCCCTGGCAGTTCAATGCTTCCACGCATGCGTCTAAGTCATTCGACGCATGCGAGGGATGGCGGCCGCTCGGACATGTACGGTAGGTCTGTACAGACAACCGAACATGTCCGACGGACAGGATTCCAGCGGGCATGTTTCTAAACATGTTTAGAAATATTTGCCCGCTCGAAAAAGGCCCGGCGGGCAAATGTACGGTGGAATCCTGTCCGCTCGGCTGTACAGACGACCGAACATGTCTGCTGAAACTGGTCCGCGGACCAGTTTCAGCAGACATGTTCGGTCGTCTGTATGGGGCCTTAGATGTAGCGGTACCCCTCGTAAGGGCTGTTGGATATTGTGTTCCACCTGTCACCCTGCCCAGCCAGGAAATTCACTTCCCAGTCACTCTTGAGACAATGAACAGTCCCTATGTTTGTTTTGTATTTTTATTGAGGGATTATGAACTTGGATAGGGTAAGGGAAATTATGGGATGCCCAGAATCAACAATAGAATCAACAGGATGATCAGTTGGAACTTCTATATACACTTCTAGAGCTCCAGTCTCCTCAAGCACAACGCTTATTTGTAGACTGTCTCTCTCTCTCCTGTACAATACTTGATTCCAGGCACAGCTAGCACATGGTAGGCCCAACTCTGATGCTGTCAGGCCTTAGCAATTGCCATTTGCAGGCAGGGACTGTGGGGGCCCCTTTGGTGTAGCAACAAAATAGTGAAAGGAAAGTCCTTTAGTGTTAGCTGTCCTATGGTGGACTACTGCACCCAGTCAGTCCTCTTCAGGCCCTGCCAGCCCTCCTGACTGCAGCTCCCCAACTCCACTGTCCATGACATCGCAGTCTCTCCTGCTGGCTCTACATCCATCTCAGACTGCACACTCCCAGTCCACTCTGACATGCCTCCCCAGCTTTTCCAACGGTGCCTGTACCTCACCAGACCTCCTGGCTGCACACCGGTGGAGCCCTCCTGGAGACTTGCACCCGGCAACATTAGCTCCCGTTTTCTTTCTCAGTTCCTCTCTGTGCGTTCTGTCCAGATCCCTCTTTGTTTCTCAGCAAGACTCCGACTTGCACTCCAACCCCTCAGGTCTAAGGCCCCCCCCCCCCAACTGAGGAGTACCAGGGCTCAAGTCCTGCGGGAACGCGTGGGAACGGAGTCCCTGCACTTTTTTCACAGCAGGAACGCAGTTCCCTTTGCAGGACTAGAGCAGCCGAGCCACCCGAGCCAACCCTTCTCTAAGCGGTGATGCCCAGCTCGAGTCACTGTCAGGGGCAGGCGAACCTTAGTAATCCTTTATATTACTGGCTGCTTCCTGTATATGGATTCATTGGGTAGTGTGCGGGTATTACGTCACTTCCTCGAGGCCGCAATGTCTCCTGGGAGCTTTTGTCATTGTTCCCAGGAGACAATGCGGAGGTCTGCCGCAAGTTATCGCGGGATTTAGAAAGAACTTGCTTAAAAAAAAACATGCGGTTTAGTAATTATGCATATGAGCGTATCATTTTTTATTTTTTTTTGGTGGGGGAGTGGATCTTGGGTGGGAGTTTCCACACTTTTTTCCCCGGGACTTGAGCCCTGAGGAGTACCTCAAAGGCCCTGACAATCTAGTGCTCCATCTCCAGGTTATTCCACCCGACAACTCCTTCCCAGCTGGGCTAACCCTTGGTATATCAAGGAGGCCTGCCCCCTGACAATCCTAGTTGGGGATTGGTCAGGGCTCCCTGAGACACCTTCAGACAGCTCCACCTCTCTTCCTCTCCTCCCTTCTAGAATCCTCTAAAAGCCAGAGGGAGGTAACCCGAAAGATGATACTATTTGTGAGTCACCAGCCTACATTGAGCAACTCCCAGCCCACACAGATCAAAACAATATTTTAGCCATATAGCCATGGTGTCATGGATATGCAATAAAGTCTGGCAGTTTACCTGTCTCATGTGTTCATTAGAGGCCTGACCCTCTTTCTGGCTGTCTTTTATCACCTTCCTTCCTGTATGGCTCCACCCCAGGCCATCCCAGGAAGCCTATATTAACCACTGCACTGCTAGTCTGCTTTGCTGTTCAACCGTGTTGTTAGCTTTAGTTCCTGTCTGCAGTGTGCTACGTTTACCTTCCTGTGTATCGTTTTTGGCTCGTCCCTGACTTCTCCTGTTTGCCTGTGACCCTGACCTTTTGCCTGTCCTTCGGTTACCCTTGTCTGCCTGTTGCCCTGACCTCGGCTTACCCATCACTATCGATTGTCCTGGTTGCTGCTTCCCCTCTCTCCCTGCGGAGCGTGACCTTGGGGACCCCAGGGGTCGCGACCTGAATCCAGCTGCGGCGAAGGCCATCCTCACCACTAGAGGCTCTGGTGAATACAAAGCTGGGTCTTAGACTCCGCGCCCTGGGGAATCTTGGGCTCACACTTCCTCTCTGATCGCAGCAGTCGGCCATAGGGTTCACTACCCTGTGGTGCATCCCTGACCCCAACGGGGTGCACTTGTCACCTGGCCACAGGTGACCTGACACATGGCTTATAGCCAGGCCTGATTAAATGTACCTGCACATACAAAAAACCTTCTTTTAGCACCTGACTAAAATAGAGGGTGCTACATAGATGTTACTATTTTTTCTCCCCCTTACACGTATTGCAGTGCAAAAACATGCATGCTGCTGTAGTTTTATAGAAAGCACTGGAACTGAACACAGTGGTGTAAATTAGGGTGATTTGAAAACATTGCTCACCCGGATAGTCACCTCTCACATGGCATAGCAGCCGGGATGATGCACGAACCACTGTCCAGACGGTCTCTGCCACAGACCTCTTGGAAATGAACTTGGTCTCTGCCACAGACCTTTGAATGCATTTGGATGCGTCCAGGAATCCTCTGCCACAGGATTTTAAAGCCCCGAACCTCCAGCCGTGCATAAGAAGAGCCTTTAAGCCGATACCGGGAGACTGCAAGGGTTTCAATATAGTGGATCCCTCTTTAATTCGGTCACCAGGCCTCACCCAAGACGCTAGCACTTTGTCGGTCTCCTCCAGGGCAGGTCCTCCCCCGGTTTCCTTCATTAAGACAGCTTCCTCCCTTGTGGACAGACAGCTTGGCATCCCCTTTCAGGATTGCAGGCCCCAGCCTACTAAACAGCGAAGCAGCTCCAGGCCAACATGATCCCGAAGCTGGGCTCAGACACACGCACACTTCGCGCCAGGAGGGCCACAAGGCGAAGGACCCCAGAAAATGACATCTGCACCTTAAGTATCCCCTCCCAGCATGCACAGCGGGGTCACCACTCCTGTGTTGTGACCTGTGCTGACCCTTTCCCCTGTGTTGACCCTTCCCCCTCTGTTGTGATCTGTGCTGATCCCTTTCCCCTCTGTGGTGATCTGTGCTGACCCTTCCCCCTATGTTGTGATCTGTGCAGACCCTTATCCCTGTGTTGTGATCTGTGCTGACCCTTCCCCCTGTGGTGTGGTCTGTGCTGATCCTTATCCTTGTGTTGACCCTTGCCCCTGTGTTGTGATCTGTGATGACCCTTATCCCTGTGTTGTGATCTGTGCTGACCCTTCCCCCTGTGTTGTGATCTGTGCTGACCCTTACCCCTGCGTTGTGATCTGTGCTGACCATTACCCCTGTGTTGTGATCTGTACTTACTCTTCCACCTGTGTTGTGATCTGTGCTCACCCTTCCACCTGTGTTGACCCTTCCCTTTGCCCTTTGTTGTGATCTATGTTGACCCTTCCCCCTGTGTTGTGATCTGTGCTGACCCTTACCCCTGCGTTGTGATCTGTGCTGACCCTTACCCCTGTGTTGTGATCTGTGCTGACTCTTCCCCCTGTGTTGTGATCTGTACTCACTCTTCCACCTGTGTTGTGATCTGTACTCACTCTTCCACCTGTGTTGGGATCTGTGCTCACCCTTCCACCTGTGTTGACCCTTCCCTTTGCCCTTTGTTGTGATCTATGTTGACCCTTCCCCCTATGTTGTGATCTGTGCTGACCCTTATCCCTGTGTTGACCCTTCCCCCTGTGTTGACCCTTCCCCCTGTGTTGTGATCTGTGCTGACCATTATCCCTGTGTTGTGATCTGTGCTGACCATTATCCCTGTGTTGTGATCTGTGCTGACCATTATCCCTGTGTTGTGATCTGTGCTGACCATTATCCCTGTGTTGTGATCTGTGCTGACCCTTCTACCTGTGTTGTGATCTGTGCTGACCCTTCTCCCTGTGTTGTGATCTGTGCTGACCCTTCTCCCTGTGTTGTGATCTGTGCCGACCCTTATCCGTGTTGTGATCTGTGCTGACACTTCCCCCTATGTTGTGATCTGTGCTGATCCTTCCCCATGTGTTGACTCTTGCCCCTGTGTTGTGATCTGTGCTGAACCTTCCCCCTGTGTTGTGATATGTGCTGACCCTTACCCCTGTGTTGTGATCTGTGCTGACCCTTACCCCTGTGTTGTGATCTGTGCTGACCCTTCCCCCTGTGTTGACTCTTGCCCCTGTGTTGTGATCTGTGATGACCCTTATCCCTGTGTTGTGATCTGTGCTGACCCTTCCCCCTGTGTTGTGATATGTGCTGACCCTTACCCCTGTGTTGTGATCTGTGCTGACCCTTACCCCTGTGTTGTGATCTGTGCTGACCCTTTCCCCTGTGTTGTGATCTGTGATCACTCTTCCACCTGTGTTGTGATCTGTGCTCACCCTTCCACCTGTGTTAACCCTTTCCCCTATGTTGTGATCTGTGCTGACCCTTACCCCTGTGTTGACCCTTCCCCCTGTGTTGACCCTTTCCCCCTGTGTTGTGATCTGTGCTAATCATTATCCCTGTGTTGTGATCTGTGCTGACCATTAACCCTGTGTTGTGATCTGTGCTGATCCATTCCCCTGTGTTGTGATCTGTGCTGACCATTATCCCTGTGTTGTGATCTGTGCTGACCCTTCCCCCTGTGTTGTGATCTGTGCTGACCATTATCCATGTGTTGTGATCTGTGATGACCCTTATCCCTGTGTTGACCCTTGCCCCTGTGTTGTAATCTGTGATGACCCTTATCCCTGTGTTGTGATCTGTGCTGACCCTTCGCCCACTGTTGTGATCTGTGCTGACCCTTCCCCCTATGTTGTGATCTGTGCTGACCCTTCCCCCTGTGTTGTGATCTGTGCTGACCCTTCCCCATGTGTTTACCCTTCCCCTCTGTTGTGATCTGTGCTGACCCTTTCCCTATGTTGTGATCTGTGCTGATCCTTATCCCTGTGTTGTGATCTGTGCTGACCCTTATCCGTGTTGTGATCTGTGCTGACCCTTATCCCTGTGTTGTGATCTGTGCTGACACTTCCCCCTATGTTGTAATCTGTGCTCACCCTTCGCCCTGTGTTGTGACCTGTGCTGACCCTTCCCCCTGTGTTGATCCTTCCCCCTGTGTTGTGATTTGTGTTGACCCTTCCCCCTGTGTTGTGATCTGTGTTGACCCTCCCCCTGTGTTGACCCTTCCCCCTGTGTTGTGATCTGTGTTGACCATTCCCCCTGTGTTGTGATCTGTGTTGACCCTTCCCCCTGTGTTGTGATCTGTGTTGACCCTTCCCCCTGTGTTGACCCTTCCCCTTGTGTTGTGATCTGTGCTGACCCTTATCCCTGTGCTGAATAATTGCACTTGTGAGCAGTGCTGTCAATCAGCACTATTTATCTCTTCTTCTCCAGCAGAGCTGCGTTGTTGGACAGGAGTTAGGAGAATGGGGCATTCTGTTGATCATGTTGGCTTGAGTGTCACTATTGGAAGATTTCCCCTCTATTATTGTTATGGGGACAACCCAAAAGTTGTAATTTTCTTTCACTTTTAATGGCAAAGGTAAACATAACAAACATGAGCAAATGATTCCGGATGGCTACACTTCAAAAAATCCTTTTTATTGAAGCTCATGCGACAGGTGGTTAACAAATGGAGCAAGGGACAAGGAGGTAGGCGCATTTAGCACAAATATTAGCTGTGTAAAAATACTGGGTGCTGCTATGTACTGCAGGATATCAAGGTCACAAAAAATAGCTATGCTTACTCAAACCACTCAATGTGTATAACAAAAAAAAAAAGGGAGAGAAAAATCTAAAGTTAAAATACAGTATAACAAACTGTAACATGATCACAAGTACCAGAGAGCTGCAACCATTTTCTAGTGAACTCAAACCACAAAAAAAGCAATATTGTGAGAAAGAATGGTGCGCTTGTTTTGTAAAAACTTTAAACATATATGTAGCTCTAGTAAAAAATTCCAAAAGGAAAACACTGTGCTAGATATAAAGGTGAATACAGGTATGATATAAAATTAAATGAAATAATGTGTGGTTGAGCTGCCAGTACCAAAAATTGGTGATACAAAAATTAATAAAACATGTGAAATATGGGGTACAGCACTCATGTGAATTGAAAATAGATCCTAATGATGGATCAATCAGGATTAAACCATGATGGCTGGTAAATAATATGTAAAATCACAACAATACAAGTGAAAAGTCTCTGCCACAGACTTGATGAATGCAGTCGAGTCGTTGCACAGTCCTCTGCCACAGGACCGTGTAACCACACACATGCTCTGCAAAGTTCCAAAGACACAGCTACACAGTACCAGGATCTTTCAGCCGGCAGTACTGTGAGGTAGATTGGCCAGGATGCGTCCTCCAATTGAGTCCTCAATTGCTTGGCCTCTTCCCACAGGTACGACAGCACAGGACCATCCCTGGACCAGTAGACCCCAGAAACTCCTGGGCCTACTCTCAGTAAACAGAGCCTCGGGCCAGCAGGACCCGAGGCTGAAGAACTGCTAACACATCCCTGAGGTCAGGATCGGAAGCCCCTGCCAGAACGGTGTCTGTTCCTTAAGTACCGTCTCCAAGAATGCACAGTGGCGGGGACCACGCCCACTGGGCTGCTTCTGAGAGAAGAATACTCAATACACCCAGCACGCATTTCCAACCTTGTCTCGTGGTGACAGCGACACCCACAGCCAAGTGGAAAATGTGCAACACAGCTGAACTGGAACAGAAACCAATAATTTGACATAATCATTCCAAGATAAACTACAGCTCAGATAACTTAAATTTACAAATAGTGCCTACCCAACAGGAGCAGGGCGCTACACAGTCATAACATTATATATTGTACATACATCATAAATAGTGAAAATAAGGCTTATATGATCAAGTCCAATTTAGGTGTGTAAATCACCCAGAAATGTGCTCAAAAACCCAACCATGAGTCGAATTTGCAAATACAGGTGCTCAACCCAACACTATTACTAAAAAGATATCTTCAAAAGAGTTCATATGATGATAAACCAGTAAATTGCAACTGCCATCTTTAGGTTAAATGGCCGCTCATCTTAGGGACTGACCAAAAGGTCAAGTTCCGTTTAAAGTGGACAATATGATCTTCAGATCCTTAATACTTCCATTAAGAAAACTCTCCTTCTCCAGATCCACACTTCACTCCACCAATCTCTCTGCAGGGTTTACACTGGATCCTTGCCTCCCATCTCAGGTATCACTCAGAATATACAGAACATTTGCTCTGAAATGTAATCGTAATAAATTCGATATCTCTCAATCCCGCCTCATGTTTCCCCAAGGCCACATGTGGGCTCCTGAGCTCAGGCTAGGCCGCAGCTGGACATGGAGCAGGCCACAGCCTGTGTACGGACACAGCGACACCTACTGGCCACCTACAGGTACCAGACAGGCTGGCATACAAGCGGTTTCAATAAAAACTGGTCAATGTCGGCCGACATTCGGCCCGTGTGTATGGGGCTTAAGTGCTATATTTGCACAAAACGCATCTACTTCCTTGCCCTCTTCTCCATCTGTTAACCAACTGTCACATGAGCTTCAATAAAAAAGAGGATTTTTGGAAGTGCAGATGTCTGGAATCATTTGCTTTATGATACACAGCATGTGAGCAGGGCTAGCACCCAAATAGTGTGTGTGGGAATTAACTGGAGAATCACTCACCTGGAGGTTGAATCTCACAAAGGCTGGGTTCACACTTGTCCGACAAACGCTCCTACATTGGGAGCTCATGTAGCATGACGTGTGAAAATCAATGTTTCCCTATGAGAGCCGTCTTAACTGGTCCTACACAAGTTGGTCCGACTTTGAAAATGCCCCCTGTACTACTTTGGTCCTACATTGATCCTACTTCAGCCCATTGAATATCATTGAAGTCGGACCAAAGTAGGAGCCTTGTCCTAACCATCCGACTTTTGACATCCGACATGTGATTACAGCAGCAGTAAAAGGAATTTATCTTATTCTGGGATTGTTTTGATTGGTCAAAGAACAAGTCAGACTATCACAAAGTCGGATCAAAGTAGTATCCTGTTCATGAAAGTAGGATGGATGTAGGACCAATGTAGGATCAATGTAGGACCAATGTAGGACCGATGTAGCAGTGCAAAGTAGGATGAAAGTTGTGTAGTATAGTGTGAACCCAGCCTTCTGGGGAAACAGACAGCAATAAAAACCTGACAGGTGTTCTAACCGCTCTCCATTCTATCCAAAGCTAAAAAAAAACTTGCCTTCAGTTTTTAAGTTTACGCTAGAATTTTTTTTTGTATATATGAAGTTTTAATGTTTCATTTAATTTTCTATGAAAGAAAAAAAGGTTTTTGTACTTCACTGTTTGCATTTTTTTTTATTTTTAACATACAGTATAAGTTGTTGAAACACAAAGCAATAAAGTGTATTTTTAGTTTGGTCAAAAAGACTTTTGAAGAAGTCATCTAGAAAGGACTTTCAGTGAATCAGTTTGCTGGCTGCAAACCTCGGATATTCATGGACACTAAAGTGTAAAATTCTTTGAGAAGACTCCACGGTCGGAAGAGTTTGAAGCAAACAGCTTATGCCTTTTTGCTACATAATCAGTTAATTTCAGCTAATGTTGTTTATAACCAACTAAACACAACACTTCTCTAAAGCCCTGTACACACGATCTGTTTGTCCGATGAAAACAGACCGATGGACTGTTTTAATTGGACAAACCGATCGTGTGTGGGCCCCATTGGTCTTTTTTCCATCGGTAAAAAAAAAAATAGAACATGTTTTAAATTTTTCCTATGGATAAAAAACACAACACTTCTCTAAAGCCCTGTACACACGATCTGTTTGTCCGATGAAAACAGACCGATGGACTGTTTTCATTGGACAAACCGATCGTGTGTGGGCTCCATCAGTCTTTTTTCCATCGTTAAAAAAAAAATAGAACATGTTTTAAATTTTTCCTATGGATAAAAAACCGATAGAACAATCCGATCCTCTGTGTGGAACTCCATCGGAGAAAAATCCATGCATGCTCAGAATCAAGTCGACGCATGCTCAGAAGCATTGAACTTAATTTTTTTTCGTCTCACCGTAGTGTTGTACGTCACCGCGTTTTGGCATGGTCAGATTTTTGACCGATGGTGTGTAAGCAAGACTAATGAAAGTCAGCTTCATCGGACATCCGACAAAAAAATCCATCGGCTTAGATTCCATCAGATATTCGTTCGTGTGTACAAGGCGTAAATTAATATTTTATTTGGGAGCACCTCCAACCTTTCATGTGTACTATTGCTTAGATAAGCATAGTATTTTTTGTATTTTGCTGTGCAATAAAGCAGAAAATGAATTGAGCATTTATGTGAGTCAATGTCAGACACAGGAAACCAAGCTCAGACAATGGCAATCTGTGGTTTTTGCTATCTGATATTGTAAGACCAAATACATTTATACAACATGACTTTACTGATGCCGGGTACACCACAGGGGAAATGTTTTGATCTCCTATGCAGAATATGTAATTATATGTCATTATTCCAGGAACATATACGGTGAAACCTTGGATTGCGAAGTAACGTGGTTAACGAGCGTTTCGCAATACGAGCACTGTTTTTTTGAAAATCCTGACTCGGTTTGTGAGTGTTGTCTCCCAAGCGGGATTCAAGCCACAGCGGTGTGCAGTATCGCATTTGGCCTGAGATGCGAAGCCGATCGGAGCTGTTTGGAAATACTCAGTTCCAAGGTTTTACATGTTCAGCCGAGCTGTCCCCGAGCCTTTCCTAGTTTTTCAAAGGCTCTCCTGCACCCCCCCATGCCATTGAAGTCAATGCGGAACAAATTATTTTTGGTTCCATTGACTTCTATAGGGAAACTCGCTTTGATATGCGAGTGCTTTGGATTACGAGCATTCTCTTGGAACTGATTATGCTCGTAATCCAAGGTTCCCCTGTACACATAACTGAAAATGAGTGCTGTGTTGACCATTGAGCAAAAAAAAAAGAAAGTTTGTTAGTCTTAAAAAATATTGTTGATGTGATACCAAAAATTACTAAAAATGGACATATCAATAACTGTCCTCGGCTCATTCATTGGATGATTGATAGCAGCGTAGACATTGGCTCCCGCTGCTGTCAATCGAACCAATGACGAGGCGCGCCAGGGGGCGGGGCCGAGTGATACATTCGGCGGCAATAGCTGCCGGCTATATCACAGGAGCACACCCGTAAGCTAACCCCCTTGGGAGAGAGATTCCCATGAAGGAGGTTAGCTGATGTGGGGAGGAGCATATATTTTAACCTTTACAACCCCTTTAAACATGTATTGCAGTATGTGTGAACTAAAAATCCCTGTTTTTCACTGAAAAGTTTGCTAGAAAGGGTATATAGCAGTGTTCAGAGGGATATACAAAATGTCTAGTGTATAGGATGAGTGGTACAAAGTGTGAGAATGATAGTATCAGTCTAAGGCCAGCAGGGGAAAATAATTTCCTCAGTCATCCTTTAATCGAAGGATGATGGACGGGAAGGTGGCAACAGGACCACTCATGAAGCAAATTTCAGCTGGTTCATCTGAAACTGGACAGAATTCTCATAGTGTAAGGCCAGCTTTACTTTATAGCAAAAGGTGTGAGGCAGCATTCCTGATCTGTTAGAGAACCACAGATGCTATGAACAGCATGTGAGTTGCGCAGGAACCGCACCACATTCCTGTTCAATTCACATGCGATTCATTCAGATTGCATCACAACAAAGATGCGCATGAAGTAATTTTGGAACCACACTGCAACCAGATTGCATGGTCATTTTGTGCCGGCAAACGCACTGTGTTTGCAACCCATGTTTGGGGTGTCATTAATATTGTATTGACACATGCTGCGGATCGCAAGAGCAGTGCTATGTTAATGCAGTATGGGAATGGTGCACAGATCGCAGCGTTTCCCTTACCGCGGTAGTGTGAACGTAGCCTTACCATGCTTTGGTCAGCACTGTGCCTGTTTGTAGAGGTGGCTATCTTGGGAGTGGCAGGCTCTTTGCATCCTCATGCCAGACTCCAGCAAAGAAAAGAGTGAGCAACAAGACAAATCCTGAGACTAGCGATCAGAAGCAGTGCCTTAAAGCAGACCTATAGGCAAACATATTTTTTTTTCATTTGGATGGATTAAAGGGGTTGTAAAGGTAAAACATTTTTTCCCTAAATAGCTTCCTTTACCTTAGTACAGTCCTCCTTCACTTACCTCATTCTTCGATTTTGCCTTTAAATGTCCTTATTTCTTCTGAGAAATCCACACTTCCTGTTCTTCTGTCTAACTCCACACAGTAAGGCAAAGCTTTCTCCCTGGTGTGGAGAAAGCCTCTTGAGGGGGGAGGGGGCGAGCAGGAGTCTCAGGACGCCCACTAACACAGAGCTCCTTTCTCTATCTGCAAAGTAGAGAGTGTCCTGACTTGCCTGCTCGCCCCCTCCCCCCTCAAGAGGCTTTCTCCACACCAGGGAGAAAGTGTCGCATTACTGTGTGGAGTTACAGACAGAAGAACAGGAAGTGAGGATTTCTCAGAAGAAATAAGGACATGTAAAAGCAAACTCAAAGGATGAGGTAAGTGAAGGAGGACTGCACTAAGGTAAAGGAAGCTATTTAGGGATTTTTTTTTTACCTTTACAACCCCTTTAAGGAAGGGTTATAGTCCGTGCTGGTTCATGTTTTGCTATCTGTGTCCCATTGGGGAGATTTACCTTCACTTCCTGACCTATAGCCAAAACAAAAAGTGAGAGGAGATCCCTGCAAATTAAGGGAATCCCTTGGGGACCCCCAGGTCAACACAACTAATGTTCCCATTGGCTGGTTTTTACAGCTTTTTACACACTGATCACCAGTCTAGTGTCCACAAACATGTCCCCACACAATGTCCCCAAAACAGTGTCCCCAAAACACTGTCCCCACACACATTTTTCCACACATGTCCCCACACAGTAAAAACACCTGTCCCCCACATATGTAACAGTAAAATCACATGTCCCAATGATCATCTGCAAACATATGTCCGTGAACACCTGCGCACATCTGTACATGATTATCTGCATACATCCGTCCGTGATTACATAAACCAATTATTATACACTTAACAGGATTTCTTTTACCAAAGACACGTAGCAGAATACATCTGGCTTAAATTTATACAAAATTCTATTTTATTGGATTTCTTTTAAAATAGAAAGAAGAAAATATACCGTATTTTCCGGCGTATAAGACGACTTTCTGGATGCAAAAAAATGCATCCAAAGTCGGGGGTCATCTTATACGCCGAGTACGGTCTCTGTGCTGCGAGCGTCAATGATTTAAAAGACGCTCCTTATCTTCAGAGTGTTCTGTGATAGGCGGAACACAAATCTTCCCAGCAGCGCCTCTGTTCTGTGTTCCTCCTATCACAGATGCCTTCTCCTCGGACGAGATGAGAAAACGTCCGTGATAGGTGGAACACAGAACAGAGGCGCTGGTGTGAAAATTTGTGTTCCGCCTATCACAGAACACTCTGAAGAGAAGGCGCGGCTTTCAAATCATTGACGCGCGCAGCACGGAGACTGTCACCGCCTGTCTATTCACACAAAAACGTGAGTGATTGCACTGTCTGTTTGCGGTGATTGCACTGGGGGGCAAGTGATGGCACAGAGAGGGGCAAGTGATGGCACAGATAGGGGCAAGTGATGGCACAGAGAGGGGCAAGTGATGGTACAGTGAGGGGCAAGTGATGGTACAGTGAGGGGCAAGTGATGGTACAGTGAGGGGCAAGTGATGGTACAGTGAGGGGCAAGTGATGGCACAGTGGGGGCAAGTGATGGCACAATGGGGGCAAGTGATGGTACAGTGAGGGGCAAGTGATGGTACAGTGAGGGGAAAGTGATGGTACAGTGAGGGGCAAGTGATGGCACAGTGGGGGCAAGTGATGGCACAGTGGGGGCATGTAATGTAATGGCACAGTGAGGAATGTAATGTAATGGCACAGTGAGATTTGAAAAAGCCTGTTTCTGTCAGCGGTTCTGGCTCCCCCTCAGCTTCCAGAAAGACTAGTAGGAAGGGGGTAGTCTTATACAGTGAGTATATCCCAAAACCAAAATTTTTCCTGGAAAATTAGGGGGTCGTCTTATACGCCCAGTCGTCTTATACGCCGGAAAATACGGTAGTTTTTCTTCCAAATTTCCATTTTTTTTTCCGCAAAAAAATAAAAAAACTGTGAACAAAATTATAAAAATGTCATTTGGGTACAGCGTAGCATGACCACGCAATTGTCATTGAAAGTGCGAGAGTGCTGAAAGCTAAAAATTGGTCTGGGAAGGAAGGGGGCGAAAGTGCCCAGTATTGATGTGGTTAATATAACAGTGCAGATATACAACTATCAGAGGAGTGCCAAGGTTCACTCACTTACCAGGAAGTGCAATGCTATTTTCAAGAGGAAATGAAGAAAATGCCAAACGTTTTAGCTCAAGTAAAATTTTTATAGAAGAGCTTCACTCTTTGTCCACGTTAGCTGGTTATAATGCCGCGTACACACCATCACTTTATGTGATGAAAAAAAATGACGTTTTTAAAAACATCACTTTAATTGACTGTGTGTTGGGGAAAACGTCGTTTTATGTCTTGTAAAAAACGACCAAAAAAAATTGAAGCATGCTTCAATTTTATGTGTCGTTTTTCAAAAGTGCACTTTTTACTTCACAGAAATTGACCGTGTGTAGCAAAAAACGTTGTTTTCTAAGACGTTTTTTCATCCACGCATGCCCAGAAGCTACTTATGAAGCAAGCTTCAATGGTAAAACGTGGTGGAACGTAACCTCACTTTGCAAGAACATTGTGAGAAAAACGATGGTGTGTAGGCAACTTCGTCTTTGAAAATTGAAGTTTCAAAAACGTCATTTTTTACTTCACAGAAAGTGTCGTTTTTTTTCATCACATAAAGTGATGGTGTGTATGCGGCATAATAGTGTAGGCCTACCTCTAATGTATATGTGTGTTTACTATAGTTTGCTTGTATCCTATTCCTGTCAGAGCAGAAATGTCAGACCAATCTCAGATTGTATGGTCACCCTAGAGGCTGACTTGTCCTCTGAGCACAGGGATGATAACTTGATACACTTTCTGTGCCATTATTGTAAATCCCATCAGAATCCTTATTATATGAAAGTTTCAAAAGATCCAGATGATTGCAAATATCTACTGATAACAGACAAACCTGTACATACTTTTATTTTCACTCGTCCCAGGTCAAAAACCAACATGCTGGAATTATTGAGTAATTGCAAATCATTTTTGGAACCTTTATGCACACAAAAATCCACTATATTAATCCATGACGTCATTTTATCTAGAGTTTTTATTTTACTTGATATTAAAGGGGTTGTAAAGGTTTGTTTTTTATTTTCTAAATAGGTTCCTTTAAGCTAGTGCATTGTTGGTTTACATATTTACCTTTTCCTTCGATTTCCCTTCTAAGGGCCAGATCCACGTAGATGGGCGTATCTTTACATGGGCGTAGCATATCGTAGTAACGCTACGCCGCCGCAACTGTGAGAGGAAAGTGCTGTATTCACAAAGCACTTGCCTCTAAAGTTACGGCGGCGTATTGTAAATCTGCCGGCGTAAGCGCGCCTAAATCAAATGAGGAACAGGGGGGCGTGTTTTATGTAAAATAAGCTTGACCCCACGTAAATGATGCTTTTTTCGTATGGCGCATGCGCGCACATGCTCAGTATCACGTCGAATTTTCAAATTAAATTACGCCCGCTCAATGCCTAGACGACGTGAATGTAATTTACGCAAAGCCCTATTCGCGAACGTTTTACGCAAACGGCGTAAACAACGGAAAATTTGATGCTGGCCCGACGTCCATACTTAACATTGCGTACGCCTCATAGAGCAGGGGTAACGTTACGCCGAAAAAAGCCTCACGTAAACGACATAAAAAAATGCGCCGGGCGGACATACGTTTGTGGATTGGCGTATCTAGCTAATTTGCATACTCGACGCGGAAATCAACGGAAGCGCCACCCAGTGGCCAAAGTAAATATGCACCTTAGATTCGACGGCGTACTAAGACGTACGTCAGTCGGATCTAGCCCAGCTTCAGGCGTATCTTGTTTTGTGGATACAAAACAAAGATACACCGGAGCATCCTAGAAGTTACGCGGTGTATCAATAGATACGCCGACGTAACTTCTTCGTGGATCTGGGCCTAAATGTTTTTTCTTTGTCTGAATTTCTCACTTCCTGTTTCTCCTCAGTAAGCTTGCTCCCATCATCCGAGCCATTCTGGCTGGGGGTTAGTCAGCCAGAACAGTTTACTGAGGAGGAACAGAAATTCAGACAAAGAAAACAAAGAAAAAAACAGTTATGCCCTGTACACACGATCGGTTCATCCGATGAAAACGGTCTGATGGATTTTTTCATCAGATATCCGATGAAGCTGACTTTCATCAGTCTTGCCTACACACCATAAGTTAAAAAAACGATCGTGTCAGAACGCGGTGACGTAAAACACAACGACGTGCTGAGAAAAATGAAGTTCAATGCTTCCAAGCATGCGTCGACTTGATTCTGAGCATGCATGGATTTTTACCCGATGGACGTACCTACAGACGATCGTTTTTTTCTATCGTTTTTTTAACCATCAGATCATTTTAAAACAAGTTCCTAGTTTTTTCACTGATGGATAAAAAACCGATGGGGCCCACACACGATCGGTTCGTCTGATGAAAACAGTCCGCCGTTTTCATCAGACAAACTGATCGTGTGTACGCGGCATTAGAAGTGAAATCGAAGGAAAATGTTAGTGAACCAACAATGCACTAGCTTAAAGGAACCTATTTAGAAAATAAAAAAACTAAACTTTACAACCACTTTAATGATGATGATATTATTATTATTATTATTATTATTATTATTATTATTATTATTATTTTTACAATATGATCATCAACATCAGGGAAAATAATCATTGTCATTGTTTCTTTTCCTATTACCAATAATGCTAATACAGCAACATAGGTTGTGTTTGCTCAGAAATCTGTGGATCAGAGAGTTATTGCTCATCTGACATTGTAATCTGAACCTGAATTTGATCTCTTTGTCTAAATATGCTGTCAGGTCCAGCTGCAGCCTGCTGTCAGAGACTGAGTATGGGTTAATCTTCAAAGGTTCCTACAGTACAAGGCTGCTCGGATCTGAGGGAGCAATATAATTATACAGAGTAGTGCAGGGCTTGGCGGCACGGATCTCTGACTATTTATCTTCATGTCTTTGTATGAGGCCTTTATTTACCAACACAGGTCCTTTGGGGAACAAAGGACATGCTTCTTTTTGATGTGTATAAAGCACAGGATAAGACTGGGTAAAAGGTAGTGTAGCAGACAGCTCCAAGCAGCCTCTCCTCCCCTTCATGCTCTTTGATAATGTCCGAGCCCCTTGATTGTTTGCTCAAACTGGTTATGCTGGCGAATGCTGACGACATGCCCTGGACAGTTTATCCCTTGGTTGTTGTGAAGAAGGAATAAAACATATTGGTTGAAAAGTATAAAATGTAAAATATGTATCAATGGTGTATTGAGAGCATTTAATGCATTAAAAAGCCTCTCAGAGCCTATCCAGAACATTTGGCCATATGACCCTTGGGTAAACCCAGGTTGAAACATATGAACACTAAATTCTAGTTGGAATTTTGCGGTTTACTGAATGTTTATCACTTTCATGGACTGTAATGAAGTCAAGATTTCTATGTACAGGCATACCCCGCTTTAAGTACACTCACTTTACATACACTCGCGAGTAAGGACATACCCGCAAGTGTATGTAAAGTGCCTTACAAGTACTGTACAGACATTTTGCAGCCGCAGTAGAAAGAGCTGAAGCTCCGAGAGCATAGCCGGCCCTGTTCCAGTGTGCCCCTGACACCCCCACTACAGCCCCTGAGACCTCAACTACAGCTCCTGACACCCCCACTACAGCCCCTGATCCCCCACTACACCCTAGAAGTGAAAAAAGGTATTGTTTCACTTAAAATACATTTTCGTTTTACATACATGCTCTCGTCCCATTGTGTACTTAAAAGTGGGGTATACCTGTACATAGGTTTTAAATCCACCCATAGCTCTTACCGCCTAATTGGTTAATATCTGTAAAGTACCCACTCTACCCACTACCATCCGCTTGGAGGAAAACCATTCGGGCCTTTAGGAAAAAACTAAAGACCCACCTCTTCTGAAAGACCTGTACGACTCTGGATGCCAAGCGCCTTGAGGCGATTAAGTTTGCATTTGTTGTGCTATACAAGTTACTCACTCACTCACTAAATTTAAAAAGATCAGATGATGGAAACTGTCTGGGTCACCACTGTGCAAAATCTGACTTGCTATCTCCTAAAACAAGTCCTAAAATTGGTTCACTTTAGATATTAAGTAAAATTAAAACTAGAAGGCAGTATAGCCAAAGTAAGAGTGCCCATGGGTGGGCAGCTGTGATAGATGGGATAACTGCTTTTACTCAAACTCAGACTCACTGTAATCTCGACTAGTCCTGACAGCGGGACACAAATTCACATTTTATATTTTTTTACTTTTTGCCTCTCCTCTCTTTTTTCCTTCCCCCTGTTTGCTTCCCCCTTTTTCCTTCCCCCTCTCCCTCATTTTCGTTTTCTCCCCCATTTTTGTTCCACCCTTCTTTTCTTCTTTCTCTTCCCCGCTTTTTTCCCTCTCTCTTTTCTTCCTTTTGCCTCTAGCTTTCCATCTCCTCCCCATTTCTTTTCCCCTCTCCTACCCCTCCCTAGAGGTCACAAGTCACCCCATCATTATTTATATTTGTAGCGCTACCCCCTCAGGAGCCGCTGATTGATTTGGGATCGGCGTATTAAGTTACCTCAGTGTGTTGTCTAGGGGTGAAGGTAGTGAGTAGAGCAATAAACGAATGTCCGATCTGCAGATAAGGTTTTCTGAATGCTTTATTTCCTGGCCCAACACGACCAACATCAACTTGAGGTAGATAGGAAAGGTTGATGAAGTAAAGGAACCTTGCGGTATCAGGCTTTGGATACAAGGAAGCAGTCCTGTTTTCTGTAATAGCACAGTTCGTCGCTACTCTAGCCAGAGTGGGTGAAGCACCCCCGGACAGACCTCTGCCACAGACCTGGCAGCCGGAGCATTACTTTAAGGTTGCTGGGAGGAACAGGCCTCTGCCACAGGCCTGGCTCTGGTGAGACCTCTGCCACAGGCCTAGTACTTGGATGAGCTAAACGATTGAGCAAATCCTCCCGGTTGACAGTGGAAGTGTACCTGTCAATGTTCCGGTCACCAGATCCCCGATGGTTCGTTCAAGCCCTTTTGGATAACCTGCCTCCGGGTTTCCTCAAGCCGATCCCCCACCGAACGGCATACAGCCTGGGATCTTCTCAATAGAAGGGGGACCCAGTCAGTCACTGGGGCCCCGTTGTGGCATCAGTTGCTCCAGGCCAAGAGGGCCCAGAGCTCGGGACTCCGCGTAGCGTGCGACCCCAGGCCAGGTGGGCCATAGTGGTGGGGCCCGCGATGTGCGCACACCCTAAAGGTAGGTGCCGCACCTGGAACCAGGAACCTGCAAAGAACCCAGAACAACAGCCTCCGCCACAGAAATACTCCCTGTACAGCGAGGCCCAACTCCTCTCATTGGCTGCTTTGAAGAAGTGGCTCCGCCTGGATCTCTCTGCGCCATCTACCGCCCAGGGATTGACCCACAGAACAATCCAGAATTTGGCGACAGCCAGATTGAACAAAATCAAGGATGAGAGCAACTTATCTCTCTCATCCTCCCACTAACTTTAGCGTAGTGCCCTTACTGAAAGTAACGGGGGCGCTACATATTATTAAAGGGGTTGTAAAGGTTTGTTTTTTATTTTCTAAATAGGTTCCTTTAAGCTAGTGCATTGTAGGTTCACTTACCTTTTTTTTTCTTTGTCTGAATTTCTCACTTCCTGTTTCTCCCCAGTAAACTTGCCACCATCATTCGAGCGGTGGTTAGTCAGCCAGAACATCTTACTGAACAGCTTACTGAGGAGGAACAGGAAGTGAGAAATTCAGACAAAGAAAACAAAGAAAAAAAACATTTAGAAGAGAAATCGAAGGAAAATTTAAGTGAACCAACAATGCACTAGCTTAAAGGAACCTATTTAGAAAATGAAAACGAACCTTTACAACCCCTTTAATCTAATCCATGCCATCTCATATACAGATACATTCTTGTATGTATGTATGTATGTATATATATATATATTGTGTATATATATATATACATATATATATATATATATATATATACACATATATTTGTTCATTTGTGAATAGTGTGCAGCGATTTGGTGTTTGCTTCTCACCACATGCTGGGCAAGACTCTACCGTTGGCCACGCTCCTATATAGGCTCTTAAGCGGTGATCAATAAGCTCATTATGCCTTTTTCTTGCAGGTTTTTTTTTGGAGGTTTACAACCTCCTTAAGAAATGTGACCTCTAAACACTGTATGGGAGACTATACATAACACTTTCCTGACCACTGTACTCCACTGCAGCTTTTTTCAATCAGAGTGCCCATGCACCCTGGGGTGCCTTCAGGGTTTTTCAAGGGTGCCTTTGCAAAATGCATAAAAATTGCCAAAAAATGTTATACAAGCCATCTGGTGTATCAAGCCTGCATTTTCCTTACACAAAGCCACAGGTTTTCATTGTGCAACATTACAACCTACCAGCCGCTGGCTTTCTAACAACCAATGACATCATCGGTTGATAGGAAGGATGTCGGACGCCCGCACATTCATCACACTGTAACAGACAGAAAAGTGCGAATCGTCTTTTGCTAACACAAAATCAGCTAAAGCAACCCAAAGGGTGGCGTCATCCGAATGGAACTTCCCCTTTATAGTGCCGTTGTATGTGTTGTACGTCACCACGCTTTTCTAGAGCATTTTTTTTTAACGATCGTGTGTAGGCAAGGCAGTTTTAATGGTGAAGTTGGAAAAAACCCTTGTTTTTTCTAGAGCCTGAAAAATTTTGTTTTTTACAACCCGACAAATGATCGTGTGTACGCGGCATTAGATTCATTTTTACATTTTAGAATGGGGTGTCTCAGAATTTTAAAGGGTGCCTAAAATGAAAAAAACACTGCTCTACTGGACTGTAAAGTATTGGCTGTAAAATCAACTCCACTTTCAAATCTGCTGTCACACACACTACACCACTTCAGCCAGTGCAGTTTCCTGATTTTGCTTGGGAGTAGCTTGCTATTGATATTGTAGGTCCTTTCAGAGAGGCACCCGTGGACTAGCAATTTGTCATACTATTAATAGGTTATTATTGTAACTGGCCAGAAATTGCATTTGTCTCGAACATACCATCAGCTACTGTAATTGCATTTCTCTCCACAGTCTTCAGGAGGGTGATAACCTAAAGGAATTACCGGTAGTATCTGACAATGTACCACAATTTGTTTTAATTTTAATCCTTCCTGAGAGAGAAATATGCATATGAAATCCTCAGTTTATTACCTCCAAGTAAATGTAGAAATTTAGAGATTCAACAGAAGCCTAAGGCCCCGTTCACACTTGTGCGAGTTGATAACGAATGTGATGCGTTAAAAAAAAAAACTAGATTCGCATGTCATCCAAAAGTCATTGTCGTTCACATCTATGCATTGCAATTCCTCTACTAATGCGATAATAAAAAGGGTCTTGTGCGAGTTTACAGCGTTGCGTTGCGAAATTTAGTCTCCATAGACATAAATGTAAATCGTTCCGGAATCGCATTGTTGGTTCAGATATGTGCGAATTCCACCACACTACTCTGTACAAAAAACAGGAAGTACACAGGAAGTTAACACCTTTATTTTTTTACATTAGACATTACCATGATTCCATTAGCTAGAACATCAATTGCAACTGTGTCCAACTCCTGAAATTTGCGGTAATATCGTGGTAAAATTGAGGTAAATTCGTTGTAAATTCGCACCTCACACAAGACAAAAAATCAAGATCAAGTCCAGCAATTTTTTATTTATTTATTACAATGTGGTAGCTATGTAGAGTATATACTATTGGACTTCCTTGCACTGTGCGGCACTAAATTAAGGTACTGCACACAGCACACACCACCTGAACACCACTACAACACAGTGGTGTGAACCCGGGCAAATAGGGAGACAAGGAATTTTGTCTTGTCATGTGCTGGAATAACCGCCCAACACAGTCCCACTACATCTGGTGTGAACCTAGCCTAAAGAAGCTCTTTAGACAGCAAATCTCACATGGACATTTTGGATAGTTTTTACATGCCTGCAGTGCATTATAACTATACATGCAACTATAAAAGAATCATCAATGGAACTATTCCATAGCAGAACAGATCCCACTAAAATACATGTTTCAGACATACTGCTGGGCAGCAGTCTATGGTACAGAAGTGGTTTACTCCACATGCAGAGTGGCACCTGGAAGTTGCTCTGTCAGATCTACTTGTTCTGGTGCACTAATTCCCATTGGCCTTTCTCTCCAGTCCATCTCACATGACGTCACACACAAGCACCTTGGATGAACAGGAGAGGAGGGCTGACTGGGATCAGTGCCGTACACTCCCTGTGCTGCTCTGCAGGTGGGGAAACTTTTGGCTGAGGGTTGGCAAGGCCGGGAAGCAAATGCGATCTACCTATCAGCTGCCTGTGATTGATGGTTAGCTCACAATTGATGGGTTGCAGATCTCCACTCTACACACACAGCAGAGACATCACTTAGCATTGATATACTGTACCTGCAAAAGAATACATGAAACCCCACCAGTTTTCTTCTGCACAGGCTCAGCTCACACCCCCTTCTAGGTGGGATCTCTGAATACAAGAAAGAGAAGGTAGTGGGAACGATAAAGCCTTTCGCTACCAGGCCCTGCGTTGCACTTTTAAACTCAGGTAGCCAGTCCATTTTTGCAATTTTCCCATTGTTTTTTAATTTTTTACTTACAACTTTCAGAGTTTGTTAAACACCCCCAACCCATACATTTTATGGAATTACATGACCTATACATTAAAAGAAAATATGCTACTGACTTTGTAGGCCCTGCAATAATTGTGCAAATATTAACAAAACAATATTTTTGCAGGAAATACATAATATATTAATCTCATAAAAACATTAAACACAGCAAAACAAACGAAATCCCTGCTAAATCCCCACTAAGGCCCCTTTCACACGGGGAAGTGGCGGTATAGCGCCGCGAAAAATAGCGGCGCTATACTATCGGAATTGCCGCGGGATTCGGCCACTAGCGGTGCGGTATTAACCCCCGCTAGCGGCCGAAAAAGGGTTTATACCGCCCGCAATGAGCCTCTGCAGAGGCGCATTGCGGGCAGTATTACCGCAGTTTCCCATTGTTTTAAATTGGAAGGAGCGATGAAGGAGCGGTATACACACTGCTCCTTTCACCGCTCCAAATATGCTGCTTGCAGGAGATTTTTTTTCTCCTGCCAGTGCATCGCCTCAGTGTGAAAGCCCTCGGGCTTTCACATTGAGAATGCTGGGCAGGAGTTTTTCAGGCGGTATTTAGGCACTATTTTTATCGCTGTACCGCCTGAAAAACTCCTCAGTGTGAAAGGGGCCTAAGTATAAAAAGCTAAAAGTGTTTTGAGTAATAAATAACACATATTAGTACATTTTAAAATGCACATTTTTGCAAAACAGTCAAACAGGTACACAAAACATGTAAATAAGCAAAATTACCCTGGAGGTTATCATTCTTTATCTACAGCTGTAGATAAAGAACTGGGTTTTCCAATGGGAAAACTGCGAGGAGAGCTATTGGCCGGAAATCCCAGCCGATTGTATGCTCCATCGCAGTTTTTCCGACAGGAAAACTGCCGGAATCGGCCGGCAAATAAAAGAGAACCAGCTCTCTTCTTTCTCGTCGGTATTCCCGACTGACTTTTTCCCAGCAGAAAACTACTGTTTTTGGCAGTTTTCCTGTGGGGAAAAAAGACAGATGGAGCATACACACGGTCGGGATTCCTGAGGAAAAGCTCTCATGGCAGTTTTTCCGACGGAAAAACCGAACTTGTGTACAGGGAAAAAGTAGAGAGCGGGTTCTCGGTTTTCCCCTCGGATTTCCGATGGACCTTTTGCCGTTGGGAATCCTGGTCCTGTGTACAGGGCATCAGAGTTTTTCTAGGAATCCCAAATCATACATTTTTATTTTTTTAATTATTGTTCACATTTTTTTTACAGCCCTGTTGGGGAGCTTTAATGAGAAATCAGGGCTCTTAACAGACCCTTGATGTCTCTTTTGACACAGAGAAAGGGACTGAGGACACAGAGTCCACATCAATTTTCTCTGCAGCATCAACTGCACTGCAGAAGAATGAATATTTATAAGCCTCTGTACAGAGGCTCCTATTCATTCACAAACTGAAGCATAGTAAAATCAGTTTACTGTGCTTCAGTTGAGAGCCTACACAGGAGTGATATGTACTGGTGTTCATTCAGGAAGAGGCTGGTGAACATGACATGTTTATCAGTCCCCCCACCATTCATTCCAACAATGATCTCCTGCTCCATCAGAAGGGAGGGGGAGGAGGGTAAGCCAGCTAGCAGTGTTGGGGAAGGGAGAGGGCACATGACAGGGGATCAGTGTTGCTGGGGGTTTACGAAGTTCAATTCTCCATTGGCTCCCCTGCGGCAGTTGAAGTTGGCGGGAGGGCTGAGGAAAAGAGTTTGTATCGTAAGCAGGGAAGCCACAGGGGGATCAGTGCTGCAAGGGGATTAAAAAATGGGGGGGGGGGGTTGGGCAGAGATAAGCAGTTGAGGGCAATGTTGGAGAGGGTGTAAGGAGAGGCAGTGTGGCAGGGAAAGGTTCAGAAACTAAGAGAGAGGGCAGACAGGGCTGCTGCTCTCCCGTGGCTATGGGTTCTGGGTTGCTGCCCAGGCCATTATGGGACAGCTTGCAGAAAAGCATGACTGTCCTGGTTAATCTGGGACAATTTGCAAGTATGACATTGCTATAGAGGTAGAAGAGAAATCCTGGTTGCCAGTCTTGTTGTGTCCTGTAGTCTGGGAGGCAGAGTAGTTAGAGAATGCTTTATTACCAAGTTTAGGCATCAATAATACACATACAGGCTTTTGATTCTCTCATAACAGGAACAGAACTAGAGAAAAATTGCACAGAGAATAGAAAGTAATATATATGGTGACCCCAGCTATCTGGAGGAGTACAGCCCCAACCATAAGAATGCATGAGGTATTCTGTGGGTTTGCTCAGTAGGTGCTGGATGGGGCCCTTTTTTGTTTTTGTGGTGCCAAGCACAACCAAGTCACTATCGAAGGACTGGGGTGAAGGTATAAATTCTATGATGTGGGTAACACTGTTAAGGGAAGAAGCAGTAAATTATAATTTTACAAAAAGTTTGGTTGTCCTTTATGGCATTTGAAAAAATCTGTTCTTTTTGTTCACGCGATAGAAAATTAAGGTGTATGTGTACTTGTTTAAATGTTGTTAGGTACACTATAGAAATAGATAATGAGGTTGGAATACAAGTCTTAAAGAGAAAGAGTGGCTCATTTTGAAAACAATTTTGGTTCTGTTGTCACACGGACACCAATTGGTATAAAGACGCCAATAAAAAAACTGACAGAGCCTTCAACTGTAAAATAGATTTTTTTTGCTGTTTGTGTCCATGCTGGAGAAGTATTTCTTATACTACTTTACTCGGTGATCATTGTTGCTAGGACAGGAAGTACAGGAATTCCCCTCCAATAGGTAAAAAAGTGAACAAAAGCCCTTTTAACCATTTTTTCTCATTCTGAAATCTTTCAATCCATATCTTTAATGTCCACGCAGAATATGAAGCCACCCTGTGCTGAGATTGGAGCCAAAACCACCTGGTCTTTGACTGAAAAACAGGCATCAAAACTAGCTGATCTGTTCCATTGATGCTGCTATGCTTATAGAACGCGTGGAATCGTTTTTGTTTTTATGATTGCATAGATGGTTCTTATGAAAAGTTTCTGAAGAGTCAAGGTCACACTGACTACTTGCCCATAAAGTTGTACAGTAATATTAATTTTAATGGAAGGAAAGGCTAGATCTGAACTAAACTGCCAATGCTTTTAGGAGAGATTGGAGGAGGATGCTGGAAATAAGAGGCTTGAGACGCCACTTTAGAGGTAGAGAAGGTGTGGGTCTGTAATCATGAAAAAGGATAATGGGACATTTCACAAGATATATGCCGACAAGACAAATACAGGTTCTTCAACTACTTCTTTCCTACAGTCTCTCTATTATTAGACCAAAAAATAGTAAAGTCATACACAAAGGTACATTTTCTTTTTTCATTTTAGAGCAGTCAGCCAGTTTTCCAGTAAATATAAATCACTTAAAGTTAAATTTGAATCTGCTTATATTTTGCCATCCACATGTGATGCTGAGCCTCCATGATTGAAAGTAAAATCCAATGAATGAAAGGGGTAGGCATGGGAGAGTAAGCCTGAAGAGGAAACGGCTAGATAAGGCATCACTTAAAAGAGAAGTATGGGATTTTTTTCCCCCAATCATATTTACCTAGGTGGATGCAGCATGGGTTCGATGCTGTATCTGTCCCCCGCCGGCTCTTGCACTGAGAACCAAGCGATCTAATACTGCCAATCACAAAACGTATTAGTTGCGCTAACAGTGAATGAGTGTAAAAAAATCAATATGATTGAAAAAAATATTGTCCATGGGTATACAAAACATCATACATAATAATAATATATAGTGAAAAGTTCAATTTTCAGTGAAAAAAATTGTTGGATGAAATTGTGCCCGTGACTAAAAAAAATAGAAATCCTCCACCGGTGCAGTAATTGAATAGATATCTATGCGCTTACCGGAAGGGCAAGCAAACAGGGCTTGCAGCTGAAATCCCCCAGCTAGGGTCTTTAGTGGAAATCCAGATATTATTCCTCCAAATTGGGTAGATAGTTCCGAAATCCAAGAAGCATGTAAATAAATGTATAAGCAAATAGTGATGCACCGTAGGCAAATGAACATAGGCACACCAAGGGAAAAACCTCCACCGAAAAGGGTCACCAAATAAAGGGGACTCTTACCAGAAATAAGAAATAAGTGATAAAGAGCTTGTGGCCAAACCCAGCCAGGGCCTTTAGGGTTAAATCCAATCAATCGATTCTCTCACAAAGCAAGACCGAAAATATCACTGTTTACCTTCTTCTCCTGCTCGCTGCTGAAAAACTTGCATTCCTGTTGAAGACTTGCTTGGCTGACGTTCCTTCTGGCTCCTGATCTTGATCTCCTGATCTCCTGCCAATCGCTCGGTTCTCACAGCTCCCTAAAGAGAGAGTGTCAGAAACCATGAATCAGACAGAAACAGAAGTACAGTTAAATCACACTTGTTTAATAATAATAAAAAGATAAACAGAGTAACATAGGCAAAACAAGCCAGAGTTCAGGAACCGGATTGGATAGTCAGCCAAGCCAAATGTCAGAGCCAGAGATAAACGTAGTAGAACAGAAAACAAGATCAGGAGCCAGAAGGAACGTCAGCCAAGCAAGTCTTCAACAGGAATGCTGGAGATAGGCTCTGTGATGTTGACCAAGGCAAAGGCAGAGATCAACTGAGCTGGATGGCTTAAGTAGGCAGGATTGACGAGCAGGATATCATCAACAGGTGAGTCACTGATGAGAGATAGGAGCTTGCAGTTAGCTGCCAGCTCAGAGAAGGAAAGGATGAACCCAGCCCTGACAGTACCCCCTCCTCAACGACCCATCCCCCTCGGAGGACCACCGGGCTTGAGGGGAAAATGTCTATGGAAATCATGGAGGAGGACGGGGGCATGTACGTCCGAGGATGAGACCCAAGAGTGTTCCTCCGGACTGTACCCTTTCCAATGTACCAGGTACTATATGCGCCCACGGAACCTACAGGAGTCAACAATGGACTGTACTTCATACTCCTCATGGTTCTCAACCTGTATAGGGTGAGGACGTGGCACCGAGGTGGTAAATCGGTTGCAGACCAAAGGTTTTAATAAAGAGACATGAAACACATTTGAGATATGCATACTTGAAGGAAGGTCCAACGTGTAAGCCACTGGGTTAATCCTGCGAAGGATACGGAAAGGCCCAATAAACCGAGGTGCGAACTTCAAAGAAGGAACATGAAGTCAGAGGTTGCAAAATGAAAGCTAGACCCTGTCCCCAACCTGGTAGGAAGGCGCAGGCAAGCGTCTGTGGTCAGCATGGAGTCTGTACCTATCATTAGCATGACACAAAGCCTCCTGGACTTGTGCCCAAGTGGAACGAAGACCACGGAGATGTTCTTCTAATGCAGGAATGCTCTACGGAACAAACGAGTCAGGCAATGGAAGGTTGGAAACCATAGTTCACCATAAACGGGGACAATTGGGAAGAGTTCAAGGCAGTATTGTGAGCAAACTCCGCCCATGGCAAGAGGTCTGACCAGTTGTTATGATGGTCAGAAATATAACAATGTAGGAATTGCTCCATGGACTCATTGGCTCGTTCTGCGGCCCCATTAGACTGCGGGTGATACGCAGAGGAGAAAGCAAGCTAAATTCAAAACTGTGCACAAAAGGCTCACCAGAACCGGGACACAAACTGACTACCCCTGTCCGAGACAATCACCTTGGGTAGCCCATGTAAGCGAAAGATCTCCCGAGCAAAAATGGAAGACAGTTCCATAGAAGTGGGCAACTTCTTAGGTGGAATACAATGAGACATTTTCGAGAACCAGTCAACCACCATAAGGATAACTGTGTTGCCCTGGGAGATGGGTAACTCCGCAATGAAATCCATAGACAGGTGGGTCCAGGGCCTATCTCCATTGTGTATGGGTTGTAGGAGGCCCACTGGAAGGTGTCGTGGAGTCTTACTCTGAGCACACACGGAACAGGCAGCTACAAAGGCGGTTACATCAGCATGTAGACTAGGCCACCAGAATTGTTGAGAAATGGCCCAAAAGAGTTGATTCTTCCAGGGTGGCCAGCAGCCTTGGGAAAATGGTAAGTCTTAAGCGCGGCAGTACGGAGACTCTCTGGGACAAAGCAGCAGTCACAAGGTTTCTCAGGAGGAGCATGGACCTGAGCAGCGAGAATTTTGTCACCCAAAGGAGAAGTGAGACTGGTGCGAACCAAAGCAAGAATACGATCAAGAGGAATCATAGGAACCAGAACCGACTCCATCTTGGAAGTGGAGGAAAAATATTGTGACAAAGCGTCAGCCCTTACATTCTTAGTACCGGGTGAGAATGAGACAATGTAATTAAAACTTGACAAGAAAAGAGCCCATCGCGCCCTTCTGGGAGAGAGGGGTTTAGCCTCAGATCAGTAAGAATGAGAACCGTCATAGTGGTACCTTCGAGGAGATAGCGATCATTTTTGCCCTGAAAGAATGGAGACAACAGCTCTCTGTCACCAATCTCGTAATTGCACTCCGCAGGTGACAATTTCTTGGAAAAGTAGCCACACGGATGCATAGCGCTCTCAGAGCTAGGATGTTGAGACAGAAGGGCACTAACTCTAGTCTCAGAAGCATCAACTCCAAGGATAAAAGGCAATGCAGGATCAGGATGTGCCAACACAGGAGCAGAAACAAAGGTATCCTTGAGACTCTCAAAGGCCTTAATGGACTCCGGAGACCAACTCTGTGGGTGGGTTTTCATCCTTTCTGGTTATATCAGTCAGGGACTTGACCAGAGATGAGAAGTTACGAATAAACTTCCGATAATAGTTGGCAAAACCAAGAAAACGCTGTAGAGGATGTAGATCCACGGGTCAGGGCCACTGTAGGACTGCTGAAAGTTTCTCTGGGTCCATCGAAAAACCAGCAGTGGAAATGAAACCCAGGAATTTAACCTGTTCACAATGGAATTTGCACTTTACAGGACCTCTTCGTTTCTGAAGCACACGATAGACATATGTGTAGTGGCTCTCCAGGGACTTGAAAAAAATGCGCATATCGTTGAGATAAACCGCCACACACAACTGCAACAAATCTCGGAGGACATCGTTAATAAAATCCTGGAAAACTGCCGGAGCGTTACAAAGGCCAAAAGGCATTACGAGGTACTCATAATGACCTGTTCTGGTATTAAACTTAGTTTTCCACTCGTCACCCTCCTTAATCCTCACGAGATTGTATGCCCCTCTCAAATCAAGCTTCGTGAAAACCGTTGCTCCCTTGAGGTGGTCAATATACTCCATAATCAACGGAATCGGATAGGCATTCTTAATCGTAAACTGACTGAGGCCCCAATAATCAATACGGGGTCTCAGTTCACCAATCTTCTTCTTCACAAAGAAGAAACCAGCACCAGCAGGAGACGAGGATTTGCGGATGAAACCTTGAGAGTGCATCTGCAACATACTCCTTCATGGCCTTATCCTCCAACACCGACAAAGAGTAAACCCGGCCACAAGGTTTATGACACCAGGTTGAAGGTCAATACGACCGGTGTGGAGGCAAAGTACCGGCTTGACTTTTGTCAAAGACATCGCTAAATTTGCGATACTCCTCTGGCAGGGAGGAGAGTGAAGAGGTGCACAGGACCTTGGATACCTTCTGGAAGCATCTCTTACTGCATTGTGGCGATCAGGAGAGAACCTCAGCACAGAGCAAATCAAAAGAAGGGTTGTGCCTCTGTAACCAAGAAAAAACAATAACCAGCAGAAACTTAGGTGAGGAAATAACTTGGAATTGGATTATCTCATGGTGAAGAGCCCCTACTGCCAAGGACAATGGAACAGCCTCATGAGTCACATGGGAAGGCTGTAGAGGTCTCCCGTCAAGAGTAGGGATGAGCTTCGTATTCGAGTCGAACTCATGTTCGACTCGAACATCGTATGTTCGATCGCGTGTCGAATTACAAACGTTACGGGCCCTTTGCGCCAAATTCGAGTTACGTTTCACAGACCATAATTCACTGCGGCATCGCAGTGCATTGCTGGCTGATGATTAGCCAAGCATACACTATGACCCGCATGCTTGGCCAATCACAGCTTGCAAAAAACGGAGAGCCATAATTGGCCAAAGCCAGGGTGGCTTTGGCCAATTATGGCTCAGGGGGTTTAGTACACGCCCCACACTATAAAATGGCGCCTGCAGGTCGGCCTTGTGTAGTGTGTTGCAGTGGTTAAGAGAGAACAGAGAGAGACAGAGAGTGTCATTTTTTGCAGGTAGATAGAGCAGGCAGGCAGGCAGGCTAGCCAGTTAATGTTACAGTGTGTAGAGGATATATATACATCCCAGGTGTTGTACATATATTTATACACGTATAATTTAGCTAGATCTTCCTAATTTACTGGCAGGCAGGTAATTGTGCTAGCTGCAGTATTCTTACGTGGTTTAAAGCTAAAGCTACTTGGTGTGTACTGCCCGTGTCCTCTGTAGTTTGCACCTAAAGCTACTTGGTGTGTACTGGCCGTGTGCTCTGTAGTTTGCACCTAAAGCTACTTGGTGTGTACTGGCCGTGTGCTCTGTAGTTTGCACCTAAAGCTACGTGGTGTGTGTACTGTCTGTGTCTGTGCTATTTTTCTCAATGATTTTCATCCATATTGCAGGGACCAGACTATACATTAAAGCCGCAAGCAGTCTTAAATTACTTTTTTCTTATAGTAATCTCATTTTGTGCAGGGACAGTTCTAAACATGTGCCACTTCACGGGCATACTATAGACACCCAGCAGGTACAATATTTAAAGGAATTTTTCATTTTTATTTTTTTATTTAAGCATCATTAAAATCACTGCTCCTGATTCAGGAGCAGTGATTTTAATGATGCTTAAATAAATAAAAAATAAAAAAAATTAAAAATTCCTTTAAATATTGTACCTGCTGGGTGTCTATATTATGCCTGTGAAAACGTCTTTGAGAACCCGGGGTCTTGCCCAATGGAACATGTATCAATGGAAAAAAAGTTTTAAAAACTGTCTTTTTTTCAGGAGTCCTGAAAAAAACGACCGTTTTTAAAACTTTTTTTCCATTGATAGTGACATGTTCCCTGGGGCAAGACCTGGGTTCTCAAAGACGCTTTCCCGAGCATACTATAGACACCCAGCAGGTACAATATTTAAAGGATTTTTTCTTTTCTTTTTATTTTTTATTTAAGCATCATTAAAATCACTGCTCCTGAAAAAAATAGAGGACCTTTTTTCCATTGATACATGTTCCCTGGGGCAAGACCCGGGTTCTCAAAGACGTTTTTACGACAATAACTTGCATATTAGGCTTTAAAATCAGCACTTTTGAATTCGAACGTTCGATTCCCATAGACGTCAATGGGGTTCTAAATGTTCGCGCGAACGTTCGGTCCGTTCGAAGGTTCTGGTGCGAACCAAACGGGGGGGGTTCTGCTCATCCCTAGTCAAGAACCTCAATGATGTGTGAAAAAACTCAATGCGCTACTGTGAGTATACAGTTATGATAATAAAGCGGTGATCATAAATAAAATATATCTGAGGCAGCTATATCTAAGAGTGTTCACATAACACAAAAATCAAAATATAAATAAACAAGTGATAAGCGCTTCAAATAGGTGACCGTGATCACAACAGAGGATAATTCCAATAATGAGTGCACAAATACAATAAATAACTGCACTGTGATAAGTGAAATAATTATCAACTGGGAAAAAACAACTCAAAAATAACACAAGGATGTGAACCTGGAATGGTAAAAATAAATGAATCTCTGTGCAATTGAAAGTGTCCAGAAATAATAAAGTGCAAATGCTGAAGCTTCAAAAAATGAATAAAAAGATCAGATATGACAGACAGTCTTTAAACCAGGTGAGTCTGAAGAGGTAAACTTCTAAATCTCTATTTTCTTCCCTCAAACGATTGGTGGACTATCCTCATAGGTAATGTAATGCCCTTACCTGCAGGGTGCTATATATAAGCATATAGTATGGTCTCTACTATCGATGATCTTGCGTCCCCAGCTGTGGATCACTCCTGCTGTTCCGGCTGTTGGATATCTCCAGGCTCCGTGGTCCAGGATAGGGGTGAGATGGGGGGGAGAGAGAGAAGAAAGAGTGCCTCCGATGGTGTAGTAGGTTTAAGCTTGAGCGCATTTATTGTGGCAAAAATATAAATGAACAGAACAGGGATGGGCGCATGCAGTAGTACTTTTAAATTTCCCGGGGACGCGGCGTTCTACGTACCGCCTGACGTCCGATGGCCTCCGGCTTGTGCGGGTGTGTATCTCGGTCTGACTCCCTACGGCGTTACGTCACGCACCTCGTGACTTCATCAGGGGAACCCTATTGGCTGTCAGGCCGTCAGTTAAATAGTGGCAAACCGGAAGTAAACAAGCTTCCATTTTCTTGTAGTCCATATCTATAGACATGGTAATAAAGGAAGCAAATGTTGTTGGACATCGCTGAACAATGCTAAGTTCTGTGGATATACAATCCAAACTACAAAGTAACAGACCTGCTGTTCATAAGGCAATAAAGAAAATACAAAAATAATTATGAGAGTACTTCTCATTATATGTAAAATAAAATAAAATAAAATATACTGGCCATGTATACGTTTAAAAAGCGCAGAGCTCAGATGTGTACATTCTGTAAAATGTTAAAATGTGATAGATAGAGATTGATAAAAATAAATTAAAAGTAGGTTTGCCACTATTTAACTGACGGCCTGACAGCCAATAGGGTTCCCCTGATGAAGTCACGAGGTGCGTGACGTAACGCCGTAGGGAGTCAGACCGAGATACACACCCGCACAAGCCGGAGGCCATCGGACGTCAGGCGGTACGTAGAACGCCGCGTCCCCGGGAAATTTAAAAGTACTACTGCATGCGCCCATCCCTGTTCTGTTCATTTATATTTTTGCCACAATAAATGCGCTAAAGCTTAAACCTACTACACCATCGGAGGCACTCTTTCTTCTCTCTCTCCCCCCCATCTCACCCCTATCCTGGACCACGGAGCCTGGAGATATCCAACAGCCGGAACAGCAGGAGTGATCCACAGCTGGGGACGCAAGATCATCGATAGTAGAGACCATACTATATGCTTATATATAGCACCCTGCAGGTAAGGGCATTACATTACCTATGAGGATAGTCCACCAATCGTTTGAGGGAAGAAAATAGAGATTTAGAAGTTTACCTCTTCAGACTCACCTGGTTTAAAGACTGTCTGTCATATCTGATCTTTTTATTCATTTTTTGAAGCTTCAGCATTTGCACTTTATTATTTCTGGACACTTTCAATTGCACAGAGATTCATTTATTTTTACCATTCCAGGTTCACATCCTTGTGTTATTTTTGAGTTGTTTTTTCCCAGTTGATAATTATTTCACTTATCACAGTGCAGTTATTTATTGTATTTGTGCACTCATTATTGGAATTATCCTCTGTTGTGGTCAAGAACCTCAATGGCAAGTGTCACGCAGCTGCAGCAGAATCGAGTGCTTCGATACAAAGGCAGCATCAATGAACAGGACTGCAGTCCCAGAGTCGATTAGAGCCTGTATCTCGATGGACGACCTAGCCCAAGAAAGGGTAATTGAAACCAGGGACTTATCCTTCTGGATAACTGTAGACGAAACAACGCCACCCAAGGTCTATCCGTTACAGGACCTCAAGGTCCGGGCATTCCCTGGACGGGTAGGACAACACTTCAAAAAGTGACCTGCCTGGCCACAATAAAGGCACAATCTCTCCCTTCTCCTAAGGGCTTTCAGAGAGACACGTGAAGCCCAGGTGCATGGGTTCACCTTCACTGACCGACTCGGTACCAGGAGGCATGGGAGGTGAGGGAGGCAAGGATGGGACTGCAAAGCTTGGAGACAAATGTACAGGAGGCTTCCCCAAGCACTCCTTAAAAGAGAGTCTTTCTCTGAGTCTGGAGTCAATGAGGATAGCAAATGAGATCAACTTCTCCAGCTCAGTGGATATATCTCGGGGCTGCTATCTCATCCTTCATGTTATCCGAGGGACCATGAGAAAAAGCTGAAAATACACCAAAAATCTGCGCTCATGAACATCTACAACTCATAATAGACCCAGTATTGTTGGGAGAGAATAATACCAAATACCAAATAATACCAATACCAAAAATATGATAAAAAGTCAGTATAAAATGATATACAAAGCTGTATAAGCTGTATACATAGGATGTAAATTCCACAGGCAGCTACCAACAAGTTCACGGTGTCAAACCTCCCGGGTTCAATAAACATGCCATCAGATGGAAATAGTACTAACAGTACCTTAGGGGCGGATGGTGGGGTAGCGGTGATGAGGAGATGGCCGTCCAACTCTCAGCAGGAGCCTGACTTCAGGCAATCCGCATATCCGAAGTGTCACCGTGGGGTGGAAAGGACGGGATCATCCGACGAATCCCCCAGTCGGAGACACAGCACGATGAGGTCTGGAAGGACAGCCGCTCGTTCCGTCCGATCGTGATGACGTCACACGTCTGAGATGCCGCTCTACGATCGAAACAATGAAGCAAGGATGTAATTGCTGCCCTCTAGTGGAAGATCCATAGATTGCACACTCCCATGCAATGTGGTGGAAGCCGCCAGCGGGAAAAACAATGTTTAAAATTAAGTTGATTTTGAGAACTTGAAAGATGGGTTAAACTTCCATGAAATAGGGGGATCAGGGGGATCAGGTAATAGCCTTGACGACGCGTTTCGCGCTTCAAATCGCTTTTTCAAAGTCAAGTTTGTATGGCTTGTGCAAAGATTAAATAGTCTAATAAAGGGGGGGGGGGGTGATAATGGGAGGAAGAGGAAACGGATAAAAATGGGCATGTTCAAAGAAAGCGAAAGTTTTAACCCCTTCCAGGCAAAACATAATTGAAAAGTTTATACATACATAATATATTACAAAAATAACTTTGAACTCATAAAAAAATACCATAATAGTAAAATTAATAGTAAAATTAGAGTGAATAATAAACGATATAAAAAAATTATATATAAAAAAATTATGTAAAAAATATCAAGAAACATAATATGAAAAAACTGGACTACCTTCCCCACACCCTACATACTAGCTACGATTCTTACATCAGGATTACTATTATCCTCGTTTAGCGCCAGTGATTTTTTTGTGTATTTGCATGAGAAAAAGCTGCCACGAGGGTCTCATTGTTCCAAGCAACCAAGCAACCAATTCAATGGCGTAATCGGCAACAGTTCTTGTACTATGTTCGATGGACATGAGGCACTTGGCAGCAGAAGCAGGAACATCAAATATTGTTTTAAAAGAAGCCACAAACTCTGGGTAACTTAAGACAACAGGGTTTTGCATCTCTCATAGAGGGTTTGCCCAGGCCAAGGCTCTCTCAGAAAGCAAATATATCAGGAAACCTACTTTGCTACTGTCCGTGGGAAATGCCTGGGGCAGCATCTCAAAATATATCTCAACCTGGTTGAGAAACCCTCTGCATTGGACTGGATCACCCCAAATTGCTGGGGAAGTGGAGCGGAACCAGACATGTCTCTTATAGAGGTAATACTCGAGGCGGGTGCCTGCACAGAGACTGGTGCAACAGCAGGGTCGGCCTGCAACACAAGTTCTACCGGAGCGGCCACAGTGGGAGATTCCAGATGAGCCATGCAACTCAGGAGTGTCTGTAACGCCATGGCAAACTGATCCATGCGGTGATCCAGGTCATCCAATCTGGAAAAAATATTATCAACACGTGGATTGACTGCATCTTCTGAATTTATGGCCTTCGCCTACTGTCGGAAACCATGAATCAGACTGAGACAGAAGTACAGTTAAATCACACTTGTTTATTAATAATATTAATAAAAATATTAAACAGAGTAAGCGTAGTCAAGACAAGCCAGAGTTCAGGAACTGGATCAGCCAAGCCAAATGTCAGAGAGCCAGAGATAAACGTAGTAGAACAGCAAGCAGGATCAGGAGCCAGAAGGAACGTCAACCAAGCAAGTCTTCAACAGGAACACAGGAGATAGTCTCTGTGATGTTGATGAAGGTGAAGGGAGAGATCAACTGAGCTGGACAGCTTAAGTAGGCAGGACTGATGAGCAGATCATCAACAGGTGAGTCACTGTGGAGAGATAGGAGCTGGCAATTAGCCGACAGTTGAGCGGCCAGTTTAGGGAAGGAAGGACTGAACCCAGCCCTGACAGAGAGCTGATGACTGTCAGTCACCGCCCTCTGCTTAGCACTCCCTCACTCCCTGGAGTGCTGGGCTGTGGAGGGTGTGGGATCAGCCGGCTCAGCCTATCAGCGGCTTGGCCGCAGCAATCTTGCCCGAGCCTGGACTGGCTCTGTGCCATCAGCCAACAGTGAGCGCTACAGGAGTGCAGAACGAATCGCACTCCTTTGATCTATAGGAGAGGTATAGCCAAACAAGCTCTGGCTATACTTATCATTTAATGGCTGACAGAAGTCTAGACCCAGACTGAGTGGGAGTCTTCTGGACTGTAGCTGCACCATTTAGCAGCGTGGGTGTCCTCTCCTCTCTGCCCTCCTGCCAGCAAACTTGTCTGCCTCTACCGCTGCTATTCTCACAGCAGGACAGGAGGCACAGCTGGTCTGTGTGGAGGGTGGGACTTTTCAAGGTACCAAGCAGGTGATTGGTTGTGAGGACACAGGGCAGTCCAAGCAACCATCCTCCATATACAGTTGCAATAAAAAGTATGTGAACCCTTTTGGAATGATATTGATTTCTGCACAAATTGGTTATAAAATGTGATCTGATCTTTATCTAAGTCACAACAATAGACAATCACAGTCTGCTTAAACTAATAACACACAAATAATTAAATGTTACCATGTTTTTATTGAACACACCATGTAAACATTCACAGTGCAGGTGGAAAAAAGTATGTGAATCCTTGGATTTAATAACTGGTTGAACCTCCTTTTGCAGCAATAACTTCAACCAAACGTTTCCTGTAGTTGCAGATCAGACGTGCACAATGGTCAGGAGTAATGCTTGACCATTCCTCTTTACAGAACTGTTTCAGTTGAGCAATATTCTTGGGATGTCTGGGGTGAATCGCTTTCTTGAGGTCATGTCACAGCATCTCAATCGGGTTGAGGTCAGGACTCTGACTGGGCCACTCCATAAGGCGTATTTTCTTCTGTTTAAGCCATTCTGTTGTTGATTTACTTCTATGCTTTGGGCCGGTGTCCTGTTGCAACACCCATCTTCTGTTAAGCTTCAGCTGGTGGACAGATGGCCTTAAGTTCTCCGTCAAAATGTCTTGATAAACTTGGGAATTCATTTTTCCTTCGATGATAGCAATCTGTCCAGGCCTTGACGCAGCAAAGCAGCCCAAACCCATGATGGCCCCACCACCATACTTCACAGTTGGGATGATGTTTTGATGTTGGTGTGCTGTGCCTCTTTTTCTCCACACATAGTGTTGTGTGTTTCTTCCAAACAACTCAACTTTGGTTTCATCTGTCTACAGAATATTTTGCCAGTACTGCTGTGGAACATCCAGGTGCTCTTGTGCAAACTGTAAACATGCAGCAATGTTTTTTTGGACAGCAGTGGCTTCCTCTGTAGTATCCTTCCATGAAATCCATTCTTTTTTAGTGTTTTACGTATCGTAAATTCGCTAACAGGGATGTTAGCATATGCCAGAGACTTTTGTAAGTCTTTAGCTAACACTCTAGGATTCTTCTTCACCTCATTGAGCAGTCTGTGCTGTGCTTTTGCAGTCATCTTTACAGGAAGGTCACTCCTAGGGAGAGTAGCAGCAGTGCTGAACTTTCTCCACTTATAGACAATTTGTCTTACCGTGGACTGATGAACAGCAAGGCTTTTGGAGATACTTTTATAACCCTTTCCAGCTTTATGCAAGTCAACAATTCTTAATCGTAGGTCTTCTGAGAGCTCTTTTGTGCAAGGCATCATTCACATAAGGCAATGCTTTTTGTGAAAAGCAAACCCAGAACTGGTGTGTGTTTTTTATAGGACAGGGCAGCTGTAACCAACACCTCCAATCTCATCTCATTGATTGGACTCCAGTTGGCTGACACCTCACTCCAATTAGCTCTTATAGATGTCATTAGTCTAGGGGTTCACATACTTTTTTCACCTGCACTGTGAATGTTTACATGGTGTGTTCAATAAAAATATGGTAACATTTAATTATTTGTGTGTTATTAGTTTAAGCAGACTGTGATTATCTATTGTTGTGACTTAGATGAAGATCAAATCACATTTTATGACCAATTTGTGCATAAATCCATATCATTCCAAAAGGGTTCACATACTTTTTATTGCAACTGCATCTAGTATGCGCTAAGCTTTTTCATTTAAAAGATTTAAATAGAGCCATGACTCTTTCAAGGGTTTCAACACAATCTATACTCTTTATCAGACTCCAGACCCTGCTAACATAACATTCTGCATGAACTGAATACAGATTCTTAGCACTTGAAGTCTAATGCTTTATGTCTCTAAACTTTTTTATTTTTGTCTGCTCTGAATACAAAATGGCTCCACTCACACAACATTGTGAAGAAAATAATCTTCTTGCCTCCTCTTCTTGAGTCAGGATTGTTTGTTCCTTTCACTTCATCATATTTACTTTTCTGGACATTGCACATTCCAGGATAAGCTTGTTATACTCTGAATAAGTGGCCTCTCTGTTAATTAAGGAATGTGCTCCCATTTAGAGAAAATGTCCTCTGGCTAACTCTGTATTACAGCTTCAGTAGGCATTATCTATTCATATTTGGCACCAGTTCTCACACAGCGGGATTGTTACACATGTCCCTGGGTGCAAGTATGTGTGTATTAGAAATCAGCTCTTTAATAACATCCAAGGTACTGTACATCCAGCTATGCATGATGCAGCATTTGTTCAGCCAGCGGCAAACATTACTAGCAGTAGTATGTTTAAATATAATAAGGGAAGGTGAGTTTGGAAAAAAGCAATTTTGAGTTTTTCACTATAAAGATGTTATACAAGTTTGCAGATAGTATCCAATAAAACAAAACCTCATTTTGAATTGTGACTATTAGTGTTGAGCAGAATATGCCATATTCGATTTCGCGATATATCTCGAATATATATTCGAATATTCGAGATATATTCGCTAAATTCGAATATTCGTGATATTTTATCGAAATTAAATGATTGCGATTTTTCGCTATTGCGAATGCGAAAATAATTGCGATTTTTTGATAACTGCGGTAGGAGCACTCTGATTGGCTCAGAATATTCGTGATATTTTATCGAAATATCGCAACATGCGAATGCGATATTTATTGCGCAATTTCGAGAAATGCTGGAGGAGCGCTCTGATTGGCTCAGAATATTCGTGATATTTTATCGAAATATCGCAACATGCGAATGCGATATTTATTGCGCAATTTCGACAAATGCTGTAGGAGCACACTGATTGGCTCAGAATATTCGTGATATTTTACAATACAAAATAAAAAGTGTTTTGCATTGGTGGTGATTCTTTACTCTATCCATCTGTCACAGCCGTTTGTCAATCAAACACCTTGAAGATTGAACACGTTCATGCTGCATGCTTTGGACTTTTTTTCACTTCACATATCAAAGACATTTTTATGAAAGATTATTTTTCTATTATTGGGACTATATTTCTTTATATATTTGTTTCACTGTGTATTTCACAAGTTATTTGCGCTTGCTTATTTTATAATTTGCCCACATGTCTTGTCACTAGACATATTTTTTATTCTTGTAGAGCGACTCCATTTTCTGTCTTGTATTAATTTATGTTGTATAACATTTTTGAGTTGCTGCTGTATTCTCCCCTTTTTTAAGGTATGCGCAATTTTTTCCTTCTTACAAAAAATAATAATATCAAACATACAAATATTCATACCATACACATACACAAAGCCCCCCCCTTTTGCATCAGAGACAATCAGAGTTCTCCTACCACAGTTATCGAAAATTCGCAATCATTTTCGCATTCGCAATAGCGAAAAATCGCAAATTTTTTTTTTCAATTTGGCAACATAAAAGGATCGCCTCAGCTTAGCTACTCGGCCCAGGGTCTCTAATCATACCAGCAATGCTTTTAGACGTCGATAGGATGTGATCTGTTTTAAAAATCAAATTGAAAAAATGCGAATATTCGGAAATGCGAATATTCACCGCGAAATTCGAAATATAGCGCGATTTCTCGAATATGCTATATTCGAGTCGAATATTCGCAATGCGAATATTCGTGAGCAACACTAGTGACTATTTCAGAAG
Organism: Rana temporaria; assembly: GCF_905171775.1. Classification (NCBI taxonomy): domain Eukaryota; kingdom Metazoa; phylum Chordata; class Amphibia; order Anura; family Ranidae; genus Rana; species Rana temporaria. The sequence goes on along the minus strand of NC_053494.1, from coordinate 135,990,015 downwards.
TCTACACCTATCACAACATTAGACTATATAATTAAAATTAAAACAAAATTTTAATGTGTTACTCGCCAATGAAAAAAATAAAAAAAATATCAAAATGTGAAAAAAAAACAATACAGCTTCCACAGTTTTAAAATGCATTAACCATACACATTTATCAACATGTTTTTATATAAATAAACCACGCTGCTGAATCAAATATTGATATGGTGTGACCGTGATCAATTATTCCATTCTTACATACTGTATATGCCGAGTTTTTCAGCAATTTTTTTTGTGCTGAAAATGCCTACCTCGGCTTATACTCAAGTCACCTTTTTGCGCCTGATCTCAGGGACTTTGGGGACCCCATGCACCTCCACTAAGGAGAAACAATGCCAAGGAGAGACTTTCAATGCCCAAAGAAATTTATTTTATTAAATTACACTAAACATAAAAGTAATACATTCACTTGTATTTATTCCTGTTACACCGGCAATAGCTGTATTCAGTGTTGCTGAGAACATATGGCCATCACCGCTATGCAAACCAGAAGCAGTATGCATTCCAACTACATGATGTAACATCACCAGAAGTGACATAGCGACCAGGAAACCATACCTGTATTAAGTTGTAAGAGTGATAAAGTGGGTGCACTGAAGCACTCAGTGGGATGGTCAGTGGGAGGACTTGGTGGGACGGCAAATGGGCAGGCCCTAGGGAATGCTGGTGGTCAGGCCTAAAGCTGTGTAAGGGGACCCAAAACTTTCAGATTGCTGCCCTGACTGTATTTGTACTGCCCTGGAATTTTAAGGGCCTCAAGAAATTAGATAGGCTGTCAGTACATCAGAATTAACATATTTTCAAATATAATTATGTATATACCATCGTTTGTAGACCTTTTGCATACTGTGTTGTATAACTGCACAATTTCCAGTTAAAGTAGCACAGTGTTGAATAGCAAAAAATGCCCTGGTCATGAAGGGGGTAAAACCATCCAGATCTGAGGTGGTTTAAAAAAACAGATATTCACTGGACTGTATCTTTTAAATAATGTTTATTCATTGTACAGTCAGGTCCATAAATATTGTGACATCGACACAATTCTAATTTTTTTGGCTCTATACACTACCACAATGGATTTGAAATGAAACGAACATGATGTGCTTTAACTGCAAACTTTGAGCTTTAATTTGAGGGTATTTACATCCAAATCAGGTGAACAGTGTAGGTATTACAACAGTTTGTGTATGTGCCTCCCACTTTTTAAGGGACCAAAAGTAATGGGACAATTGGCTGCTCAACTGTTCCATGGCCAAGTGTGTGTTATTCCCTCATTATCCCATTTACAAGGAGCTGATAAAAGGTCCAGAGTTAATTTCAAGTGTGCTACTTGCATTTGGAATCTATTGCTGTCAACTCTCAATATGAGATCCAAAGAGCTGTCACTATTAGTGAAGCAAGCCATCATTAGGCTGAAAAAAAAAAAACATCAGAGAGATAGCAAAAACATTAGGTGTGGCCAAATCAACTGTTTGGAACATCCTTAAAAAGAAAGAGCGCAACGGTGAGCTCAGCAACACCAAAAGACCCTTAAGACCACGGAAAACAACTGTGGTGAATGACCGAAGAATTCTTTCCCTTGTGAAGAAAACACCCTTCACAAAAGTTGGCCAGATCAAGAACACTCTCCAGGAGGTAGGTGTCTGTGTGTCAAAGTCAACAATCAAGAGAAGACTTCACCAGAGTGAATACAGAGGGTTCACCACAAGATGTAAACCATTGGTGAGCCTCAAAAACAGGAAGACCAGATTAGAGTTTGCCAAACAACATCTAAAAAAGCCTTCACAGTTCTGGAACATCCTATGGACAGATGATACCAAGATCTACTTGTACCAGAGTGATGGGAAGAGAAGAGTATGGAGAAGGAAAGGAACTGCTCATGATCCAAAGCATACCACCTCATCAGTGAAGCATGGTGGTGGTAGTGTCATGGCGTGGGCATGTATGGCTGCCAATGGAACTGGTTCTCTTGTATTTATTGATAATGTGACTGCTGACAAAAGCAGCAGGATGAATTCTGCAGTGTTTCGGGCAATATTATCTGCTCATATTCAGTCAAATACTTCAGAACTCATTGGACAGCGCTTCACAGTGCAGATGGACAATGACCTGAAGCATACTGTGAAAGCAACCAAAGAGTTTTTTAAGGGAAAGAAGTGGAATGTTATGCAATGGCCAAGTCAATCACCTGACCTGAATCCGATTGAGCATGCATTTCACTTGCTGAAGACAAAACTGAAGGGAAAATGCCCCAGGAACAAGCAGGAACTGAAGACAGTTGCAGCAGAGGCCTGGCAGAGCATCACCAGGGATGAAACCCAGCATCTGGTGATGTCTATGCATTCTAGACTTCAGGCTGTAATTGACTGCAAAGGATTTGCAACCAAGTATTAAAAAGTAAAAGTTTGATTTATGGTTGTTAATCTGTCCCATTACTTTTGGTCCCTTAAAAAGTGGGAGGCACATAAACAAACTGTTGAAATTCCTACAACGTTCACATGATTTGGATGTAAATGCCCTCAAATTAAAGCTGAAAGTCTGCAGTTAAAGCACATCTTGTTTGTTTCAGAATTGTGTCGATATCCCAATATCAGTTCCTACTTGTTCTCGAATTGTGTCGATGTCCCAATATTTATGGACCTGAATGTAGATGTCCTCCATGGAAGTACCCTGCTACGTATGCCCTTTTTTCCAAAAGCTTGCAAATTGGCAAAAAATTACAAGATTCAGCTTCTATATACTTTAGTGAGGTTCAAACATGTTCACAGTTCACAAACTCTTGGTTTAGTTTGCAAATTCTCTCACCAAACAAATGCAGCCTAGTTTGGTCATCACTACCCTTCCCACTCAAAACTGTTGTCTTTACATAACCTTTAAAGTGAAACTATGCTCAAAAAGTGAAGATTTTCTTAAAGCAGAAATTCATCCAAAAGGGGAAGCTCCACTTGTTTGCACCCTCCCCCCTTCACTGTCACGTTTGACACTTGGTTTTAAAGTTACCTGCTCCCACTTCTGGCTCAGATCGCCACAGTGATCTGAAACAAAAGTTCAGTCCCCCTCCTTCCCCCACAGTTTTCTGGGACACATCACAGATCTCAGAAGACCACAGAACCAGTCACACGGCACAGCGCAACTCACACATGTGCAGTAGGAAACAAGGCTTAACTTTCTGTTTCCCTTACTAGAAATGTTGGCGCCTGCACCTGAATCCAATTGAAGAATCGGTTGAGGTGAGGCCATTGCTGAATCCCTGGACAGGTAAGTATCTTTGTATTATTTCTTTTTCTGAAGGAGTCTGAAGTTATTTGTGGTAAATCAGTACCCTATAAAATTTACATTTCGCCATTAATTCCTCCTACTTAACATGTGACTTTGCCTAGACACTGCAGTTCCTGTTGCCAAATAGTTGCAGAACTGCAGAGTAAGATAATGCAAAGACTATTCCACTGACTCCTGCTTCTGACAACTATTGTTCTTGCTTGAGGGCTTTCTGGAGAAGAAGCTGAAACTGAGGGCCTGCATTAAAGTATCTCTCTGCTTCAGCCATTCTGTTAAACTGTCCTTTCTCCATTTCTCCATCGACTTCATTATCATTACTCCAGCAGTCATCAGGGGATCATGTTTGACATCAGGAAGTAAAGTTTTTCCTCTACCAAGATGGCAGCAGCCATACAGATATACAGTGTAGAACAAGGTTAGGCAGTAATAAGAAAAAGATGAGTACAGGTAGCATAGTGGCAATACTGGAGACAAGTCTTTTCCCTTTTGTTTGCCTGTTTTTGGGCTTGGTTTACATAGTATATGTCCTCTTTAATATCCTGTGAGCCCCTGCATTGTGGCACTAGGTATAGGAGGGGTAGGGGGTACGACTCTGACCCAATCAAGTCTCTGTTTCTTACAGTAAGAGGGAAAATACAGTGATGAGTTTATCAGTAGTGCCACTGTTCTAATATTCCAACAGTTCCAATGTTCCACCATTGTCCATTGGAAACTTAAAGGGGTTGTAAAGGTACACATTACTGTATGGAGTTACAGACAGAAGAACAGGAAGTGAGGATTTCTCAGAAGAAATAAGGACATTTAAAAGCAAAATCGCAGGATGAGGTAAGTGAAGGAGGACTGCCCTAAGGTAAAGGAAGCCATTTAGGGAAAAAAAATTGTACCTTTACAACCCCTTTAAAATAGGAATTAAACATGACATAGACATAGAGATAATGAACATGTCATACCCATCTAGATTTCCAGTTGCATAGAAATAACGAAATTTTGTCCAGCTTTTTGATACATTTGTTTTTTATACACTTTTTACAAACTTCAAACCTAAGCTAAAGGGTTGATTTATTGAAAGGAGAAAGACTTATACCAGTCCTTCTGTCAGATACTGCTTCACACAATCAAGTTAAGAGGAATGTTTTTTTATTTTTACACTAAATCTGATTGTGGCTTTCCAGTAAACACAGAAAAAGCTTGCTCCTTGTATTAATTCACTCAGCTAGGACTAATGTGTAAAGCCTCTTTTTTTGCACTTGTAGTCCATTAGAGTAAACATTCTGTTTAAGGAAAGCGCTCAGCAAGCATTGCAATTAAGAGTCATGGAAACCTGTTGTGGAAATATTAAAGGGTTAAAAGCTTTAAGGCTGACTGCAAATGCTTTTGCCTAGACCTACACATGTTGGCTTCCATACTTTGAGCCAATGACCTAGAGCAAGTATAACGATAGGGACTTCGGACTTTCTTTATCCTAATACTTGTTCCAGATCAGTGACTCACATGGTGTCACATGGTGGAGATTTACCCCCCTCCCTGACCAGGCCATTTTCATTTGATCCGGAGGGGCGCGCACATACCAGCGGCACGGCCGGGAACCTGATGTGCGTGCCCGGCGGGCTCTAACACCGCTGGCCACCCGTGACCGAGTGCACGAGAGCAGGAAAAAATAATAATAAAAATGCCATAAAAAATCCATTAATCTTTCCCATAGTTTGTAGACACCATTAGCCAGATTCAGGTAGACGTGCCTATCTTTAGGCGGGCGTAGCACATCTCATATATACGCTACGCCGCCGTAAGTTAGAGAGGCAAGTACAGTATTCACAAAGAACTTGCGTCCTAAGTTACGGCGGCGTCGTGTAAATGGGCCGATGTAAGCATGCGTAATTCAAAGTAGGCTGTAGTGGGCGTGCTGTATTCTAATGAATTGTGACCTCATGTAAATGACGTGCCTAACGAACGGCGCATGCGCCGGCCGTAAACGTATCCCAGTGCGCATGCTCAAAATCACATCGCAAATAGTCAATGCTTTCGACGTGAACCTAACCTACACCCAGCCCCATTCTGAATCGACTTACGCAAACGACGTAAACGACGTGAAATTTGACGGCTGTCCCGATGTCCATACTTAACATTGGCTGCGCCATCTTTTTGGTGGTTTATCTTTACGCCTGAAAACGCCTTACGTAAACGGCGTATCTAACATGCGACGGGCGTGCGTACGTTCGTGAATAGGCGTATCTTGCTCATATGCATATTCTCGGCGTAAATCGCCGTACATGCCCCTAGCGGCCAGCGTAAATATGCAGCTAAGATACAAGGGCGTAGGAGACTTACGCTGGTCGTATCTTAGCAACAGAGAAGCATATGTCAATTTGAGCATACGCTTAAAGATACGACGGCGCGGATTTGGACTTACGACGGCGTATCTACTGATACGCCATCGTAAGTCTTTATGAATCTAGCTATATAACTTTTGCGCAAACCAATCTATATACGCTTATTGCAATTTGTGTGTAGAAGAATATATATTGGCCTAAACTGAGGAAGAAATTTGTTATTTAAAAACATTTTGGGAATATTTATTATAGCAAAAATTTAAAAATATTGTTTTTTTTTTTTAAATTTGTCGCTCTTTTTTTGTTTTTATATAAATAAACCGCACTGCTGAATCAAATATTGATATGGTGTGACCGTAATCAGTATCTTGCTAGTGGGCCCCACTCGCTCTCAACCTAAACAATGCCTGCAATCAGAATGTTCAGGTATTGTGAGAGCCAGCGGGGCCGACTAGCAAGATATAGAAACTTGGGCCAGTGGGATATTTTTCCATCCCCAATTTTCCACAACAAAATCTGTTCTTGTAAATTCCAATCGTGTGTGGACAATTCCAACGCACAAAATTCCACGCATGCTCTGAATCAAGTATGAGACGGAAGCGCTCGGTCTGGTAAAACTAGCGTTCGTAATGGAGATAGCACATTCGTCACGCTGTAACCGACTGAAAAGCATGAGGCTGAAAAGCGCAAATCGTCTCTCACCAAACTTCTGCTAACACGACTGGTATTGAAATTCCCTTAGTGATTAAACATAGTGAATAACTACTTTTGTACACGAATATACAAAATATTTATATTCAATATATATATTTTTCTAACTTAAGAATAAAATATTTTTTAAATTCTATTACTTAGTGATAACCATGAAAAAGATAAAAATAATATATACAAAACAACAAAATTTATAAAAAAAATGGTCCTCTGAATATTTGGATTAGCTACCTGCCAATAGCACGTACTTTTTTGGTTTTATTTCCTTCTTTTCACTCTCTGATCTTTTTCAGATGGTGGAAATATAAAATGTAAGTTTGCAGCTAGGCAAGGGTCAGCTTGATTGAGAGAAACATATTTTAGCCTTGGACCTCACAATGGTAATGTGTGGGCAGAAATGTGATCTATAAACTATTTTGCAAACTTTGACCACAAACAGGAGTGTTAATTTTATGGATCAAGCCCTGTTGCTCCTAATAATTGTATGCATTCATATCATTTATTCAAATTTCTTGAGAACAAAACAAATGGAGTCACTGGTAGAGGGATATCCTTATACATGTGTGCAAGGGCAGTGAGGGTATTACATTTGGTCCTGGGAAGCTGCTGTTGTTGCCTTATTTTTAGGTATGATATATACGGTAGATATTATATACAGTGCCTTGCAAAAGTATTCACCCCCTTGGCTTTTTACCTATTTTGTTACATTACAGCCTTTAGTTCAATGTTTTTTTTTAAATCTGAATTATATGTGATGAATCAGAACACAATAGTTTAAATTGGTGAAGTAAAATTAGAAAAATGTATACACAAAATAAAAAACTTATAATTGGCATGTGCGTATGTATTTACCCACTTTGTTATGAAGCCCATAAAAAGCTCTGGTGCAACCAATTACCTTCACAAGTCACAAAATTAGTGAAATGATGTCCACCTGTGTGCAATCTAAGTGTCACATGATCTGTCATTACATATACACACCTTTTTGAAAGGCCACAGAGGCTGAAACACCTAAGCAAGAGGCACCACTAACCAAACACTGCCATGAAGACCAAGGAACTCTCCAAACAAGTAAGGGACAATGTTGTTGAGAAGTACAAGTCAGGGTTTGGTTTTAAAAAAATAACCACATTTTTGATGATCCCTAGGAGCACCATTAAATCTATCATACCCAAATGGAAACAATAGCAAACCTGCCAAGAGATGGTCACACACCAAAACTCACAGACCGGGCAAGGAGGGCATTAATCAGAGAGGCAGCACAGAGACCTAAGGTAACCCTGGAGGAGCTGCAGAGTTCCACAGCAGAGACTGGAGTATCTGCACATAGGACGACAATAAGCCATTACTTTCAACAAAAAACAAAATGGCATGTTTTGAGTTTGTGAAAAGGCATGTGGGAGACTCACAAAATGTAGGAAGGTAGGTTAATTGGATCCTGTCCAAATTGGCCCAGTATATACTGTATGTGTGTACAACTGTGTGACCCAAGCGTGTCGAGATCCTACGGGGTAAATGATCGCACCAGCCAGGAAGACACTGGCTTTAAAAAGCACCTAGAGGCGATTCAATTCGCATGTGTAGCGCTATACAAGTCATTCATTCATATACAAATACTGCTTTTTAGGAAATCTGGAAGATAAATACATATATAGTATGAATTCTATTGTGCCATGATGAACTCTGGTTGCCCCACAACCCAACAGGGACCTGAAATGTACTGTATGACAAACGTAGGAGGGCCCTCAGAGCCAACCAGTTGTATCTCCCAACTGTATAATTATAACCTTTTGAGTTATGGCTTGCAATTTTATCTTATTATGGGGTCATTACAGCTTGTGTACACAGGTCACTCGATACTTTTAAGTGGTTCTCCAAGATTAATTTGGCAATGGTGCTCATTTATTATTTTGAGAAACCAACCCAATGCTGTATAAAAAGCATTCATTTTTCAATTCAATGCAACTTTTAGAACTTTCCAGTCATCTGCACCTGATATGTCCTGCTCATATAAATCACCAAAGTATATCGATCATTTTAATTTTGTGTCCATCTCTTTTGAAGTATTATAAAAAGATGTTTGTTAATATCGCCCGTGCATATCCCCTAAGATGCTTGCTTACCTGCGATTTAAAGAAGATACATACTAAGAGAAGCATATACAGTATCTCACAAAAGTGAGTACACCCCTCACATTTTTGTAAATATTTTATTATATCTTTTCATGTGACAACACTGAAGAAATGTCCCCTCAAAATAGCTCCACACATGGGCTCAATTAGACATTTTTCCTCCCCGGGGTCATGTGACCCGTTAGTGTTACAAGGTCTCAGGTGTGAATGGGTAGCAGGTGTGTTAAATTTGGTGTTATCGCTCTCACTCTCTCATAATGGTCACTGAAAGTTCAACATGGCACCTCATGGCAAAGAACTCTCTGAGTATCTGAAAAAAAAAAAAAAACTATTGGTTCACATAAAGATTTCCTAGGCTATAAAAGACCGTGAAACTGAGCTGCAGCACTGTGGTGTTTTAACAAGACACATTGCACTCAGAACATGTCTCGCCATGGTTGACCAAAGACGTTGAGTGTGTTCAGGGTCATATCCAAAGGTTGTCTTTGGGAAATAGACATATAAGTGCTGCCAGTGATGCTGCAGAGGTTGAAGGGGTGAGGAGTCATCCTGTCATTGCTCAGACCATACGCTGCACGCTGCATCAAATTAGTCTGCATTGCCTTTCCAAAGAAGCTGATGGTAAAGATGATGGACTGGCCAAGCATGTCTCTAGGCCTAAACCCTATTGAGCATCTGTGGGGCATCCTCAAATGGTAGGTGGAGGAGCGCAAGGTCTATAACATCCACCAGCTCCGTGACTTTTTTTTGGGGGGGGGGGGGTTGAAGCTCTTCTTCTTTACAGTTATCTCAACAGCATCACATTGATTTTGGTGTGCTGCTAGGAGGTGAATGCCATCAAATGGTTAAATGTGTCAGTAACAAAGTATTTGCCCATGTAGTCCCTAGCCCTTTATTGAACATATAAGTGGCCTTCTATATAATGAAGCAATATTCATATAGGAAAAGGACACCTGTGACATGCCAACAAAAGACTGTAAAGTACACGTGGCTGACTATTTATGCGTCGGTTCCAATCTTGCTTTATGAAGTGAATAAAGACTATTTATAATGTTCAGCTATGAGGAGTTAGCTACTACGTTTGCGTTTATACTCTGGCCATTTTTTACTGACCAAAATGACCTGAAACTCTTACATCCATGAGTAAATATAAATCTCAGGGGCTGTTAATGTTTGACTTGAGAAGTGCATGATCGGACAGCAATGGATATTTCTTAGGTTACTTACCAGTGTAGGACTTCATGGCTCAGTGGGTCAACAAACACATCTGAGCTTTTCATCTTAGTGCAGCCATCACTTTGCTTAGTTTGATAGAGCATTAACTCTTTGACTGGCTATTGTTGCTTTTTCAGCTGCTTAAAAGTTGACATATAGCATATATAGCTTGTGCAGAAATCTCAACTGAGCTACAGTAAGTAAAACATGATTTATAAGAATGAGAAGAATGGCCATGTAGGGCTTCATTATTACATTCAGATGATATTACAGTACTGAACATAGAAAGTATTGATGTTTTTAACTGAGTTTCAAAATGCTTTGTGGTTGCATGGTATTTAACTGCAATGAGCAACACAAGGCTCGCAATACTTAAGTGGGCTGGTTAGTGTATGTCTGTGTAATGTTTTATTGAGTTGTAAGGTTTTTGACTAATTCCAAAGATGTTGCTCATCAGTAATGAAGATTTTCTGCACTTTTAGCATCCAATTCAGTAAATAATGTTTCAAGTGATTTACATACACACACATACACACACTCTATTGTTTATCAGTTTTCATATTTGCATTTGAAATGCTTGTACAGATAAAGCACTTTTCACTTATTTTACATAAACATTGCTACATAAATATAGGTTTCCTAGTACCCTCTACTGATAATAGTATGTGTTTTACTGAATATACTCAATATACTGTTTTTCACAAATGCAATAGCTATGTAGCTATGACAATAACGTGTAAAATAATAGCATAAGGTATCAGTTAAAAATAGTAATATTGCGGTAACATATTATTAAATATCCACAATAAAGCATTAAATTAAAACTGTATAGAGAAATATGAATGACATCACTAAAAGTAAATAAGAGGCAGGAAACCAGTTTATTTTTCTTATTTTGCTCCCCCAAACAGAATCCAGGGTTCTTTTCCCTGCAGGCTTCTGCCATTTTTTTTAATTTGGTGTGGCTGTGAATGGCTCCGCTGCACAGCTACATCATCATCTGCCACACAACTACAAGTCCCTCCTGGCAGTCCAGCAGAGGAAGTCAGATGTGCAGAAGAAAGAAAGAAAGAAAGAAAGAAAGAAAGAAAGAAAGAAAGAAAGAAAGAAAGAAAGAAAGAAAGTGTCATCGTATTGAAAGAAAGAAAGAAAGAAAGAAAGAGAAAGAAAGAAAGTTATTTTTTCATTGGCATACAAGTGTGATGATGCTGCATTGAAGGCAGGAAAGAGAAAAAAGAATGAAAGAAAGCACAAGTGTAATGATGTCACTTCATTGAAGGAAGGAAGGAAAGAGAAAGAAAGAAAGAAAGAAAGAAAGAAAGAAAGAAAGAAAGAAAGAAAGAAAGAAAGAAAGAAAGAATGAATGAATTATTTTTCATTGGAATACAAGTGTGATAATGCCGCTGCATTGAAGGAAAGAGAAAGAAATAATGAAAAAAATAAAAGAAAGACATTTCTTAATAGAGCACAAGTGTAATGATGTCACTTCATTGAAGGAAGGAAGGGAAGAGAAAACAAGAAAGAAAGAAAGAAAGAAAGAAAGAGAAAAAGAAAGAAAGAAAAAGTAATTTTTCATTGGAACAAAAGTGTGATGATGCCACTGCATTAAAGGAAGGAAAAAGAAAGAAAGAAAGTCATTTCTCAGTGGAGCACAAGTGTGATGAAAAGAACGCAAGGGAGAAAGGAAGAAAGAAACATAAAAAAAAAAGTTATTTCTCAATAGAGCATAAGTGTGATGATGTCACTGCATGAAAGAAAGAAAGAAAGAAAGAAAGAAAGAAAGAAAGAAAGAAAAAAAAAGAAGGGAAAAAAGAAGGAAAGAAGGAAAGAAAGAAAGAACAAGTTATTTTTCATTGGAATACAAGTGTGATGATGCCGCTGCATTGAAGGAAGGAAAGAGAAAGAAAGAAAGAAAGAAAAAAAAGAAAGAAAGAAAGACAGAAAAGGTTATTTTTCATTGGAATACAAGTGTGATGATGCCACTGCATTAAAGAAAGAAAGAAAGAAGGAAGGAAAAAAGTTATTTCTCAGTAGAGCACAAGTGTGATGATGTCGCTACATTTAAGGAAGGAAGGAAAGAGAAAAAAAGAAGGAAAGAAAAAGAAAGAAAGAAAGAAAGAAAGAAAGAAAGAAAGAAAGAAAGAAAGAAAGAACAGCAACAGTATAAGAACTGTTGCTCTGAAATCCTATGATTGAAATTGCTGGTTTTGAAATGTGTTGATAAGTGAAAGATACTTTCTATCTGTGTACCTGAGACACTTGCACTAAGCACACTCAGGTGCACAGCATGCATGTGGCTCCACCTATGTTAGTAATATATTCCTTGTAAGAGCAGAGTCATTTACAGTGGGAAATTCCTTCACCTGGGGAGGGCTGGGCAAAAGATGAAAAGATCCTGAAGAGGAGAAAATGACTGGGAACAAACTCATTTGAATGTCTGGATATCTGGCTTCTCCCTGAACACTCACCTGCTCATCCCTCACACATACACAACCTCACCTGCTGTGTCGTGAGCAAACAGCTGGCTCTGCTGCTTCTTTTACATGAGTTTGGGAACTGTTGACTTCTGAGAAAAGAAGGCTCAGACATGATATAAAAGACATTATGATTTATTTGAAATTCAGGAAAAAATTATGGAATTTTCTGTAAATGCCCATTTACATTGAAGAGTATTTTACACAGGATGACTAGAGACTTTGACATTTCTCAATGACCATGAGAACTTGGGCGCTATTTCTTATCAAGGTGTGGGTTTAACGCAAAGAAAGCAGATCCGTAAATACTGTACATGGAACGCATGTTTAAAGTCCACTGATGTCTGCCATTCTTCTGGTCTGTGTTTGGACTATCTTGAACTGGACATCTTTGGGCCTGACCATTGGTGTGAAATCATGGACACCTTGCACAGGTAAGTAAAACTATGACTATAGTTCGCACAATGGACTCTCAAACGTATGCTCTTTTACTGATCTTGTGTTAAATTTTGACATTGTAATTATCAATTATTTTACAGATTCCCTTTATTTGAATATACCAGTAATTTCTAGGTCTAGGTTATAGGTTAGGTGATAGCTGCTAAAATAATTTCTAACAATAAGATATTGTAATGATAAATTTGATAAAATAGTAGATTATCAGTTAAATGTTTTTTTATGCATTGAGAAAAAATAGTAGGTGGTGGTTAATAAAATATATATATATTTTATTATTATTATTATTATTATTATTATTATTATTATTATTATTATTATTATTTTGGATTGGGTAGGGAATTGGTAAAACCCCAGAATTTGTTTTTCCAACTGTATTCTTTTGGGGAGATTTGCCTTATATTGCTGTTCTGGTGACTACTGAAAATTTAGAATTTTTCCTCACTTTATGTCCCGATGACAGAAGCCATTAGGAGATATAAAGAGGCGTAATGCCCTGTACACACGATCGGAATTTCCGATGGAAAAAGTCAAACTGATTTTTTCCATCGGAAATTCCGACCGTGTCTATGCCCCATCGGATTATTTCCATCGGAACTTCCAATGAATTCCATCGGAGTCTAGATAGAGAACATGTTCTCTTTTACTCCGATGGAATTCAATCAGAATTCAGATGTGATTTTGGTCAAACAAAGGTCCGACCGTGTGTACGGGACTTTAAACTCCTCAAGCTGGCCTTACATAGTTTGGCTTTTTTGTTCAGCCAGTGGGCTGAACAATAAAAATGAAACCAATTACCCCATCCACACATTTGTTAGATGGGGGAATCCTCTCCACTGTTCTACTGTACTTTGACAGCGGGGGAATTTCCCCCGCTGTCAAAGTACACAGATTAGGGTTGGGTTAGCTGCTGATTGAACTGCTTTTATCCAACAGGGCTGTTGAACAGAAGTCGATCCCTGCTGAACCATCTGAATTTCAATCCATCTATGGCCACCTTTAGTGGGGACACAGACAACAATAAAATCTAACAGAGGTCACTCTATCCAGATTGAAAAAACATATTAGGCTTTAGATACACTCTCATTAAAAAATATCGGGGCAGATCCACAGACATCTGCGCCGAGCGCAGCGTATCTAAGATACGCTACGCCGCCGTAACTTATCTTTTTAAATTTGAATCCACAAAGAATGCGCGCCCCAAGTTACGGCGGCGTAGCGTATCTCTCGCAGCGTAAGGGCGCGGGATTCAAATGGCTGTGATGGGGGCGTGTTTAATGTTAATACGTCGTGACCCAACGTAAACAACGTTTTTTTTAACTGCGCATGCGCCGGCCCTGGGGGTATCCCTGTGCGCATGCTCAAAATTAAACCGGAACCAGCCAATGCTTACGACGGTGACGTAATTCTACGCAAATTCCTATTCGCGAACGACTTACGCAAACGACGCAAAAAATTCAAAATTGTATGCGGGAAGGACGGCCATACTTAACATTGAGTACACCTCATAATAGCAGCTTTAACTATATGCCGGAAAAAGCCGAACGAAAACGACGGAAAAAAATGCGTCGGCCGGACGTACGTTCGTGGATCGCCGTAAATAGCTAATTTGCATACTCGACACGGATTTCGACGGAAACGCCACCTAGCGGCCCCTGAAAAATTGCATCTAAGATCCGACGGCGTACAAAGACGTACGCCTGTCGGATCTAGCCGAGATGCCGTCGTATCTTGTTTTGAGGATTCAAAACAAAGATACGACGCAGGAATTTTGAAATTACGCCGGCGTATCAATAGATACACCGGCGTAATTTCTTTGTGGATCTGCCACATCCTATTTTACTAGAGAAAAAAAATTTAAGCTGCTATGTATGGTTTATATCTAAGAACTTGTACTAATGTGTTAAATTATTCAAATGTTTTATTGTCAGAATATTCATTTAAAAAATAATATTGTATATAGAATTTGGAGTCAGCGCCTGTTAGTTCAAAGTCATATAGGGATGTCTGTTTAAAGGTGAACTCCAGCCTTAACCTTAGTCCTACACGGTTATAGATCTTAACCCAAGAGCAATAATTTAATATATAACAGGTTATAAGTCCTTATATGTTAGAGGCTGCATTGGGTATATTTTTTCTGGCTAAATATATTTTCTGCTAGTACAAATAAAAATATGTCAGAAACCCAGTGTTGTTGTAACTTGCTGTGCACTTAATTAAAATCTCATTCAATGTTATCAGCCTTCCCACCTATCTTCTTTGAACTACAGAGCAGCCCTCTTCTTGATGGAGATGATGAGAAGAGGAGGTGCTTGTAGTGAAAATCAGAAACACAGCCTAGGGTGACAATGCTGCTCCTTTATACAGTGCAGTAAGTGAGTGTTGTCACTCTAGGACAGGAAGTGTAGTACTGGTAGTATCACAAGGTAAAAATAAATGGGAAAAACTGAGAAGAGGAAATAAATCAGCCAACACATCTAAGGACTGGTAAGCCAATATTTAACATGCCTGTCTTACTTTGCCTATCTACGCAGCCTCACCTGTGTCCATCAATGCAGCCTAACCTGTGCCCATCAATGCAGCGTGACCAGTGCCCATTAATGCAGCCTCACTTGTGCCCATCAATGCAACCTCATCTGTGCCCATCAATGCAAACTGACCAGTGCCCATCAATGCAGCCTCACCTGTGCCTATCAATGCAACCTCCCCTGTGCCCATCATTGCAGTGTGACCAGTGCCCCCGCAATGCAGCCTCATCTTTGCCCATCATTGCAGCCTGACCAGTGCCCACCATTGCAGCCTCACCTGTGCCCGTCATTGCAGCAAGACCAGTGCCTACCAATGCAGCCTCACCTGTGCCCATCATTGCAGCGTGACCTGTTCCCACCAATGCAGCCTTGCTTGTGCCCATCATTGCAGCGTGACCAGTGCCCACCAATGCAGCCTCACCTGTGCCCATCGTTGCAGCGTTACCTGTGCCCATCATTGCAGCGTGACCTGTGCAGAGGAAGAGAGAGGGCAGCCGGATCATCACAGAGTGGGGGCTGTAACAGCTTTCATTTGAATTGCTGTCCACTTGCGGTCACTGCTTCCAGTGCTCGCACCCCCCACTCCGAGGCAGCCCACATTTTCCAGAAAAATTTTTCCACTCGCAAAATGCGAATAGGGGAGTGGAGATTTTGAGGGTTGGCGTATACAATTGTGACACAAATCATAATGTAATTGAATGTTGTTAAAAATTCCTTTTTAATCTGCAGCTCTGTAGTTTTCTGAAAATGCAATGCAATATGGCTACCTGGAGGTGTTTTGTACATAGAGTGTGTACAGAACGCCCCCCCAGAAACTTAATTTCCTGCTTGTGTGATTGGCTCATCAATTTTCCCAGAAATCTGCACTAAGATCAGTCAGCTTTCAGGCATCCCCTGCAACAAAAATTTAATTTTTCAGAGATACTTTCAATAGGAAATCATGGCTAAAGGATGCAGGCCCAGCAGCTTTCCTCATTAGAGCCCTGCAGGTGCACAGATGATTGATAATTTTGAAACCACTCTCATTAGGCTCGGTTCACACTGGTGCGACAAATTCTCCGACATTGGGAGCTCACATGACATGTGAAAATCAATGTTTCCCTATGGAAGCCATCTTAATTGGTCTGACACAAGTCGGTCCGACTTTGAAAATGCTCCCTGCACTATTTTGGTCCGACTTTGATTCTACTTCAGCCCATTGAATATCATTGAAGTCGAATCAAAGTCGGATCGTCGTCTTGCATGCTCAGACTTTGGCATGCGACTTGTGCTTTGATGATCTTGAGGGAGAACTCCAATCCAAATTTTAAATAAAAAGCCGGCATGGGTTTCCCCTCCAAGAGCATACCAGGCCCTTGAGTCTGGTATGGATTTTAAGGGGAACCCCCTATGCCTAAAAAATAGTGGCCCAGTCTTCTCCGTCGTCTTTTTCCCTTTTCTCTTCTGATGTTGACACAACGCTCTCTCCTGCTGTAATGCCGTGTGCGCAGTACGCAACAACTTATATAGGCGTGGTACCCAGAGACTTATATAGGCATGGGGCGTGGTCACCGGGTGATGCCACCCGGTGACCCCGCCCCTTATGACATCACAGTCCCATGATGCCCCAGGTGGTGACGTCATAAGGGGCAGGGTCACCGGGTGATTTACCCGGTGACCACGCCCCGTGCCTATATAAGCACTGTGCACGCGGCATTGTGAGCATTGTGTCAACATCGGAAGAAGAGAAAAGGGAAGAAGAGGACAGAGAAGACTGGGCCACCGCTAGTAAAAGAGTGAGTAAAAGAGCAGAAGATATGATATACAATGAGAGGGGTGATCACTGATTGATTGTATTTCATAAAAAAAACATGCAGCTGTGAGTGGGAGGGTGGATGATGCAGGGTGTGTGCTAATGAGATCAGCTGGTCAACTCCTTCCTGTGTCATAACCTACAGTCTGTAAGGACATAAGACAGAAGCAATAGATACAATTGGAATCATGGATGGAGGACAGTAAAGTACGTGTCTGTAGATTTTATGGAAAGCTTTGATATTTTTGCAAAAAGGTACATGAATGCTATATTGGTACATAGGGGAGCTGAAATGTAGAAAAAAAAAAGGTGAACTTAGACTTTAACCTCTGTAACAATGCAAAAAATAAATAACAATTCAATTGCTTTGTACATCCCCACAGTATGCCATGTATGCTGCTGCCAGATTCATCTAGCTTAGCAATCATTCAGTGTCCGCCATTCCTCACTGCCATCCCTCCACTGGCTTCCACTAGCCCAACAAATAAAATTTAAAATAATAAAAACATACAAATCCTTCTACAACTCTGCCCTGAGCTACATCACAAACCTCATCTCACAATATCACCCAAACTGTTCTCTTTGCTCATCCCAAAACCTTCTGCTCTTTAACTTCCTCACCACCACCTCCAATGTTTGCCTCCCGGACTTCTTCAGAGCCTATTCCATCCTCTGGAACTCTCTACCTTAATCTGCCTGGCTATCTCCTATTTTGTCTGCTTTTAGACAATCAAAACTCATTGCTTCAGGGAGGCCTATTCCATCTCCACCTATTATTATTATTATTATACAGGATTTATATAGCGCCAACAGTTTGCGCAGCGCTTTACAACATCAGGGAAGACAGTACAGTTACAATACAATTCAATACAGGAGGGATCAAAGGGCCCTGCTCGTTAGAGCTTACAATCTAGAAAACCTAATAAACTATACTTCTACATCAGCTCATCCCTCCCTGCCTGTTATTACTTTTTGTATCATTTGACCCTATCTTTTCGATTGTAAGCTCTAATGAGCAGGGCCCTCTGAACCCTCTTGTATGGAACTGTGTTATAACTGCGCTGTCTCCCATTTAAAAAAAAAAAGGACTGCGTTAAATTCTTCAATCTCCTTCTATTGAGGTGATTGATAATGTATAACAGATATTTACACAATTACTTTGGTGCTAGATTATGAATGCTGCTCAAGTTGGGGAAGCCAGTCACCAGGAAGAAAGATGCAGGCTGCCAAAGGTGATCATCCAAAGCAATGCATATATAAAATCAAAGAAGCCTCGCACTCCTGTCCAGCCAACCTAGTATAGATTTGAAAACGGGCACTGCCAAAACCAAGCCCCCTGACGTGTTTCTCTCCTCCCACCAGAGTTTAATCAAATGATTGTCCATATAATTATGTTCGGTGGACAGAGCGAAACATGTCAGGGGCGTGACTTTGGCAGAGACTTATGGGTTGAGGCCTTTTTCAAGTCTACACTAGGCTGGCTGGACTGGAGTCCAGTGCTTCTTTTATTTTAGATATTTACACATTATACTAAAATAAACTGCTGGACTGATGACCCAACAAATGGGCCATTGACCTTTCCTTCTACAGCACAGAAGTGTGAAGAATTGGGCAGACACACAAGGAGATTTTTTTTTTTACCATAGTGGATTATTTCCTTGTAGAAATAATGCTTAGAAAGGTCAGAAAGAGAGCAATGACACTTAAACTGCACAGGAAATACTGTCTACTGTAAAAGAGGACAGCCTAAAAGACAAATCTTACTATTTTTTTTAATCAAGTAGGGAAGGATGAAATGGTTTATTGAATTACTGCTGTAAATGCTATAAAATGCACAAGTTATAGAATGGACAAAAAAAACTATACCTCGTGTTCAATTTAGTAAGGTAGTAGTTTGTAAACGACAGATCTATAAAAGAGATTTTTCTTTTGACTACTTAGTGGTGCTAAACCACTGAAAATTGTAAATTGCCAACATGACCAGATAATTGCAATGAAAACACTATTCTTTTTCGATCCTTAAAGATAATCATTTACTACTGCTCTGTTTTTCCCCCCTCAAAGCTTTTCACCTTGCTTTCATGTTGTTCTTTGATAAATGAGTATCTGCATGGTTTGCAGAGGTGGTTGTGTGTGGGTGGGTGTGTTTATATATATATATATATATATATATATATATATATATATATATATATATATATATATATATATATATATATTTTATGTTAGGCACAAAAAATAAAGCATTTTTTTTATTGAGTAAATATAACATTGCATATGTCTTCTCCTGTTGAGACGACAGGTGGAAATTTAGCAATTGTCACATTAGTAAGTTGATGCAAGCAACACTAAAGAGAACACTCAACGGCTTCTATGGGATTGCTCCCTCGCTGGCAGAAGCTGCAGGATCTCATTCACTGGAGAGTGAGCCGCCATGGAGGACACCTCTCCGATTCTGCTCTTCTAGTGGTCTTGTCACTGGTGAGCTGTCACAAGTGACAGGGTTACTAGCTTGTTTTTGTGTCTCCCATTGGAGAGACTGCTGAGCTCTTTTGTGGTAAAAACATAGGGGTAGATCCACAAAGAAATTACGCCGGCGCATCTACTGATACGCCGGCGTAATTTCAAAATTTCCGCGTTGTATCTTTGTTTTGAATCCTCAAAACAAGATACGACGGCATCTCGGCTAGATCCGACAGGCGTACGTCTTCGTACGCCTTCGGATCTAAGATGCAATTTTTCGGCGGACGCTACGTGGCGTTCCTGTTGAAATCCGCGTTGAGTGTGCAAATGAGCTATTTACGGCAATCCACGAATGTACGTCGGCCCGTCGCTTTTTTTTCCGTCATTTGCGTTCGGCTTTTTCCGTCGTATAGTTAAAGCTGCTATACTGAGGCGTACTCAATGTTAAGTATGGCCGTCCTTCCCGCATACAATTTTGCATTTTTTACGTTGTTTGCGTAAGTCGTTCGCGAATAGGAATTTGCGTAGAATGACGTCACCGTCGTACGGCGCAAATTCGTTGAGGATTCAAACCAACTAAAAGTAAGTTACAGCGGCGTAGCGTACCTTAGATACGCTGCGCCCGGCGCAGATGTCTGTGGATCTGCCCCATATTCTTTAACCACTTTTGCCCTGGAAGGATTTACCCTCTTCCCAACCGGGCCATTTTTTGCGATACGGCACTGCATAGATTTAACTGATGCTGTGTGTAGTAGGGTTAGTCCGCGCTATCCCCAAAGAAAGGGGGTGTGTAATAGTGCAACAAAGTGCAAAACAATGCCACCATGTGAATTTTTTTTATATATATGTGGATAATACTTGTCCCCACTGGGACAAAATTCCAAATATGACAAAAAATATATGACAAAGAAAAGGTGCTGCAATTATAGAAATAGTTTGAATAGTAAACTGGAAGTAAATGTAATAAAGTGAAAATAATGCGCAACCTAAAAAATCGCAATAAACAAGCGACTATAAAAGTGTATATGTATATAAACTTGAAAACAACATATGAGAATTAATGTGAATATAAACACAATGCCGTTCATATACAAGTGATGAAAGCAAGAAGCAATATAAGGGAATGAAAACTGACGCACACTTTCAGCAATAATCCTGAGTGATCACTTAAAGTCCAACAGAAATATAATAAAAAGCAACTTTGAGGTCCAAGAAAGAAGCAAAAAAAGCTGCAAGGATTCAAACACAGGAGCAGGGATACAAATCCTCAGTTTTATGCTTCCATCAGGTGAAGGTAGATAAATTGGCCGCTTACCGACTCAGATGGATCTCTGTTACGGAGATCAAACGGGCTCAGCACACCGGGGTTGGTTCACCAGGCTCCGAACATGGAAGTTGATCCACAGAAGAAAATCCTTCCTTAGCAAATTTTTTCACCTCTCCATGGGATACCAAGCAACCCTTTGTATCAGCTGGATCTTTATCCCAGGACACATACACTATCTCCTCCCGGGATAGTGATAGGTAAAGGCGTTCAATGAGCAGCGGCGGCTCACGCCAAACCAACTGGAGTGTCATGACGTCAGAGTCCTTAGCTCCACCCGACGCTGCGTTTCCCCATACAAGGCATCCACTGGGAAAGGAGGTAGTCTGTTTTTTATTCGTTTTTATCTGGATGTCAGTAACCCGTTTATTTTAATAAAGAGTACCTTTTTGATATACTGCACCATGAAGTTTTCCTCTTTTTTCATTTATAATATGCCCAAACCTGCTCATTGAACACCTTTACCTATGACTATCCCGGGAGGAGATAGTGTATGTGTCCTGGGATAAAGATCCAGCTGATACAAAGGGTTGCTTGGTGTCCCATGGAGAGGTGAAAAAGTTTGTTAAGGAAGAATTTTCTGCTGTGGATCAACTTCCATGTCCGGTGCCTGGTGAACCAACCCCGGTGTGCTGAGCCCGTTTGATCTCCGTAACAGAGATCCATCTGAGTCGGTAAGCGGCCAATTTATCCACCTTTACCTGATGGAAGCATAAAACTGAAGATTTGTATCCCTGCTCCTGTGTTTGATTGAATCCTTGCAGCTTTTTTTGCTTCTTTCTTGGACCTCAAAGTTGCTTTTTATTGCTTTTCTGTTGGACTTTAAGTGATCACTCAGGATTATTGCTGAAAGTGTGCGGCAGTTTTCATTCACTTATATTGCTGCTTGCTTTCATCACTTGTATATGAGCGGCATTGTGTTTATATTCACATTAATTCTCATATGTTTTTTTTAAGTTTATATATATATACACTTTTATAGACGCTTGTTTATGCGTTTTTTTTAGGTTGCGCATTATTTTCACTTAACTGATGATGTACCCAAACAAAATTGACGTCCTTTTTTCCCCACAAATAGAGCTTTCTTTTGGTGGTATTTGATCACCACTGCGGTTTTTATTTTTTGCGCTATAAACAAAAGAAGACAGACTACTTTGAAAAAAAAGCTATATTTTTTACTTTTTGCTATAATAAATACCCCCAAAAAACATATAACTAAAAAAAATTCTTCATCAATTTAGGCCAATATGTATTCTTCTACATATTTTTGGTAAAAAAAAATCACAATAAGCGTATATTGATTCGTTTGCGCAAAAGTTATAGCGTCTACAAAATAGGGGATAGATTTATGGAATTTTTATTATTATATTTTTTTACTAGTAATGGCGGCGATCTGCAATTTTTATTGGGACTGCGACATTGAGGAAGACAGATCGGACACTTTTCACACTATTTTGGGACCATTGTCATTTATACAGATATTAGAGCTATAAATGGCCATTGATTACTGTATAAATGTCAGTGACAGGGAAGGGGCTAACACTAGGGGGTGATCAAGGGGTATAAATGTGTGTCCTAGGGAGTTAGTCTAACTGTGGGGGATTGGACTGGCTAGGTGAGGTGCTTGATGGTTGTTCCGAAGCAGTAAGAACAACAGATTGCTCTCTTCACCCCTGACAGAACGGAGATCTGTCTGTTTACATTGACAGATCTCCGTTCTCTCCTTCTCAGGAGCAATCATGGCTATCCGCCGGCCATCCCGGCCACCAGCCATGCGCATTGGGCCCTATACTCCTTCTAATATACCAATATAGTGTAGCGCTAAAGTGTAAAATTACATAAATAATGAAATTGTGTTTATACTCTGAATGCGTACAAAAATAAAGGTGAAACAATAATTGTGAAAAATTATATAAAAAGTGAAAATAAACCACTCTGACAAATAGACAATAAATTGAGGTGAGTGAAATGCGAGTCCACTCAAACACGACAACACAAATAAATGTAAGTCCACTCTAAATCTAATGGAGGATGGTGATGATCCACTGATGATAGGCACCAAAGTCCAAAAGTGGACAGAGGGAGGAAAAGTCCACTTCAAGATGGAATTGTGTGCAGTTGAACTGTCTACCGTACAGCTACAGCGATTCGCGCAGGAGTGCCATTCTATCGAGCGTTTAAACAGCTTAATAGCTCAAGCTAAAATCTACAAACATATTTGAATAATTTGAAAACAAACAATATTTACAGATATTTGCATATGTGTATATTGACCAAATTTGCGACCACATAGGACATATAGTTCATATAAAAAGTAATAATAACTTGGATTTAACTCATTGAAGGTCTGAGCACAATACGGAAGGGCATACAGTAAAGAAACACTCACTATCTATATATACCACAATCACATTAATATGCACTACCAAAAATTCCGACAGTTGGTAAAAGAGGGTAAGCCACCACCAATGGCTATGATAATTAGTAGAGAGAGCACACAAGAGCCAATGTTTCTGTGAGACATGGAAAAAACATATATATAAAAATATGTATATGTATAAACCCAAATAAATTTGGACTAAAATCAATTAATATGGGCTGAAAGCTCCAGGGATATCTCCCGTCCACATGACCACAAATAGCCTTTAATACCTCAGATTGCTATTTAGTATTCCCGGACTCTTTCAACAGGACATGTAAAGTTGGGAAAGTTACATAGTAATGGCATAACAAAATGAACATCCTAAGATGAAACATATAGCAAAAACAATATTATATACCGTAAATAAGGCTTAAAACTCATGGCTTCATTTGTGTTACCTAATGGCATGGCCTGGAAGTCATGATTCTTTGCCAATTTTCAAACAATTGGCATTGTGTATCTAATGCAATGTAATTGCGGCGCCTATTATGTAGGTAAAACTAAGAGACCCTTCTTGCACCGTATCAGAGACCATGTCTCTCTCAATTCAAAAAAGAAAATGGAGGCCCCTATTAGCAGACACATAGGATTGTACCATTGATTTGATTTTTCCAACATCCTTTTTTTTTGCATTGGATCATGCTCCTCCTCATGAAAGGGGAGGTGATGTGGATAAAAAACTCCTACAGAGTGACACGAGGTGGATTTATAAATTATCAGCTACTAAATATCCTGGCTTAAATGAAGCCATGAGTATAAGCTGTATTTATAGAATATTGTTTTTGCTATATTTTTTATTATTCCATTACTATGTAACTTACCCAACTCTCTCAATGATTGTTTGACCGCCTATCCTGGGGGCATATGCTTAGGGAAATAAGGTAGCTGGGCATCCGGTATACTTGGATGATTCGCTTTCCTGTGTTTTTGATCTAGAATATTGTTGTTTTCTAGTATAGGTTTTATTATTCTGTGAATGTGTTTACATGTCTTTGCCTGATTGAGCCATCACTATGTGGGGATTGGCAATCCTATGGGCATGTGGGGTGTTTCCCCTTGTGGGATGGATGTGGGGCCCTTGGTGGTGCCTCTATCCCTGCCAGCTCAGATTATTTCCCTTTACACAGACCAGCCTTGCAAGTGTAGCCCTCTTTTGGGGAGTTATGGCTCTCTCCAAACAGAATATTGTGCAAAATATTTAGGTTAATAAGAGAACCAGACCTTTCTCTAAGTGTAAGAGTGGGTTTGACAATAAATGTTGGTAGTATCTCCACCCAGGACAAGGCCTCTGAGCATGATTGTGATGTGGCACCTATCTTTGTGTCGGAGACCTGAAGACAAGCTCAGCTGTGATGGGGAGATCCTGCAACTGTTGTCTAACCAGCCTGGAACACAGCTTCTCAAATGCAAAAACTGTGGTGTAAAACTGGATCTCAGTCAGCCTATACTCTGTGTTTTATTCCCTCCTGACTAGTTTCTAATCAGAAGTGGCCGTCAGGTGCCTAACCTGGCTATAGCCTTTGCTGGTTATTGAGCCCTAAGCTAAAACTAGTTATAGATACCCAGACCAGAAGGGACAGGGTTAATTTAAAAAAATAAACAGACATTACATATAATATCTAATTCATTAAACAGGTTCACCTATTAACATACTGGAAGGTAACCACTACGCGCATACGGCAGCACATACCAAACTATCTGGCACTGTGTATGTGAAATAATAAAAATAGGATATACTGTACTCTGTCTGGGACAGGGATTCAAATACCCACTCAAAAAGCCATGGCCTTATGTAGTTAAATTATTACAGCATAGGAATACTTGCATAATAGTCTCTACTTCTGGTCTGGGTGAAAGTACAACAGTAACAACTCCCCTGGACAGGAAATATGTCTAATGCCCCGATGCCCTGTACACACGACCGGGTTTTACGACGGGAAAACTGCCAAACCCGCCGGCAAAAAAAAGAGAAACAGCTCTCTTTTTTCCCGTCGGGATTCCTGACTGACTTTTTCCCGTCGGAAATCCTGAGCGTGTGTACAGGGCATAAGACTTTATCTTTCTCTCCTCCTTCTGTTCCCCCTGTCAGAACATAATAGACAGCAGGGGAGATCGCTGTACTAACATTGGTTGTTTTTTTCATTTGGGTTGGATGAAAAAAAAAAAAACTAGTAGTGTGTACTAGGCTTTAGTATGGACATACCTGTTTCAGTTTAGAAACGTATCAATTGCTGCAAGAAAGATAAGGATGTTAATTCCAGAACAGTCATGCAAGGTCCAAGGTATATACTTTTTAGATAGTCTTTTCTATATTTTGTGGTGTTTTCATAGTTGTGTTAGTATCTTTTTAAAATAATAATAATAATTATTTCACTTGTGATTGTGGTAAGACGACTGTAAACACCTTGGAGACAGGGTAGGGGAATACTGAGTCAGAGCAATAGATTTCAAAACATAATTAGCACAGAATGAGTTGTTATTATTTAATGAGATTTCTACATTACTGCACAGTGACACTGTTACAGTCTGTTGGCAGACAAAATCAGTTAATTTTTCAATCATGTTTTCCTTAGCCTCAAAACTTGTCAAGGTAAATTAAAAAATGGCTTATAACAGGGTGTTTACTGTGCCCACACCCTTCTTTAAATGTTAAATGTCATTGAGTATGCGGTTATTACATCTTTAAACATTAAAACAAACATTGAAATAAATGTAAAATGGACCTATATTAACCACTTAAAGGGTCACTAAAGGAATTTTTTTTTTTTAGCTAAATAGCTTCCTTTACCTTACTGCAGTCCTGGTTTCATGTCCTCATTGCTCGTTTTTGCTCTGATGTTGCTGTAATTCTACTCTGTTCTGGACACTTCCTGGTTGTCTGGCTCCTTATGAAAAAAGTCAGGGGAGAGTTTAGTTTCGTTTTCCTAGCCATGACTCTCTATGGCACTGTCCAGCACAGAGGCATGAAAACATGCAAAGACTAAACTAGTTTCAGTTTCGTTTTTGCATCTAAGAGGCACATTATATGATTGATTTTTATCTATTTTTAATCGTTTTTAAAAGGAATCAGTTAACTATTATGTCTCTATACCCTTTAAACAGTCATTTCAGCACAAAAATTGTTTTCCTTTAGTGATCCTTTAAGTCCCGGACCATTTTGTTGTTAAACGACCGGGCCACTTTTTGCGATTTGGCACTGTATCGCTTTAACTGACAATTGTGCAGTCATGCGATGTGGCTCCCAAACAAAATTGACGTCCTTTTTCCCCCACAAATAGAGCTTTCTTTTGGTGGTATTTGATCACCTCTGCGGTTTTTATTTTTTGCGCTATAAACAAAAATAGAGCGACAATTTAGAAAAAAAAACAATATTTTTAACTTTTTGCTATAATAAATATCCCCACAAATATATAAAAAAAAATTCCCTCAGTTTAGGCCGATATGTATTCTTCTACATATTTTTGGTAAAAAAAATCGCAATAAGTATTTATTGATAGGTTTGCACAAAAGTCTACAAAATAGGCGATAGTTTTTTGTCATTTTTATTAATGATTATTTTTTTTACTAGTAATGGCAGCGATCATCAATTTTTATCATGACTGCGACATTATGGCGGACACATCGGATACTTTTGACACATTTTTGGGACCATTTTCATTTTTACAGCGATCGGTGCTATAAAAATGCACTGGTTACTGTGAAAATGACACCGCAGTGAAGGGGTTAACCACTAGGTGGCGCTGTAGGGGTTAAGTGTGCCCTAGTGAGTGTTTCTTACTGTAGGGGGGATGGGCTGTGTGTGACATGACAGTGATCTCCGCTTCAATTACACAAAGCGGAGATCAGTGCCATTGTCACTAGGCAGAGCGGGGAGATGCTTGTTTACATTAGCATCTCCCCGCTCTATCTCTCTGTGAGACGATTGTGGGTATCCTCGCGGCGATCGAGTCCGCCGGACCCGCGGTTGGGTTCACGGAGCTTGCGGCCGGCGCCGGGCACGCGTGCACAATGGCGCTTCCTTAAAGGGGACATATATATACATCCTCCTGCCCAGGAGTGCCATTGTGTCGACGTTTATGTGCATGTGGCGGTCGGGAAGCAGTTAAATAACGTTAAAGGAGTTGTAAAGGAAAAACATTTTTTGCCTAAAATTTATGTCTGCAAGGTAGACAGATAGAATAGTGTAATGATTCTGTTAAAAAATTAGTAAATACCTATTAAATTCTTTCATCTATATCTCCTCCGGCATTCTAGTTTCTGTTCTCTCATTCACTTCCTGGTTTGTATCGCTCGTTCATGTAAGAACTACATTTCCCAGTATGAATTGCGGCACACCCAGTAATTCACACCTCCTTGAAGTCTCTAACACGTAGAGAGCGTCCTGCCACACAGATGTAGTTCCCAGGAGGGGGTGAGCACGTTACTGACCACCGCAGTAACGGTGGTCAGTAAAATCAGACAAGCCAAGTCAACAGAACAGAGAAGAAATAGAGCAACTTCTGAGCATAAATGAACAATGAGGAAGTGAAAAGAGGAATGTCTGCAGGTAAAGGATGCTTATTATGAAAAAACATTTCTTCCTTTACAACCCATTTAAATACTGCTCAGACATAGAAATGTTTATTGTGCCTATGCAGTATCTTGAAAATGTAACTTGAATTTATCACACTTTATCTGCAGTGTGAGATATAAGACAATGCTGCCCCTGACAGTGTTACAAGGTTTGGAACCAGGGGCGGACTGACCATTGAGTCACTCGGGCACTGCCCGAGGGCCCCATGCCACTAGGGGGCCCCATCCGGGTTGCCAGGCTCAGTAAAACCAGGGACAGTATGTAAAAATCTGTGTTTTTTTTAGATCTGTCCCTGATATGTCCGAAAATGACATGCTTTTAATGTGAATATCCCAAGATTTTAGCTGCCCGCCTCTGCACTACCTCCTGGCGTGGTGGCCATCTGTAAGCCAGAGGGGCCCCATACTCTTCTATTGCCCGGGGGCCCCATGAGTTGTCAGTCCGCCCCTGTTTGGAACTATCCTTGCTAGAGAAATCTGCAGTGTAATGATCTTGCTTAATTTATTCTGAGGATCTGTGCTCTCTGCACACCTCCAGCTGCTGATCCATTACTCCTTCACAAGTCATCAGATCACCGTTCATCAAGGGGACAGCTCTGATGAGGAAGCAATGTCCTGCTTCTACCATGATGGCTGTCTATACATACAAACAAACACAAGCACCGTGCAGAGAAAGGCATGGTAAGTTAATAACTATGGAAAGATTAGCTGCAGAGACCACAGGCAATCCTGGTAACCAAATATTTCTCATCTGCTTGCCATTTTTGGGCACAGCTTCCAGATTTCTGGTCCTCTTTATAATTTCGTTTTTGTATATACTGTAGGTCATAGGCTAATTCATCTTGGTATCACACATTTGTTTCTTCGTGTTTGTCCATACATCAAGATGATGGCATTCAGGCTGGAATAGTCATAGAGGATCAAGATTGCTGTAGTTGATTGTGAACAAATACCAGTACTGTGTGCACAACTGAATAATTCTAACCTAACACAGCTAGACAGCCCTAAAACGTGATTCACACCCACCTATACTCAAAAAAATGTAATTAAGTGCAGCACTTTAAGGAGAAAAAACTGAAAATAACAGTGCAAAGTAAGTACAGTTTGTATTTATAATTAACAGTTATCAGTCAGTGGTACCAACTTTGGTCCCAGGGGCTTATTTGATTTGAAATACAGTCGGGCCCTAGTTACAAACATCCGACTTACAGATGACTCCTACTTACAAACGGAGGGAGAAAACAGGAAGTGAGAGGATTTATCCGCGGAAACGGTCGTCCGGACCGTTTCCGCGGATAAATCCTCTGGCGGATTTTGATCTGATGGTTGTACTAACCATCAGATCAAAATCCGCGCGGAATTCCCTCCGCGGCGACGTGCGCGACGCTGAAATATAAGGACTTCCACGCATGCGTCGAATCATTACGACAAATGCGAGGGAGGGAATCGGACGGATTGATCCGGTGAGTCTGTACAGACCACCGGATCAATCCGTTGGACTGGATTCCAGCGGATAGATTTCTTAGCATGCTAAGAAATTTGGATCCGCTGGAAATCCATCGGCCCAAAAAATATCCGTGGATAAATATCCGCTGGGTCGTACACACCAGCGGATCTATCCGCTGAAACCGATCCGCGGATAAATTCCAGCGGATAGATCCTCTCGTGTGTACGGGGCCTAAGGGTTATTATGGGAAAAAGGTGTCTCAGCTGATGCTTTAACACCAAGGCTTGTTTCCACAATAACCCCAAATTTTCAAAATTCAATTGTCATTGGGACAGAAATTGAGGTGAAATCTTCTGAACAGGGGCACAGACAGCAAAACAAACATTACAGGGGTGTTAACCCTTCCCTATGCAATCCAAAAAGCTTAAAAATTGTTTTCTTGGCTGGAGCTACACTTAAAAATTTACCTGTTCTGGCTTACAAATAGATTCAACTTAAAGTGGAGGTTCACCCAAAAAATCCATTTTTAGCATTAGATTGAGGCTAATTACGGAAAGCAGAATCGGGTGTTTTTTTAAAAATCAATGCCGTACTTACCGTTTTAGAGATAGATGTTCTTCGTGGCTTCCGGGTATGGGCTGCGGGACTGGGCATTCCTATTTGATTGACAGCCTTCCGATCGTCGCATACATCGCGTCACGAGTTTCCGAAAGTAGCCGAACGTCGGTGCATAGGTGCCGTATAGAGCCGCACCGACGTTCGGCAACTCGTGACGCGCTGTATGCGACCGTAGGAAGTCTGTCAATTAAATAGGAACGCCCAGTCCCGAAGACCATACCCGGAAGCGGCGGAGAACATCTATCTCTAAAACGGTAAGTACTGCATTGATTTAAAAAAAAACACCTGATTCTGCTTCCCGTAATTAGCCTCAATCTAATGTTAAAACATTTTTTTCGGGTGAACCCCCGCTTTAAGAACAAACCTACAGACCCTATCTTGTTTTTAACCTGGGGACTGCCTGTAGCTGGCTTTATAGACTTCCAGGAGTTTCTACAAAAAAATATATATATTCTAGAAGAAATGTGCAAATAATGTCCTAAAAAGACTGCAGGCATCTCTTCTTAATTAGCAAATCCAATAATGGTTTTAAATAATTAATTGCTACTTCACTACTTTTGTGATTCTAATGTGAATGAGGTGTAGCAGTTTCAAGAAAAATATCCACCATAACACTAGATATCCATCAAGCATACCCATAGCAAAATCAAAAATTCCATTACATGCGCTATTTTCAACGCCTTCTGAAGAAAGTAATGACAGAAACCGGTTAGGGCGACGCTACGCAGCAATCCTTTTAACGTCGGCTTCCCCTCGTCTTTCCTACCCGGGATCACTGCGGGAGCAGTGAGAGGTTAGACAGGAGAGCACGATTGTCTTAGTATATTTTACATGCCCTCGTTTTATTTATGTACTGTAAGTGTGTTATCGTGAGACACTTTTAAACAATAAATATGAGTTGTACTGGATTACGCTATGTATACTTTTTCTCTATTTGCTTGTGATGAGCAATAACCTAGATGGCACTAGCTTGGTCTTCTGACAGCATCTGTGGAGTAATAAGCGTACTATCCACTATTATCTGATAAGTGTATTACCTGGAGGGAGTGACACAAATGCGGTGTGGTGACGGAGATCTTATCCAGTGTTGGAGTTTATCAAATTATCCTCATTTCTTTGATGGACTATTTTACTCTCACCTTCTGCTTTTTAATGGACTCAAGCCTCGTAACACACGCTCGGTTTTCTCGGCAAGAACCAGCAAGAAAACTGCTGAGTAAACCGTGCGTGTGTACGAGGCTTTGAGGTTTCTCGTCTAGATGAGAAAAATAGAGAACCTGTTCTCTATTTTCTCGTTGTGAGATTCTCGGCAGTGTTTTCCTGCCGAGAAACCCGAGCATGCTCGAAATGACTTTGACGCATGCGGGGTAGCTCCCAAAGCATAGGTAGGGTGACGCAAGATGGCAGCGATGGCATCGAATGCGACGAGCGCGTGCTCGTCGTAGTCAATGACGTCACCGCGTTCATGCGATTCAACAGAACGACGGTTCTTTTGAATGGTGTGTCTGTACACTCTTGCCAGCAATCTCGTCAGGAAAAACTATGTTTTTTTTCTGACTAGAATCTGGGCCGTGTGTACAGGGCTTCACACTAATGTGCAATATCTAAGTGGTTTACCATTTTTTCATAAGTGGACTTGATTTTAAATATATTATTTCCATTTCTTGCAATTTTTGCACTAGCGCTGCTAATGTTTGAGTATTAATACGTTGACATATTTTTGGATATATGCGCTATATGCATTATGGGAAAATGTAAAGGTTGCAAATGACAAAAACCTGTTATTACTTGAGACTTGGTAAAAAAGCAGAAACTGGGCTTTCACTGTCAATAAATTACTTACAAAAAAAACAGGTCATCCAGTGCAACCTATGTGTGTCATTTTTATTCTCTAACAACTCCCATAGCCCTGTATATTCTGCTTCCGGAGGAAGACATCTAAAAGTTTTTTTAAAGTTGTTGACACTCTCAGCAAGTATCACTTTCTGGGGGAGGGAATTCCTTTAGTGCTCTAACAGGAAAGAATCCTTTTTGCAATCTGAGATTAAACCTCCTTTCTTGTAATCATGCCTGTGTGTCCTTTTCAGGGACCTTAGCGTAAAAAGTTTATTACACTTGCTGGAGTCACCTTTGATTTATCGTATGTGTACGTTATAATCATATCCCCTCCTACGCTCCTCTTCTCCAGAGTGAATAACTGTAATTTAGTTAATTGATCCTCAAAGTTGTGGTCCTCTGTCTGTTATTAATTTTGTTGCCCTTTGCAGAACTTTTTCTAATTTAACAACGTCTTTCCTGAGCATTGGTGACCAAAACAAAACTGCATATTCAAGATAAGGTCGAACAAGAATTTTCGAAAGGGGTAGAATTATTGATTTATGTCTTGAATGTATACTCTTTTTAATGCATCCGAGTATTTTCCTAGCTTTGTTAGCTACAGCTTGACATTGCATGCTACTGCAATGTCTGTAATCTAAAAGCACCCCCAGACCCTTTTCCATCACTAACTCTGAAAACTGTTTTCCTGTACTCATAGGCGTGCACACAGGGTGTGCCGGGTGTGCCCAGGCACACCCTAATCATTCTGTGCAGCACAGATTCTCCCTACTGCCCTGGCTCCCCACTCCTTCCCTCTGAAGCACCTCTAGCTTCCCTTCTCTCCTGCCGGGTGTTGCTGCTGAGATGTTTTAGGATGAGTGAGGGAAGGGGCCGGTAAATATGTATTTCTGAATGAACATGATAAGTGATCGGTAGTGTGTGTTTGAGCTTTGGGGTGCACACCCTAATGCAATAGGCTGCGCACACCTATGCCTGCGCTCAAGTGGTATGCTCAAAGGTATACATACACTAGATAAAATATGTCATGTTGTCACAAAAGCCAGAAGCCTTGCTGCCCCCTCAGGACAATGGGTATCCTTATAGACTGTAAAACAATTGCAAGAGAAGGGCGCACCTACCTATGCATTACCATAATAAAATGTATTATAAGATAGAAGAAACAAATATTATACTCACAAACTCATGGCAAATAAAAGGCTGTCATAACAAGTAAAAAGGAGTCAACTCCAAGTTTTCTATAATCAACCAGTAGTGTGGGAAGACCAAATGGTGTCTGTATTGGCCGACGTATTTCAAAGGTGAACCCTCATTATTAGAGCAAAACTTTTGGCATTTTGAAATGCGTCGGCCAATACGGACTCCATTTGGTCTTCCCACACCACTGGTTTATTATAGCAGACCTGGAGGTTAATTTATTTTATTTGTTATGACATGCCTTTATTTGCCATGCATTTGTAAATTTTTATATTTGTTACTTTTATCTTTTAATAAATGTTATTATGGTAACACGCTAGGTCAGTGCGCCATCATCGAATCTCCCAGGGAAGCCCTCCTTTGGCATCTGAAGTACATAACTTTATATTTTTCAATATTGAACCTCATCTGCCCAACCCCTTATTTTGTCAAGGCCCTTATTTTTTGTAATGAATTACTGTATTTTGTTCTATTCCTCAGTAGTGTATTCTGTGAAATAAAATAAGAAAGTCTTTCTGTTCTATAACTAAAATGTACCTCACTGCACACCAAATACAGCTCTTTCCCATTTTGCGCTCATGTTGTGTTTTGCAGTGAATCCCAGCAGGCTCCTCAGACGCACTCCAACATTTATTGTTCCCTGCAGACTCCCAGGATCAGTAAATTACGGCAAATTACAAACAATACATCAAATAAAGCCAAAGACTAGCGCTATACTTTTTTGAGCTGGTCTTGGGAATATAAAAAGCAACCAGCTGAAGTTTGTTTGATAAATGTATATATTTGTGTCACCTGCTGTATACCTTTAACTTGCTGAGTATCTTTAACCACTTGCTTACTGGGCACTTAAACCCCCTCTCCTGTGCAGACTAATTTTCAGCTTTCAGCGCTGATGCAGTTTGAATGACAATTGACAAATACAACACTGTACCCAAATGACATTTTTATCATTTTTTCCCCCACAAATAGAGCTGATAGGCAGCATTGCTAGGTGGCACTGATGAGGCATTGATAGGTGGCACTTGTGGGTATTGATAGGTGGCACTTGTGGGCATTGTTAGGTGACACTTGTGGGAACTGTGGGCACAGGCAGGTGGCACTGGCAAGCAGTATTTGTGGGCACAGATGAGGCAGAATTGCCTCTTCCTCTTTGGGACCGATGTCCCTTGGTGATCGGCTTTTTTTTCTCCTCACGCTGTCAGCGTGAGGAGAAAAAAAAGGAAGATTACCGATCCTTTGTTTACATCATTGGCTGACCGGCCCCTTACACGGATCAGTGATCACCCGAGTCTCAGTGACTCGGTGATTACAGAGTGCGCCGCAGTCCAGGGACACCCTCCCGGCAATTGAGCACCACGCTGTAGACGTCTTTCGACTGCAGCGTGGGCGCGAACTGGTTCAAGCAGAGTTACACCTAAAAGTGGAAGCTCTGCTTATTTGCCTCCTCCCTCCTCCGCTGCCAGTTTTTTTGTTACCATTTTTTTTGGTACTCGCCAACCACTTCCAAGAGATTTCGCTGCAGCGAGATCACTCGGAAGTTCAGCCTCCATCCTCCTTCCCTGCCACAGTGGGCTTGGCAAATGCGCAGTAGGGAACCAGCTGTGAAGCCCAAATGCTTCTCTGCTGGTTTCCTTTACAACAGGGGTCAGCAACCTTTTTCCACTTAAGGGCCGGATTTAATGTATGTGAATGCATGGAGGGAGGCATTCACCTGCTAATAAATGAAGATAATAATAATCCTAACCTAGTAATAATAACAGTACAGGTTTACCTCACTTTAAGATGCTTCACTAATATAAAGCCAGTTCACCCTAAGGGAGCATGAGGCTGGGGATCCGGTTTTTACTGCCCCTTCCCCCTTCCTGGCAACCAAGAGTGGCTGACGCCAGCCCTGCCAGCCAGCATGGTCTGGAGATGGGGTTCCTGTCCCTAGGGGAGATAGGGGGCCCATCCCTAGGGATGATGGGGGCCCCATCCCCAGGGGAGAAGGCGTTCCTGTCCTCAGGGGAGATGGGGTCCCTGTCCCCAGGTGATAAGGGTCCCTGTCCCCAAGTGAGAAGGGGTCCCTGTCCCCAAGTGAGAAGGGGTCCCTGTCTCCAAGTGAGCCCTTTTCCCCATAGCAAGTTTCCTGTGTTCTATGTCCTTGCACCCATGAACTGCAGTGTCCTCTGCCCCATAAT
Organism: Rana temporaria; assembly: GCF_905171775.1. Lineage (NCBI taxonomy): Eukaryota > Metazoa > Chordata > Amphibia > Anura > Ranidae > Rana > Rana temporaria. The sequence goes on along the minus strand of NC_053494.1, from coordinate 135,955,000 downwards.
GTACTCTGCCCCATAGTGTCCCCTGCCGCATAGTGTCCTCTGTCTTCTATCCCTATAGTATCATTAGTATCCTCTATTCCCATAGTGTCCTCTGGCCACATAGTGTGCTCTGCCCCCATAGTGCCCTTTGTCCCAATAGTGTCTTCTGCCCCCCATAGTGTTCTCTGCCCCATTATGGTCCTGTGTCCTCTGCCCCTATAGTGTCCTCTGTCCTCTACCCCCATAGTGCCCTCTGTCTTCTCCCCCCATAGTGCCCTCTGCCCCCATAGTGCCCTCTGTCCTCTGCCCCCATAGTGTCCTCTGTCCCAATAGTGTCTTCCACCCCCCATAGTGTTCTCTGCCCCATTAGTGCCCTCTGTCCCCATAGTGCCCTCTGCCCCCATAGTGCCCTCTGTCCTCTGCCCCCATAGTGTCCTCTGCCCCCATAGAGTCCTCTGTTCTCTGCCCCATAGTGTCCTCTGTCCTTTGCCCCCATAGTGTCCTCTGCTCCCGGGCACTGATGGGCTGAACAATTAGTGGTGACAGGCTTAGTGCAGCCTGCAGGCCACGGGTTGCCGACCCCTGCCTTCTAACAAATAGCGGCGGCAGCACCTGAAAGCCGATTCAAACATCGGCTGGGGTGCCGACATCGCTGGATTCCAAGACAGGTATATGTCCTGATATTAAAAGTCAGCAGCTACAGTATGTGTAACTGCTGACTTTAAATTTTTTGGGTGGGCGTAGACAGATTAAGATACGTCCAGTTCAGCAGGTATCAAATTTTGAGGTATTCATTGCCATCTCTGTTCGACTGTAAATTGTTTAACATTTATAAAATGTATATTTTATATATTTTTGTTATTTATTTTTTACAAAATGTTATTCAGTATTCCGGTAAGTATGAACAGGTTATATATCTAACACCCTGAGAGCACAGAGCGAAGAGGTTATATAAAGCCATTTTCATGTCTGTAAAATGTTTGAATCCTGTCCTCGGGCTTGAGGTTTTGGTGTAAATCTCAAGATTTATGGCCCAAATCTCAAGGATCAATCAGTGAACATGGTAGAATATTTTATCTACTTTATTTTTGTGTCAAATTCTGGCTATCTCTAGAACATTTTTTTTGTGTGACATGCAAGGAACATTTGTTTAAGCACTGTCCTAAATTTTTCTATTTTCTATTATTATATTCTATATTTCAAAATATTTTCTATTTATTGTTATTTGGAAACTAAATATCCAAGAAAGTATTGTTCTGCCAACAGGTTAACCTTTTCATAACCAGAAGTTATTGGTCTCTAGTTGCCCATCAATATTAGCATGGGTCAGTTAACTTGACAAAAAACTATGACTAATTTGCATATTTTGGTGGTCTGTGCTTTACTGAAACGTTGGAGCACAATAAATGCTCTGGATGTTGCTTTTGCCTGCTATGACGTTCTATCAGGTGTTCATAATTGCTATTCTTAAATATTTAAACAATATTTTTTTAGGTACACGTAAGATACACTATTTTGACAAAATCATGATCGTTTGTTTTTTATTATTATTAAGCTGTCGCACCTAATATTAACCTAAATTTTATATATAAAATCTTTAACTTATCCTTTTTAATTATTGTTTTTAATGCTGTAATTGTATTTGAAATTAGTGTATTAAGTAAATAAATACCGCCACACCCTTCGGCTGCAGTGGCACCTGCAGGATAAAGGATTTTATTTATCAGTAGAGCTTTCAGCCTGCATGTGACCACTATTTCATAGCTTACATAATAATAACATAATTGGTTGAATCTGAATGGTTCACATACAGGGTTTGGACAAAAATATGGAAATAATTTGTAGGTGTGAAAGGTCAACATGGTTTGCTTTGAAAGCGGAAGTGATGTAACATTCTTCTGCTTCCGCTGTGTGATGAGACACCTAGCTAACAGGCTGGAATCCTCACTTACATCCTTCACTGCCAGCGCTGCTAGTAATACAGAGTCACGTTTGGGAAATGCAGTTCGAAAGCTTAATGACAATAGATTCTCTCATCGGGACTACTGTTCCCACAGCGCCTTGCTGCCTGACTTGAACTCTTCCTCAGCTGCTCCATCCTTTTGATTATATAGCTGTTAACCAGTTCAGCAGCTACAGGCAGCAGCTGGAGGTAGTGTTTCTCTGCCTCTCCATTTTCAGTCAAACACTTGGCTACAAATTTATCTCAAAGGGGGAAAAAAACATAGCTGTAACTGCTTACAGACCGTTAGCCGAATTTGATAGTCAAGTGTATCTAAATCTGCTAGTGCATCTAACGTAACCCTCTCCCCAGACAAGGCTGATGTCCAAAGGTGTCTCTGTTACGCCTCCATTCCTCCATTCAGAGCATAGACACTCCAAGACAGGAAGTGTGTTACTGGACAGATCACCAGGTGAAATTAAAGGGAAAAAAAGTTAAAAAAAGGAAACAAATGCAGCCACTACATAGGAATTGGTAAACTACAATATATTTCATTTTTGTTTTTGGGTTTAAAGGTAGCTCTACTTCAGTTGAAAAACAGATCTGCTCCAGAAAAGCAACATAGGTGGGATGATGGTAAACTCAATGCATGGGGTGATCCTGTGAGATGAAACACACATACTCCTTGAGACTGAACCATCTTGAACATCAGGCAAGGATTTATTTTGAGAGATAATTTCAGCCAACATGTCCACTGGTTGGAGGTCTATAAAATGAAAGCAACACACAATTGTTTTTAATTATACCATTCTAAAGCACTGGATGGATTTACTAAAACTGGAGATTGTAAAATCTTCTGCTTGCTCAGTTAAGCTTTAAACAAAATAAAAACCTGGAAGCTGATTGGTTTCTATGCAGATCTGCACCAGATTTTGCACTCTACATGTTTTAGTAAATAAACCCCAATGTATCTTTCTGGAAATCTCCATGCAAAGACAATGGTCTACAAAAATACTATACAGGTTGATGTTCTCAGGTCAGCTTAATAAATGAATGGCATAAGGATTTTAAAGCATTCCAGCTGTTTTTGGCTTCCTCGGATAACCTGAGGATTATGGGATTAGTTGACAGTAGTTTATATGATAGCTTTAACTTAGATGAGCTGAGTAAGGTCTCCTGAGGACTGTTTTGACTGCCAGAACGCCTGAGAAATCGATGCAATCGCAAAGTAATCACCTTCATATTTTTCCTTTAATGGGGCAAATGTGACTGATCTATATTGAACAAGGTCCTAAGGCCATAAAAATAAACCTAGGCAAGACAATTGCAGTCCCTAAGGTCATAAATTAGGCGTTTGCACTAACATCAATATGAAAACATGAACACGACAGCATTCCTGCTATATTTTGTACTGCCATTTAGGGCTTAACACACAAGTATCATGTCTTATAGACATAAGCAAACAAATTAACTGATGCTTTATTGTTAAGTCATGGGTGGTTATTTTATTACTTTCAGTTTCTGTGTTGCAGTTAGAATTAGAGTGTATATGGCTAAATAAATAAATAAATAAACAAACATCCAGTACATTTTTGAAAAACATGTAAATTTTTCCATTTGTAATCCCTTTAAAAACATTGCAAGTACAGTGGAACCTCGGATTGCGAGTAACGCCGTTAAGGAGAATTTCGCAATATGAGCACTGTATTTAAAAAAATCCTAACTCGGTTTGCAAGTGTTCTCTCGCAAAACTAGCAGGATTCAGGCCAAATTGGTGTGCAGTACCGCGTTTGACCTGAGGTGGGGGGCGCCAGAGCCGAGTGGAGCCGAACAGCGATGATCGCAGCTGATTGGTGCCGTTTGGAAATGCACAGAAAGGCCAGAGGACAGCTCGGCTGACCTCGGCAAACTTCGGGAACAAAGTCTTTCTGAGGTCAGCCGAGGTGTCCTCTGGCCTTTCCGGCTGTTTCTGAGGCTCTCCGACACCCCCCCCACCTCTGGCCGCATTCGGTATTGCATGCCATTGAAGTCAATGTGGAACAAATTATTTTCTTTTCCATTGACTTCAATGGGGAAACTCGCTTTGATATGTGAGTACTTCGGATTACGAGCATTCTCCTGGAACGGATTATGCTCATAATCCGAGGTTCCACTGTACTTTAAAAGGCTGGTACAACAGCAACCGGCTGACATTCGGCCCATGTGTACAGCAGCCGGTCTGACAGACGCCAGTCATTTTATCGAATGGGCATGCTAAAAAAACAGCATTAGATCAGTGCTTGCAGCCAATCGATGTGAGTGCTGATCAGTGTGTCAGAACACAATAGCTCAGCGGGGGAGATGGTCGCATTAATATCACTTAGTACGGCGACCTCTATTTTTTTTCAGCCCCCTGGGTTGAACAAAAGGGAAACTCACTGTGTGTACCTAGCATTACTGTTGTTTTGGGCTGAAAACACCTAGCATTTTTGAGGACTGAGTGGTATTGGCCCTACCTGGTTTTCTTTAGCTAAACTACTCATTACCACTCCGATCATGTTCACCATAATGTAGAGAACTAATCATTGCAGTCCCAAGATAACAACTAGGAGGGCTATTTAAACCAAAAGGTATCAAACATGTGAAGCGCTGCATATATTGATAGTGCTATATAGGTACCTAATAATAATAATAATAATAATAATAATAATAATAAAGTAATAAAATAAATGAAGAAATTAGAAAGGTTCATTGTTAGGGGTTACACTTTCTAACCCTATCAGTACATTGTTAGGGGTTACATATACTTTCTAACCCTATCATTACATTGTTAGGAATTACATACACTTTCTAACCCTATCACTACTAAAGTTCCCAAGGTTCTGAAGATTTTCCCCTGTCATTATTTCATACACTTTACATAGTACATTTGGGCCAGCTTGGCCGTAATGTCCTTTACTAACAAGCGAGGCAGCTGGATGTGCTGTGTATGTAGCTGTGGCTACAAACTTCATACCACACTGTGTTCTGGGTATGAGACTCAGTTTCATACCTGGAACACAGTAGAGTCTATCACAGCAGTGCTCAGCCATTCAAAGTAAGCAATGTATTCTATCAATGAATGCAAAGGGTCCTCTGATTGGCTGAATAGGAGGTTGTAACATCATCAGCCATTTGCTGATTATCTCTGACTAAGCCAATCAGAGGAAACTGTATTCATTGGTAGAATAAATCTCTTACTCTGAATGGCTGAGCGTCGCTCAGATAGGCTCTACCGCATGGGTGCCCAACCAGTGGCACATGTGGCCCGCGGAGCCCTCTGATGTGGCCCTTGGCCTCTTGCTTTGCGACAGCAGGTTGGCAAGCCCAGATCACAGGTTGCCGACTGCCATCTGTGAAGCATATGCTTCAGTGTAATTCTCCCTGCTTGTTTTAGTTATATTGTGTGTGTAAGGCCCGGTACACACGAGCAAACATGTACGATGAAAGCGGTCCGTCGGACCGTTTTCACCGTACATGCCTGCCAGAGGGCTTCTGTACGATGGTTGTACTAACCATCGTACAGAAGTCCGCGTGTAAACAATACGCGGGGCGTGTCCGCGTCGTCGCCGCGACGATGACGCGGCGATGACGCGGAGACGTGGGCGGGCCTGCCATTTGAAGGCTTCCACGCATGCGTCGAAGTCATTCGATGCATGCGAGGGACGGCGGGCGCCTGGACATGTACGGTAGGTCTGTACTGACGACCGTACATGTCCGAGCGGGCAGGATTCCAGCGGAAGGTTTTAAAACACGTCCACGAATATTTGCCCGCTGGGAAAAGGCCCGGCGGGCAAATGTTTGCTGGAATTCGGCCCGCTCGCGCCTACACACGACCGAACATGTATGCTGAAACTGGCCCGCGGCCTTAGAGGTAAAAAGGGTTCATGTGTTACAGGCTGATTGAGATGTTAATGACCCTTCTTCAGCCAGCTCCCTAGTTCAAATGGTAATTGATTTATTGTGTGTGTGAAGGAGACCGGCCTTACTGTTTACAATGATTAGATAAGTGGTATGTTAATTATTCTGATTGCTTCAGTGTAGTAATTACCTCCACTGATGTCATTATCTAAAGAAATGTGTCTGCATAGTCGGCTCCGACGTGTCTCCTATAATCTGTATGGGAACCCCCACTGTGTGAGGGGGGGCGGAGATTTCATTGTTCCTAACAGGTTGTAACCACATATAAGCTGAGAGTTGTGTCATTAAAGTGTGTTGTTCCAGCAGTAAGCTTGTCTCATGTATGGCTTTTTGGGGCGACTCCAGGAATATATCTCCTCGTGGAATATTGGGGTGATTTTCGTTATGGGAAGAAGGGAACGTTGACGGGGATATCATTGTAATACCGTCACACCATCCTAGAGCAGCAGTTTTGTGAATGAAGCCGCTGGTAGAGGAATCAAGCACTGAGCCATAGACTTCTGTTATTACCTGCGGGTTTGTTGAACTTTCAGAAAGTGCGCCACACCTGCAGGATATAATAGAAGTTTACGGCAAAGTGCAGCTAACCCACAAAAAAATCCACAGGTGCACTGCGCTGGACCTGCGGTTTGGGCAAATCGCAGTGCATCAGTGTGAAAGCAGCCTTAGGCCCCTTTCAGATGATCGGTCCAACCCAATCAGACTTAATATTCACCTCTATGGAGCAGCAGATGTAAGCAGACTTGTGTATGTTTACACTTGCCTATCTAAAAAAAAATAGAAAGGGATCTGCCTCCTTCCGTCTGGGCGAATTGGATTGGATCAAAGGGCCCATAGAGTAGAGTGGGCTGTGTCCGTGGAAATTGACCTGTCATCCTCCCCGCTCATTGTGGCCTGTGACCAGTTACCAATTCGCTTAAGTGGCCCTCGCTCTTCAAAAGGTTGGGCACCCCTGCTCTACCGTGTTCCGGGTATGAGACTGGAAGTCTCAGCTCGAACCCGGAACACAGTGCAGTATGTTGTATGAAGCTGCAGCGACATATAGTTTATACTACACATCCAGCGGCCTTGCATGTTAGTGAGGGACATAGTTTGGGCCAAGCTGGCTCAAACAAACTATGTAAAGTGTATGAAAAGATGGAGCTCAGTTTTACTTTGAATACAAATTGCTGTGTAACCTGTTAATAAGTAATAGAGTTAAAGTTGGCAACAAAAAGACAGTTGTTAGTTTCTTTTAATGGAATTAGTGGATTGGAGGATAGCTATTCGAAAAATAACCCTCCTAACCACACACTGGGGTTGATTTACTACAGGGAAATAGACAGTGCACTTTGCAAAGTGTAGTTACTCTAGAGCTTAGCAAATGAGGTAAGGCTTCACATTGCAAAGAGTACCCAATTACATGCAAGGAAAATAATAAAAAAAAACAGCATTTTTGCTTGCACATGATTGGATGATGGTAGTCAGCAGAGCTTCTGCTCATTTACAAAACTCTGGAGTAAATGCACTTTGCAAAGTGCACAGTATTTTTGCCTTTAGTAAATTAACCCCACTATGCCATCTTTGTTTTAAACCATTGCACAAACACCTGTGAATACTATTTAAACCTTCTGTATGAAAATTATGCAATTTAAATATAGTGGCCCTTTAAATAAAGATCAATACATCATCTTTTACAAACAAAACTACAGGGAGATGCCCTACATAGTAAACAATCTCTTTAGGGAAAAGGACATAAAAGGACCTATGGATATTATTGTTTCACCTACAAATAGTGATATGGAATAATTGGTGCAAGTTATGTATTCATACCTCCAACTTCACATGGTCTTGAAGAAGAAAAAGGGAGCTTTGAGAAGACAAAATGTATTATTACACTCTACCTTATTTTTCTGGCTAAATAAGGGCTCTGGAGGTAGCAGCTAAAGATATTTCTCAGAAGTCCTATCCAACCCTCATGAACCCTCCGAGAAAAAGCAGATATTTCCATGCTAGCCTTGCTGGAGCTGATTCTTTTCAAAGGAGCCTGCTTTTTAAGAGGTACGTTCTCTTGATGTCTAGCTATATCAGCCGCCTCCAGAAATAGAACTGAGAAAGACCCCTGGGGAACCTGACAAAATGAACAGGAAAAGCTTAAAAAAAGTAGAAACTAGAAAGGAATAAGCTGTAATAAGGCATCGCAGAATAAACACTTGAACACTGCAACACATAGAGCCATCAAGGCACAGTATTTCAGATTTATTGAGGTGACATGTGGTGGAACCGGGATAGGTTATTGACCTCTGTTTATGAAATCACCCAACATCATGGCTGGTAAATAAAGTACAGCAAGCTACTTGGTTTTGTGTGGGATATATTTATATCACATTGGGGCATATTTATAAAATAGTGAATGTGACTTTCAGCAAACATTAACTAGTGATGAATTAAATCGGTGTAATTAAAACACATGCACCTGGAAGGTTTACCTGCAGTGAATGTTTTGTGAATGTCAGATTCACTGCTTCATAAATATACCCAATTGTTATATAGCAGACAGCACAGTCAAAAAAATTGGATTTTTGGTACTCACCGTAAAATCCTTTTCTCTGTCGTCCATGGACGGTCACAGCCTTCACAAGTCTTGACATATGGGTTATGTTCCTGTTCATAGGAGAGGACCTCTCCTATGAACAGGAACATAAGCCATATATCAAGACTTGTGAAGGCTGTGTCCGTCCATGGACAAAAAGAGAAAACCTTTTTTGAAGTTGGTATGTTGACCACTGTCTACTTGTGATGTTTTTGTTTTTGTTTATGCATTTTTTTTCAATGTGCTCTGTACAATTGGGGGAGCTTTGACTCTTCATCCTAATACATTTCTGAACTCTGTCTAAAAAGACCATTTTCACACGATACACATTTGACCCACAACTTATGAACTATGACTTCATCATGGCTGCAGGTAGGAGACAATACACAATTATAGGTTTTCAGTTACTCCCGCCTTGCCCCACCTACTCATTTCTTTTACAGCCAATGCAGGCACAACAACAGCTATGCAAAGGTTGAATAAATAAAAAGCTGTGCTTACCCTCTCTGTGTGCAAAAAAGTTCTGTTCAAAATTAGCAGTATAATAAAGTGCCTATGATACTTATTACAAGTGCAAAAACATATAATGTAGGCTCTTATAATAAAAAAGATAAAAAGTCCAAATTAAAAACCCATTAGTGACTGGTGCTATAGTGACTTCCTTCATACAGTCTTCAACAAAAGTCCTGCATGCTTCCACACATTCACCACATGTCCCCCTACCAGGGTATGCACTCACCCGCTGCAGTAGACCCTCTGAGCCTACAATCAGGTGGGTCAGTAAGGCTTTTGGTTGCTATACCGTTGCCAACCATTTAGATCCAAATCTCAATAGGACACTCAAACAAAGAGAGAAGCCAGAAGGAACAACATAGTTGTTTGACGATACACCAAAAGAAAGATGTCTGCTGCTGCTCCGTATCCCCTAGAACTACCGTGAATTCAAACCAGTGGATATGACTTCACCAGAAGTCCCTGCCCCCACATGTTTCATCATACAGACATCACCAAGAGGCGAGGCAAGGATTCTTTAGGTAGAGGTAAGGTAGAGGCAAGAATTCTTTTGTTTCTTTGCATTTAGAGATTTAGCTTACACGTTGTAAATTATCATAACTTGTTAAAAAAAAAACGTTATAGAAAAGATATTTCAGACACAAACAACAGCAACAGTCAAATAAAATCAGTATTAAAAGAGAGAAGCACTTAAAGTTTATCTGGTCATGGTTCCTGTGCAGAGTTAATTTTGCTCAGAGTTAATCGGAGTCATTGGCTCTCTCATAATGACTCATCCAGTATCCTTAACAGTTTAGGTGTCAGATAAGAGCTCCTGAGTTGAAGATGCAACCATATTTCCCAGACCGAGAAGAGGGCAGCTAAATAAATCATACTGTATATCAATCAAAGGGACCCAGGAGTGTCTTGATGGGGTGTTAAAGTGTTCATGATGTTTCAGTGGACACTCCTTCAACGCCAGTCTACCTAACAATATCAATATTTCCAGATGACCATCAATCTATTGTCCAGAATGAACTCACATCTCTCTTATTCGCCTTTTGTAGATTATAGTTTAGGTATATTTAGAACCTATTTTGTTTTTATTTTGTTATACATTTAAGTAGAAACTTGTTATGAATGTAATTTTATCACAACAGTTTTTTTGGATTATCTGTAGAATCTGAGAACTGGAGATGTATGAAAAAGGTATTTCCAGGTCAAGAAGAGTCACACTTTAAATTGGTATTGCTTCTAAACGATTTTACAACAGACAGCTACGAATCTCTGGCTTAATGGATGTTTATGAGTGCTCTGGTGTGCCAAACTCTGCTAATAACTGTTTATGATGGGGCTTAATTGTGCAGACTCTAGCTAAGCAGGGGTTAAAATGAGCTGCTGCTCTAGGTAGAGCTGTACTAACAGGAATAATGATGCTCTACTTGAATCTGGAACTGACTATTCAAGCTAATTGTTTTGTCCCTGAACTTTTTCATAAAGTATTTATTTCCTGTGATCATCAGCTCCATCTAGTGGCCATGATATGAATTGCATGGCTGCTTTCCACTAGATTCCATTTTTTAAATTTTGGATAGCATAAAGGAGGGTTATAATCCCCGTCAGGTTATTTTTGCCATCTGCATCCCATAGGGAGGATTTCTCTTCACTTCCTGTTTCATAGCCAAAACAGGAAGCAAATGAAAATCCCTTTAAAGTGACAGAATCCCCAGGTGTCTCCAGAGTCATCAGAACTAGTGTTCCCATTGGAAGACCGTGCCCTCCTGCTGTGTTTTTAGCCTGTAGGATGAAAATCTCATCAGCCTGGATCAGTCCATCTTGACTTTAATGGGGCAGTATTCACAGAACTTAAAAGTCTTAATATATGACCCAATTTGAAGCCATGGGGAGCTAGTGCGCAGGTGCGGTCCAATGCTGAAGAGATCTATGTCCAACAGGATGGAGCGAGCTAGTGGAGCAGACCATGGGTCTGTAACTAAGGTGAGTAAGCATTGGTAAGGGGAGGGGTTAGCATTGGTTCAGGGCAGTAATAGTAAAAGTATACCTGTCCTTAAAGTACATTCTACAACACCATGTATCAAATTAATTTTAAACTTTGTAAAAAATAAAAACTTTTTAGACTTTTACAATCAAAGCTAAGTAGTGACAAACTTTTTCAAATTCTGAGCATGAGCTAATGCTTTTAATTGAAAACATGTAGAAGTGCATGTGAGGTGTGAATCGATGCTTTATTGATGAAGCGTTTTTCTGTGGACAGACTGTTTGTACATAATTGATTATGTGATTGATATTACAAACAGATCAGTCTGATGAGAGGAGACACTCTGTTTCCCCTCTACTTTTTTCTCATTTCAAAATGTCAAGACGTGTAAATAACATTGATTTGTTTAGATACTTTAAAATAATTAGCACAAATATTTATAGGATTTTCATTGTGTGCATATACAGTGTTTGGTGTAATGAATAGAAATCAAACAGAATTGATGATAGCAGAAATTCATTTCAAAATTTAAAGTGGAACCTCAGCAAAGACCCTGTCAGGCGATAATGTCAGGATTACAGTGGGTGGTTGGAGGGAGGGACCGCATTTCATCACCAGTGTAAAAGAGCCCTTAAAGCGGTGTTTTGCTCCTCCCCCCCAGCAAAAAAATAAAAGTCAGCAGCTACACATACTGTAGCTGCTGACTTTTAATGTTAGGACACTTACCTGTCCTGGAATCCAGCGATATCGGCACCTTGGCTGATGTTTCCATTGGCTCTACAGACTGACGCTGCCATTTGTGGTAAGGGAAACCAGCAGTGAAGCCTTTCGACTTTTACTGCCGGTTCCCTAATGCACATGAGCAAAGTGCACTGGGCTTTCTGAAAGGCCCGGCGGGGGGGAGGAGGAGGAGGGAAGCCGAACTTCCGAGTGATCTTGACGCGTCTGAAGCCTTGAGAGTGAATGAATGAAAAACTTATATAGCGCGGCACATGCAAACTAAATCGCCTCTGGGCGCTTGTTGTTCCTGTCTCTTGACATCAAAAGAGCAGAGTTTTAATCTGTCTTCTGAAGGTCAGGTGGTTTTCCTCCAACCGAATGCTGGTTGGTAAAGCGTTCCATAGTCTAGGACCTTGGAAAGCAAACCTTCTTTCTCCTTTGGACTTGTATCTTGCTTTGGGTACCTTGACCAGATTTTGGTCGGTGGATCGCAGAACGCGATTGGAATTGTGGGGTTCTATCTTGTCGCAAAGATATTGCGGAGCCTTCCCATGGATGCACTTATGGGTCAGACAGAGTGCTTTAAAAGCAATTCTGTCCTTTACTGGCAACCAGTGAAGGGTTCTCAGCGAAGGTGAGATTGATTCCCATGTTTTTTTCCCAGTCACAAGTCTGGCGGCCGTATTCTGAACGACTTGCAGACGAGAGATTTGGTACTTTGGGAGTCCGAGGTAAAGGGCATTTGCATAGTCCAGTCTGGAGTTCACAATTGTTCCCACTACGACTGCTACGTCTTCTTTGGGGATAAATGGAATAAATCTGCGTAGTAGGCGCAACAGATAGTGAGATCTGCTGACTACTGACCCTATTTGTGCATCCATTGTCATGTAGGTGTCGAAGATGACCCCGAGACTTTTGACTTTGGAGCTAGGGGTGATGATTTGGCCCAGAATGGGCGGAGGTGTCCAGGTTGTTGCCAGTTGACTCTTACGACTGGCGTGAAACATGAGAAGTTCTGTTTTGGAACTGTTGAGTTTAAGATAACTCTTAGTCATCCAGTTTTCTATCAAAGAGAGACATTTCTCTAAACTGAGATGATGATCCTTTTTGTTGCAGATGCGAACATACAGTTGCGTGTCGTCTGCATATGAGTGATGGAGTAGTTCTTGGCTACTGATGATTTCAAAGAGAGGGCGAAGATAGATGTTGAAAAGCACCGGTGACAGGGGGGATCCTTGGGGGACTCCACTTGATACCGTGCGCTTTTCAGACGTGAAAGAGTCAATGGGGGACCCAAAAGAAGAGGATCAGAGCTGCTCTGTGCGAGTATAATTATATAAAAGTATAAAACAAACATGTTTGTTATTTGAAAATAAATACAAAATTAAGCTGTAATACCACTTTGAACTGAACTAGATGCGGCCCATTGTTTTTAAAGTGCCTATACACACAGGCCTGTAAACATGTTCTCCGTATTGATCAGTAAAGGAAAAACATATTTTTGCACGTATATGCACAAATATGCGTAAATATGCATACATACTCACAAATGGCATGCTTCCTGCTTGTGTGTGCATATTCGCAGATACGTGCAAATACTCGCAAGTGATATACAGCTCAATCTTGTGTTCTTTTTTCCTGGAATGTTTGATGCTTATACATTAGTACAGTTTGCAAGAGGCCTTAGAGAGATAACCTATCACTTCCTGTAGCTCTGAACCACTATTATCAGGACAGGAAGTGACACAGCAAAAATAAAAATTAAAGACGTTATATTGTTTATCCCACTCTGTTGAATAAAAAAAAAAAGTTTGGTTGGGGATTGGGCTTTAATGCTGATCAAAGTGAGCTTTTGCTTTTGTGTGTTTCGACAGTCCAATGCTGTGTAGAGCTGATAAGCAGCTTCAGTCAGGTGTAGAGAAGCACAGTGTGATGACTGCTCTCAGTGCAGCTGCTATAGCTGGGAATATGCAGCCTCTAGCTTATGCACTTAGATTTTGTTTGGCTGCTGTGCAGCTGTCATATCTTTGCCTGAATATAGCTTATTTGATCAGCTGAAGACACCTTTCATTTGCTGCTGATGATGGACAGGTAACATAATAATTTCTATGCTTAACTTTTATCTGGAGCATGTTAGTGTTCAACTATGATAACATTCTTCCCAGATGTGTTTAAATTTGTGTGCCGGTGCAGGTGAATGTACTTCAAGGCTGTCTAAGGACTCCCTGTGTTTATCATGTAGTCTGAGATGCTTTAACAATTTCATCTATACTGTAGAATGTATGAACAAAGCAGCCACCCGTCTCTTATGTACGGTAAGTTCATGGCAGAATTTTCCAATTAAATGTGGGAACATTAAAATGCAATACATAGGAGTCAAAATCCCCCATCCTCTCGTATTGTATAATATTAGTCATGTTGTAAATAAGAAGCTTAGGGTGGATTGGCAGCACTGAGAGGAAAGCAAACAAAAAGGCCAAGAGGAGAGAAGTGGGTGCTTCACGGAGAAGCCTATTTTAGAGTAGTACGCAGACCACATTTCCATCATTCTCTCCCACCCATTCTTTATAAAAAAATAAAACCTGTAGCAGTGGCTTTTCATTACCTGGATCTGCCATTTGTCTCCTGCACTGGTGCCTATTCTAGGTGTGGAGACCAGTGATTCAATGCTGCAGTCTGTGCCTGGATTTATCAGTCCCCTCTAAAGCCTGAGAGGATCTGCTGGACAGTCAAGAAGAAGTGTACATTTCACTCAGGCCAAGACATGGACACCTGAAAGTGGACCTTCCTCCTCTGCTGTAAAAAAATATAAAAGATCTAGGACCCAGAGTATCACATGACCAAATAATTATATCTATATGGTACACCTTAAAGTAGAACTATAGGCAAAACCTCATTTTGGAAAGAATAAGTGGGGATTATAACCTCTTTTAGTTTTTTTTTGCCATCTTTGTTCCATTGGGGGATTTACCTTCACTTCCTGTCCCATAGACACAACAGGAATTGAGAGGAAATCCCTTGCCCCCCCCCCCCCCCACACACACATACACAGGTCAGCAGAACTAGTTTCCCCATTGGAAGATTTTCTTTTACTTTAACTTTTGATGATAACAGTAAACAGAATAAACAGAGAGATTGAATCTCCCTAATGGGGGCACAGGCAGCAATAAAGACCTGATCGGTGTTCTAATCCCTCCTCATTCTATCCAAAGCTAAAAAAAAAAGGTTTTCTTTAGTTATACTTTAAGTGCCTAGATACATACAGTTTAACAGTGGCACTGTGTAACTAGAAACTGTACTTAAGCCTCGTACACACGACCGAGGAACTCGACGGGCGAAACCCATCGTTTTCCTCGTTGTGTTCCTTGTTAGGCTGTCGAGGAACTCGACAAGGCAAGTTTCTCCATTCCTGTCGAGGAAAAAGAAGACATGCTCTCTTTTTGGCTCGACGGGATCCTCGACAGTTTCCTCGTCGAAAAATGTACACACGACCGGTTTCCTCGGCAAAAAAAAAAATCCCAGCAAGTTTCTTGCTGGTTTTTGCCGAGAAACTCGGTCGTGTGTACGAGGCTTTAGTGTAATTAGGTTTTATTACTTGGCTGTGGTCTTATGCCAAATCATGGTGTGTTCCCAAGACATTCTGGGCTCACAGTAAGCAAGTTGGATGACGGTGGCCATCATTTAACTTCAGTAGTGCAGGGAGTGGCACTAACCAGTGAAGTAAAACTACCAGGGTTGCAAAAGTCTCATTTACAATTGGGCCCAAAAAGGAAAGGGCCCTGGGATCAGGGGGAAGGGCCCCGAGTGTGGAGGGAAGGGCCTCAGAGGTCAGGGAGGCCCTTTGTGGTTGCTTGCATCAGGGCCCTGAAGGTTCTAGTTATGCCTCTGGCACTAACATCGAAATGTCAACACTGCTCTTTGACATGGTGATGCATCCTCAGGAGATGTGCCCATGACAGCTCATGAGGGTTCACAGGAAACAGGTTGGATGACACTGATCATCTTTATATTTAGATGGAGAACAGCAATTGGTAGCAAAGTGGAGGAAAGCCCTGGAGAGAAGGTGAGTATAGCAGTGAGAGCTGTATGTTTTGTTAAATGCTTTTGGATTATTTTTTTTTCCAATTTGTAAAGCATAGATTTGCTCTAATGTGGTCCATAAAGTCTCTGGACAAAATAGCGTTTCATAAAAAGTGGTGTTCCTGCATTTGAATTGGAACCATTTATAATGCTTATATTACATCTAAACTTGATGTACAGCTTAAAATGTATTTGGTGGTAGCCTGCCAAATAGTGTGCAGCTCTATATATGTGATGCATCTCTTTTCAATCTGATACCAAGCTGTCCAGCCATTGCCACGTATGATTTACTTTCTATGAATCTGTTTGTCAGTGTACAGTATAAGTGATCAGGCAATTGACAAGGTGGCAACTGCTAGATTGCAGGTGACCTCAGATCCCATGGTAATAAGGGGACAAAATAAGTCTTTCTTTAAGTAAGCTGATCCAGTTATCATAGTTTTTAAAGCTAGCTGTTTTTCTTAAAATGTTATTTAATTTAATAAACAGGAGCCAATAGACGATTGTTAACCAAAAGCAAATACAATGCCTTGAAAATGTATTCACACCCCTTTACACATTTTGTCATGTTACAACCAAAAACATAAATGTATTTTATTGGGATTTTATGTGATAGACCGACACAAAGCGGCACATAATTGTGAAGGGGGGAGGAAAATTATAAATGTTTTTTATTTTTTTTTACAAATAAATATATGAAAAGTGTGGCGTGTATTTGCATTCAGCCCCCTTTACTCCAATACCCCTAACTAAAATCTAGTGGAACCAATTGCCTTCAGAAGTCACCTAATTAATAAGTAGAGTCCATCTGTGTGTAATTTAATCTCAGTTTAAATACAGCAGTTCTCTGAAGCCCTCAGAGGTTTGTTAGAGAACCTTAGTGAACAAACAGCATCATGAAGGCCAAGGAACACACTGGACAGGTTAGGGATAAAAGTGTGGAGAAGTTTAAAGCAGAGTTAGGTTATAAAAAATATCCCAAGCGTTGAACATCTCACAAAACACTTCTAAATCAATCATCCAAAAATGGAAAGCGCATGGCACAACTGAAAACCTACCAAAATATGTCCGTCCACCTAAACTGATAGGCCGAGCAAAAAGAGCATTATTCAGAGAAGCAGCCAAGAGGGCCATGGTAACTCAGGAGGAGCTGCAGAGATCCACACCTCAGGTGGGAGAATCTGTCCACAGGACAACTCTTAGTTGTACGCTCCACAAATCTGGCCTTTGTGCAAAAATGGCAAGAAGAAAGCCATTGTTGAAAGAAAGCCATAAGAAGTCCCATTTGCAGTTTACGAGAAGTCATGTGGGGGACACAGCAAAGATGTGGAAGAAGGTGCTCTGGTCAGATGAGACCAAATTTGAACTTTTTGGCCTAAAAGCAAAAGCTATGTGTGGCAGAAAACTAACAATGCACATCACCCTGAACACACCATCTCCACCATGAAACATGGTGGTGGCAGCATCCTGTTGTCGGGATGCTTTTCTTTAGCAGGGACAGCTGGTCAGCCTTAATAGAAAGATGGATGGAGCCAACTACAGGGCAATCTTAGAAGAAAACCTGTCAGAGTCTGCAAAATATTTGAGACTGGGGCAGAGGTTCATCTTCCAGTAGGAAAATTAGCCAGAGCTACAATGGAATGGATTAGCTCAAAGCATATTCATGTGTTAGAATGGCCCAGTCAAAGTCCAGACCTAAATCCAATTGAGAATCTGTGACAAGACTTGAAAATTGCTGTTCAGACGCTCTCCATCCAATCTGACAGAGCTTGAGCTATTTTGTAAAGAAGAATGGGCAAAAATGTTACTCTGTAGATGTGGAAAGCTGACAGAGACATCCCCAAAAGACTTGCAGCTGTAATTGCAGCGAAAGGAGGTTCTACAAAGTATAACACATTTCAAACATCAGGGCTGCTTTGCCAGGATGAAATGACAACAGTTTTACACATTATGAAAAAACAAAGTAATTGTGTGCTGAAGTAATTCTTAGTTTTCTAGCTGAACTTTCATACCATACAGGGGTCAAGTCCTGGAGAAAAAAGTGTGGGAACTCCCACCCAAGATCCACTCCCCCACCAAAAAAAAAATGATCCGCTCATATGCATAATTACTAAACTGCATTTTTTTAAGCAAGTTCTTAAATAACTCACGGCAGACCTCCGCAATGTCTCCTTGGAACAATGACAAAAGCTCCCAGGAGACATTGCGGCAACGAGGAAGTGACGGAATATCCGCACACTACCTGATGAATCCATATACAGGAAGTGGCCAGTAACATAAAGGATTACTAAGGTTCGCCTGCCCCTGACAGTGACTCGAGCTGGGCATCGCCGCTTAGTGAAGGATTGGCTCGGCTGCTCTCGGCTGCTCTAGTCCTGCAAAGGGAACTGAGTTCCTGCTGTGAAAAAAGTGCAGGAACTCCGTTCCCACGCGTTCCCGCAGGACTTGAGCCCTGATACCATATTGAAAGGTATTTCTGTGCTATAAATTATAAGCTAACCAACTAGGAAAATTACGGGGCTGAGGGTTTAGAATTAAAGTGAAGATGTTTTGGAAAGTCACCGTGCTAGAGCAATGAGACAACCTTCCATGAATTCAGCCATGCAGTGGTAGATTTGAAGGTATCAATGCTAAACAGAGACTTCAAAAATGAATATGGTAGAAAAATCTGGGACCAAAAACATATACAGTAGATATAATTAATGCAATATACAGTAACAAGTGTTGACTTGTAGTGAGGACTTGTGACACCAGAGGAAATAGGCTGCTTTGAAGTAAATTACATAGGCCAGAGATTTAATATGATGCAGATAATGAGTATGTATTATCTTTAAATGTAATTCCTTTTGAAATAAATGTATCTATGCTTAGTCTCTCTGTGTTTTTATTTAGAAATTATATGTATTTTAAATGATGGCAAGTCACTGAAAACTTGCATTATAATTGTTTTCATTTAGCCATTAAATGCTATCA
The DNA here is from genome assembly GCF_905171775.1 of Rana temporaria. Taxonomy (NCBI): domain Eukaryota; kingdom Metazoa; phylum Chordata; class Amphibia; order Anura; family Ranidae; genus Rana; species Rana temporaria. Next base: position 135,936,304 of record NC_053494.1, on the reverse strand, counting down.
CGCTAGCAATATTAGATGGATTAAGCATATATGTAAGAAAATAAAACAAAACTACTTTGTTCTATTTATTGTAGAAGATACAATGAGATTTAGTTACCAAGACTGAGTGCAATATCTGATGCATAGAACCCAATCAGCTAACAGTTTTTTTTTGTCAAAGTTTAATTGAATAAGTTAGAAGCTGCATGCTTTTGCACTCTCGAGTTTTAGTAAATCAACCCCACTGTATCATAATGGCATCATTTAAATATTGTGTATTGCTGTCTTTTTATAGACCTCCAACCACTGGACATGTTGTCTGAAATTATCTCTCCAAATAAATCCTTGCCTGGGTTAAAGATGGTTCAGTCTCAAGGAGTGCGTGGGTTTCATCTCTCAGGATCACCCCATGAATTGAGTTTTCCATCATCCCACCTATTCCACAACTGTAATCTCTTTCCAGAGGAGTTTTCTATTGTTATTACAGTGAAAATCCCAAGTCTTCCACCTAAGGTAACTATCTTATTTTATACCAACTAGTGCTGGTAGAAATGGACTAGAGATTGCCCTAAACCTATCCAACTTCCCAAGTCCAATAACCATAATCCTACCACTTTTCCTGGTTAAGTCTGAAACTGTTTCTAAAGCCCCGTACACACGATCGGAATTTCCGATGGAAAAAGTCTGTCTGACTTTTTCCATCGAAAATTCCGACCGTGTGTATGCCCCATCTGACTTTTTTCCAACTAATTCCACCAGAGTTTAGATAGAGAACATGTTCTCTTTTACTTCGATGGAATTCCATCGGAATTCCGATGTTAGTTTGGCCGGGAAAAAGCCTGATCGTGTGTACGGGCATAACACTAACTTGTCAAGAAAATGTACTATATCTGTCTATTATATTAGACCCACACTCACAACTATTAATTGGTGCTGACTGGAGGTAGGTTAGTGGTGGAGGGTAAGTAATAACCACCTTACCCGTACATAAAGCAACCATACCCGGAACTTAAAAAAATGTATTACCGGGGATTGCTAGTAGGTTAGAAACATGTGCACATGAGTAGGTAAATCAGGAGAGACATAGCACATATCTGGGACTTATAAGACTAATTCAAAAATAGATTTTGACACATAACTGGCACTAGATGCTAAACAAAGGAGAAGGGACCTGTGGCCTACCTTAAATTAAAGGAGATGTAGGGAAAAACATTTATTTTGGAGAAAAATGTATATAGGGGGCAATGACTTTCAAAGCCTCCCCATGTCCCAGTTCTGTCTTGTCAAAATGCCTCCTCTAGTTCAGATAACTAGAAAGCAAGAAAAAAAAAACACATTGGGTTAAGACACAAAATAATATTTATTTGGACATTTTCATGGATGTGGTGCTATACTGTTAATATTGACTTTGACATTGACATCAATGTCCTTAACTATCTCCCAAATTTTGGGTTGTCCCCATTAACCACTTCCCTACCGAGTCATTGTAAAATGACGTCGGTAGGAACCTTTCCTCCTTCAGAGTGGACGTCAGATGACGTCCTTGCATTCCCGGCCGCTAGGGGGCGCGCATGCTCCGTCGGCAGCACACGCACCCTCGCCGCATTGCTTGGGATTCGGTGCTTGTGCCGGGTGGCCGCGATGTCCACCGGGCATCCGCGATTGCCCGCAATCACGGCAGGACCATGGATCTGTGTGTGTAAACACACAGATCCATGTCCTGTCAGCGGTGAGGAGACTGATGTGTGTTCCCAGTACAGAGGAACACACATCGATCTCCTCCCCTTGTGAGTCCCCCTCCCCCTACAGTTAGAACACACTTAAGGAAACATATTTAACCCCTCCAGTGCCCCCTAGTGTTAACCCCTTCCCTGCCAGTCACATTTACACAGTAATCAGTGCAGTTTTATAGCACTTTATCGCTGTGTAAATGTGAATGATCCCAAAAATGTGTCAAAAGTGTCCGATACACACGATGTCACGGTCACAATAAAAATCGCAGATCGCCGCCATTACTAGTAAAAAAAAAAAAAATGCCATAATTCTATTCCCTATTTTGTAGACGCTTTTGCGCAAACTGATCAAATACGCTTATTGCGATTTTTTACCAAAAAATATGTAGAAGAATACGTATCGGTCTAAACTGAGGAAAAAAAAGTAAAAAAAAATAAATAAAATTATGATATTTATTAAACAAAAAGTAAAAGATATTGTGTTTTTTTCAAAATTGTCGCTCTTCTTTTGTTTATAGAGCAAAAAATTAAAACCGCAGAGGTGATCAAATAACACCAAAAGAAAGCTCTATTTGTGGGGAAAAAAAACCTCAATTTTGTTTGGGAGCGACATCGCATGACCGCGCAATTGTCATTCAAAGTGCGACAGCGCTGAAAACTAAAAATTGGTCTGGCAGGAAGGGGGTGAAAAAGCCCTGTATGGAAGTGGTTAACGTAATAAAATCTTCCAATCGGGACACTAGTTTTTGTGATCTGGGGGTCCCCAAGGAATTCACTTAATTTGCAGGGATTTCCTTTCACTTCCTGCTTGGCTATTGGACAGGAAGTGAAGGGATAGCTCTGCTTTTTCATTCTGTACCCTGAAAATTACATTATTTTGGACTGTATTGTGAGTAAAGCATCTTTATTTCACTGTAGTGTTACCCTAAATGCATTACTTTAGAAAACAAAGATAAATACATTTTGTGATACAACTAGTATAGTTGACGAGAAATGTATCTATATAACTTCTTTTCATTTCACTCTGCATAGAAGATATATGAAAAAAGTAAGTGCTTACAAAAAATATTAGCCAGCAAGCTCTACTGCACTGAACACCTCTGTCAATGTAACATGTTTCAGGCACCGGAAGCTTAAGGGAAGGAGGATTAGGCAACCTACAAAAAGAATAGAGCGCTGGTTGGACTTTACTAGTGTTAGGCCTCGTACACACGACTGAGAAACTCGACGGGCGAAACACATCGTTTTGCTCGTCAAGTTCCTTGTGAAGCCGTCGAGAAACTCAACAAGCCAATTTTCTTCATTCCCGTCAAGGAAATAAAGAACATGCTCTCTTTTTGGCTCGTCGAGTTTCTCGACAGTTTCCTCGACGAAAATGTACACACGACCAGTTTCCTCTGCAAAAAAATATCTCCCAGCAAGTTTCTTGCTGGTTTTTGCCGAGAAACTTGGTCGTGTGAATAATGCCTATTCATAGCTTAATGAAAAGGCAGGTGACAATGGAAACTGCAGAGTTACATTAAACAATTGTGAGGTGCATGTACAAATGGTCAGTGCCAAAGGGCAAAAAATAAATAAATAAATATATATATATATATATATATATATATATATATATATATATATATATATATATATATATATATATATATATATATATATATATATATTACTGTATTAAGCGATTTCCAATGTTGGACACATGTTTTTTCCTCTGAATTAAGTACTAGGTATCATAGTATTGTATACAGGACAAATGTATATGAACTTTTAATGGTTGAATTCCTATGTACATTTTTTTTTTATAAATGTGCCCTTATCCTAAAGATTAAACCTTCTTGCAGCTTGAACCTTGTCTTCTAAAGCTAACCTTAGGCGTTCTAATTCTATTTCCTCTGCGAAGGTGGCTTATTTAAATCTATGTAAGAAACAGGGCTAAGCTGCTTTGTAGAAGAAGAAAGTTCTCAGAATAGAGAAAATCTTAAGCAATACCAGTAAGGATTTTTCTCAAATTAATTGATCAGTAGACAGCTGGGAGCGAGGAGAGTTCATCTTATAGAGACCCCTCACTTTTGTTGAATATTATGTTTTACTTCATACCTAATGTATAATGGGAATTTAAATTGATAACACAAGTCTGTAATGTTGAACTGTTTTCTCATTGGTTGCCACTACATGCTGTATAGTAAAGGTGAACTGTATTCTTTTTGGATGGCACTGCATGCTGTACGGTAAAGATGAACTGTTTTCGAATTGGTAGCCACTGTATGCTGTATAGTCATAACCAGTAACATGTTAACATTCTTGATCCTTAGATATATGAAAACATACAGTAAACATTTACCAAATGCCGACCATGCACTGTACATTTACTACTACAGTGTGGGCAGGGCTCAAGTCCGTGGAACTCAGTTCCCTTTGCAGGACTAGAGCAGCCGAGCCGCCCAAGCCAATCCTTCACTAAGCGGCGATGCCCAGCTCGAGTCACTGTCAGGGGCAGGCGAACCTTAGTAATCCTTTATGTTACTGGCCGCTTCCTGTACATGGATTCATCAGGTAGTGTGCGGGTATTCCGTCACTTCCTCGATGTCGCAATGTCTCCTGGGAGCTTTTGTCATTGTTCCCAGGAGACATTGCGGAGGTCTGCCGCGAGTTATCGCGGGATTTATAAAGAACTTGCTTAAAGGATTACTAAGGTACAGTGGATCGAAAGAAAAAAAAACATGCGGTTTAGTAATTATGCATATGAGCGTATTTTTTTTTTTTTTGGTGGGGGAGTGGATCTTGTGTGGGAGTTCCCATACTTTTTTCCCCAGGACTTGACCCCTGAGTGTGGGCCACCTGCGCAGAATCATGTATATATACATGATTTCAAGTTTTCGGGTAGGGGGCGCGCACCCATCTGGCTGCGCTGTGCTTAATCCCAGCACATGCCAATCACCGAGTCCCGGCCAGTGATTGACCACCGGCAACTGCCTTTTTAGCTCTCAGCTTCACGGAACACAGCTCTGTGCGTGTAATCAACACAGAGCTGTATTCAGTGATAGGGGATTCAGTTGTTTTTTCATTCCCTGCTAAGCAAAACAACTAGATCCCCAGTAAAAGCTCTACGCAGTACACACATAAACACTTGCTATGCACATATTTAACCCCTTCATCGCCCTAGATGTTAACCACTTTCTGCCCAGTGTCATTAGTTCAGTGACAATGCATATTATTAGCACTGATCACTGTAATAATGTCACTGGTGATGTCAGTGGCAGCTATTTATTTCTGACAAGTGTCAGTTAGCCTGGGTTCACACTCATGTGAATTTACAGCAAGTTTGATGCTTTTAGGAACACACAGATTGTAAATGTAAAAAGCATAGTATTCCATGGCTTTGGTTCACATCTATGCGTTGCGAATTTGGTGCGAGAAAAAAAAAAGGGTCCTGTGCGTGTTGACTGGAGGTGTGATGTAAATTCCTATGGTGCAGTGCGAATTTTGTCTTCATAGGCTTCAATTGAATTTGCAGTAAACTCGCAGCACACAGCTCACATCTCTGCAAATTGTTCACTGTCTGCCTCCTTTAATTTGCGGTAAAATTGCGTTAATATCGTGATAAATTCGCACCTGTCCACCTCAAAACGCAAGGCAAATTCGCACCTCACGCAGGACAAATAAAGAACAGATCAAGTTCGTAGTACATCACATTGCAGTAGTGTGGACCCAGGCTAAGTGTCAGATTCCCAGCCGTCCCGCTATAAGTTGCTGATCACCGCAATTACTAGTATATACAAAAAAAAAAAAACAATCAATATACACTTGTTGTGATTTTTTGTCACCAAAGACATGTAGCAGAATACATTTTGGCCAAAATTTATTCAGAGATTAATATTTTTAATTTTTCTTATGTGATATGTTTTGTAGCAGAAACAAAGTGTTTTTTTTTGTCAAAATTGTGGATCTTTTATATATATGTATGTATGTATGTATGTATGTAGTGATATATATGTATACAGTAAAACCAAGAGTAACTTGGTTTGAGGGCATTTTGCAAGACAAGCAACATTTTTAAATACATTTTGACTTGATATACAAGCGATGTCTTGATCTAAGAGTAGCGTCATATCACAACAGAGTATAAAAGAGAAGAGAGGCGCCTCTAAGTGTAGCAATATGGTTACATTTAATGGAGGCACAACATTAAGCAACTTATTGCTACACTTACACTCTCTTCTCTTTTATACTCTGTAGGTGCTGCTGGATTTTGCTTCTAGTCCTCTTGTGGGGGCTTCCATTTGTGGATGGACATTTTATTGTCACATTGTTATTATGTTTTTATATGGACTATAAACGGAATGACCTATGAATAAATGGTTGTGGAACAAATCATTTGAGTTTCCATTATTTCTTATGGGGAAATTTGGTTTGATATACAAGTGCTTTGGATTACAAGCATGTTTCTGGAACGAATTATGCTCGCAGTCCAAGGTTTTACTGTATATATATATATATATATATATATATATATATTTAACCACTTCCCGACCGCCTCATGTACATATACGTCGGCAGAATGGCACGGACAGGCACATCAACGTACCTGTACGTGCCTGCCTAGACGTGGGTCGGGGGTCCGATCGGGACCCCCCCGCTACATGCGGTGGTCTGATCCCCTCGGGTAGCGATCCGGGACGATGGCGCGGCTATTCGTATATAGCCGCTCCGTCGCGATCGCTCCCCGGAGCTGAAGAACGGGGAGAGCCGTATGTAAACATGGCTTCCCCGTGCTTCACTGTGGCGGCGTATCGATAGAGTGATCCCTTATATAAGGGAGACTCGATCGATGACGTCAGTCCTACAGCCACACCCCCCTACAGTTGTAAACACACACAAAGTGAACACTAACTCCTACAGCGCCCCCTGTGGTTAACTCCCAAACTGCAACTGTCATTTTCACAATAAACAATGCAATTTAAATGCATTTTTTGCTGTGAAAATGACAATGGTCCCAAAAATGTGTCAAAATTGTCCGAAGTTTCCGCCATAATGTCGCAGTCATGAAAAAAATTGCTTAACGCCGCCATTATTAGTAAAAAAAGAAAATTAATAAAAATGCAATAAAACTATCCCCTATTTTGTAAACGCTATAAATTCTGCGCAAACCAATCGATAAACGCTTATTGCAATTTTTTTTACCAAAAATAGGTAAACAAATACGTATCGGCCTAAACTGAGGAAAAAAAAAATTTAGATATGTTTTTGGGGGATATTTATTATAGCAAAAAGTAAAAAATATTGAATTTTTTTCAAAATTGTCGATCTATTTTTGTTTATAGCGCAAAAAAAAACACGCAGAGGTGATCAAATACCACCAAAAGAAAGCTCTATTTGTGGGGAAAAAAGGACGCCAATTTTGTTTGGGAGCCACGTCGCACGACCGCGCAATTGTCTGTTAAAGCGACGCAGTGCCGAATTGTAAAAACCCCTTCGGTCATTTAGCTGCATATTGGTCCGGTCCTTAAGTGGTTATATATATATATAAAACCCAAAGGTGATCAAATACCACCAAAAGAAAGCTCTATTTGTGTAAACAAAATATATCATTTTTTTTGGGTGAGTGAGAAACTTATATAGCGCAACACATGCAAACTGAATCGCCTCTGGGCACTTAGTATCCTTTACCTACTGTACTTTTGCCCTCAGAAAAGATGGGTGCAGCATTGCATGGCGCGCAATTGTCAGTTAAAGCGGAGCTCCACCCAAAAGGGGAACTTCGACTTTAAGTCCTGCTCCACCGCTCCTGTTTGTGAAATGGAGCTTTTGGGGAGGAGGGGGAGCGAGGACCCAATTCTGACAGGTACCTGCTCCCATTTCTGCTCCAAAACCCTGACGTGATTGGGAGTGGAAGTTCTCCTTTTTCTCTCCCTCCTGAAGTCTTCTGGGACATGTGACAGGTCTCAGAAAACGTTAGGACCAGTCACAGAGCTCAGCGCCCCACTCGCGCATGTGCTGTGGGCACTTGGCTGTGAAGCCGCAAGCCATCACAGCTAGATGCCCATAGTGAAGATGCTGGCGCTGCTGAGGGAGGGCACAAGGAGAAAACAGCTGGGGTGAGTACACTGCTGGATTGTGAGACAATTGAGTGTCTGGTCATTCAGAGGGTAAAATCTTCTGGAGCTGAGGTGGTTAAAGACAGAAGCAGAAAGGGTTGTGTATATTTACAAGTTCCTAATTTCAGATTGTGTTTTGTAACAGAAAAATGAATACTTGTTCACCATGATCACTGAAGACAGCAGACATGTTCTTCTTGGCCTGAGGTACTCTGAAAATAAGCTACATTTCCTGTTCAGGAATACAGAACGCTCTGATGAATGGCAAACCAAAGTTACTTTTCGAAGCATCTCATTGGCTGATGATCGGTGGCACACATTGGTCTTAGCTGTGTCTGGAACTTCTATCACCCTTACCACTGATTGCAATATACCAACAGAAATGTAAGTTAAGTGTTGTATTACCATGTATGCTCTAAAAAGTGTTTGACTGCTACTTTATAATGATTATATTAAGGCATAACAATATATAATACAGTATGATGACAACAAATGTGTTTAAATCAATCATCTGGCATTCTGTAGGCAATAAAATAAACATAACGATCACCCCAGGTAAATGGACACCGCATCACAGATTGCTGAGAACTCTGGTTGTTAAAGCAGAGGGCCACCTAAAAATTTTTTTTTTTTTTTAGACTTACCAGAAATGGCTGTTGCTATGCAGATCGTCCTAATCTGCCACTTCCTATTTTGCGATAGTCTTCATTCTTCTCCTCCTCACGTTGTCTTCTGGGGAATCGGACATGCTGTCTTCTGGGACCTGTGTGTGTCCCAGAAGACAGTCGGCCATTCACATGTACAAGGCTCCACTGCCTGTTTCCCTTAGTACGAATGGCTGCGCAGACACCTGATCCGATGGACGGATTGGCCTCGGAGGGGCTGACATCGCGGGCACCCTGGACAGGTAAGTGTGCTTATTAAAAGTCAGCAGCTACATGTATGTATACCGCTCCTTCACCACTCCTTCCCATTTAAAACAATGGAAAACCGCGGTAATACCACCCGCAATGCGCCTCTGTAGAGGCGCATTGCGGGCAGTATTAAGCCTTTATCGGCTGCTAGCAGAGGTTAATACCGCACCGCTAGCGGCCGAATCCCTCGGCAATTCCGATGGTATAGTGGCGCTATTTTAGCGGCGCTATACCGCCACCGTGCCTCCCGCCCCAGTGTGAAAGGGGCCTAATGGCTGTGTGTTGAGTTATTTTCAGGGGACAGCAAATTTACACTGTTATACAAGCTGTACAGTCACTACTTTTCACTGTAACAAGGTGTCATCTCTTCAGTGTTGTCACATGAAAAGATACAATAAAATATTTACAAAAATGAGAGGGGTGTACTTAATTCTGTGAGATACTGTGTGTGTGTGTATGTATATATACAGTATATATATACATAGATAGATAGATAGATAGATAGATAGATAGATAGATAGATAGATAGATAGATAGATAGATAGATAGATAGATAGATAGATAGATAGATAGATCCTGGATTATGTAATATTGTGCTGCTAATTTGACGAGTATTTTTGCAAAAATTAGGCGGAATGAGTAATTTTTGAAGCAGACCTTTTAGCAGGTTTCCAAGTTTGCATGAATACATACTTGACATGCCACAATATACAGCAGCATGTTTTTTTAAAAGCTTTACCTTTTCTGTTTATTTTGCTTTGTAAGAAGGATAAAGAGTAACATACATGAGATGTTTGGTGTAAAAATTCAAAAGTTTATGAAAGATGCAGGAAGGTATAACATAGAAATAACCCATATCAGAAAATCCCTATTGATTTAAAATCTACCTTTTAAAAAGCAGTTTTTAAGCTCCGGACAAATGACTTTGCCTAGAACGAGATTTTGTCACCCGTCTCCTGTAGGCAGGAAAAATGAATTTTTTCAGTCTCCCCAGTGATCATAATGCAACACTGTAATTTTGTAGTCAGTCACAATGTGAGGGGTTGCAGCAGGGGGTGGACGTTTGGGAGTCAAGAAATACACAGACACCAAGATTTACATGATTCAATTGTGTCATTTCTGAGCCAGAATCTCAGTTTAGGAATTTGATTCTGACTCTGGATAGTGACTGAACAAATGTGGCTCCATCCTTTTGGCAAGAAAAGCAAACAAAAGCATTGTTAAGTAAGACCCCTTTCACACTGAGGAGTTTTTCAGGCAGTACAGCGCTAAAAATAGCGCTGCTATACCGCCTGAAAAACTCCTTCACTGCAGACTCAATGTGAAAGCCCGAGGGCTTTCACACTGAGGCGATGCGCTGGCGGGAGAGAAAAAAATCTCCTGTCAGCAGCATCTTTGGAGCGGTGAGAGAAGCGGCATGTATACCGCTCCTTCCCATTTAAAACAATGGCAAACCGCGGCATTGCGGGCGGTATTAACTCTTTATCGGCCGCTAGCGGGGGTTAATACCGCACCGCTAGCGGCCGATTCCCGCGGCAATCCCGGCGGTATAGCGCTGATATTTTTAGCGCCGCTATACCGCCACCACGGCTCCCGCTCCAATGTGAACGGGGCCTTAGGGAGAGTACTGTGATCTTTGTGACAAGTAAAACAAAATACCTGTAAAGCCTCGTACACACGACCGAGGAACTCGACGGGCGAAACACATCGTTTTCCTCGTCGAGTTCCTTGTTAGGCTGTCGAGGAACTCGACAAGGCAAGTTTCTCGATTCCCATCGAGGAAATAGAGAACTTGCTCTCTTTTTGGCTTGTCGAGTTTCTCGACAGTTTACTCTACGAAAATGTACACACGACCGGTTTCCTCGGCAAAAAAATATCTCCCAGCAAGTTTCTTGCTGTTTTTTGCCGAGAAACTCGGTCGTGTGTACGAGGCCTTAGTGTTATACTTATGCTGCGTACACGGAATTTTTTCATCCGATATTCCAACCGTGTGTGCCCCATCTGAGTTTTTCCTTCGGAAATTCCGACGGACTTAGAAGAGAACATGTTCTCTTTTTTTACGACGGAAATTCAGTTTGTCTGTATGGAACTTCGACGGATAAAAAAACACACATGCTCAGAATCAAGTCAACGCATGCTCGGAAGCATTGAACTTAATTTTTCTTGGCTCGTCATAGTGTTGTACTTCACCGCGTTCTTGACGGTCGGAATTTGGTGTGACAGTGTGTATGCAAGACAGCTTGAACGGAATTCCGTCTGAAAAATCCATCAGAGTTTATCCCGACGGAAATTCCAATCGCGTGTACAAGGCACAACATAGGACTTAGCATCCATACACTATTATGATACTGAGTGCACTTTAAGCTGCTGATTAAAGGTAGATTTATTCATTTATTATAGGCATTTATACAGCACTGACAATTTACTCAGCACTTCACATATTATACATTCACATCAGACAAACAAAAAATGCAGCGCACAGTAGGTAAATTGGTAATATCACTTTATAGTCTAAATGAGCATAACAAGGGAAGGTATAAGCACAGACTGATGTAAAATACAATTAAATAGCAATAAATGAGATGAATATAAATGGAATAAAAAAAAAAATTAATTATATCACAGTCCACATTCACATCAGACCCTACCCTCAAGGAGCTTACAATCTAAGGTTCCTATCACACATGCATCACAAACATACTGGGGCCAATTTAGAGAGGAGCCAATTATCCTGACAGCATGTCTTTGGAGTATGGGAAAAAAAAATGGATTACCTGGAGTAAAGCCCACTCAAATACAGGGAAAACATGCAAATTCCATACGGATAGCATCCTAGCCGGGATCTAAACCTGCGAGGCAGAAGTGCTAGTCACTAAGTCAACCTCCACCAACCAATGTTACCCCCTTTTATATAGATATTATAATATAGAAGGATGTCTAAATAATAAGAGCTAAATTGGTTGGCGGAGGGTGCCACCGTCTGTCAGAAACTTTCTGCTAATCCTATGAACATCTGATTTGAGAATATGAAAATATTAATTATAGAATTAAAATGAGACTAAGATACTGCACAAATATAGTGGTAATTGAAGTTTGTAAATGTAAAATCTTTGCCATATACTATTTGCTGAAAGTATTAAAAATCCAATTACCCATCCCTAGGATGATAAATATTTCAGGGACTGGATGCCTTGTTAGGTGTATTAGTGAATATGTGAATATTTATTCACAGCAAATAGTGAAATGTTTTAGGGATAAAGACAGCAGAGATGAAAGTAATGTAACTGGGATCTAAGCACCATGACGCAGTAATTTGTAGATAACTAACTGTGTTCAATTTATCTTAATATAAATCCGACATCGTTTTGCAGTTTACAGAAATTGCCATAGGTGCTAAATGTTCACCCATTTTTGCAAATGTACTAATTATCTATGTGCAAGGACTATTTGTTTATTAGAAGTGGGTCAGAAGTTGAAGATTAATTAGATGGCATCATCTAAAGATAATTTTCTGTTTATTGGGAATAGTTGACATTTTTTTGAATTTCATTAGTTCTAATAAAATAACTATTCAGTTTGCTGCTCATGGCAGCGCCACCATTTTTCTTGGGAAGGAGAAAACGGAAGACTACTCAGTTTTGGAAGTCCAAAGACAGAAATAGTTATAGAGAAATGAAGTGCCATCATTATAAACTTTATTTGTCCAATATTGAGGGCCAGATCACTCAGGAACAGACAGCTTCTGAAGCGATTTTACCTCTCCGACAGCTGTCCGTTCCTGACTGTGGCAGTGTGGTGATTAAGCACATCACATACAACTCTCTTTTTTTTTTGTACATATTTTATTTGAATTGTAAAAAAAATACTCTTCATTCTTGTCACTGTGCAGCAGCGCGATGCGCTGCGCTCAGTGTTGCCAACCTACCAGATTGAAATTTTCTGGCGCAGCCACGTTTTTACTGGCATTTCACAAAAGTTACTAAATTACATTTTTAGGTGCAAATTTCAGTATTTAGGCTACAAACAAGTACGCCAGGCAAATAGCAATGTGATTTAAGGTAGATATTAAGGTAAAAAAACATATTTTTGTTATTTTCGATATAATAAGGGCAAATTATTTAGTCACTTCACCCCCTGCCTCAATCCCCATCTGCCACCAACACCCCCTGGCTTCACCCCCCTCTGCGGTGCCACAATCTCCCCCTGCCTCCAATCTCCCCTTGCCTCCATTAACCTCCTGCCTCCATCGTCCCCTTCTGCGGTGCCACCATCACCCTCTGCCTCCATCGGATCCCCTTCTGCCACCATCACCTGATGTCACTGTCGGCTGGGCTGTCTGTCACTCTGTCCGTCCCCGACTCCCCTGTGAACTTTGTATTGCCTGGATGCAGCAGGCTCCTCCATTCCGCCACGTGCTGCTCAGCCTCCGATTCCTGACTCTTGCTCTAGTGCTGTGCTCCTCCGACCTCCTGGTTAGTTACAGGATGCGCAGTTCCAAGCCAAACCGATCTCGGCTATTTTTACTGGCACATTCCCGCAACTACAGACATTTACGGACGGGGGAAAAAGTGCCAGCTTTTACGGACGGTTGGCAACACTGGCTGCGCTGCTGTACATGCCTATTAAAAATGTAAAACAAGTTTTGCCTTTAGTTCTACTTAAGCACTTATGTTACAGTGCAGAGAGCATAATTTATTGCTCCTATTAACGAATAATCAAACAACTTTAGGTATCCTTGCCCCTTTAATCCTTGACCTGCCCAATGCAGTAGAAATGGATATATGTCTGTGCTCAGGTCCTAAATGACCTCCATATAAATGATGCATCAGATACTAAAGAGGTGTAACCCCATGTTAACCCCTATATATTCATAGAAAACTTTTGCCTAAACAACAGGGATTTCTAATTCTCATATGTTGCAATACATGCTCAAGCTGACAACCGCCCCCCCCCCCCCCCCCTCCCACCCAACATGCTCTTTGGTTGTTCCCTAATCTACCTTGCTACCCCCAGCTGTGTCTGTCTGTCCTACATTGGTACTAAGGGGTTGATTTCCTAAAGGCAAATAGACTGTAGCACTTTGCACACTGCAAGAACAGTTGCTCCAGAGCTTAGTAAACGGGCCAAAGCTCTGCAATCCAATCACATGTAAGCAAAAATGCTGTTTTTTTGGTGTGCATGTGATTGTTTTTTTTAGTGCCAAATGAAGCTTTACCTAATTTACCAACTGCGCTTTGCTAAAGCCACAGGCTATTTGCCTTTAGTAAATAAACCCCTATATGTTCACACTCTTAAGAGAAAGCTATTAGCAAGTATAAATTTGGCAATTTAGGTGAGGACTAACCAGTCAGGCATTACTTTCATGCAGTTGGCCATCATGAACACGTATTGCAATATATATATGAACTAAGAATACCTGTTTTGTAGGCAAAAGTTTACTATGAATATGTAAGAGTGTTTTGTTTTACAAATTAACATTCAAGGTAACAATTTTACTTTAAAGCTTTACATTTTTTAAATTAAAATAACAAACATGTTATACTTACCTGCTCTGTGCAATGGTTTTGCACAGAGCAGCCCCAAACCTCCTCTCCTGGGTCCCCCACTGGCACTTTTGGCTCTTCCTCTTCTCAGTGTGCCACTATAGGAAGCCGCTTCTTATGGTAGCAGGCCCGATGGCTCAATTTCAGAGCCAGGCTGTATGTGTCTATAGATACACACAGCACAGCTCAGCCCTGCACCCCCACTGTCTGATCAAAGGATTTGATTGACAGCAGCAGGAGCCAACGGCTTCCACTGCTACCTCTGTGACAGTGCTGGTGGTTGGAGATTGACCAAATGCTCTCACATGGGAGCATAAAGTCCCCAGCTTTGTGTTAGCTCCAACTGCAGCTTTGACAGGACTTATTTTTCTCTCTTACAATGGCTGAACAAAGATGTGGGAATGTGAAGGAAAAGCAAGTATGTGCTACTGGGAGAGGGGGAAGAGCTTTAAAATAAACCTTTTGCTCTGCCCTGCATGGGCAAAGAACAGGTGTGCTTTGATACATAAAGAAATGCTAGAGCACTATGGGTTAGCCAAAGAGATAGTGCTTTGAAGCAAGCCATGCCTGCTGTGCTATTTGTCTGATTCAAACTTCAGACTGAGCAGTCTTTTAATGAATGACTCTCTGCAGATAGTTCATTCATTTACATGTATACATTTTAGCTTAGGGTGTAGAGTTCTGTTAGCAATAACCTTTTTGCTTTAAATTAAAAAAAAAAAACAAGAACTGAGAGACTGTAAAGTATAAAATGCCTAAAGCTCTATCTGCTAGTTCAGAAACAGAATATAAATTGTTAACATGCTATATTTCATGCCTGACTTAAAAAAGGTTCCTTGAAGTGTATTTTTTAGTTCTGACAAATCACATACCACTATACAATGCCTTTATCAAAATACATAGAATTTGGAAGCTGCAAAGTGAAATGTGACCTTGTAATGGCCCCAATAAATCTTCATATATTATGAGTAGTGTTCTGAAGTGTGTCCAATCTAAAGGATGGCTTAATTAAAAATCTGGTTGTATAAAAATATCCTTTCCTGGTTTTATGATGAAAGCTTGCATAGTGCTTAATACTAACAGAAGATTAAAGCAATATATTAAAGTTTTCACCTCCAGAAATGAAAAGGTTTTCTTAGCTAATATACATATATATTTTTTATGGTGTTGAAAACGGAGTGTTGAATTCAAATACTTACCGTAATTTTCCTTTTCCGACAAGCTCCATGGCAGCACAGCTAGCTATAGGCTCCGCCCCCCATGCCTCCAGGACTTAATGCATATCAATTTGAGCCCACCTACAGCCTCTGCGTTCTGTAACTAGTCCTACCAAGCTGGGTGGGATCTGTGCTGCCATGGAGCTTGTCAGGAAAGGAAAATTACGGTAAGTATTTGAATTCAATTTTCTGTTTTCCTGACGGCTCCATGTCAGCACAGCTGGGAACTAACTAGACAAAACAGGGGAGGGATAATGCTACACACTCCTCAATTCTGACTAAAAAAAATAACAGAAGCCAGGATGCCTCTACCAAACTCAATTGTCATTAAGCCATGAATATGAATATTTTGGTGCACACGTAGCTGCCTTGCAGATCGTTTCAGACACTCGGCCTGCTGCCAATTTCAAGGTCCAGAGTCTAGTGACGAGCACATAGAAATATAAAAGGATATCCCATATCTCAACAGGCCATGGCTGGCTCCAGTAGACATCCACAGGTGACTACTCTACCTTCGCTGGAAATGCTGGTCTTTTGAGGGGGTTGGCATAATGGCACAATAGTAAAGAAAACATGAGAAGCAACCAACAGGTTATTGCCATGTGTGAATAGACAAAGTGCTACTTTGTGTACCTGTTATGCAGAGTACTCACTGTGGAGGAGCTCAGGCTATGCATAGTGGCTTTTGATAACAGAAAACAAATGAGTGGATTGTCAAACAATCAAAAGTCAATAGCGATAACGATAACACTGGCCATGCTGCCCTTCATGGATGGGGGTATCCTAGTAACAGACAAGAAAAAAACAGCAAATGCGGACCAGCCTAGTGTATTACTGTGTTGACAACTTTTATTAAAATACAATGTAAAAAACCTACTCACAATTGTGGTAGAAAGGTTTGCAGTAAGAAAGTCATTCCATAAATGCCTGCAGCATGTAGAACCCGAACCACACTCCAAATGGTCATGGAGGAAGTGAAGAGGGTCACTGCCGGCTGAAGCGTTTCAAAGCACAAAGCTTCTTCATCACATTCGACTGCAGGTTCGATAGACACAGATTGTTATTGTCAGCATCATGTCGAATCTCCTATCTATATCGAACTGTTGTAGCAACGAAAATAAAGCATTATTTTGTAGGATCTTTTGGATTTCGGATTCTGCGCGTTCGTTTTAGTTTGTTAAAATGATAACGAAAATACCCGAAATTTGGATGAAAATGCATTCGGACGAAAATGAATGCACATGTCTAGCCCTTACTGGATAGATAGACTCCACGTTATAGGAGCCTAACAAAGCATGGATTCACACACACCCCATTAAGGATCCATCCATGAAAAGCAGATGAAGATGGCATTGAAATCAGCCTTGCTGGTTTTTCCTTTTCCTTGTTCTTTCATGCAAGTGATATAAAGGAAGAGAGAGATCGCCACATAGTGTAAAACCATGGTATTTATTGAATGAGTCCTCAAGTCCAACAAAAGTAAAAATATCCTGGGATAAAACTTACCATGCCAGTTTGTGATCTGCAAAAACTTTTAACCCAGAATATTTTTACTTTGGTTGGACTTCATACACGCTTCATAAGCATGGGTCCTTTCGTACCTGATGAGGGGTCACCTCATAAATGACCAGCGCACATAAGAAGTTGGCATGCTCATTTGCTAAATGCCAGTCAGGAGAACCTTTTTCTTAGCAAAATTCACATAAAGAGCAAATAATAAAACAAGATAATAATCTTATTTGCATGCACATACAGAAAGAGGTTTTCAATCTTATGATCTGTTGCCTTGCACTGCTCATTGAAGCATTATCAGCTAAGATCTCCATACACAGTTCTTGTCTGATAAATTATTTAAAGTCTTCAACTGTTTAAAGGATCACTAAAGGAATATTTTTTTTTTTTAGCTAAATAGCTTCCTTTACCTTACTGTAGTACTGGTTTCATGTCCTCATTGCTCGTTTTTGCTTTGATGTTGCTGTAAAACTGCTCTGATCTCCACACTTCCTGGTTGTCCATTTCCTTATAACCATCGTACTGGGAGCTTTTTTCACGATGGTCTAAGCTGTCATTACTGTGTGTCTAAAACTTAACAGAACCAATCAGATTCATTTTAAAAACAAAACACTGCCCTGGATTTGTTTGTTTTTGTTTTGTGTGTCTCTCTAGTTCACAGGAACATGAAACCAGTTTAAAAGTGAAACTAAACTGCAGGCACATTATATGATTGTTTTTTTATCTATTTGTAAAAGGAATCAGTTAACTTTTATGTCTCTATACCCTGTAAACAGTCATTTCAGCAAAAAAATGTTTTTCCTTTAGTGACCCTTTAAGACTTTCTGAGACTTTTTCAATTGGCTGTTTTTTGAAAAAGGGAAGGTCACCATTCAAAAAGATCCTATAGTCCTCAAATTGTTATTCATGCCCTTGTATGTCCTACATATTGGGGCTCTGATCCTTTATCTAACTTACACTCAGAACATTCAAAAAGGTAAAAAGTAGGGTGGGACTTTAAATGTGCCTCAGTGGGGTTGAGAGGAATTAATAAACTTTACCATAGCTTTAAACAACATAGAAAAAGTTTTATTTACCATCCTTGGATGGAATACTTTAAAACAATAAATCACAGTTTGCTACAAATTACAGTTTTACTGTATCTTTGGTCCAGGGTGTGTAGATCCTGGTCAGTTGTATCATAAATATGGCCTACGCATTTCATGGGTGACCCTGTTTCCTCAAGGCCTTTAATGTAACACACAGATAAAGCAACACATAAGATAGCATTAAAATCACATTCTGAAGAAATATAATATCAATTATTGCTTATACAGTGATTGTATATGTAACATCCAAAAAAGTATTAATTACAGTGTGAGAAAGGTGAGGTTAATACAGGGCATTTGTAGTTGCCCCTTACAAGTATATTGGTTCAACATTTAAATTTTTTAGAGAACTAAACATGCGCAACTACAGAGATTTTTGTATAATGTCTAGCTGTGTTTGCTCACACCTTTGTTTTATTGGTGTTTTGTCATGCTTTCCATCCTGCTGAATGTAAGGCCTTATGCACACAGAATGATTTTGTTCTAGAAGCCAGCAGCATTTTTGCAGAAAACATGCCTGATGCTTGTAAAGTGTCCAAAGATTTAACAGGCTTTCAGAAGCTTTTACCGGCGTCTAGCTCTTTGGTGTTAAATTACCGTATTTTTCGCTCTATAAGACGCACCTGACCATAGGATGCACCTAGGTTTTAGAAGAGAAAAACAAGAAAAAAAGATATTCTGAAACCAAATGGTGTACCAAAATATTTACCAGTGCCCATGAAATGCAGCCTGACCTGTGCCAAATAAATGCAGCCTTACCAGTCTTATAAAATGAAGCCTGACTTGTACCCACAAAATGCAGCCTGACTTGTACCCACAAAATGCAGCCTGACTCGTGCCCATAAAATGCAGCCTGACTTGTGCCCATAAAATGCAGCCTGATTTGTTCCCATAAAATGCAGCCTGATTTGTGCCCATTAAATTCAGCCTCACTTGCAGCCTTACCTGTGTCCAATCCGTTAAATGCAGCCTGTTCTGTGCCTGGCGACTGGCGAGGACGTAATCACAGTCGCCTGGCCACCTGTCACTCAGAAGACAGAGCAGCCCGAGCGGTAGTACTCCATTTGGCCGCTGGGGCTGCTCTGTTTTCTGTCTTCTTTGAGTGACAGGAGATCGCCCGGCACTAGCAGCAGACGGCCGCCCTGTATTGTGACATGGCGGCGGCAACGGGAGGGGGGCTGTTTAATATTCGCTCCATAAAACGCACAGGCATTTCTCCCCATTTTTGGGGGGGGGGAAAGTGCATCTTATGGAGCGAAAAATATGGGTATGTATTCTGGCCAATTTAATTAATAAATGCTCAAGCAATAGCGTTTAAGTGCTGTTAGTAGCTTGTAGCAGCTTTTAATACTGTCAGTGGCGGCCCGTCCATAGGGGGCGCTCGGGCGCCGCCCCCCCAAGCTGTAAAAAAAAAAAAAAAAAAATCTGAAAAAAAAAAAAAATTCTGAAAAAAAAAAAAAATGTCACTTTAAGGCCGGGTACTCACGACCAAACATGTATGGTGAAAGCGGTCCGTCGGACCGTTTTCACCATACATGTCTGCCAGAGGGCTTCTGTACGATGGTTGTACACACCATCGTACAGAAGTCCGCGCGTAAACAATACGCGGGGCGTGTCCGCGGTGTCGCCGCGTCGATGACGCGGTGTCGCCGCGACAATGACGCGGCGACGTGGGCGGCCCGCCTTTAAAATGCTTCCACGCATGCGTCAAAGTCATTCGACGCATGCGAGGGACGGCGGGCGCCTGGACATGTACGGTAGGTCTGTACTGACGACCGTACATGTCCGAGCGGGCAGGATTCCAGCGGACTGTTTTAAAACAAGTCCAGGAATATTTGTCCGATGGGAAAAGGCCCGGCGGGCAAATGTTTGCTGGAATTCGGCCCGCTCGCGCCCACACACGACCAAACATGTCTGCTGAAACTGGCCTGCGGGCCAGTTTCAGCAGACATGTTTGCTCGTGAGTATGGGGCCTAAGAGTGACCAGGCGCCGGACATGCGGCGGTCTATGGGAAGCTTCCCAGCTTGCAATCAGCTGATTGCAAGCTGGGAAGCTGATTTGCCCTTGTTAAGGGAGGGTTCGGGGCGCAAGCACTGCGCCCGCAAACACTCCCACTCCTCACTGATTGGTATGTGGCCTCCTTTTCTATTTTTTGATTGGTGGGGAGTCTGAGGACTGAAGAAGACTGGGTGGTGCTTTTTGCGGCCACTGCCGCGTCACTTCCGGTTTCCGGCTCACTGCTGTTGTGGAGAGCAGTAGCGTCACTCGCTATGGCAGTACGGAGCATCACTTCCTCCTCCTGGCTTACCTCCTCCCTGTCCTCCAGCTCCTTCACAGGCGTGCTCCAGGTGGACATCTCTCGCGCTGTGACTGCCACCAGGTAAGATGATTCAGACCTCTCTCTGCGAAGCCTGCAGTGCTCTGGCTTGACTTCAGGGACTTATGCCATGTGACTTTTCTCAGCTCTGCTGTCCTGTGTACTCCGAGGAACTGACAGGTCAGCAGATTAGCGATCTCAAGAATGTGAGGAGAGACTCCAGCATCTGCTTTAACCCCTACCAGGCATATATTTGGAGATGGTGGACAAGTGCAGGAACAAGATGGCAATGTGTACACGGAGGATGCAATACATGAAGAGATGTGTAAAAGGAAGGGGGGTAAATGTGAGCAAGAGGGGGTATTGTGTACAGGGAGGGTGTACTACATACAGAGAGGGGTTAATATGTACAGGGGGGGGTTAATATGCACAGGAGGGGTTAATATGTACAGGGGGGACGGGGTAATATGTACAGGGGGGTTAATATGCACAGGAGGGTGTATGTACATGTTGGGGGGGGGGGGGGAATATGTACAGGGGGGTTAATATGCACAGGAGGGTGTAATATGTACATGTTGGGGGGGGGGGGATAAGATGTACAGGGGGGTTAATATGCACAGGAGGATGTAATATGTACATGTTGGGGGGGGTAATATGTACAGGGGGGTTAATATGCACAGGAGGGGGTAATATGTACAGGGGGTTAATATTTACAGGGGGGACGGGGTAATATGTATGGGGGGGTTAATATGTTCTGGGGGGGTTAATATGCACAGGAGGGTGTAATATGTACATGTTGGGGGGTTAATATGTACAGGGGGGGGGGGTTAATATGCAAAGGAGGGTGTAATATGTACATGTTGGGGGGGTAATATGTACATGTTGGTTGGGGGGGTAATATGTACAGGGGGGGTTAATATGTACGGGGGGGTTAATATGCACAGGAGGGTGTAATATGTACATGTTGGGGGGGTAATATGTACAGGGGGGGACAGGGTAATATGTACAGGAGAGGTTAATATGTACAGGGCGGGTTAATATGCACATGAGGGTGTAATATGTACATGGAGGGGGGTAATATGTACAGGGGGATGGGGTAATATGTACAGGGGGGACGGGGTAATATGTACAGGGGGACGGGGTAATATGTCCAGGGGGACGGGGTAATATGTACAGGGGGGACGGGGTAATATGTACAGGGGGGTTAATATGCACAGGAGGGTGTAATATGTACATGTTGGGGGGGGGGGGGTAATATGTACAGGGGGGTTAATATGCACAGGAGGGGGTAATATGTACAGGGTGTTAATATTTACAGGGGGGACAGGGTAATATGTACGGGGGGGTTAATATGTTCTGGGGGGGTTAATATGCACAGGAGGGTGTAATATGTACATGTTGGGGGGTTAATATGTACAGGGGGGGTTAATATGCACAGGAGGGTGTAATATGTACATGTTGGGGGGTTAATATGTACAGGGGGGGTTAATATGCACAGGAGGGTGTAATATGTACATGTTGGGGGGGTAATATGTACAGGGGGGTTAATATGCACAGGAGGGGGTAATATGTACAGGGGGTTAATATTTACAGGGGGGACGGGGTAATATGTACGGGGGGGGTTAATATGTTCTGGGGGGGTTAATATGCACAGGAGGGTGTAATATGTACATGTTGGGGGGTTAATATGTACAGGGGGGGGTTAATATGCACAGAAGGGTTGAATATGTACGGGGGGTAATATGTACATGTTGGTTGGGGGGGTAATATGTACAGGGGGGGTTAATATGTACGGGGGGGTTAATATGCACAGGAGGGTGTAATATGTACATGTTGGTGGGGTAATATGTACAGGGGAGGTTAATATGTACAGGGCGGGTTAATATGCTCAGGAGGGTGTAATATGTACATGGAGGGGGGGTAATATGTACAGGGGGATGGGGTAATATGTACAGGGGGGATGGGGTAATATGTACAGGGGGGTTAATATGTACAGGGGGGACGGGGTAATATGTACAGGGGGGACGGGGTAATATGTACAGGGGGGACGGGGTAATATGTACAGGGGGGATGGGGTAATATGTACAGGGGGACGGGGTAATATGTACAGGGGGGTTAATATGCACAGGAGGGTGTAATATGTACATGTTGGGGGGGTAATATGTACAGGGGGGTTAATATGCACAGGAGGGGGTAATATGTACAGGGGGTTAATATTTACAGGGGGGACGGGGTAATATGTACGGGGGGGTTAATATGTTCTGGGGGGGTTAATATGCACAGGAGGGTGTAATATGTACATGTTGGGGTTAATATGTACAGGGGGGTTAATATGCACAGGAGGGTGAAATATGTACATGGAAGGGGGGTAATATGTACAGGGGGGTTAATATGCACAGGAGGGTGTAATATGTACAGGGGGGGGGTAATATGTACAGGTGGGTGTAATATGTACAGGTGGGTGTAATATGTACAGGGATAAGGGGTAACATTTGCAGGGGGTAATATGTTAAGGAGGGGGTAATATGTACAGGGAGGGGAGTAATATGTACAGGTGGGTGTAATATGTACTGTGCTGTGATGCTGGGGCTGTATACTCTGTCCTGCGATGCTGGGGCTGTATACTCTGTGCTGCGATGCTGGGGCTGTATACTCTGTGCTGCGATGCTGGGGCTGTATACTCTGTGCTGCGATGCTGGGGCTTTATACAGGCATACCCCACTTTTAAGTACACAATGGGACCAGAGCATGTATGTAAAATGAAAATGTACTTAAAGTGAAACAATAGCTTTTTTCACTTCTAGGGTGTAGTGGGGGTGTCAGGAGCTGTAGTGGGGGTGTCAGGAGCTGCAGTGGGGGTGTCAGGGGCACACTGGAACAGAGCGGGGTATGCTCTCTGAGCTTCAGCTCCTTCTACTGCAGCTGCAAAATGTCTGTAAAGTACTTGTAAGGCATTTTACATACACTCACGGGTATGTCCTTACTCGCGAGTGTATGTAAAGTGAGTGTACTTAAAGCGGGGTATGCCTGTACTCTGTGCTGCGATGCTGGGGCTGTATACTCTGTGCTGCGATGCTGGGGCTGTATACTCTGTGCTGTGATGCTGGGGCTGTATACTCTGTGCTGCGATGCTGGGGCTGTATACTCTGTGCTGCGATGCTGGGGCTGTATACTCTGTGCTGCGATGCTGGGGCTGTATACTCTGTGCTGTGACGCTGGGGCTGTATACTCTGTGCTACAATGCTGGGGCTGTATACTCTGTGCTGCAATGCTGGGGCTGTATACTCTGTGCTGTGATGCTGGGGCTGTATACTCTGTGCTGCGATGCTGGGGCTGTATACTCTGTGCTGCGATGCTGGGGCTGTATACTCTGTGCTGCAATGCTGGGGCTGTATACTCTGTGCTGTGACGCTGGGGCTGTATACTCTGTGCTACGATGCTGGGGCTGTATACTCTGTGCTGCAATGCTGGGGCTGTATACTCTGTGCTGTGACGCTGGGGCTGTATACTCTGTGCTGCGATGCTGGGGCTGTATACTCTGTGCTGCGATGCTGGGGCTGTATACTCTGTGCTGTGACGCTGGGGCTGTATACTCTGTGCTACGATGCTGGGGCTGTATACTCTGTGCTGCAATGCTGGGGCTGTATACTCTGTGCTGTGACGCTGGGGCTGTATACTCTGTGCTACGATGCTGGGGCTGTATACTCTGTGCTGCAATGCTGGGGCTGTATACTCTGTGCTGTGACGCTGGGGCTGTATACTCTGTGCTGTGATGCTGGGGCTGTATACTCTGTGCTGCAATGCTGGGGCTGTATACTCTGTGCTGCAATGCTGGGGCTGTATACTCTGTGCTGCAATGCTGGGGCTGTATACTCTGTGCTGTGACGCTGGGGCTGTATACTCTGTGCTGTGATGCTGGGGCTGTATACTCTGTGCTGCGATGCTGGGGCTGTATACTCTGTGCTGCAATGCTGGGGCTGTATACTCTGTGCTGCAATGCTGGGGCTGTATACTCTGTGCTGCAATGCTGGGGCTGTATACTCTGTGCTGCGATGCTGGGGCTGTATACTCTGTGCTGCAATGCTGGGGCTGTATACTCCTGACACTATGGGTGGAAGCAAGTGGAATACAGATGACGGAGTGAGTATTCTATAAGGGGTGGGGCTTATGGGAAGTGGGAGGGGTCAAAAAGGAAGGGCGGGTTCTGGCGCCCCCCCATCCTAAAACTTCACCAGCCGCCACTGAATACTGTCAAGTGTTTTTTCTGCCCAAACTCTTCTGCTCCTGAATGCACGGATTTTTTTTCCTGACTCTAAAAGCTCCTACCACTAAATACTGCTAAAAGCCTAAAGGCTAGATTCAGGTAGGGGCGCGCATAGTTACGGCGGCGCAGCATATCGTATTTACGCTACGCCGCCGTAAGTTAGAGGCAAGTGCTGTATTCACAAAGCACTTGCCTTCTAAGTTACGGTGGCATAGCGTAAATGGGGCCGGCGTAAGCGCGCGTAATTCAAATGTGGATGAGGGGGCGTGTTTTATGCTAATTCTTGGTGACCCGACGTGATTGACGTTTTTCCCGAACGGTGCATGCGCCGTCCGTGGAATTTCCCAGTGTGCATTGCTCCAAAGTACGCCGCAAGGACGTCATTGGTTTCGACATGAACGTAAATTACGTCCAGCCCTATTCGCGAACGACTTACGCAAACTACGTAAAAAAATCTAATTTCGACGCAGGAACGACGGCCATACTTAACATTGCGTGCGCCTCCTAATAGCAGGAGTAACCTTACGCCGAAAAAGCCTAACGTAAACTACGTAAAAAAATAGCGCCGGGCGTATGTAAATTTGTGAATCTAGGTCATTTGCGTATTCTACGCTGAAAATGACTGAAGCGCCACCTAGCGGCCAGCGGAAATATGCACCCTAAGATACGACGGTGTAAGAGACTTACGCCAGTCGGATCTTAGGCTAATGTCGGCGTATCTTGCTTTCTGAATACAGAAAAAAGATACGCCGGCGCAGCTTTGAATTTACGCGGCGTATCTATAGATAAGCCGGCGTAATTCAATGCTGAATCTGGCCCTAAGTGTGCATGAACACATAGGCTAACATAAAGAGGCAGGGAAAAAACGTCTAATGCTCCTAGAAACAGATGTAAAAAATATAGTGTGCATGAGGCCTAATTGTTTCCCTACCCTGACCCAGCGCACTGTCTGCACATTTAAAATGTACAGCCTTTGCTCTTGGCAATTTAGGATATTTACCCATTCACCATGCCTCCTACCCTTGTACTTTGGTTCCCAACTTCCTAACCTAAGGGTCACAGCCTGCGGATTCTTGGAAGTTTAATGCCACCATCGACATTAGTAGATCTGCTGAAAATCAGACTCTGAGATTCTGTCCCTAACAGTGAGGTTTATCACATCAGATGGCAATATAACATTTATAACATTTTTGTGTTCACTGTTTCTAGTTACTAACTAAATTTGTGGTTTGCGGTTTAACTTATTTATGTATATATTCTAGAAGTTTACTTTCTTCATAAACCTGACTAGCAGGCTCCTGATGATCCTGACAATTCAACAAATATTTTATACATATTGTACAAATTGTAAGGAGGGGGGTGTGACAATGATATCTTTACATCAAACATCTTCAAACGATATGTAAATCAAAAGAATTAGGCAGTTAAAGTTAAATGCAAATTTCAACTTTTCCTGTAAATGTTGAGCTTGGACCTGACTTTGCTCAGGTTTATGAATGTTTATTTTTTTCTTTTAAAAGGGCCATGCATATTATTTTTGCAGTAAAAACACAGGGCCAGATTCTCGAAGGCGTTACGATGGCGCAACACCATTAGCGCCGTCGTAACTCCTCATCTGGCCCCGGGTATCTATGCGACTGATTCTTAGAATTAGTTGCGCATAGGTACCCATTAGATCTGACAAGCGTGAGGCTGTTACGCTGTCAGATCTTAAAAGTAATTTTTTTTCCCGCCGCTAGGTGTCGCATCGTCGCTTTTCCCCGTCGTCTATGCAAATGAGGTAAGTACGGCGATTCCCGAACATACGCGAGGTCGACGCAGCGAATTAACGTCGTTTGCGTAGCGTACCCGACGCATAAGGTTGCCCCTGCTATTAGCAGGGGCAACCAATGTTAACTATGGCCGTCGTTCCCGCGTCGAATTGAAACAAAATTACGTCGTTTGCGTAAGACGTCCGTGAATGGCGCTGGACGCCATTTACGTATACATCTAGGCAAATGACGTTGGGGCGACGTCATTTAGCGCAATGCACGTCGGGTAATTTACCCGACAGAGCATGCGCAGTACGCTCGGCGCGGGAGCGCGCCTAATTTAAATGGTGCCCGCCCCATTTGAATTGGGCGGGCTTGCGCCGAGCAATCTAACGATACACCACCGCAAGTTTACAGGTAAGTGTTCTGAGAATCAGGATTTAAACCTGTAGACCTGCGGCGGTGTAACGTAGAGCTCATACATTACGCTGCCCAGGAGCAGCGCTAATGTATGAGAATCTGGCCCACAGTACTTATGTAAATTGGAAAGGTGTTTTCTGCACAAACAATTAAAATTAGCCTGAAATTAAGTCCCCTCTGTTATGTGTTCAAAAACGCATCCATAGGTGTCCCCAATAGAATTTAAATAGGTGTCCCCAGAAGATTGTTGAGCGTACGATACGAAGAATGCTGTTCACAGGCAACCTTTGTTTTATTATGGATTATTTGGCCCGGACTCACATACATCGGCGCATATTTATGCCGCCGTAGCGTATCTCTTTTACGCTATGCCGGCGCAGCGCACAGAGGCAAGCACTGGATTCACAAAGCACTCGCTCCCACTCGCTGTTAAAGATACACTGGGTTTACTCGGCGTAAGCCAGCGTGAGAGGAAGTGAGCGTGAGCCATGCTAATAAAAGGCGTGACCCCATGCAAATGATGGGCCAAGCGTCATAGAAGTACCTAAAACGAACGGCGCATGGGCCGTCCCGTGGACGCATCCCAGTGCGCATGCGCAGAATCACGTCGGAACTACTCCCTAAGATACGACGGATCACTGCCTACGACGTGAACGTAACCTACGCCCAGCCCTATTCACGTACTACGTAAATGACATAAAATACGACGGGTCTGTTCCCTGGTCCATACCTTTGCATGAGTTACACCTCCTATATGCTTTAACTTACGCCGGACGTACGACTTACGCAAACCGCGTATATTATGCGCCGGGCGCAACTACGTTCGTGAATCGGCGTATCTCCCTCATTTGCATATGTGCATAGAAAATCAATGGGAGCGGCAAATGCGCCCAGCGTAAATATGCGCCCATGATACGCCGGCGTAGGAAAGTTACGTTGGTCGGAAGAAGCCTATTTTCAGGCGTATATCTCAGTATATAGGCACGGCGCATAGATATGACAGCGCATACTCACACGTACGCGGCGTATCTGGAGATACGTCGGCGTAAGTGCTTTGTGAATCCGGGCCTTTGTTTCTATTAAATGATAAAACGGCATGTAATCCTATCTTGAATATATTATGTTGTTCTATATTATGAAGTTTATTTTTAGTAATGTAACGTAAAGTTCAGTGTAAAGAAACTTTCATAGTAAATGTATGAAATTACTAACAGGATACAATTAAAGTCCAATATTTTTGCTTCTGTTCAGTGTTCTCAACAAACCATTTCCAGCATCCTTAAGCACCACCAAATCATGGATTTATGTTGGAAACAGAAGACGGCGAAAAGGATTTTTCTCTGTAAGTATTGATCTAAATTTGGCAAGTTAGGTTAATTAATGGTCATTGATGTAACTATAGGCCCAAAATTAAAGAGGTGTAATTCTGTGATGCCCACTAAACTCATTAGCAAAAAATTTAAATTAAATAAAAAAATGCAACTGGATGTTTTAGATGACCCTCCAGGATGTTTTGGTGGTCACTTAAAGGGGTTGTAAAGTCAGAAGGTTTATCTTAATGTATTCTACGCATTAAGATAAAAAGCCTTCTGTGTGCAGCAGCCGCCCCTCAGCCTCCCTGACACGATCCCTCTCTGTCCAGCAATGTCCACAAGTGTCTAAGCCATCCAGATTCAACTTCCTGATTGGCTGAGGCACAGCAGCGTCACCATTGGCTCCTACTGCTGTCAATAAAATTCAGCTAGCCATTCATCGAAAAGAGGGAATGCGGCCGGGTCGGGGATCCGTGTCGGAATGGACACAGGGAGCTGTGGCTCTTCGTGGGTGCCCCCATAGCAAGCTGCTTGCTGTGGGGGCACTGAACAGGAGGGAGGGGCCAGGAGCACAAAAGAGGGACCGGGTAAGAGGAAGATCCGGGCTTCTCTGTGCAAAACCACTGCAACAGAGCAGGTAAGTATAACATGTTTGTTGATTTTAGAGGGAAAAAAAACAAGACTTTACAATCACTTTAAAGCCTCAGATTTTATAGTAGGAAAGTGCTTGTATTCCTGGTACTTTACTAGACTATATGGGCAAAAGTCTGTATAAGAACCCTCCTAGTAGTAAGTTAAAGTGTTTCTATTGATGGGTACTGCCTGGTAATGTTAAAGTTACCACATACAAAGACATTTTAGACAACTATTTACTTCCAGCCTCATGGCAACAGTATGGTAAAATAAATTTCCTGTCCCAGCATGACTATGCCCTTAAGCATAAAATCAGGCCCGTGCAATGACTTCAGTATTGTTAAACATCTTTTGAAGGAAATGGAACACTGATTGTGAGCTGAGCCTTTTCGACCAACATCAGTACCTAACCTCTCAAATGCTCTTTTGACTGAAGGGGCAATCCCAGAGGAGTGGAGACTGTTAGGCCCTGTACACACGATCAGTCCAAACTGATGAAAAGGGACTGAAGTTCAGTTTCATTGGTTAACCGATGAAGCTGACTGATGGTCTGCTGTGCCTACACACCATCAGTTCAAAAACCGATCGAGTCCAACGCGGTGACGTAAAACACAACGACGTGCAGAGAAAAATGAAGTTCGATGCTTCCAAGCATGCGTCGACTTGATTCTGAGCATGCCTGGGTTTGGAACCCATGCTTTTGCGTACTAACCATCGGTTTTGACCTATCGGTCAGGCGTCCATCGGTCCAATTTTAAAGCAAGTTCTAAATTTCTGGACCGAAGGATTACTGACTGATGGGGCCCACACACGGTCGGTTTGGACCGATGAAACTGAACTTCAGTCCGTTTTCATCAGTTTGGACTGATCGTGTGTAAAGGGCCTTAGAGATTGAAGAGGAAAACTCCATATTAATTTTTCAAGTACAAGTACCGTATTTTTCAGACTATAAGGGTTATAACGCGCACTATCGTTGAGCGCCTAATAACAGGTTTTTTTCCATACATAAGGCGCACCAGGTTATAAGGCGCATGCGGGGATATAGAAAATTAATGAATGAATGCACACACCTCTGTCACACGCAAGCGCCAGCTCCGAAATGCCGTCGCATTCCAGTGACGTCACTGTGGCTCACGCTGCGCCCCATGCCTCGCTTTCAACAGTGTCACCGTACCAGCTAGTTTCACTGCTATACGGACGGTTCGACATAGAGGGGCATAGGAGAATTTTACAGCTTACATCTGGTGCGGAAGGACGTTACAGTAGAGACTATTTCAATGATCTACATGCCGGATCTCTACTATTTACATGTAAGTGGATGCTGTAAACCTATCATGTATGTCTGTAATGCTCAATACAACCATACATAAAGCGCACCGCATTATAAGGCGCACTGTCGATTTTTGAGAAAATGAAAGGATTTTAAGTGCGCCTTATAGTCCGAAAAATACGGTACCGATACTTAAACTTAAGTACTCACTGATACCAATTACCAATACTGTGCAGTGCAATTTGAGCCCATACAAAATGAATGGGCTCAAATTGCACTGCACAGAATCACATGTGATTTAAACAGGAATGCGGTGCAATTCCTGTGAGAATCACATGCGGTTCCCATGCCGCATCAGTGTGAACCCAGGCTGAAGTCACTATGACAAGGATAATGGGAAATATTGGCGCACAAGGAGATCAGCCCTTGAAACAGTCTTGTCTATATTCTCATTGCGCACATTCCTGTATCACAGGCTCATCTGTAGCAGTTGCCAGCTGAACACTAGATCTATCACAGATCAATACATATATTTGCCAGCACACCATGGATCTTCAATTGCAGTCCATCGCTTTTAGAGATAACACATCACATGTCAAATCCAAATCTGCATGGTTATAGTTTGACCGTCCTGTGGGACCTGCCAATGGTGCAACACCACGGCTGCTTGCAGTGCTCACAGGCTGGAGGAGATGTATAGGCCTGCAGAAGGAGCTTGCAAGCTTTGAGCGCATAGCCGGTTGCTGCAGAGGGCTGCCCCTTCGCCCTATACCCACATGTGCACTCCAAGCTGGTTTACAGGGGTACCAGAACTTCCACCATCCCCTCCAACCCTGTGAGCGCCACAAGCAGCTGTGCCTTTCATTATTGTTGGGTCCCACGGGATGGGGACACTATGACCGTGCAGATTTGGATTTGATATGCGAGACATGTACTTTTAACATGTGAGTTGTTATAACCATTTTTTAATAAACTGTAAACTGCCCATTGCTGCCCTTAAATGTGCTTCCCTATCTTACTATATTACTTCATTACAGATACTGGGCTCACACAGGAGTGGTGCGGGAAACTTCACGTGATTCAGACAGGAATCGCAACGCATCCCTGTTCAAATCACAAGCAATTCTTTGCAGAGCAATTTGAGCCCATTCATTTTGTATGGGCTCAAATCGCACCGCAAAGGTATCGATTTCAGGTACAGTATTCGAGCATTTGCGCGAATTCAAGTACTCATGCAAATCCTTAGTATCGGCACCCCCTTATTAAGCAATTTTCAGGGAATTTTATTCTTCCATTTCAGAAAGCAAATTAAAGTCCCTATTTCTTTCGTTTTTCTAGATAACCATTATTAAAGGCTATTCAATGTGCAACATTAGCCAAATGTCAGCCAAATTCAAAATGTAGGATTAAGTGGGGGAGGGTTAGAACTCTTTAAGGTTTTTTATTGTAATGTAAAAATATTTATTTATTATTGACATCCTGTCTTTTTGAGGTTCATATTCGAGTAGTTCAGAAATAAACATTGGGCTAGATTCAGGTAGCAGATACGGCGGCGTATCTCCAGATACACCGCCGTAATTTCAAATCTGCGCCGGCGTATCTTTACGCCAATTCTCCAAGGCAGATCCGTCGAAAAAATAGGCTTCCTCCGCCGACGTAACTTGAATGCGGCGGCGTATAATTGTGTGCATTTTTATGCTGCCCGCTAGGGGCGCTTCCGTTGTTTTCGGCGTAGAATATGCAAATGACCTAGATACGCCGATTCACAAACGTACGTACGCCCGGCGCAATTTTTTTACGTCGTTTACGTTTGGCTTTTTCGGCGTAAGGTTACTCCTGCTATTAGGAGGCGCAGCCAATGTTAAGTATGGACGTCGTTCCCGTCTCGAAATTTTAATTTTTTACGTTGTTTGCGTAAGTCGTTCCCGAATAGGGCTGGACGTAATTTACGTTCACGTTGAAACCAATACGTCGTTGCAGCGTACTTGGGAGCAATACACACTGGGATATGTACACGGACGGCGCATGTACAAAACGTCAATCACGTCAGGTCATCATAGATTAACATAAAACACACCTCCCTTCCACATTTGAATTACACGCTCTTACGCTGGCCCCATTTACGCTACGCCGCCGCAACTTACGGAGCAAGTGCTTTGTGAATACTGCACTTGCTCCTGTAAGTTGCGGCGGCGTAGCGTAAATGCGATACGCTGCACCGCCGTAACTATGCGCGCCCCTACCTGAATCTAGCCCATTATTTGTATCTAAATTAAACTTCCTTTCATTTTTACAGACACTACTTTGGAAGGAATTTTTATAGTTTTATCTAGTCTAGTTAAATGCTACCTGCAGACTCAGATTTTAAGCCCTCTGAAGATATCATTTTAAAATACCTTCAGATTACCACGAAGGTTCATTGAACATAAAACAGGGTCAAAGATTGAATCAGATCTATAGTTTCAGATCCAAATTAGGTGGCAAGCCAGGAAGGCTGTGCAGTTCTATCGCATTATATGTCTATTTTTAAACTTTGTGAAGGCTCTCTGTGAAGTTTTGAATGTATTCCTAGTGAATATAGCTACGCTTTTAAAGAACATGATGCTGAAGGGACTGTATTTTTATTTCCAGGGCTTGTTGAGACAGCTTGTCCTTCTGCCAGGATCTGATGCAACATCTACAATATGCCCTAATGCCAAACCGAGGATATCAGAGCTGTCCATCCCTGGAGTGCTGAAAGAGCTGCCGCTTAGGACCGATGATAACAATGAACTACAACTAATGTACCCTTATGGTTAGTGCACTTATCACAAATGTAATATATGCAGGAATTAGGTAGGTAAAAAGCAAATGAATAGTAGTTAGGAAGAAGAACATTGGCAGCTATCCCATGTCTCATCATTATTAACTACAGTTAATAAAAAAGCCTCTGGTGATGCATTATTAAGGAAAGAACATACATTATAGGGTAGATAAAGAGACATTTATAATTGTACCATGAAACTGGTAGTCTGATTATTGATTTTGTGAATATTTAAGCAAATTTGTACATACTACATTAATTATATTCCATCTTTAAAACGAATAAAGGACTAGTCACAACAAGCAGCAGTTTGGATTTTGCTCTAGTGTTCAAACAGTGCTTAAAGAGGTTGCAAAGGTTTTGATTTTCTAAATAGGTTCCTTTAACCACTTAAAGCGGGGGTTCACCCTATAAAAATTTTTTTTTTCCTCTAGCATAAAATTAGGCATAGTAGCACGAGCTACAGTATGCCTGTATTTATTTTTTTAGCCCCGTACTCACTGTGCAATCGTATATTGAAGATTCCGACTCCCCGCGGGGAATGGGCGTTCCTATCCAGAGGGAAGGTGATTGACGGCCGGCTCTGGCACGTCACGCTTCTCCGGAAATAGACGAAATAGGACTTGGCTCTTCACGGCGCCTGCGCATAGTCTGTGCGCAGGCGCCGTATAGCGCCGTGAAGAGCCGAGACCTACTCCGGCTGTTTTCGGGGAGTGTGACGTGCCAGAGCCGGCCGTCAATCACCTTCCCTCTGGATAGGAACGCCCATTCCCCGCGGGGAGTCGGAATCTTCAATATACAATTGCACAGTGAGTACGGGGCTAAAAAAATAAATACAGGCATACTGTAGCTCGCGCTACTATGCCTAATTTTATGCTAAAATGTTGTTATGGAGGGTGAACCACCGCTTTAAGGACCGCCTAACGCCTATATACGTCGGCAGAATGGCACGGCTGGGCACAATCACATACCTGTACGTGATTGTATAATGCCGGTCCGAAGCACCGTGACCACGGACGCGGGACTCACGGACCTGATTGCCGCTGGAGTCCCGCGATCGGTCCCCGGAGCTGAAGAACGGGGAGAGCTGTGTGTAAACACAGCTTCCCCGTTCTTCACTGTGGCGGCATCATCGATCGTGTGTTCCCTTATATAGGGAATCACAATCGATGATGTCACACCTACAGCCACACCCCCTACAGTTAGAAACACAGATTAGGTCACACATAACCCCATCAGCGCCCCATGTGGTTAACTCCCAAACTGCAACTGTCATTTTCACAGTAAACAATGCATTTTAAATGCATTTTTTTGCTGTGAAAATGACAATGTTCCCAAAAATGTGTCAAAATTGTCCGAAGTGTCCGCCATAATGTCGCAGTCATGAAAAAAATCGCTGATCGCGCCATTAGTAATAAAAAAATAAAAAATAAAAATGCAATAAAACTATCCCCTATTTTGTAAACGCTATAAATTTTGCACAAACCAATCGATAAACGCTTATTGTTTTTTTTATTTTACCAAAAATAGGTAGAAAAATACGTATCGGCCTAAACTGAGGAAAAAAAATGTTTTTTTATATATTTTTGGGGGATTTTTATTATAGCAAAAAGTAAAACATATTGCATTTTTTTCAAAATTGTCGCTCTATTTTTGTTTATAGCGAAAAAAATAAAAACCGCAGAGGTGATCAAATACCACCAAAAGAAAGCTCTATTTGTGGGGGAAAAAATGACGCCAATTTTGTTTGGGAGCTACGTCGCACGACCGCGCAATTGTAAGTTAAAGCGACGCAGTGCCGAATCGCAAAAAGGGGCCTGGTCCTTTAGCTGCATTTTGGTCCGGTTCTTAAGTGATTAAGCTAGTGCATTGTTTGTTCACTAACCTTTTCCTTCGATTTCCCTTCTAAATGTTTTTTTTCTTTGTTTTCTTTGTGATTTTCTCACTTCCTGTTCCTCCTCAGTACGCTGTTCAATAAGCTGTTCTGACTGACTTTCCACCGCTTGGATGATGGTGGAAAGCTTACTGAGGAGAAACAGGAAGTGAGAAATTCAGACAAAGAAAAAAAACATTTAGAAGGGAAATTGAAGGAAAAGGTAAGTGAACCAACAATGAACTAGCTTAAAGGAACCCATTTAGAAAATAAAAAACAAACCTTTACAACCCCTTTAAGCCTCTGCTTGAAATCTATCATGTTTATTCTCACAGTTGTAGTATCATCTTTAGCTTTAACGTTTCATTAATGTGCCTTTCTTTTTTCTTGTTTCCAGAAGCTGATATGAAAGTAACATTAGGCCCTCAGCCTCCCTGTTCTAGCAGTGAAATGTCCCAGTTCTGGATGGATACATCGCTGAAAGGTCTCTTCCTCTGTAATGGTATCAAGTGGATCCCAGTGCTTGAAAGTAAGAATTCTGGGTTGGTTAATCTATGGTTCTTTTTCCCAAGCTACTTTTCTGGGATCACAGGAAAAATATTATACAACAGAGGAAAACAAAAGTCATTGGAACTTAAAGCAAACCTGTCAAGTCCACCAACATTGACATTATTGTGTTGCTAATATTACTATATTGCTTTAAATTATTTTGCTTGTGCCTGTGAAGGACTCTGAATCCTAAGTCCAGGTTGTATTTAAAGGTATAGTTCACCTTTAAAAAAATAAATGGTTTTACGGGGGGTCCTGAGCACCTTTGACCAAAGTTGAATAATGCCCTTGCTATAGGTGTAGGCTGTTTACAAACCTCCTGAATCATGACTGAAAACTCATAGAGATTGTATCATCCCGCACTGCCCAGGACATTGCTGAGAGACTACTAGCTCTTACTTACACCCCCAACATCACAAAAGCGAGCTATTAAAGGCTGAGCGCAGAGCTACTGTGTCAGGGGGAGAGAAAGGGCATATGAAGGGGTTTGAATCAGAAAAATAGCTTACTCCTGTGATGGTGGGGGTAAGCAACACCCTAGAAACAAGGCAGGATGGGATGATCTGATCTCTGGGAGATTTTAGTCAGACTTAAGGAGATGTAAGTAGCCTACACCTAAGGACGTTATTAAACTTTGGTCATAGCTGCTCAGTTTGTTTTTATATACAGCCCCCCTCCTTACCTGCATAGGAAGTTTTTATAAAATTTAACTATGCCTTTAAGCTTTGAGTTCTCTCCATAGAAAAAAACAGTACATAAACAAACTGATACTTTTTTGCTTTTTGACATATCCTTGAATTAAAAAAACGTAAATCCATTGTCAATCACTTCCACGTCAGTCATGATGAATGATACTCTAAATATAAAAATCCCACCAACATAATACATTCCCCTCCCTGCTTGCTAATGCTGAATGACTGCTAAAAGTAAACAATAGGGCGGTGTTTCCCAGGTGAAGTCATTGACCAAATATAGACAAGATGTCACATGGATTTACATCCAATGAACTTTTTTTTTCTTCTTGTTTATGGACTTAAAAGTGTTACTGTGCTTTTTTAATGCTTACTTTTTTTGTGAATGCGTTGGGGTACTTTGTATCCCTTACTCATTCAGATAGGGGTAACCAGTATCTGGGGGCTCCATTATTGTTTAAAACTGCTTCCAGCTTTCGACAATCCCCCTGCCAACAGACCTCCACAACCACCCTGCCAGGGTTGTGGGGAAGAGGCTCTTATCCTCATCAACATGGGGACAAGGTGCTTTGCCAGAGGGGTCAGGTTGAATCAGCAGTCTATTCCTATCAGGCACAAAGGAAATTAGGGCCAGATCAAGCCTGTCTGATCTGGGGGTACAGTGAAAAAAGTAAGGGGCTTGCTTTCCAAACTAAAAAACAGTAAAAAGCTGCTAAAACAGTATATTTTTACAACAACAGAAACATGTAAAGTGTGCTAAACATTAAAAATAAAAGCAAATATATTGCGCTAAACAAATTGGAATCAGTGAATAATAAATGGTGGTCAGGCAGCCAACATACCAGTGGATAAATGTTTAAAAGTGAGAAAAGAAAAATGTAGCGCCAACCTGTGAATAAAAATACCCACCAGGTAAACCTGTAGGTGGGTGGTGGTCACGCTGAGAAATAGTGCTAGATCTTCAGCGTTAACACACAGTGAAAAAGATCATAAATGCTTAGAGTTATGCAAACAAATCACTCAAGGCTAAATATGAATGTGCTTGATTGCAGTGGTGAACAAAACAACCAATTCTTATGAATCTATATGGCTACAGATATAAACAAAATGTAATTAACACAATGTGAATAGTCCCATGTACATATAAGGGTGGTTCTTTATATCTCATAGATGTATGCAGATAGTCCCTTCAGTTGGAAACAACACATCTTCAAATGGACATTCCTTGGCAAAATAGAAGAATATAATACTCTTACCAGCTACCGTTGACCCACATCTCACCGTACGGTGGGTAGGTCTTCAAGGCTTGTATGGGCTAGACGCCCTCCAACGGCACCAATGAGGATGGAAATCCCTGTTGTGATGCTCCAGATGGATCCCAAAGGGAGACTGGTAACGCTGACCTTAGGAATTTACAATGGGATGGTGTGGAGGATGAACTCCAGGTTTCAGAGGGGATGAAAAAAAAAAGGAAGAGAACACCTCCTCATAGTGTAAAAAATGTAATTTAAAATCTCGAAAAATGAAATATTACACAGTAAGGAAAGTCCCAACAAGTACAAATGGGTACATAAAAAACCCCAAAAAGATAAAAAATTCCACACAGCACGCTAAGTAACCACAGCAGATCAAGTGGTAGGGAGTCAATTGCGCAGTGGTAATGCTTGGAGTCCAATAAACCCGACCGGTTTCGTCCTCACAGACATCTACTGGGGCATGGAACTGGACTCCAGCATTCCCTGCGCATATAAATAGCCCCCATGATTGCTTACCTGTGGTCCCCACCTGCCACACCGCTCCCGTCTAGCGTGCGTTTCACAGCCTATGGTTTCCCCTCTTCCTGCGTTCCACACACCGGAAGTGTGACCATGGGAACGCGATGGCTTAACCAATCACAGAGGGGTATCCGTCTAGCGTCACCTCCTCCTGTCCCACGTGTTCCCCTCTGTCCAATGTGAGGTAGTGGGAATGGGTAACACCGCCTCGCACCCACCGTCGAATCGGATCTCGGGACACAGCACCAATGCTGCCCGTCCCATAACTCGTCACCACGGGGGGCGGCAACGACGGAAGCGCTAGCGTCATGTGACCGTGGCGTGCGTGTCACCGAACGTCGAGGCGTAATGACGCAATGCGCTCCATCTGATGCGTCCCTGCAGGGTTCACTGGTGTAAATGGGTTAGCGCAGTAGCTTTAACCCATTAGCTGTGGAACAAATACATTAAACCTTGTGGGAAGAGACTAATGGCTGGACAGTTCATCTGTCCTCAAAGCCTCCCACATCTTAAAGGGCCAGGGCTGGTGTATGCATGTTGGGCCACAAGTGAGCTGTATCAAATGAACAAATCCTCAAATGAACAGATGAACATCATGGTATACAGAAAAAATATATATGTATATTAAAAGACCCTAAGTCAGAATAATTCATTCAAAAACAAAGGGGAAACAGGGGGGAACCAGACTGTTAATATTATTGGGACTGGTTAATGAACGAGTTCACATCCCATTCTACATTAAGACCATGGGGCGTGTAACTCTTGAGCTGGTAGATCCAGAAAACTTCTAGTTTAGATACACCGCGAGTGCCGGGTTCACCTCGCCAGTGGGGGACAAAGTGGTCAATGATTTGGAACATAGTCCCTTCCACTTTTTTATTATGTTGTTCCAAATAATGTCTCGGCACTGTGTGTTTTGGATAACCCTTAAGGATTTTGGCAATATGTTCACCTGCCCTTGTGGAAAAGTTCCGTATGGTGCGACCAACGTACTGTTTTCCACAAGGGCAGGTGAGGAGGTACACAACATACTTGGTGGCGCATGTGGAGAATTGCTTCATAGGGAATTCAACCCCAGTGACCGTAGATCTGAAACTGACGGACTTCTTTTTGATGCAATTATACACACATACTTTGCACCTCCTACATGGATGGTAACCTTTGGAAAGGGGGAAAAAAGTGGGTTTGACTGGAGGGTCAGGGACATTGGGTGCAACCTGATTCCTCAAAGACATAAACATTGCTAAACATTACCTGGTCCTACTGCAATCTGTGTGCTATCCACATCCACAGCTCACCTCTGCATTCCCGTCCACAGCTCACCTGTGCACCTCCCATCCACAGTTCACTTATATACTCTCCATTCATATCTCACCCTTGCGTCCCCATCCACATCTCACCTCTACGTCCCCGTCGACAGATCACCACTCCGTCCCCATCGACAGATCACCTCTGCATCCTCATCCACAGCTCACCTCTGCACCTCCCATCCACAGTTCACTTATACACTCTCCATTCACATCTCTCTTCTGCGTCCCCGTCCACATATCAAATCTGCGTCCCCATCGATAGCTCACCACTGCGTCCCCATCAACAGATCACCTCTGCATCCTCATCCACAGCTCACCTCTGCATCTTCCATCCACAGTTCACCTCTACACTCCCCCATTACCTTTTCACCTATGCATCCTCATCCACATCTTACCTCTTGGTCCCCATACACATCTGACTTTTGTGTCCCTGTCCACTTCTCACCTCTGCATCCCCATCCACAGATCACCTATGGTCCCCGTCTACAGCACCCCTTATCCACAATTCTCACCTCTGCCCCTCCTCTTCATGACATCCAGCATAGATCTATCAGGCCGCAGCCAGCACATTTTTTTAAAATATACACCACATTCCCAGCTCTGCCTTTCTAGTTCAGATGTAGTGTGCAAGGAAGCATGACCAGTGGGCGGCTTTGGCACCTAGGGCAATTGTCTTTAGATAGAGTGCAAGTGTCCTGGACAGCAGTGTTAGCAATGTCCCTGCCCTCGAGTCTAGGAGGAAGTTTAGCAGCAAAGTGATAAGCAGGATGGAGAGGAGGAGGAGCACTTAGCTCTGTACAGCATTCAAAGCAGCCTAGGGGGCGCCACTGAAATCTGGGGGTGCAGAAATTATTTAAACTTGTAAAGTTGTTACTTTATACATTTAGAAACCCCTCTTCTGCATGTCCTTATTCTATGAGATGCGCCCTGTAACCCAGAGTTTGGCTTCTACAACAAAAAGGTTTAGTAAAACCTTCAGAGCTAAAGTGCAGCCCCACTATCCTAAAAGAACACCTCAGAGGTTTATAGGGGCTCTTAGCTAGAACTTTTTAGTCCTAACTGCTGGGTTGCAATTAATGTAACCAATACATGCATAATTTGTTTTCAATAATATAATAATATTTTAAATTATATTGTGACCTCAAACCATAAGAACTGTGGTTGATAACAAACTGATAGTAAAAGACTACAACAGATTTGCAGACAATGCTATACCATTTCAAGGGGAAATCAACTGTAGGCATTCTGCAGTTGATCTTGCCATGGCTCACTTTGTAATTTATTGCAGGACACCATACAGTAAAGCTGTGAGGAAGCCAGCATATTAATTGAGGTTCAGGCTATTAGCAGGCTAATCTGTTAGACAGTAGGAATGAGCCGGACACCCCCCGGTTCGGTTCACAGCAGAACATGCGAACAGGCAAAAAATTTGTTTGAATGCACAAACACCGTTAAAGTCTATGGCACACGAACATGAAAAATCAAAAGTGCTCATTTTAAAGGTTAATATGCAAATTATTGTCATAAAAAGTGTTTGGGGACCCGGGTCCTGCCCCAGGGGACATGTATCAATGCAAAAAAAGTTTTAAAAACGGACGTTTATTCATGAGCAATGATTTTAATAATGCTTAAAGTGAAACAATGAAAGTGAAATATTCCTTTAAATTTCGTACCTGGGGGGTGTCTATAGTATGCCTGTAAAGTAGCGCATGTTTCCCGTATTTATAACAGTCTCTGCACAAAATGGCATTTCTAAAGGAAAAAAAGGAATTTAAAACTACTCATGGCTATAATGCATTTTAGGGGCCCCACCAATACAGATAAAAGTAATTGAAAGTCATTGAAAAAAATGGCATGGGATTCCCCCCAAAAATCCAGCGAGAGGGAGCCCCCCCTTCTGAACCGTACCATGCCACATGCCCTCAACATGGGGAGGATGTCCCTATGTTGATGGGAACAAGGGCCTCATCCCCACAACCCTTGCGGGCAGGGGGCTTATGGGAATCTGGAATCCCGGCCCCCCCATGTAAATTGGTAAGGGGTACCCCTACCATTTCGCAAATAAAGTGTCGAAATGTTAAAAACGACAGGAGACGGCTTGGGACAAGTCCTTTATTAAAAAAATAAAAATAAAAACAATGATTCCAGCGATGTAATCCAGTCTTGATCTCCAGCGTTGTAATCCATTCTTGATCTCCAGCGATGATCTCTAGTGAGAATATGACGCACACGATCCTGCCTCCACGGAGGCTCCCGGACGAATGACGCGCGAGCCATCTGACAGCTCTTTTATAACTGAGGGCAGGGCCACTCGTGACGTGGACGGGTGACCCTGCCCCCTCTGACGCAACAGGGGTCGTCACGGGTGGCCCCGCCCTTGGTTATAAAATAGCTGTCAGACAGTTCGCGCGTGCATGGCTCGGAAACTTTGCACTTTCTTTGTGTTGTGATCATGCAATAAATCATTCGCTTGGGCGCTATTTACGTCGTTCCATGGTCTGCTGGCAAATATCTTTACTGTAACTTGTACCAGTATCCAGCTGGTTGTTGCTACAGCACCCGAATCCAAGAGCTCATCCAGGAAAGTGTGCGATAGGAATATGAAGTACATCGCTGAAATCGTTTTTTATTTTTTTTATTTTTAATAAAGGACTTGTCCCAAGCCGTCTCCTGGCGTTTTAACATTTTGACACTTTTTTTGTGAAATAGTAGGGGTACAATGTACCAATTCACATGGGGGGCCGGGATCTGGAGTTCCCCTTTGTTAAAGGGGGCTTCCAGGGGGCTTCCAGATTCCGATAAGCCCCCCACTCGCAGACCTCCACAACCACCGGGCAAGGGTTGTGGGGATGAGGCAATCCCTCTTTTCCTGCGGCCTGTCAGGTTGCGTGCTCGGATAAGGGTATGGATTTTTGGGGGGAACCACACAGGTTAACAGTGTCAACTTACATTCACTTATAGTGCTAAAAATTGTTAACAAAAATAAAAATGCTTGCATGCAAGATTTAAATTAAGCAAAAACACAGTCCATATAGGTAGTGAAGTCCTAGGATTTTAGGGTGCTTGTCTCCCATGAAAACCCCTGTAGTGACTATTCCACCTTGTGCACACAACAGTATAACCACACACTCACAAGATGGTGATGACTCTGTGTTTTGCTTGCAACTATCTAACAAGATTACCTTGTGATATAAACAAGGAAGCTGAGACCTCTGCAGTATGTAAATGTGCTTTTACTATACAAAAATGCTGTACATACAAAACTATTACAATATTAAGAATACAGTACAAGACTGGCAGATATCTATAGCAAGATGCCTAGCAAATAAATAGAAACTATGGTCTATACACAGTAACAATATGCTTAAAAGCTTCTTAACTTCAGTTACTGTGTGTTCATGATGTCTGTTGCTTCTGAAGATCAGACACCTTTTTCTTGCCTGGAACAGATTTTAGTGTCCTTGGTTCTAATGCATGATGAATGGCCTGTGTTTAAGGCATCATAAGGCCTTTTAAATGTCAGCTTGTCCACAATTGTTACAAACTCGATTACCTTAACAACCAACTAACCTACATCTCGGTAGCTTCAGTTTGAAAAGCACTCTCTTACCTGTAGGGCCTGGTAATGGAATTTAAGGGGACCCCCACGCATTTATTTCTTATTTTTCAATGACTTTCAATTACGTTTATCTGTATTGCCGGGACCCGACAATTCATTATAGCCGCAAGTAGTTTTAAATGACTTTTTTTCCTTTAGAAATGTCATTTTGTGCACAGACGAGAAACATGCTCTACTTTACAGGCTTTACAGGCATACTACTATAGACACCCCCCAGGTACGAAATTTAAAGGAATATTTCACTTTCATTGTTTTACTTTAAGCATTATTAAAATCACTGCTCCCGAAAAAACAGTCGTTTTTAAAAGTTTTTTTTGCACTGATACATGTCCCCTGGGGCAGAACCCAGGTCCCCAAACACTTTTTATGACAATAACTTGCATATTAACCTTTAAAATTAGCACTTTAGATTTCTCCTATAGACTTTTAAAGGGTGTTCCCGCGGCTTTTCGAATTTTCCACGGACACCACAAATTGTTTGCTGTTCGGTGAACGGGCGAACAGCCAATGTTCAAGTCAAACTCATGTCCGACCTGAACATAAAGCTCATCCCTATTAGACAGCTATATTTTGGATTGTTATCATTGGCCTGCATTATCTAAGCCCATAGATCACAAATACAATGTCTACAGTGATTTTGTTGGATAGCATTATTCCATTATCGCATTACAGGCCCTGCAATTACTGACTCACTACTATAGTAATAACTGCAAAAATGTTATACATTGTATACAGAGAGGACCTTCAATGTCAGGAGAAAACTCTGTCTTGGCTATGAATGAGAGTACATACTTTAGACCACTGCTTCATATACATTAGGCTTCAGATTTAAAGCATTTTTTAGTGTATCGAGTGCACATGTAACATATCCTGCATCCTTATTTTATATTACATTTTTTTTGTAAACTGCCTACTGCAAAATCTGTGCTAATGGATAAGAAGTGTCTGTATATCTTAAGGCGCATAAAATTTGTTGCTGTCAGTCTTAATGAAAATCGTATTATGTTCAAAAGCTTACTTGCTATTGCAAAGAAAAGAAATTGAAAGATTTCTTTATTACTTACAGAAATGCTTAACATAATCATAGTATTGAACATCTAAAGGTTAATGTTTTTGTTACAATAACCAGGAGAAAAAAGAGATTAGAGCTTTTGTTTAAAACAGCTTGCCATACTTTCAGTAAAGCTGAAAAAAATCTGAATTTTTGAGGGAAAACATTTTGTTCTGAAAGCAGATTAACACTGATAGACCTGATTATGCTCCACAACATAGCATTGGCTAGGATGAAAATAAAAGGCAAAAGGACTATGTCATTATTATAATAATTCTGGTGCTGAAAATAAATCATTTTTTTTTGCTTTATACTAGGATTGAAATTGGGCAATTTTCAAAGCAGACTTGCCTCTACCAGAAAATGCTATTGTAGCTTTACTCATAGCTATAACCCCTGAAATGGATGGTCTACCAAACAAGTCATATAAAGCAAATATGAAGTTACTTGCTCCATATTTATGTAACCTATTCCAACAATCATTACACAGACAGAATTGTGATGTTTCGGCCATTAGAACCAGAAGTCCATCTAATAATATTTCCCAAAGAAGGCCAAGGAACAAAAGATTCGTAGCTCCTACGGG
Source organism: Rana temporaria (assembly GCF_905171775.1). NCBI lineage: Eukaryota > Metazoa > Chordata > Amphibia > Anura > Ranidae > Rana > Rana temporaria. The sequence goes on along the minus strand of NC_053494.1, from coordinate 135,891,993 downwards.
TCAATATTGTTCCCAAACCTGGACTTCTACATTTATACTTAGGTGTTAGATAATTGACCCATTAATGTGTTTGATAAACAATTTTACCTGAATTAATACATTAAAAAGTCTGGTTAGAAAATCAGCACAGCTAAAGTTAGTACATTGGGTTAAGTGCAACTCCCTCTATTATCTGGTGACTGTATGCTTTTTTGCTTGTTAGAAAGGGCCAGTAGTGTTTGTGTCTTGATCGTTATTTTTCCAATAATGAATAACATCTATGTGATGATGGCATCCATTCTAGAGTCAGGTAGTTTTGTAACTTTTATTTGACAAATATGGTTTACTATTAAAAATTAGTTTCACTTTCACCATGGTTGAGAAAGCTTGAGAAAGGGTCTTATGGGTGTTTTAAGATCTTTGTATGATCTCCATATGCACCTCTTTGGCACAATGATATTTTTAAGATGTTTCCAGAGAAGTCATTTCAGAACAAATCCTTCTGGATTCATAAAGTCAATATGTATGCATGACAGTGCTGGACCAGTATGTAGTCTGGTCTCCCTTGAGGTGGTCCAGGATGTGTTGTCCTTCAAGGAGGTGCATGGACCGGTGAAGATATGATGTGGGTGAGCCTAGTTAGGGTATCACCTGCTGCCTCTCTGATAGCAACAGAGGGTGCTGCCGTGACAGCTTTCAGCTTCTCGGCCGGGCACGCACTTTTCGGTGGAACTCCGTTTTAAGAATATTTATTGACATTCACAGTTCCCAGGTGATTAGTAGACTCGTGTTTTGGGGGAAATGCCTCTCCCTTTGTCAAGGCAAGTATGCATTTTTTTTATAGTATTTTTTTTTTGCTGCTTCCTCATCGCTGGGTAAAAGGCCATGGCCTGGTCAGCTCTGTCCACACCTCCCATAGTGTACTCATAAGGCACACATCTTTTTTGTCCCCTCACTTCAGTGCTATCATTTTCTCTTTCTGCCATGCAGCTACTTCTCCTGCCCCAAGCTTTTTGTTGGCAAATGCTGACGGCATGTCACACCGGTTAGGCCTCACGGTCCCATAAGCGCCCAGTCTTATTTAGGAGAAGGAACTCATGGAGTTCTGGGGAGGTATAAAAATTGTCTGTGGTGACACAGTAGCCCTGGTTCAGCAATGGCACAATCAAGGAAAGAACCGAAGCGGTTGCCATTCCAAAACCGCTAAATCGCTGGCAGAATTTGGTCCCTTTCCCGGTGTACAGGACTGAGTTCCAGATGTACCCAGAGCTGGATTCACACAGCATAAATGACTTTATGCCAAAGCGAGCGCGCTTTGATGCAATGACTGTATTCAGCTTAGTCTACCTTTGTAGGCCATGAGACTTTAATCAATAGTAATGTCTTCCCCTGGAACATAGGTCTGCTGGAAATTCTGCAAAATAAGCTGGTAAACCTCCCAATTTTTTTTCAGCTTTGGAGCTGGATGAGAACTCTCATCAAAGTCCTCATTATTTGCAAAGTGCAAATACTTCATGATCCGTGAAAATCTATACTCCGACATGACGGTTCCAAAAAAAGGTGTGGCCAATAATTTGTTGGTTGTCCAGTACCATTTTTGCAGGGGTTTCCTCACCACTCCCTGTAAAATAATAAGGCCAAGAAACTTCCAGATGTCGTCACTGGTTACAGGTTCCCATTTTATGCGCCTTGAAAATCGCTGATGGGTAGCAGCTTGTTGTTCCTGGTAGCAATTCGTCTCCAAAACAATTTTGGCGATCACTTCATCCGTCAAAAAAAGTTGGAGGTATTCCAAGGGATTGTCATCCTCAACATCCACTTTGATCCCCGGTGCTCCTGTAAACGGAAATCTTGGTGGTGCTACGTGCTCCATACCGCAATCAATTGTGCACCAAGTCCGCACATCGCTGGGCACAGTTGCAGGATCATCGCTAAAATCACTTTCTGCATCTGATGACGAACTTTCCCAGGCGTCGCTGTCACTCAACTCCTCTGCAAGCGATTCTGTATCGCTGTCGCTGTTTTACAGCAGGTCGCATAGCGATTTTGAGGTAGAGGCGCGCTTTTTTGATGCTATGGTCGCTGTGCAGTTTACAGACACAAGTACAGTAAATCTGCAGACAAGGGCACTGGAGAAAGCATTGGGGGGGCAATCAAAGATCACTGTATTTTATTTTTTATTGTAATCCAATTGTATCAGTGTGTTTTACTGTGTTTTTACTTTTCACTGTTTGAATTTGGCGCCGTTCCGCCCCCCTGCGTCGCGACGCTCGCAGGGAAGGGAATCAGGGGAACACAGTGCATCAGGCGGAACATCTGGCCGCCGTGTACTGTGGAAATACATCGCTGGATCGCAGTGAAAAGTCACCTCTTTCTGCATCCAGCGAGGCAAACCTGAGTGTGGCTCGGGGTTACCGATCGTAGCACAAAAATCTCACCCCGAGCCACACTCGGGAACACCGTTAGGCAGGTTAACAGTGTCAACTTACATTCACTTATAATGCTAAAAATTGTTAACAAAAATAAAAATGCTTGCATGCAAGATTTAAATTAAGCAAAAACACAGTCCATATAGGTAGTGAAGTCCTAGGATTTTGGGGTGCTTGTCTCCCATGAAAACCCCTGTAGTGACTATTCCACCTTGTGCACACAACAGTATAACCACACACTCACAAGATGGTGATGACTCTGTGTTTTGCTTACAACTATCTAACAAGATTACCTTGTGATATAAACAAGGAAGCTGAGACCTCTGCAGTATGTAAATGTGCTTTTACTATACAAAAATGCTGTACATACAAAACTATTACAATATTAAGAATACAGTACAAGACTGGCAGATATCTATAGCAAGATGCCTAGCAAATAAATAGAAACTATGGTCTATACACAGTAACAATATGCTTAAAAGCTTCTTAACTTCAGTTACTGTGTGTTCATGATCTCTGTTGCTTCTGAAGATCAGGCACCTTTTTCTTGCCTGGAACAGATTTTAGTGTCCTTGGTTCTAATGCATGATGAATGGCCTGTGTTTAAGGCATCATAAGGCCTTTTAAATGTCAGCTTGTCCACAATTGTTACAAACTCGATTACCTTAACAACCAACTAACCTACATCTCGGTAGCTTCAGTTTGAAAAGCACTCTCTTACCTGTTTACTGTAGCTATAGTTTCAATAGCCTGTTCAAACTGTCAATTGAATACAATGGTATCTACATTCCCATTGTATCCAACAGCATTTGTTTGAGAAGTACTGTGTCTGTTAAACCAGAATGCTATGAGTTTTATAAAAAAAATCATATATGTCAAATGCAACACACTCCCCAGCCTCTGAAGACGTTGTGGTTAGATGACGAAACGTGTTAGTTGATTGTTCCCCTGTCACTTCGGGCCTCAAGAGTGGAACACTTACCAAGCCATAGGCAGCATCCATTTTGTTGGATTGTTAGCAAGCAAACTCCAAGAAAACTTTACCGAATGAAAATCTATGACTGTGAGCAATGTCTAGCGATATTTTTTTCTTTTGGAAACGTGTCACAGCATTTATAGGGGCATATTTAAAACATACATTTCCAATCCAGCTCTGGTATTCTTCAAATTAGTAAAACAATTTTGGGCTTTCTTCTTACCTTTGGAGGGACATTTTGGTTCAGTGGAAACAGACCAATCCTTTCAGTTTTGTAGTGGCGGCTGGTAGATTTTGGCATGGAGCTTCTGTTATTTAGTTTTAGCACTCAATGGTTCTGAAACAAAACTAGGGTATGGTAAAATGTTAAAGCAGTTATCTGTTTAAAGCAAGTCTTCCAAAGGTTACAAAATGTCACTTATGTAAGCTTTATAAAACGTAAAAGCAGACTAATAACATTCAAACATCAGCTAGCTCTTACAGATACTGAAATAGGCCTAGTGCTGCTAGGATTAACCCTTTTAGTGAATTAATGTTACAGTTAGTTAGAAACATTTTCAATTTTCTAAGGATTATAAAAAGGTCAGTACAGAACACTCTAGAGAGCTATTACAGCATGGCAAACAGGAAAACATGAAAAGTGTTTGTGCTTGTTATAACAAATGTTCTTTCTTTTTTTCGGTTAGGGAAAGAGAAGCTGGATTATGTGGAGGAATATCAGAACCTGGCCACTGCTTCAGAAACCATGGGACTGGAAATTTTCCTCATCCAAGATGTAGGGTATTTCGCTGTAATGGCTAACAGGAACAATCAGCCTGGTTCAGCTCTCTATAGGTGGAGTGATGGAAGATTTATCATTCATCAGTATTTTCTTACCTATCAAGCCCAAGCCTGGAAGCACTTCACTATAGAAAAACGGGTAAGTATTTTTGGAATATAAAAGTCACAGTTGTGTGTACTATGAATCAAATATGACAAATACTGCAAAACACAATGAAAACAAAGAAATTTGTTTATATTATAGTTTATAATTTGGACTGATTCAGGACTTTTTGATTCTCCTGGTTGTTTCTCTGGTCTAAAGAAAGTAATTTAATTTTGGAAATTAGGCAGTCAAGATTTATGAACTGTATGATTCTCTACAGATTTAATAATTGTTTATGTCAGCCTGCCCAGCACCTTGGTGTGGCTTCAGGTTTCTTCAGGGGTGCCTTGACACAATGTCTAAAAATTGCCCAGAAATTGTATACAAGCCAGTACTGTAGGTGGATAAAGCCTGTCTTTTAGTTACACAAAGCCGATGGTTTTTATTGTGCACCATTATGACCTTCTAGTCACTGGCGTTGTAACAACCAATGGTGTCATTAGTGTTGACAAGGAGGACATCGGGAGCCTGCACAGCATCCTCCCCCCCCCCCCGGTCCTTTCCATCAGCACTGGGGTCACATTGGCTGAGTGATTGAGAGAAACTGAGGGAGAAGAGAAACATTGGAATACTAGTCAGCACCAGTGTACAAAGCAGTGTATTTGCTCTAGAAGAATAAATCCCTTTAAGCCCAGGTTCACACTGGGTATGATTCGGTACGATTTGAGATGCGATTTCACATGTCAAATCGCATCTCAAATCGGCGGCATTTGCCGGCAATTGTCGGCAAGGGCACTGTCCTAATTGGTGCGACGCCGCATCTGTGGTGCTGCACAGATTTTAAAAAGTAGTTCCTGTACTACTTTTTGCGATTTCAGGCAGCGATTTACATTGAACCCTGCACAGCGGTCTCTTAAATCGTGTCCGAAATCGCGGCCTTAATGCTGGGTGTCCTACGTGTGTGGATGTTGCGGTGTTCTGTAAAACTATTAGTTTTATATTTTACACTTTAGAATGGTGTGTTTAAAGGGTGCTCTGATTGAAAGAGGTTGATAAACACTGGTTTATGCATACTGTATATCCATGAGAATGTAAAAAATTGCAGTTTGCTAAATGGACTAGTTTTCAGACCCCATTCATGGATGACATTTTTATTTATCATGTTTTTCTCTCCTGAATATTTATATAGTCCTGTTTATCTGAAGATAATCATTCAATTAAAGAATTGTATGTTTTCTTGTAGATTGTACAATTCAGGGGAATAATACATTTAACGATGACACCTCTGGCTCCCTCGAGGTGCGGTGCCTAAGGCTGGGTTCACACTTGTGCGGTCACAGACATTGGATGTGATTCGCACCGCATTGCTGTACAGATCACATGCGATTTCTATACAAAACAAATTTAGCCATACAAACTGTATAGCTGAAATTGCTTCGTACTCGCAACACAATAGTGCGGGACCCGTTTTTTGATCTGCGCTGGAATCAGATTACATGGATGTTCACACCTATGCGGTCCGATTCCTGCACCAATTCACACACGGTTGCACTGCGATCTGCAAACCAGTAAGGGGGTGTCATTAACGTTACATTGACACCTGCAGTGCTTCGCATATGTCAGTGTGAACCGCCGGCGATTTTGGTGCGATACGGGAACCCACATCGCACAAATGTGAACCAGGACTAAGAGGTTGATTTACTAACGGCAAATAGGCTGTTCACTTTTTAATGGAATGTTCCCTAGAGCTTAGTGAATACAGTGCAATTTCACTTTGCAAAGAATACCTAATCAAAGAAAATAAAATGTGCAGCATTTTTACTTGCACATGATTGGATGATGGAAGTCTGCAGAGCTTCACTTGGGGAAAATTCACTTGCAAATTGAACAGTCTATTTGCCTTTGATAATACAAACCTTAAGTGTCAACTTGGTCTTCACCAGCTAATGATGGTGGAGAGTTGGTGGAGAGTTGTGGTCCTGGGTTACTTTTCTGCAACTGGCATCAGGTTGTGGACCTCAGGTTAGCTTCACCAAGGGTTCACAGGAGTAGGGTGGCTATCTTGAGGTGACAACAAGTACATATCTGGAAAAGCTCTAGGCAACGGACAAGTTTGCGAGTAGTCCATGTGTCAGGAAAGGCTTCACCCGCTGGTGGCACCGTTGGTCTTATGGATTGCAGTACTAGTGTCCACCAGCAGGTGTCCTCTTGCAGACAGTATCTCTGATAGAGGATCTCACCTGCTGGTGGTAATGCCTGATCTATGGGCTGTAGTACCGGTGTCCACCAGCGGGTGTATTTCGGCAGTGTGGGGCAGGCAGCACCTCCTCTGCTCAGCTGTCACATGAGGACAATCACTGCAGTCCTATAAATACCCAGTGAGCCTTCACATGCTTGCCTTGGTCCTCCAATTATTAAACACAGCCAAAAGTATAATCCCTCTACAGTGGCAAGAGTTGTAAAGTCTTTTTTTTGTAATATGTGATGGTGATGGGGAGAATTGTATCTCAGTTTTTGAAATATTTGGATATAAAAAAAATGAATAAAGAAATTTAAAAAATAAATCAGTTAAAATAAAGAAATGCTTGAAATATATTACTCCGTGTGTAACACATCTATATAAAATATATGAGTTTCACTTTTGAATTGAATTACTGAAAGAAATTAACTTTTTGATGATATTCAACTTTTATGAGATGCACCTGTGTGTGTGTGTATATATATATATATATATATATATATATATATATATATATATATATATATATATATATACACACACATATATACACTGTATATTTACACATATTTCCTAAAGTTAATTCAAACTTTTAAATCTGCTAATGAACAAACTTCTGTAATTCTGAAGGTGATTTCAAAGGCATTCCAAATCTACAGAGTCCCATATGGGATTCAAAACCTTTGTACCCCCTGAGTACCTGCTTCGTGCATTAAATTATCCTACTAGGCAAATATCTTTGCTTTTAAAATTACAAAAGAATTTAGTCCCAGTTGGTTTGAGACAAGATCTTGTCCCAGATACAATCAATATGATTTCACAAAGTAGTGGCATGTAATGGGGAAGTTGGCGTTCATTAACGTCTGATTTTCCTTTATAGCTTTTCGCAGATGTGGCTGTTTCATGTCCGGCCTTATCTTTTCCAGGAAACATGTTTTGATAAAGCAGAGTGCAGAGCAGAACTGCCACCGTACAGTTTGTTTTATGTTGTTTGAACACAAAGCAAGGGAAAAATATGAAAAGATTTTGGTGCGATTATGAAACGCCCCAGGAGGTATGAAGTACAGGACAGGACATGCTGTGAATACATTAAGATTTTATATATAAACAGCTGTGTCATGGGCTTCTGTTCCACCAGCTGGGAAGTTGTTAGTGGAAAAGGGGTAAAAAAAATTCAGAATAGTAAATACAAGGGACTCTTATAAACAAGAGGTTTAAGAAGTCTATGGTTGCTCAGTTACTAAGAAGTTTACATCCCTAGCTTTCTGCATCTTGTAGTTCTGCAACAGTGGCAGAAGCCCAGATTGCTTACTTTTGGTATACATTAGAGAGAAAAAGGATTCTGTCTTATATTTCCATAAACATATGATAAAGCAACAGGTAGCCAATGCACTATTTACTATTTATTTTATGTCCTATGTCATTTCATAGGGTTTTGCAAATGTTGTCTGTGTTCCCATTGAGGAGGATATTGTTTTTTTCTTTCTCTTCTGGCACCCGTCAATTGGACAGGAAGTGGAGTATTGTTCTTGAAGATACTGGGAGCAATAAAATCTTGAATGTGTTCCCAAACCTTCTTTGCACTACTGTGAAAATGTGTCCCCCTCCCCTCCACACTTCCTGTTCTGTCAGCTTGGCATCAACATACATGAATGTAGAATAATGCCACGTACACACGACCGTTTTTAATGTCATGGAAAAAAACAACGTTTTTCTCAACGTGATTCCATTCAAGCCTGCCTTGCATACACACGATTGTGAATAAAAAAGGCTCGAGCAAAGCGCGGTGACGGCACTATAAAGGGGAAGTTCCATTCGGATGGCGCCACCCTCTGGGCTGCTTTTGCTGATTTTGTGTTAGTAAAAGTTTGGTGAGAGACGATTCGCGCTTTTCAGTCTTCGTGCTTTTCAGTCTGTTACAGTGCGACAAATGTGCTATCTTCATTACAAACGCTAGTTTTACCAGAACAAGTGCTCCCGTCTCATAACTTGCTCCCGAGCATGCATGTTTTTTCCCGTTGTTAAAGCGTACACACGACCGTTTTTTACGACATGAAAAACAACGAGAAAAGTTAGAGCAGGTTCTAAAATTTTAACGGTCATTTTTCTCGGCGCAAATGCTCTTAAGCCTACACACGATCGTTTTTAATGACCAATTTAAAAAATTGCATTTTTCTCGTCATGAAAAATGGTTGTGTGTACACGGTTTAACATTCCCATTCATTTTCCTTTTCCCTTTAACAACTAGCAGTGGGGGGAGATTTACTAAAACTGGGGCACACATAATCTGGTGCAGCTCAGTATAGAAATCAATCAGCTTCAAGGTTTTATTGTCAAATCTTAATTGAGCAAGCTGAAGTTAGAAGCTAATTGGCTACTATGCACAGCTTCCCTAGATTTGGTGTGCACCAGTTTTAGTAAATCTCCCCCTGTGTGTGGCAGTTGCCAGGTTAACACTGACAGCTCTGGTGCCCACTAATGGAATTAGAGTGATTTGTAGATGTCAGTGCATCCTGAAAATGTCAATGTGGATTTGTTTAACCACTTGCTTACTGGGCACATATACCCCCCTCCTGCCCAGGTGAAATTTAAGCTTCCGGCACTGCGTCGCGTTAAATGACAATTGCGCGGTCGTGCGACGTGGCTCCCAAACAAAATTGACGTCCTTTTTCCCCCACAAGTAGAGCTTTCTTTTAGTGGTATTTGATCACCTCTGCAGTTTTTATTTTTTGCGCTATAAACAAAAAAAGAGCGACAATTTTGAAAAAAAAAACAATATTTTTTACTTGTTGCTATAATAAATAGCCCCATTTTTTTAAAAAAAACTTTTTTTTTCTCAGTCTAGGCCGATACGTATTCTTCTACATATTTTTGGTAAAAAAAAAAAAAAATCGCAATAAGCAAAAGTTATAGCGCCTACAAAATAGGGGACAGAATTATTATTTTTTTTTTTTACTAGTAATGGCAGCGATCTGCGATTTTTATTGGGACTGTGACATTATGGCGGACACATCAGACACTTTTGACACATTTTTGGCACCATTCACATTTATACTGCGATCAGTGCTATAAATATGCACTAATTACTGTATACATGTGACTGGCAGGGAAGGGGTTAACACTAGGGGGTGAGGAAGGGGTTAAATGTGTACCCTGCATAGTGTTTCTAACTGTGGGGGAAGGGGACTGACTGGGGGAGGTGACCGATCTGTGTCCCTATGTACAAGGGACACAGATCGGTCTTCTCTTTCCCTGACAGGACGTGGATCTGTTTGTTTACACACACAGATCCATGTCCTTGTCTGTGTAATCGCCGATCGCGGGTGCCTGGCGGACAGTGATGCGGCGGGCACCCGTGCGCCGCCGTCGGCATCGCTCGCACGCCCCCCAGTGGCTGGAGGCCAGAGGCCGTATATAGATGGCCTCCCGGCAATTGGCATCCACACTGTGGCCGTATATAGTGGTACGGCCAGCAGGAAGTGGTTAAAGGATCACTAAAGGAAAATATTTTTTTAGCTAAATAGCTTCCTTTACCTTACTGCAGCACTGGTTTCATGTCCTCATTGTTCGTTTTTGCTTTGAAGTAGCTGTAATTCTGCTCTGATCTCCACACTTCCTGCTTGTCTGGCTCCTTATGAAAAATCTCATGGCAGCTTTTCACTGTGGTCCAAGCTGTGTGTCTAAAACTCAGAACCAATCAGATTCATTTTAAAAACAAAACACTGCCCTGGATTTGTTTGTTTTTGTTCTGTGTCTCTCTCTACTTCACAGAAACATGAAACCAGTTTAAAAACGAAAGTGAAGCTAGAGGCACATAATATGATTGATTTTTATCTATTTTTAATAATTTCTAAAAGGAATCAGTTAACTTTTATGTCTCTATACCCTGTAAACAGTAATTTCAGCAAAAAAAATGTTTTCCTTTAGTGACCCTTTAACCACTTAAGGACCGCCTCATGTACATATACGTCAGCAGAATGGCACAGGCAGGCACATCAACGTATATATACGTGCCCTGCTTGACGTGGGTCGGGGGTCCGATCAGGACCCCCCCCCGGTACATGCGGCGGTCCCCGTGGCTTCAGGAGCGATCCGGGACGACGGCGCGGCTATTCGTTTATAGCCGCTCCGTCGCGATCGCTCCCCGGAGCTGAAGAACGGGGAGAGCCGTGTGTAAACACGGCTTCCCCGTGCTTTACTGTGTCGGCGCATCGATCGCGTCATCTCATTTATAGGGAAGACACGATCGATGACGTCATTCCTACAGCCACACCCCCCTACACTAGTAAACACATACACAGTGATCCCTAACTCCTACAGCGCCCCCTGTGTTTAACTCCCAAACTGCAACTGTCATTTTCACAATAAAGAATGCAATTTAAATGCATTTTTTGCTGTGAAAATGACAATTGTCCCAAAAATGTGTCAAAATTGTCCGAAGTGTCCGCCATAATGTCGCAGTCACGAAAAAAATCGCTGATCGCTGCCATTAGTAGTAAAAAAAAAAAAAAAAAAAAAAAAAATGCAAAAAAACTATCCCCTATTTTGTAAACACTATAAATTTTGCGCAAACCAACCGATAAACGATTATTGCGATTTTTTTTACCAAAAATAGGTAGAAGAATACGTATCGGCCTAAACTGAGGAAAAAAAAATGTTATATATGTTTTTCGGGGATATTTATTATAGCAAAAAGTAAAAAATATTGAATTTTTTTCAAAATTGTCGCTCTATTTTTGTTTATAGCGCAAAAAATAAAAACCGCAGAGCTGATCAAATACCACCAAAAGAAAGCTCTATTTGTGGGGAAAAAAAGACACCAATTTTGTTTGGGAGCCACGTCGCACGACCGTGCAATTGTCTGTTAAAGCGACGCAGTCCCGAACTGTAAAAACCCCTTGGGTCTTTAGGCAGCATTTTGGTCCGGGGCTTAAGTGGTTAATGCTGTAATTGTAAGATACAGTAATAAAAACAAACAATAAAAGAAATGCTATTTTTTTTATATTTGTGCGCATTTGTCATTCTATGTAAAAATTAAAAGCAGAGATTTTTTTAGGATGGCGTACCAATTAAATCCCTATTTGTCCATACAAAAATTTAAAATTGTTTTAGGTAGGCAAATTAGTCACATAATTATAGTATTTTTTTTACTGGCCAACTAACTGCCAATAAGAGGACCTCAGCAAAACATACAGTTAAGGGAGTTTTTTTTTTTAAATCTTGCTGTCCTATTTTGCAAATTTGCCATTTTTTTTGCCCAAAAATTGCGTAGCATAGCTGAATGTAAGATAGCAGGGGTCATGTATCCATTGGAAAGAAATAGAACGTGTGTTGCCAATTTGTGTGCCAGTGTGATTTTCTGAAATCCAGAGAATCATCTTTGCAGTTTGTAAAAATGTGTTTTGAGATACATCAAAAGCCCTACTATTCCCGCTTCTTGGTTAAAGCATGATAAAAAGTATAATAAAATAGTTGTCAATGTGATCTCAAAAATGCATTTTTCAATAATGCCAACCAACTCTAGTTAAACTTTTCTGATTTCCAAGTGAAGCAATGCTTGGGTATTCTTTCTATAATCATTACAAACAGACATTTCCAAGGATCTGGCAGCCTTGGCATTGTGAAGTGTCATGTTAAACCCCTAATCTCTAAGGCCTCGTACACACGACCGAGGAACTCGCCGTAAATGAAACATCGTTTTCCTCGACGAGTTCCTTGTCAGGCTTGTCGAGAATCTTGACAAGCTTTCTTTGCGTACACACTGTCAAGACAAAATCTCGTCGTTCTCAAACGCGGTGACGTAAAACACGTACGACGGCACTATAAAGGGGAAGTTTGATTCCACTGGCGCCACCCTTTTGAGCATGTGCAGGTTTCTAAGCATACACACAAAGTGTTTCTCGTCGAAAACTAGCCCGACGAGGAACACAACGAGGAAATTGAGACTCCTGACGAGGAAAAAGAGAACTTGTTCTCTTTTTTTCTCATCGAGTTCCACGACAGTTTTCTCGCTGAAAAAAATACACACGACCGCTTTCCCTCAGCAAAAAAGCTCTGCCACCAAGTTTCTTTATGGATTCTGTTGAGGAAAACAGTCGTGTGTACGAGGCCTAACACTGCATTATGATAAGACAGACTGTCACCCCAAACATAGAATTCTCAAACTAAACTCTGTGCACCAACCAATAATTAAAGTACACTGGGATTGATTTACTCAAACTAGAGTGGAAAAGCTGGTGCAACTCTGTATAGAAACCAGTCAGATTCCTCTTTTTTGTCAATGCTTAATTGAAGAAGCTGAAGTTAGAAGCCGATTGGCTACTATGCACAGCTGCACCAGATTATTCACTCTCCAGTTTTAGTAAATCAACCCCAGTGTATGTGTAGCAATACCCCCGAAGGGGCCGATGGTTTGAATTTGGGCCTGCTGTTACCTCACCACGTTCGTCTTAGGGGTCCTCCTTTAAGAGTTATTCACAAATGTCTGCACCAACACTTAGTCTCCTTTTCTTCCAAAGTTTTATTAACCCCCTGAGCGGTAATCCCGAGTCTGGCTCGGGGTGGAATTTCAGGACCAAAAGAGGTAACCCCGAGCCAGACTCGGGACCATATCGCAGTGTCCACAGGCACAAGCTACTTACCTTGTCCATGGATCCTGCGATGTTCTCTTTTTTCCTCGTCGAGTTCCTCAACAGTTTCCTCGATGAAAAACGTACACACGACCGTTTTCCTCTGCAAAAAAAGCTCTCCCACCAAGTTTCTTGATGGATTCTATCGAGGAAAACGGTCGTGTGTACGAGGCCTTAGAAAGCTGGTTCCCTATCAGTGAGCCAAATTCTGAGATCTCACCTCCCCTTTTACCCTTAAAAAATGTGATTATAGTACTCACACAAACCCAACCACAGACCACTGATGGCAGCCACAAAGACACAGAACTGTTTACTAGAGATAGCAGACTGTACAGAGCTACTTAAAAAAAGAACTATTTTAGATGATGAAATCCAGACATCCTTCTTGAACTTTCAGCACCCATATCAACCACCTGGCTCTAGAGTGATGCTGCCAGCTCCCCAATATACATATTTTCTGCATATTCCCCACCAATGGGTAGCCACCTCTACTTTTTGATCCATGAAAGCTGTTACTGCTGCAGTGTTTAGGAATACCTCAATATTCTAACACCAATACCTGCCTTAGAGAGCATGCTTTTATTAATCATTACAGTCAGTTTGAACCATTAATTTTATTACTTTTACCAAAAGTATTATTTTTTATTAAATACATGGCTTAAATACTGTTATTGTTCAGTCATGAGACATCATAACTGTTTTTAATATTGCTTGCAGCTTAAGGGCTTATGCGTGTAGACATTAAAAAAAAATGTTATGTTCATATCTGTACTGCACACAGTTTTTTACAGATCTAAATGCAACAGTATTGTATGCCATGGGCCTGTTCACACAGCTGTGTTTTGGTAATAAGCCAAATCTAGAAAAACCTGTGTCCATGGTCTGATTTTGACTGTATTTTACGTTTCCCAGGAAACATTCCTTAACAAAGCGGCATATCTGATGTCAAATCATGGGCACCAGGTCCAGGACAATGGGTGGGCAGGAGGGGTGACTAGGAGGGAGGTGATTTTGGGGGGATATGTGTTGAAAGGGGAGGGGAATTTGTGCTAGGATGGGGGGGTATTAATGCTAGTAGGGATGATTGGGGGCATTAGTACTAGGAGGGTAAATGTACCCTCCTAGCACAAATCCCCCTCCCAAAAAAATCCCCTTGTGCTAGTAGGGATGATTGGGGCCATTTGTGCTAGGAGGGGAAATTAGGGGGGGGTTAGTGCTAGGATGGGGGATTAGGAAAGGGAAAATTTGTCCTGGGAGGGAGGATTTAGCGTGGGGGGGTCAGATTACTTGTGCTTGGAGGGGAAATTTAAAGGCTAGAGGATTTGTGCTAGAAAAGAGGGATTTTTTTGGGGGGGGGAGGGTTGTGCTGGGAGCACATGTAGAATGAGAGGATTTGAGCTAAACATGCAGATTAGCGCACAATTTTTTTAGAGGAGCGGATTATTGCCGACACATAATGCTCATACATCCTGGTTGGGGGACGCAACTTGGCATGTTTGCCCTGGGCTCTAGATAACCTTGTACCGGCACTGACAGGCACTATTAGGTTGTTTATGGCCACCCTAAAGGAGTCTTCACATTGGGCAATGTCAGAGGCCTGTGTTCTAGATTTCATTGGACAAACTACACTGCAGTAGTACAATACAAACAAAAGAAATAAACATGAGATTGCCTAGACATTTGTAATTGCAACAATTTTCTGGGCGAAGTGGTGCATTATCTGATAGAAAAAAAAGGAGGGTCAATATTTTTGGCAATGACTGTGGGAACCTTTTACATCACTAACAGGCCTAAAGAGATAGATTAGTCTTAAAAACATAGGTCAGTTATTACCTTTTCTGACTAACGGTGTATGCACAAACAATTTGTAGACACAAGAAAACAATCCAATGGTTTAGTTGTTATAGAATTGTTGCTGTTCCCACAGGTTTCCTTTAACACTTAGTCAGTCATGTAATGAAAAATGTTTGTTAAAGTGTAGCCAACAGATATACTCTCTTTCATATACCCATCTGCAAGGATGCCAAATTAGCACTTCTTCATTGCCCGATCCCAGGCCTGTTTTCCTACCAACAGAAATTGGCCACTTATCTATTCATTTCTACCAAGCACGTGATTGCAAGGGCTTGTCTTATTTGCAGAGGTGAAGAGCATCCTGCCTACCCTCATGATCAATGAGAAGACGACCAATATTCTCTGTGAATCCCACGCTAAATTTCTTAGGGTGTGGTCCGCGTGGTGGTCCTATACTCTTCCAAACCTGCATACAACCAGCTTGGGCCTTTCCACCTGATGTCATCCATTCCCCAGCCTGGGAGAAACCCACTCTCTTTCCTCTCTACTTCCTTATTTCAACTTCTCTTCTCCCCCTTTTTTTTCTCTTTCTTTTTTACTTTTCTTTTTTCCTACTTTTTTTCCACACCCCGCACTCATCCCCTGGAGTTGAGGGCCCAGGCACACTGCGTTGTCCCCCGGCCTTAATCGGGAGAACTTTGTAGTTTGATATAATACACCTATGAGCACATTTTGTCTGTAGCTCCCTATGGCTCTTAATTGTGCTCACTATTTGTATCCCCTGTGTGGGATTTCTATGGATGTACCTGTATGTTTGCCTTAATAACAAATAAAAATATTGTTCCAGAAAATATAGCCAAAAGAAAGTATTTTTACTAAATTCTGTAAAGCAGTGTTCACATGTTCGTGAGTGAGCCCCTGATAGTCTGCTACTTTTTATTAAATGCCTGCACAATACTAGTTGGTACAAAAAAGTGACTCATGTTTCTGCTCTTCAGTCCAGTGCTATACTCAGTAAGTGAACAGAACAAATTCAATTGTATCTGTTGTAAAAGGTTCAAAGAGTGCTTTGTCTATCTTAGAGGTGATATTATTGAGTGTACTAATGGCCAGAGGTAAAAGTCTATATTTTCAGACAATTTAAATACATCTCTAATATAATTAGTCTTTCTGGGGGATCAATCAGAATATTATAGATTTTTCCTGGAAGAAGACCATTCTGGAAAAACACAGAATAGCCAGTAACCTAATTGCCTTATTTTAAGGCTTCAGAACATTTGCTTACAGGGGCTTGTGGTAACCTAGCACAGTAGAAATCTTAAAGTGGAAGTAAACCAGCATTGACCAGCTGTCAGGTCACTTGAGGCCAGGTGACAGATGCACACGGTTGGGGTCAGGAGTGCACCGCTAAGGTAGTGGACCCTACAGCTGACTGCTGCGGATGAAACTCTGGGTGGTTAAGGGAGGCAGGTCCACTGGAGCACCAACAGGGATCCCACAGGGAGCTTGAGCATAAGATTCCCCAGGGTGCAGAGTCTAAGAGCCAGCAGGAATTTACCAGAGCATCTAGTGGTGAGGATGGACTGGGCTGCAACTGGCTCCATGTCGTGGCCCCCAGAGTCTCCCAGCTCACGCTCACAGTAGGCTACAGGAGGATAGAGAGGAAGCAGCAGACCAGTATAACAAGAGATAGTAAGGGGATAAGCCAAAAGTCGGGGCGACTAGCAGACAAGGATAAACATAGAACACGCCACAGGTCAGGGTCACAAGCAGGCAGGGATATTCGAGAACAAGCCAAGATCGGTAAAACAGAGACAGACATAGAGCACACGTCAAGCAGGAAACCAAAACACACAATAGCTTAACAAACAATGTTGATTAAAACGGCTGGCTTGCAGTGCACAGGTTAATATAGAGTTACCTGATAGGGCCTGGGGTGGAGCCATGCTTAGAGGAGAGATTACTTAAGCAGCCAAGTGAGAGTGGCTGGCCCCTAAAGCAGAACACATGGAGGAGAGGTAAGCAGACAGACAGACATTACTGCATAACCATGACACCAGCATAAACCAGCAGTTACCAGCATTTGCCATAATGTGCAAGTATGCACTGCATACTTGCACATTATGATACACCTTTGACCTTTGGTTGTGCTCACCTCCAGTGATGTAAGGTAACAAGCTTCCCATATCCATTCAATCCCTGCTGGTGTCATGTCCCCTTACCTCGTTTTACAGTTACACTCTTCCTGCTTCACCAATTGGACAGGCACTGATGATGTAATTCCCATGCATCCCTAAAACCATCAAATGTGGTGTTGTCATATCACTTCTGGTCCATTGATACTTCCTCCATCTCCGTAACTGAAGTTAGAGGACAAGTCTGCAGGAGGCAGAGCACTGCTCCTGCGATTCTGTGGTTGAAAAGCTCTGCAGGCTTCAATGCAAAAAAATTATAAATGAATAAAAATGAAAAAATGCAAACTTTTGCTTTTTGCAATACAGGTACATTAGCCTTTAGGTTTATCTGCTCAGTCTTATCTTGTTACTGTTCACATTTGATCACCAGTGTTTCTGTTGCATCATATATGCCCTTATCCCTATACTGAAGATCTGCCTTCCTAGCCAATAATAAATGTAATTATACAGTGTCTTTGTACTCAGGTGAACTAAAATTAGAAAAGTCTACGGCATGCTGTTTCACAGTGTGGTCGACATGTAGGGCAAGCTAAGTGATTCTCCCTTGTGGAATGCTTTTGCAAAAACATAATCGCTCTTGAGAATAAGCCTTTTAGAACATATGTAGGAATGCCTGTGAATAGCTGTGAGTGATGGATTGAAAAAGTTGGGTTTTGTTGTGGTATAGGATCACACATTTCCATTGTGTAGCCGCGTTACCGGCCCTTTATGATTAAAATGTATCCGCAGCAAAAATTCATGTGGTTGTTTTGCTCCCACCTTTTCCTGTGAAGTTGTTGTGACTGTTCTATCAGTGATGTGTGGAAACAGTACTTAAAAAGGAAATTATAACTTTACAATGTAATCCTGCTTTCTAATTTACAGCGCTGTAGCAGAAACCCACTACACAAGTGGGTTGCTAGTGTTGCTGTTATTTACAACAGATTCATATCAGTTTACATTCGCTGTATAAAGCAAAAAATTTGAGTTGGCAAATGATACCTTAAAGTTTTTTTTTTTCCAAAATTTGATAATTTGATAAATAAGGTCAGCTGTTCTACATAAAGTATTATGAGTGATATAGTGTAGTCTGTTATGACTAAAAACGTCTGACATCCTCTATCCCACAACTCGCATAATATTCTTTAAAGATCAGTCCATTGTGGGTTTTATTCCTTAAGGGTCCATTAAAAAACAGTCAGGTCCACAAGCGCTTTAGCGTGAAGACCTAATATACCTACCACACCAATTAGGACTGAAAATGGGACCTGCAGTATTATTGCTAGGAAAGCAGCGAAATGCAACACATGGGGCACTGGGGTACCATTCACAACAAATGGTGCACGTAACATGAATTACCACAGCGTAGTGGTGTGAGTAGGCCCTAAGACAGCATAAAATGAAAAAACATATAAGATGGAGTTGGATGGTATAAATAGATATCAAACATTTCAATTTGTAAAATTGCATAGGGCCGTCGAATTGCAAAAACTTTATTTTTACCCCAAATTCTCCAAAGGGCGACACTTTAAAAGCCTTTGCAGGTCACTAATTTGGAGTTAACCATGAATTATGGTCCTAGAATTATTTTCCTTACTCTGACATTCACAACAATACCTCGTGTGGCAAAATTGATGTTACATACCCATAGTTACATAGTTAGTCTGGTTGAAAAAAGTCCATCCAGTTCAACCAAAAGATGTTTTTTATTTCTTTGATAAAAAATATATATATTTTGTTTTGTTTTTTGTTAGCCCCCTATGTGACAGCATGAGCAATTGACAGGTCCTCCTTGTGGAGACATTGTGGGTTCTCCCCCTCCAATGCAACTATTCCAATCACAGATCATGTTGAATAGCTATCCTGTACATCTTTAGCTACACTAACCAAGGAAGGATTGGTATGACTACAGAAATTATGTAATGAATGTCGCTTCAGGGGTCATTAGTCACATGAGGGATTGGGGAACAGATGTCCCCTGAGATCCTCATGCTTCCTGGTGGGTAGCAATTTCCTGCAGTCCTGTAAGTTTGAAGGTGTTTTGTTACAATTTACCCAATTCAGGATCTGCATTTTATGACCCCTTCCTTTCCAGGTCATTTTTCAGTTGTCACTGCTTTCTCAGTCATACAACACTGTATCTAAATAAATGTTATATTGTTTGAGACAGATAAAAATGTTCTTTGATTTTATTCAATATAATTAATTAATATATATTTACAATATAAAGGAAACAAAGACAATAAAGATATTGAAAAGCACCCTTTTTTATACTTTGTAGTATAACAAAAATACAAAATAAATGACTGGGGAGCATGTACACTCCAAAAATTACCCCTTTACCCAAACATAGCCACTTTTTTGTGAAATTAAGAAATCTGTTGCTATAAGGTAGTTAAGGTGAGTTTGGACTTATTGAATGAATTAATTCAATGGATCCTCCCTTCCCCTTCCTCTGTTGCCAAATAAGGGATCAGCTCAGCAATGTAAATTGTACTTCTTTGTTTACATCAGTGATCAATTTGATTGGTCATCACAGCGATCACATGGCACAGAGCTGTCTCTAATGGCTCTGTGTCATTAGCCAATGCATTCCACTATATTTTCCCCCTACCCAACCTGGTAAGTCCATTCTTTCAGACATTCAGTGAAAGGCTTTCATAAGAACAATACAATTTCTGAGCCTACAATACCAGACAGCAGACTACAACAGCTTTAAAACATTTGTGATGATTTATCAAATATCCAAAAATACTTTTGCGAATCCTTTGTGAAATAGGGAGTTGTTGACTTTCATTAGATAGATGCCTGATTATGTTAGTAATGTTATTGATAAATACCTTTCTGTGTGTGCAACATATCAATTTTGAAAGTCTTTCTTTGAGGGTTTAAGTTTTTAAGAAAACTAATTTTCACAAGTATCTTTCTAAATCTCTAAACATATTGGTATCTGTACAAAGCTTGATTGAGAAAGTGGAGTCGTGACCTACAGTCCAGTCTTTAAGAAGCTTGATGTTCAATATTTCTCTGATTAGGAGGATTTAATTAATCTGCTCTTTAGCTCTGAGCAATATTAAGCAAAAAAATATGGAAAGGAAAGAAAGAAATCTCACAGTAATATAAAGTTGTTTTGCTGCATGCAGAACAAAGGACAGTAGCGAGGGCCTGGGTTTATTCTGCACAATAGTGCATTGTCTCCATCCTAATCAGAAATTATGTTTGTGTTTTTTTTCCCCCAATAAGATATTCTTAGCCTTGGCTAACTTTGAGAAGAATGACTATGGGGAGGAGCTGTCAGTCATTTATAAATGGAATCCAAAGAAAAGGAAGTTCTTTCCATATCAGAGTATACAAACGTACAGTGCCCGTGACTGGGAAGCCTTCCACATAGATGGAGAGACTTTTCTGGCTGTTGCCAATCACAGAGAAGGTACTGTATTCACCTTTTCCACAAAAAAAATACCAGCTGTTATCATTACAAACTGAATGCATACATACCCAAAGCCATTTTTTTGTTTGGATAGAGTGTTAAAATGTTAGAAACAATATCATGTTTTCATTGTTCTCTGCTGTGGAGATTTTACTCTTAATTTCTCTAAGAGCCGTTTCACACTGGGGCGACTCGTCTAATAGAACCGCCTAATTGGAGCGACGCAAGTCGCTCTGACTTAGAAAAAGGTTCTTGTACGACTTCAGGGGTGGCTCGGGGCGATTTGCATTGACTTCTATACAGAAGTCATTTTGCTAATCGCCTCTGAAGTCGTCTTCAGGACGACTTGCAGAGTCGCCCCCGAAGTCGTGCCGCCGCAGTGTGAACCGGCTCTTAGGTCCCTTTCATATGGGCTGTCCGAACAGGTCCATCTGTCAGTTTTTCAGGCAGACCTACTAAGACCCTCCAGTTTCTTCTATGTGTCCGCTGACACCCGCCACCATCTGATCTGATCTTGCCTGCCAAAAACAGACGGATGGTGGTCCTATTCCCCATTCATCCAACAGATCGGATTGGCATTGGATGGAAACGGACAGACGGTCCGTTGCCACCCGATTGCCCCATAGAGGAGAGTGGGACTCTGTCCGTGTCCGCTCTGCATAGCGAAGCAGACACGGACTCGTCATCCACTTGCAAGCAGAAAGCTCCCCCGCTGAGCAAATGCATTCCCCTTAGAGGAGGTGCCCGTATGAAAGGGACCTAAGTAACTATTGTCAATAGGACAAAAAGGATGGAAAAATACCAAATGTTTCAGTTGTCATGGAAGCAGGAGGTGTGAAGAAATCTTCTGATGGAAGCTATTTTGGTAATCCCCCTTTTCTCTAACTTCCTGTTGGGTTTCTGGGAGAAGTTACATATTAATTTACATAGTTGATCAGAAAGTAAAATTGCTTCAACAGGGAAAAAATAATCCATCTTAATCCCCTAAAGCAATTGAATATTCCCTGGATCAACAATTTATCCTGCTATATTAATGGGCAGTTATACTTTGTGCATTTAGGTTCACATCCAGCTTTCTTTTCTAATTAGCTGATTGGACTAGAACTAGTTCCGGAGGCAGTCTATTTCACAACTGTTACTTTGAAGCACTTTTTCTATTCACACCTCTTTTCCTTTAGAAGCAAAGAGTGCCCCCTTGCACTTTTCAATTACCTTAGCTTTGCACTAAGTTCACCAATTATGTTTATATACTTGATGATTATATGCCACCTTCAATGCCTTTTCTCAAGGAAGATCCCCTTGATAGAGCAGAGAACAGTTAAAACCCTATCTAAAACTAAAAGAAAACGTTTGGCTTGTTCAGTTTTTGGTCAATGCTGGAGAGTTAACCAGTACCAATGGAAAAAGTTCTCTTTTTTTCCGATGAAATTTATTTTTTCTGAAATTCCGTTAGTCTGTATGGACGGAGAAAAAAACATGCATACTCAGAATCAAGTCGACACATGCTCGAAAGCATTGAACTTAATTTTTCTCGGCTCGTCGTAGTGCTATACGTCACCGCGTTTTGGACGGTCGGAATTTGGTGTGACAGTGTGTATGCAAGACAGCTTGAATGGAATTCCGTCAGAAAAATCCGTGGGAGTTTATCCCAACGGAAATTCCGATCGTGTGTACGGGGCATAACCCTTCCATTCCCTAATTTCCCTTTGCTGCTCAATATCCAAAAGTAAGATCCCCAAATACCTCAAAATAAATTTGGGTCCCTTTAGGACCAGTAATGCTTCAGTAGGGCTTCCAACTACTGGCTCTGTATATCAAATTACTGGAAAAAAAAAAAAAGTAGATGACTGCTGCACTATAGCAATAAGAGGATTAAAGACTAAAGCCCTTAGGAGATATGCTGCACTCTCTGTATTCATAAAAAAAAGTTTTGTAATTTTTTACCGCGATTTGCAGCGACAAATTGCAGCGTTTTTTACCGCGATTTGTCGCGACAAAACGCTGCGTTTTTTACTGCGGTTTTGTGCAGGTCATTGGTACCAATGGAAAACGCCCAAGCCGCCCAATTCGCGCATCAAAAAAGGGTCCGGGACTTGTTTGAAATTCAGGCGTTCGGCGTTTTGCGTTGGAGATGTGAACCATCTCCATAGAGAATAATGTTATTTTTCCCCTCCAGCGTCTTTGCTTTGCTTCAGGCGACAAAACGCTCAGGTGTGAATGCAGCCTTAAGGGTGCATTTATCTTTTCATATCTGTATGATACTGTTTCTATCCTAAGAATTTTGTTAAACCTTTGAATAAAAATCTATTACAAAGTAAAACATGCCCCAGTGTTGGTCAGTGGTAGTGAAAAATGCTACAGCATAAGTAGTCCGTTGGGGTACAAAATGCTCCGTCAGTGGTAAATGGGCTGGTGGTCAGTGAGAAGTGCAATAGTTCCTCACCATTGGTGTGAGTGGTAGTAATAGTGCACAACTTGTATAAGTAAGAGGAATAGTGCCCAATTATTGGTATCAGTGGTAGGAATAGCTTCCCATCATTGCTGTCAGATTGAATAGGAAATTGGAATTCAGCATTCACTTTCTATTACATATGCTCCACATCCGACGCTGTTCCCCTACTGGTTGGAACTATGCAGTCACCGTCAAGCAGGATATCACTCTGCAGTACTGTACGGTGTCAGCTAAGGTATATTAAAGAGTGCTGTATCATTCCGCAGTTTAGCACCCCTTCCACCCTGCATACTGCATACTGCTTTTCTGGATGCAATGAGAAGCCTAGCAGTGGGCCATAGTTGGTATATTTATATTTTGGTCAAACATCTAATACAGTAGAATATTGTGGACCAGTTATTAAATGTTTTTATTTGAGAAGCCTCACATATTAATGCACATTACTAAAATGTCTTAGGTCAAAAGAAAATCACTTACGTCAGATCTGTCAATATACATGGTATGCACACAGAAGGGTCACCATCTACCAGAGCCCCTTCGAATAAGGAAATCCATTCAAGTGTTATAGGCAACAGTCATCTTTGAAAAATGTGTCTGTTTATTGCTGTTGTGTATATATTTAGATTTGTGTTTTAAGAACTATACTAAATCACTGTTGCATTATAGTTTTGATTATAAATGTAATTTAAAATTGATTACATTTTGACTACAGGTAATAACCACAACATCAACAGTGTTATTTACAAGTGGAACTCAAGCAATGGGTTATTTGAGATCAACCAAACCATTTCTACCTCAGGTGCCTACGACTGGGAATTCTTTAGTATTGGACCATATTCTTTTCTGGTTGTAGCAAACACGTTTAATGGAACGTCAACCAATGTCCAGTCCCACATCTACATTTGGCTTGGAAGTGCGTTCCGGTCCTTTCAATCTATAATGGTAAGTGATGCACTTTGTTAAAACACCCATTATCACAATCCATCTACTTTGCATTTTCAGTATTTTTTGTAAATTATAAAAGGAGATAATCCATGCATGTAATGTGCTTCCTAAATGATTTTGTGTCTATGTTGCATTCATACCTGATAAAGTGCCATCTATTACACTGACACACATTTTCCTAAATGAAAACATACTGAGCGTTCACATACTGTATGTATATGTGAACAATGGAAATATAATGGAAACATACTTAAAGTGGAGTTCGACCGATAAATATAACATTACATCAGTAGTTTTAAAAAAATGTCATTAGTCCTTTAAGAAAAACATTTTTTTTTTAGATGCCTTCAAAGTGTTGTTGCTAGGCAGAATAGTTAATCTTCCCTCTTCCTGCACCTAGGTGCTTAAGCTTCCTAACCTACACCGCACAGACTCCTGGGAATGTAGTGGGTGTAACTTTCCAGGAGTCTGTGCACTCCCCAGTCTCGAAGAATCATGTGACTTGGACAGTACAGGTGCTGAAACCTGATCTGAAACCTATTACACTGCTTGTGCAGCACTGAGCATGTACGAGATCTGCAAGGCTGAAATCCAGGAAGTCATACAGTCTGGCTTCATGATGCCCACACTTAAGATGGCCCCAGTCAATTTCTATTTTATAAAGTGTCTAAATGCTGTAACAACCTAACAAAACGGACCTTAGTTTACAGACTAACTTTACTAGAATACATTAAGCTTGTGTATTACAGGGGTATTTATATTTAAAAAGTGAAATTGTGGCCGGAACTCCACTTTAAATAAAAAAACATTTTTATTACTAGTATTATTATTATTTCAAAACCTGGAAAAACCTTGCAGAATTCTGCAAAGCAAACAAAAGTTTTCATGATATTAATATTGCAGTTGTTGAGCTATATATAGCTTTCAAAGAGAACCGAAAGAAAATAGCATAAGTATACAAATTAGTAACAACTAAGTAATGACTTTTATAAATGTTGGTACATTTTTGTGCAGCCAAGGTGAGTGAGTGAGTGAGTGAAAAACTTATATAGCGCAACACATGCGAACTGAATCGCCTCTGGGCGCTGGGGACAGAGTAGCGAGAGAAGGAACGGTTTGGGTGAGCACATTGCTGGATCCTGGGACAGGTGAGCGGCTGTTTAATTTAAAGTCAGCAGCTACAGTTTTTTTTCGCTGCTCATTTGAATTTTTTTTTTACTGTAACTCCTCTGATGATCTCCAGTTATGGATTTAATTGTATAGATACATTGGACCAATGTAAGTATGTATATGCCATACCTGAGGGACCACTGGAAGTAGATAATTACTGTAGTAGTCGTCACTACTACTTTGATCACCACTGTCTTCCAAGCGGCAGCAGGCTAGCACATTGATGTTTCTATGTCCATTCAAAGAACACTTTGCATTCATGGAGAAAAATGCAAATTGTTCTGTACATGCTAAACGTTCAACCCCCTGTGGTCAGTGTGCGGCTGGGCAGCTGCTTGGCATGAGATGCCCCAAAGGCAATGGCAGTCACTGTAAAAATGGTGGCTGGAGTTCAGTTTTAAGGCATGCAAAATTTTCCTAATCACATGATCATGTCCCGAAAGGGCCCTCTAGCATGACATAAGTGCTATCACAATTTAGGCCCAATGCTATTTTATTATTGCAATTATGTGTCTTTCATTTTAACAAAGCTGAATAAATTATCCTGCACAAATTAAGATTCTTCAGGTAGAATAGGCCAATACATTTTTTTTTAAATATCAGTGGACAGCTGATCTCTCAATTTGATTCATTAGTCTCTATTTCTAAAATACTGATTTCTACATAATTTGTCTCACCAGATTGATGGTTCTTGACTCCATGCTTCTTTCTCACTTTAGAAGGCAGTCAGTCATACCATCTCAGCCTCACGTTCAGTTGCCACATGACTCACACCACAGTAATAAGAACCAGGTTGCAGGACCATAGTGTGAGGACTAAAGCAATATGTTAAACAGACAGACTGGATAACAATATACATCATTCATTGTTTTGCTTTAGGGCTGGAATAATTTTACAGTAGCAAGGGAGTCCAAATAGACAGATGAATACATTTACATATATTTAAAGGATACTATTGTTGCTTTTTTCCTGCCAATCATCTAGACAAAACTTTTTAAATACAGTACATACACCCTACTCTTTACAGTTTTTATTTTCTAATAGAATATGCACCTGTGTAAGCTACCAGTGCAGGTAAATTTAAGCAGGCCTATTTGTTTTAATCTGGGGCAGGGGACAGTCTTAGTGTAGCAGTGAAAACGGTCCATCGGTCCGTTTTCATCAGACAAACCGATCGTGTGTACAGGGCATAAAAGTAGCGGTTGATGAGACTGCATGAGATTTGCAAAGTTGTGCAAAGCTTTGATTCAGGTAAACTGAATGAAATTCCATACTTTAGCACAACTGTAGTGTTTGGATTGGTCTGTTTTGCATTATAGATTTGCTGAAAGGTTTTACTTATTGTCTGCCTCTTTAACCAGTTCCCGACCCCCGTATGTACATATACGTCCACAATATGGCACGTACAGGCACATGGGCGTACATGTACGTCCTTGCCTATTAGCGGGTGGGGGGTCCGATCGGGACCCCCCCGCTACATGCGGAGGTCGGGTCCGCTCAGGGAGCGATCCGGGACCACGGCGCGGCTATTTGTTTATAGCCGCTCCGTCGCGATCGCTCCCCGGAGCTGAAGAACGGGGAGAGCCGTGTGTAAACACGGCTTCCCCGTGCTTCACTGTGTCGGCGCATCGATCGCGTCATCCCTTTATAGGGAAGACACGATCGATGACGTCATTCCTACAGCCACACCCCCCTACAGTTGTAAACACATACTAGGTGCACCCTAACTCCTACAGCGCCCCCTGTGGTTAACTCCCAAACTGCAACTGTCATTTTCACAATAAAGAATGCAATTTAAATGCATTTTTTGCTGTGAAAATGACAATGGTCCCAAAAATGTGTCAAAATTGTCAGAAGTGTCCGCCATAATGTCGCAGTCACGAAAAAAATTGCTGATCGCCGCCATTAGTAGTAAAAAAAAAAAAATTAATAAAAATGCAATAAAACTATCCCCTATTTTGTAAACGCTATAAATTTTGCGCAAACCAATCGATAAACGCTTATTGCGATTTTTTTTACTAAAAATAGGTAGAAGAATACGTATCGGCCTAAACTGAGGAAAAAAAATGTTTTTATATATGTTTTTGGGGGATATTTATTACAGCAAAAAGTAAAAAATATTGCATTTTTTTCAAAATTGTCGCTCTATTTTTGTTTATAGCGCAAAAACTAAAAACCGCAGATGTGATCAAATACCACCAAAAGAAAGCTCTATTTGTGGGGGGAAAAAGGACGCCAATTTTGTTTGGGAGCCACGTCGCACGACCGCGCAATTGTCTGTTAAAGCGACGCAGTCCTGAACTGTAAAAACACCTTGGGTCTTTAGGCTGCATATTGGTCCGGGGCTTAACTGGTTAAAGCAGATTAACAACTAAATACACAGATGAACAATAAAGGGACCCTAGAAATTAGAATTTCTGCAAAACAGTTCTAAGTTACGGATAGTTCATCAGTGTTAAGTATGGGAAGTTATGTAACCCTCACAGACCTTGTCCTTCCCCTAGATTGAGACTGAGGCTCGTTTGTCTGTCAACCAACTATTTCTTCATATCAACATGCTCCTTGCACTGTAGCACAACTACTTGGGTCCTTATGCTGCTTCTCTCTCTCCCAGTCAGAGTGCTGCTGTACAAGTATTGTAAGAAGCGGATACCAAGACAAATTCAATTAATTACACTAGATTTGACAAAACACATGTAGCCATGCCACCATAGGGGTGGCTTAATATTATGGTTCACCTGTCACCCTGCACAACCTGGCTTCCATCTCTCAGACACTCAGAGACAGAACAGTCGATACGCTTTGTTTCTTTTTCTTTTTTTATTGGGGAGATTGCTTGGGACTACTATATGCACTCCTGTATATACACTCTAGTCTTCTCTCCAACACAACTCTTGCTTAAGACCTATTTTCCTTACTCCTCCAGCACTTGACTTGCTGCAGACCGTTACTCCTGCCAGCTCTCTTGGCTGCAGCTACCTCTTTTCACTGCCCTTCTCACAGTCCACTCCTCTGGTTCTGCACCCATCTCAAACCGTAAACTCCCAGTTCTTTCAAGCATTCCTCCCCAGTCCTCCTGACTGTGCTTCACTCACCAGTCCTCCTGGCTAGGACCAGTTGTCCTCCCTGGATTCTCTTATCAGTGCTCTCTCTGACTGTCCTTTCCTTGCTCTCTCATGTGCCTTTCCTCCAGGATCTCTTCTCCTCCTGGCTGCACCCAAGCCCAGGCCCAATGTCACCTCCCAGACTGGGGAGCTTCCTGTGGGCCCCGACAGCCTCCACATTCTCTCACTCCAGATTTTCCACCCGACAACTCCTCCCCAGCTGGGATGACCCTGGGTATTTAAGGAAGCCTACCCTCTGCCAATCCAAGTTAGGGATTGGTCAAGGCTCCTCACAATACCCCAGGCAGCTCCACCTCTCCTCTCCTCCTCTCTTTCTAGTACCTTCTAGAAAGAAGAGGTAGGTGACAATGATGCTACCTGTGAGTCACCCAGCACTGCCCTGAGCCACTCTCAGACCAGAATTTAAACAGGCCTAGACAGCAGCTAGGCCTGTCTATATTTTCCTACTCTATAGAAAAATCGAATCATTAGCACCTACTTAAAGAGGAGTTCCAACCACAATTAGCATTTTTTAAACGTATGTCCTTTCATCCTGCGTTTTTATAATATAAATCTGGTCACTTACTATTTTACAATCCGCCGCCGATCCGCATAGATATTCAAAAAAGATAGTTTATAAAACTATGTCTACACCGTTCTCATTTTGCTTGTGGGCATTGTGAAGCCTACAAGCACTTACTTCCTGGAAGTCTTGGATGGGGAGTGATAATTGGACAGCGCACTGCATTAGAGGGAGATGATGTCAGAATCCTAGGTGGTTTCAAAGGCAGATTTCTTGGGACCGCATAGCAACAGGCATTTCCAGATGAGTAAAAAAAAAAATTCCTTTTTTTTTCTTTTTTAGTCATAAGCTACAGTTTAAAGCAAATTTTTTTTTTTTTTGATGGAACCTCCATTTTAACTAGACGGTGCTACACACACTTAAAGTGTTACAAAACCCTGCATTTACTATATCTGGTTTCCCACAGTACACAGAACATGGAAATGCAATCATTTTAGTAAATATAAACTGCTAAAGACATTTTTTTCATCAACGGTTAGAGCAATTTTGTGACTTTTAAGGGTGTCTGGTTAAAACTTGTGGGAGGAATTTTAATTCTCCTGTGACTGTCCTATAAGGCTGCAGGACCGCTGACCCTCTGTCTGGACAGTGCTGATTGGCCCTGTGCACTCTCCCAAGGGGGAAAAAAACTCTCTAGCAACACACACCAAACTGAGCTTGTTCCCTAGCCACTGTACTATCAGGAAGTGGTTGGGGAGTATTAAAAGAAGTGGAGGAACCGAGAAAACAGTCAAATAACCTTTTTTTACACAATGCAGAGGATTAACCCCTTAGGTTACACAGCCAGGGCCGCTGATAGAAATCATGGGGCCCTGTACAGCCTACCTGACGGGGCCCCCTTCAGCTCCTCCCCTGGTCCCGCCTTTAGCTCCACCCCTAGCCCCGCCTTGAAACTGTCTCTGCAGCACGTTACGGGATTGGCGGCACATTGGTAGGCACCTGGAGCAGAGAACCGGGGGGGGGGGGGGGGGGTTGCCGTCTGAAATTGAAATTGAGAAGCGGGAGGGGTGGCTACCGCAAATTGAGAAGTGGAGGGTGGCCCTTTACAAATTATTAATAAAAATGAAAAATGAAAAAAAAAAAAAATAATAAAATATATAAAATAAATAAATAAACATTTATACAAAAAAAAAGGGGGGGTTGCCATTCAGGGCCCTGGGGACCTCTGGGCCCTTTAATTAAAAAAAAAAAAAAACATTTATAAAAAAAAAAAAAAAGGGGGTTTGCCACATGGAGACCTCATGAGCCCGTTATATATATATATATAAATAAAAGGAATAAAAAGAAAAAAAATGAAATAAAATATGAAAAAAAAAGAATTTATAAAAAAAGGGTGATTGCCACCCGGGGCCCTGGGGACCTTTAATACTAATATATAGATATATATATGAAATAAAAAAATATATAAAAATGTATTTATTTTTTTATAAAAAAAGGGGTGTTTTCATCCCGGGCCCTGGGGATCTCCGGGCCCCTGGGGACCCCCGTACCCCTAAGATAAAAAAAATTGTCCCTTTAATAAAAAATAAAAAAATATATATATTAGAAAAAATATATTTTTTTTTATAAAAAATAAATTAAAAAAGGGGGGTTGCCATCCGGGGCCCTGGGGGCGCTTTCGGACCTCTAAAAAAAAAAAAAAAAAAATGGCCCTTTAATAAAAATTAAAATAAAAATATATTTAAAAAAATATACATATTTTTTATAAAAAATAAATAAAAAAAAGGGGAGTTGTCATCTGGGACCCTGTGGGCCTCCGGGCCCCTGGGGACCTCCGGACCCCTAAAAGGGGGTTGCCATCCGGGCCCCTGCTGGCCCGGGGCCCCCTACAACAGGGCCAGTTGTACTGGCTTATCAGCGGCCCTGTCCACAGCTAGTATAACAAGCATGCTTTAATGCATATACAGACTGATTTTACTGTTCTGCATTTAGTAACACTTTAATTTTGTATAAATGAACACAGAGCTGTGTCTTTTATGTCTGTTTGGAGTTCAGCTTTAATTGTTAAATTCGGGAATTTTTGGAGAAAGTATAGTAAAGGGTTTAGAATCTGTCATGTTTTATAGCTGTATATTTCACCATTGGTAAGGTTTTACTTTACTTTCTATAGTATGTTGTCACTGGGACAGAAGATGATTTGAAACTTTTCTCTGGGATGCAAACAAAGCTAAAAGCACTTTTTACTAGTTAAGAGAAGAAAAAATTTAAATAATTCTCAGGTTTTTATTTCCTTGTAATTGATGGGGATTTGCTTCTTATTTCTTGTGTCAATACTGGAACTGGAAAGTTAGGGATACCTCTCCAATGTCACCAAAAGCTTAAAGAAAACAAAAGTTGTTACTTCCTAAAATGTAGGGTCTCTATTTTCTGATCTATCGCGTGAGTTACCCAAACAGCTTAGAACTCTCACCTTTTTTATTTTTCTAGCAGCCAAAGTTACCTTAGCGCAAGCAAGGAAATCTCCTGTGATTAACCCGATATTGGTTAAAAGCAAAATCTTCTAAATCATGAGGATAAGCAACTTCCCTTTTAAAAGGTTTGGAACTCATGGGTTAGATACCTCCAGTCTCGGTGATGGGTGGACTGGCAGGCAGTCGGCAGTCTGGGATGGGATCAGATGTAAAATATTTCTCTTCTCTCCCTTATCTTTATCATACTTTCCTTTTCTTTCTTTTAGCTTTTATATTGAATCCTCATGAACGCTCTGATGTAGGCTACAAAGCTGCCTCTAGCCTACCCTAAGTATGGAAGCATGGTGTTCCTCTGTTTAGCACTGGAAATTTTGTTTAATTTAACAATTAATTTTTATAGTATTTTTATTTTCTTCAAGAACACTGGGCCAGATTCACAAAAGGGATACGACGGCGTATCTCCTGATACGCCGTCGTATCTCTGTTTCTATCTATGCGACTGATTCATAGAATCAGTTACGCATAGATATCCATAAGATCCGACAGGTGTAATTGTTTTACACTGTCGGATCTTAGGATGCAGTACTGCGGCCGCCGCTGGGGGGAGTTCGCGTCTTAAACCAGCGTCGGGTATGCAAATTAGGAGTTACGGCGATCCACGGCGTATTTTCGCGTTCGCTACGTCGCCGCTAGTCTAGTTTCCCGTCGCAAAGTTAGTCGTCGTTTTGGGTGCCCTAACTTTAGTCAGAAAACGTATTGCTGTCTAAAGTATGGCCGTCGTTCCCGCGTCGAAATTTAAAAATGAACGTCGTTTGCGTAAGATGTCCGGGAATACGGAATTACGCTACGCGCATCGGCGTTCGAAAAAATTACGTCACTGCGCGCAAAGCACGATGGGAATTGCAAAACGGAGCATGCGCAGTAGGTCCGGCGTGGGAGCGCGCCTAATTTAAATGGCACACGCCCATTTGAATTGGCCCGCCTTGCGCCGGACGTATTTGCGATACACCGCTGGCAAGTTTCCAGGTAAGTGCTTTGTGGATCAGGCACTAAAACTGGAAACTTGCGGCGGTGTATCGTAAACGGGTTACGTTACACCGGCGCTCTTGTACGTGAATCTGGCCCACTATACGCATATTAGTTCTGCATTACTCATGTGCAAGTATAATCTTTACAATACCTATAGTGAATGGACAACCCTAACCACTACACTTTGTGCCTTCTGTACATCTTCATCCTACCCCTCCAGAGTTATTTGTCGATTGCCACTAAAAATTATTGGAAAATAAAAAAAATTAAGGTCTTTGCTCAAGCTCCTGTAATCCTGTCTTTCCTGCAATGGGTGCTGGCGGGCCATAAAGTTCATCTAATTCCTCACATACTGTGGATATGCAGAAAAAGGTCCCAGACACCATACACCTAGCAAAGCTATCAGTAAACAGACGAAAGTAGCCTCACCCTCAGCCAGCTTCATCCAAAGCTACACTTAATCATGGAGGACCCCGTGGGTGAGGTAAACACATTGGGGGCGTAGCTGTGAATGAAGCTGGCTGAGGCTTTTCCCCCCTGTTTACTAATGGCTTTGCTTGGTGTGAGGCATACCTCTCAACTTTTTGAGATGGGAATGAGGGACACCTATCAGCAAAAGTATGCAGACATAGGACACACACCCTGTTACGCCCCCTTAAAGGAGAATTGTACAAAAAACAAGATTGCTTAAACCCACAAGTGCTTTTTTTACCACCACTATTTCTTTATATTGTCTTTTGGAATTTATAAATGCAGCAATTTAGAAATCAGATGAAAGGTTTAGCACTGGAAAACACTTTTTGACAGATAAAAAGTGCATTTTATATAAATCTATATAGATCAGACCAAAATGAGGGACAAATGAGGAGGAATGAGGGACAAAGGGACTTTGTTCCAAATCAGGGACAGTCCCTGGAAATCAGGGACAGTTGGGAGCTATGGTATGAGCTGTTTGGGACTTTTCTCTATGCATATACACACTTATTGACCTAATATGCATAAGGAACAATTTAGAATTAAAGGTTGGTTGTTAAATACAGATAATAAAACTGAACTCCAGGATAAGCAAATATTGTCTAAATACAAGAGTCAGGCGTAATCTTACTTGAATTGTGATGCGCTTTGTGTATTTCTACCAGAACTTTGTGGTAATCCAGGGTGAAACTCTGCCTTTGTGCAGAAGCTTCTTGTAATAACAGTCACTACTTCTCCTTTGTGGCTAAAGGAAGGTTTTTGTACCTGGAGTTCAGCTATTTTTAAGTACAGTACAGCTGCTAATAGAAAATAGGGTAATCTAGAGATATATAGTGCATCCAGAAAGTATCGTATATACTTGGAGTATAAGCCGACCCGAATATAAGCTGAGGAACCTAATTTTACCACAAAAAAATTGGAAAATCGTGGAGATCGTGTCTGTCATGTAACAGTAACACAGAGACACCGGCAATCATTGACGTTCTATTTCCCCCGTCCGTCCTCTCTTGCACGGTATGAGAGAGGACACACAGCTGATCTCACTGCTCCCCCTTCTCCCCCTCCCCTCTCCTGTGTGCTCCCTGGGAAATGTGAGCTAGTTGGCTTCACACTTGACTGACCACGGAGCACACAGGAGAGGGGAGGGGGAGAAGGGGAGCAGTGAGATCAGCTGTGTGTTCTCTCTCATACCCAGCAAGAGAGGACGGACCGGGAAATAGAACATCAATGATTGCCGGTGTGAGTCAGTGTTCAGCCTGGAGGAGGAGACGGCGCTTGGCTGCAGACACAGACACAGACTTGAGTATAAGCCGAGAAGGGGATTTTCAAAAAAAAAACGTGGTTTATATTCGAGCATATACAGTATTCACAGCGCTTCACTTTTTCCACGTTTTATGTTACAGCCTTATTCCAAAATGGATGAAAATAATTATTTTTCTCAAAATTCTACAAACAATACCCCATAATAACAATGGCAAAAATAAGTTTGTTTCAAATCTTTGCAAATTTATATATAACAAAAAAAACACATGTACTTAAGTCTTCATAGCCTTTGCACAATATATTGAAGCACCTTTGGCACCAACTATAGCCTCAAGTATTTTTGAGTATGATGCTACAAGCTTGGCACACTTATTTTTGGACAATTTCTCCCATTCTTCTTTGCAGGACCTCTCAAGATCCATCAGGTTAGATGGGGAGTGTCAGTGCACAGCAATTTTCAGATTTTTCCAGAGATCTTCAATTGGGTTCAAGTCTGGGCTTTGGCTGGGCCACGCAAGGACATTTACAGAGTTGTTCCGAAGCCACTCCTATGTTATCTTGGCTTTGTGTTTAGGGTCATTGTCCTGTTGGAAGATGAACCTTCACCCCAGTCTGAGATCCACAATTCTATGGAACAGGTTTTCATTTGTCAACAATCTCTCTGTACATTTCTGCATTAATCTTACTCTAGATCCTGATTCGTTTCCCAGTTCCTCCCACTGAAAAATATCCCCACAGCATGATGCTACCTCCACCGTGCTTCACTGTAGGGATGGTATTGGCCAGGTGATGAGTTGTGCCTGGTTTCTTCCAGACATGACACTTGCCATTCAGGTCAAAGAGTTCAATCTTTGTTTCATCAGACCAGACCAATTTTTTCCCCATGGTATGAGAGTCCTTCAGTGCATTTTGGCAAACTCCAGGCTGGCTGTCATGTGCTCTTTACTGAGGAGTGGCTTCTGTCTGGCCACTCTACCATACAGACCTGATTAGTGGAGTGCTGCAGAGATGGTTGTTCTTCTGAAAGGTTCTCCTCTCTCCACAGAGAAATGCTGGAGCTCTGTCAGAGTGACCATTGGGTTCTTCGTAACCTCCCTGACTAAGGCCCTTCTCCCCCGATTGCTCAGTTTGGTTGGGTGGCTCACTCTAGGAAGAGTCCTGGGGGTTCCAAACTTCTTCCATTTATGGATGATGGAGAACAATGTGCTCATTGGAACCTTCAATTTGCAGATTTTTTTCTGTACTCTTCACCAGATCTGTGACCAGATACAATCCTGTCTCGGAGGTCTACAGACAATTCCTTGGACTTCTTGGCTTGGTTTGTGTTCTGACATGCACTGTTAACTATGTGACCTTATATAGACAGGTGTGTGCCTTTCCAAATCATGTCCAATCAACTGAATTTTGCACAGGTGGACTCCAATCAAGCAGTGGAAACAGGATGCACCTGAGCTCAATTTTGAGTGTCATAGCAAAGGCTGTAAATACTTACAGTATGTACATGGGATTTTTTAATTTTTTATTTAAGGCCCCGTACACACGACCGGATCTGTCCGCTGGGATTTATCCGCGGATCAGTTCCAGCAGATAGATCCGGTCGTGTGTACAGCCTAGCGGACATTTTCCAGCGGATAAAAATCCAGCCGACGGATTTTCAGCGGATAAAAATTGCTAAGAAATCTATCCGCTGGAATCCTGTCCGCCGGACTTATCCGGTCGTCTGTACAGACTCACCGGATAAGTCCGTCCGATCCCATCCCTCGCATGCGTTGTATTGATTCGACGCATGCGTGGAAGTATTTACCTTCCAGGGTCGCGCACGTCGCCGCGTCATCGTCACGGCGACGGCGCGGCCACATCACCGCGGATGTATTCTGCAGGGATTTTGATCTGATGGTGTGTCGGACCGTTTCCAGCGGAAATCCTCTCGTCTGTACGAGGCCTTAAACAATTTTTTTTCACGTTGTCATTATGGGGTATTGTTTGTAAAATTTTGAGGAAAATAATGAATTTAATCTATTTTGGAATAAGGTTGTAACATAACAAAATGTAACATAAGCTACGAGTAAGCATCACATGATGTGAAACATGTCAGCCACCTTTTTCCTGTTGTTCACTTCATTTTGACTGCATCGGTTTGGTTGTTTTTTGGATTTTATATGAATAATAAAGACATCGTTTTAAGGAGTGCGTCAGTCCAGGACCTTCTTCTATCCAATGCACCTGTGCATAGCCAGCACCTTTTTGGTTTAGTGGGACGGAAGAAAAGCCAAGGGATCAGCAGTTTTTAGAGCGGTATCATTTCTCATAACAAAATGTGGAACAGGTGAAGCACTGTGAATACTTTACGGATGCACTGTAGTAATTTAAAACATTTCATTTGCATACATAGTGCTATAGGCATTTTATGTTGCTCCAAAAGTGGTGTGCTGTTTGACAGATAATAGATTCTATTATAAGACTTACTTTTATGTTTTAAGTAATGAAAATATTAGGGTTCAAGTGACTGTAAGTGCTCTGTAGGATCTGTTATAAGTTCACAGTGCCCTTCTTTTCAAAATAGCTTATCTAAAAATATAGATCTTACATATGCAAAGGAGACATAAATGTCAGCACTACAAGAGGGCAGGAATGGCATGTTCCTCTTCCACTAATTTCAAGGAAATGGATTGTCATGCAGTGCTAGAGGCCTCTGGCAGGTCAGTCTGCGGAGGTAGAAAATTGTTTTGTTCCATTAACTCCTTGGCATATTTAACAGAGGTATGTTTTAAGAGGAAATGCCATGCATCTGTTTAACTCTTTAAAATGTAATATGCTGTGCAATGTACTAGATTGTAGTGTTCAGTACACAGTATCTACAAATATTCAAAAAGTGTTTGCCCGACATGGCTATTTACCATGATCAAAATATAAGTTCAAAAGACCGGCACTACCTCTATTAATATAGATTCTTTAAACAATAAAGTGTAACTATGGTTTAATAAATGTATCAATAAAACATAATACTGCAATAAGAATAAATGTCATGAGAACCAAATCACATATATCATATCCATAAAGTGCCTTAACTGTGAAATCAAAACTTATGAGCATAAAGTGCTGTAGACAGTCCATAAAGTGTCCTTGAGTGCTCCTTAATGCCTCGTACACAAGGCCGGACTTTCCAAAAAAAAAGTCCGGTCGTGTGTAGCCTCCATCTGATATTTTTTGTCGGAAGTCCGACGGACCTTAGATAGAGAACATGTTCCGTGTGTACAAGGCATAAGGGGTGCTTACCAACCAAACGTTGTGGAGCTCTTTCTAATCATAAGAAGGTCAATATGCACTAATTAATACATCTTTTCCCCTTGTAACCTCCAGTCACCACTGCTTGATTACTCGCCAGGAATCACACAGACAATGGTTTTTCATAAAAAGAAATACACTCAATTATTATGGTGCCCCAGCCACCTGGAATGACCAGTACCACTGCTCCACAATGCTATGGGGCCAGCGTGTGCTCCAAATGGGGAAAGTGACATGACAACTGGAAGTTCTACCTCTACGCATTTTATCACATCCAGGACATCATTAGGAAGTTGTCACATCCAGGACATCATTAGGAAGTTGTCACATCCAGGACATCATCAGTGCGGGTGTTTTTAACAATCCTTAGGCCCCGTACACACGACAGAGTTTCTCGGCAGAATTCACCGAGAAACATGGTCAAAACCCGGAGTCTGCCGAGAAACTCTGTCGTCTGTACAGTTTTGGCTCGATGGAGCCGCCGAGGAGCTTGACGAGAAAATAGAGAACATGTTCTCTATTTTCTCGTTGTTCTATGGGAGAAGGCGGCCCGCCGAGCTCCTCGCCGGCTTCATCCCAGAACTCGACGAGGAACTAGACGTGCTTGGCACGTCGAGTTCCTCGGCCGTGTGTACGGGGCCTGAGTATTTACTATGATGTCAGGTTTAGGTACTGGATGCCTGAGGTCCAAGCTTATGCAAGGAAAGATGCTGTTGGCCAGAATAGATATTCCTGAAGGATCACTATGGGTTTAACCATGGCAGGCCGATGCCTGCATTGTTTGGTGGTTTGTGATTTTGTATATTTGTACAACGACCATTCATAGTAACAATTGTACAGTGGATGGGCAATGCATACACAACCAGTTGCCATCTAGTGTTTGTAGGCACAATTAGTCATTCTAGTAAAAATCAGCTCAACCCGTTTTGAATATTAAACAGTGGAACAATATGGTGCTTGAACCACTGTATTTCATAGTTCTGCTGCAATATCAAATCCACAAATTAAATATTTGATAATTACAGCTCTTCGCCTAGATACATTTGGAAGCAGTCAAGGATTACACATCTCATGCCCCATACACCCGCTCGGGATTTCCGATGGGAAAAAGTCAGTCGGGAATCCAGAAGGGAAAAACGAGAGCTGGTTCTCTTTTTTTTTTGCCGGCGGGTATGGCAGTTTTCCCATCGGAAAAACTGCGAGGGAGCATACACACGCCCAGGATTCCCGACCAAAAGCTCTCCTCACAGTTTTTCCCTTCGGAAAACCCGGTCGTGTGTACGGGGCATAAGGTTTTTGCAATATCATTATTATTATTATTATACAGGATTTATATAGCGCCAACAGTTTATGCAGCACCTTACAATATAAAAGGGAGACAATGCAGTTATAATATAATAAAATACTAGAGGATTACGGGGGGCCCTGTTCAGAAGAGCCTACAATCTAATATATTACATTTTCATATTTATAATTGCTTTAGGTCAGTCTGTATTTGGCCTTAAACTGGACTTCTGGTTTAAAGTATAAGCTAAACTGTTTATTCCATTTTTGATTTTTTTTTTGCTGTGATTTACATTGGGGAGATTTCCTCTCACTCTGTACAGTGATTGTAAACCAGCTGTTTAGTGTGGCTTATACTATCAATTAAGCAAGTGGGCTGGTATGAATTTTAAATGCATATTTTCACTTGCTTCCCAAAAGACTAAAACGAAGAACAAATCAGACAAAGAGGTATTAATTTTGTGTTTTAGCCAAAATATATTTAACCTCCTGCTACCCATGTAACACATTTGTGCAGCAGCAAAGAGGATGGACTTTCTCACCCACACACCGCACATATGCATCCATGGGTGGCAGAGCTGTCTATGCTTAAAACACACTCACTGTGCATTCCCAGCACAGAAACTGAGCTGTCAAGGAAAGCTCCTGGTCTCTTTTAATGGCAGACTGACTCTCAGTTATGTGACCTCTTTGACAGCCGATCACAGTGGTCACGTGATCAGGCAGACCT
The DNA here is from genome assembly GCF_905171775.1 of Rana temporaria. NCBI lineage: Eukaryota > Metazoa > Chordata > Amphibia > Anura > Ranidae > Rana > Rana temporaria. The sequence continues at coordinate 135,852,748 of NC_053494.1, read as the reverse complement.
TCCCACCCCCTGGGCATAATAGCCCTGTTAAAAGGATGCTAAGGCTGGGAAGGAAGAGTTTAATCCCAACACCACCCATGGATCCTGAGTCTTATGCCACGTACACACGGAATGTCCGACAACAAATGTTCGATGTGAGCTTGTTGTCGGAAAATCCGACCGTGTGTATGCTCCATCGCACGTTTGCTGTCGGAATTGAGCTGGTTCTCAATTTTTCTGACAAAAGTTCTTGTCGGAAATTCTGATCGTCTGTTTACTTTTCCGAAGCACAAAAATCCTACGCATGCTCGGAATTAATTTGACGCATCCTCGATATCATTGAACTCTATTTTTCTTGGCAAGTCGCAGTGTTGTACGTGACCGCGTTCTTGGCGATCGGAATTTCCGACAACATTTGGGTGACCGTGTGTATGCAAGACAAATATAAGTTAACATTCCGTCGAAAAAAAAATCCATGGTTTTGTTGTCGGAATGTCCGATCGTCTGTACGACGCGGCATTACACTTCACCAATTACAGAAACACTGATGCTTTTTTTGTGCTACCTGATCTTGTTCCTAAATTTTAACCACTAGGCATCGTGCCTATTAACAAAAGACGGCCACAAGGTGGCTCTCAATTGCGGGAGGACGTCTTTAGATGTCCTCGGCTCCCCCGGCCACTGGGGGGCGCGCGAGTGCCGCCAGCAGTGTGCGCATGCTCCCGCCGCATCACTGAGATGCCGATGCGCGTGCCTGTCCTCCACGATGTCCGCCAGGCACCCGCGTTTGGCGGTTACAGAGACAAGGACGTGGATCTGTGTGTGTGAACACACAGATCCACGTCCTGTCAGGGAGAGAGGAGACTGATGCTGTGTCCCTTGTACATAGGGACACAGATCGGTCACCTCCCCCAGTCAGTCCCCTCCCCCCACAGTTAGAAACACTATGCAGGGTACACATTTAACCCCTTCCTCGCCCCCTAGTGTTAACCCCTTCCCTGCTAGTCACATTTATATAATAATTAGTGCATATTTATAGCACTGATCGCTGTATAAATGTGAATGGTCCCAAAACTTTGTCAAAAGTGTCCGCTATAATGTCGCAGTATCAATAAAAATCGCAGATCGGCCCCATTACTAGTGAAAAAAAAAATCTGGCCCCTAATTTGTAGGCGCTATAACTTTTGCGCAAACCAGTCGCTTATTGCGATTTATTTTTTTTACCAAAAATATATATAAGAATACATATCGGCCTAAACTGAGAAAAAAATATTATTATTTTTTTTTAAATTGGGATATTTATTATAGCAAAAAGTAAAAAAAATTTTTTTTCAAAATTGACGCATTTTTTTGTTTATAGCGCAAAAAATAAAAACTGCAGAGGTGATCAAATACCACCAAAAGAAAGCTCTATTTGTGGGGAAAAAAGGACATACATTTTGTTTGGGAGCAGCGTCGCACGACCGCGCAATTGTCAGTTAAAGCGACGCAGTGCCGGAATCTGAAATTTCGCCTGGGCAGGAGGGGGGTATATGTGCCCAGTAAGCAAGTGGTTAAACAGGTAACCCTTTGAAGGTTATCTCCATCCACACCTAAATGTAATGTGTCGCAGTGCATTGCTATACAAAAGCAACAGTGTTCTAGACATGCATTAGAGTGGCATTTAGATGAATGTCACTGCAACGCATTACCTGCACAGTGCTCTAATGTGTGTTTATGTTATTGCATGTGTTGTACCACACTTTACCACAATACGGTAGTGTGAATGAGCCCTGAAAGTGTGCTTGTTGTCTATACACACTAGAAGCAGCCATATTTCTTGGACTTTCATTATAAAATTCATTAATTCATAAACAGATTTTGTGACAGTGTCTCACATGTTTTCTAAAAGTAGTGCAGCGTGTGCCAAATAATTGTACCTGTCTAGAACTTGTACTCTACTCTGGCACTATTAAAAAGCACGCAAGACATTTTTTCTAAATCTGTCCATGCCAGGGTCTCTTTCTGTACGCAAAATAGGAGCAGGTCTTAATTAGCTCCACTTTTGTAAGATAAGAACTGTGGTGCATTTTGGAACTGGCTAAATTGGTTGCAAGTCGCTGGCAAAACAAAAAATGTCTCAGATGAACTTGGTGCAACACATTCACAAGAGATTTTAAACGTGGTAAGTGTCTGCGCTGTGGTTAAATCTGATGTGCTCCATCCAGCTATGGAATGGATCGTGGACAATGGAAGCTCAATGCAGTGAAAAAGAAGGTGTACAAACGCAATTAAGTGAAAAAAAGTGACTAAGAAAAACGATAGGTAAAAAATCAAAGTCCAATGGTTAAAAGAGTGCAATCCAGTGCACAGGTCATGCAACCCACACCATTAGGTGAAATAAAGGCTTACCTCCTCGTTTTCACTCACATATACACTGGCTTGCTAGTATTCAGCCTCTTGTGATTACATATCCTCTTGTCAGATCACAGTAATTTCACCATACATGCAGAGGAGAGAAATGTATATTTGTAGCAAGAGCTTTCTGCCACTCAGGGAGGAGGGGGAGAGAAAAACTTTCTTCAAAGATATGGTGGGTGAGTATAAACTTACACAACTCACACTAAGTATAAGGATAAGATGCCTGTCTCCACGAGCGCCGAACTCGTATCCTGATCTTCTCCTTTAACAGCACTCAGCTCCTCGGATGTCAATGTGAGCGGCCGCTCGTATCCAAGTGAGGGAGCAGAGAGGAGAAGGGAGAGAGGGGGGGCGTATCGCGTGGACAGTGCAATAATGAAAAAAACTTTTAATGAACAAGTAGGGATAAAATAAGAACTCACATTTGAGCGGTATCAAAACGGTCGCATCTCCCACGAGCACCGCGCTCGTATGCCGTCCGTTGGGTGTTGCTCGTAAACAATGTTCTAGTGTCACTAGAACATTGTTTACGAGCAACACCCAACGGACGGCATACGAGCGCGGTGCTCGTGGGAGATGCGACCGTTTTGATACCGCTCAAATGTGAGTTCTTATTTTATCCCTACTTGTTCATTAAAAGTTTTTTTCATTATTGCACTGTCCACGCGATACGCCCCCCCTCTCTCCCTTCTCCTCTCTGCTCCCTCACTTGGATACGAGCGGCCGCTCACATTGACATCCGAGGAGCTGAGTGCTGTTAAAGGAGAAGATCAGGATACGAGTTCGGCGCTCGTGGAGACAGGCATCTTATCCTTATACTTAGTGTGAGTTGTGTAAGTTTATACTCACCCACCATATCTTTGAAGAAAGTTTTTCTCTCCCCCTCCTCCCTGAGTGGCAGAAAGCTCTTGCTACAAATATACATTTCTCTCCTCTGCATGTATGGTGAAATTACTGTGATCTGACAAGAGGATATGTAATCACAAGAGGCTGAATACTAGCAAGCCAGTGTATATGTGAGTGAAAACGAGGAGGTAAGCCTTTATTTCACCTAATGGTGTGGGTTGCATGACCTGTGCACTGGATTGCACTCTTTTAACCATTGGACTTTGATTTTTTACCTATCGTTTTTCTTAGTCACTTTTTTTCACTTAATTGCGTTTGTACACCTTCTTTTTCACTGCATTGAGCTTCCATTGTCCACGATCCATTCCATAGCTGGATGGAGCACATCAGATTTAACCACAGCGCAGACACTTACCACGTTTAAAATTGTTTTTGTGTCCTTCATTGGAAAGGCCCCCTTTTTTGTTTGCTGCAGTGCTCACCTTTAACTTTACACCCCCCTACCTAGCCACTTCACTGTCCCCCCATCCATCCATTACAGCGCAGGAGTACCACCTAGTTTCACATTCACAAGAGAGATTAACGCTAGAAAAAGTGACACAGCAGCTTTATTGAATTCCCCCCTCAGTCTACGAAATTCCTTTGAATCAGGGTAGGTAACATATTGCTTAAATTAAAGGGCTACCATTTTTTTTAAATAGTATCTCATAAATCCTATGTAATTATATTTTTTTAAACCTAGGGCCAGATCCACATAGAAATAGATCAGCGCAGCGTATGTGAGATACGCTACCCTGCTGTAACTTACTTTTGGCTGCTTTGAATCCTCAAAGAATTTGCGCCGTACGTTACGGCGGCGTAGTGTATCTCTGGCGGCGGAATTCAAATCGGCGATTAGGGGGCGGGTTTCATTTAAATGAGGCGCGTCCCCACGGCATGCGCCGTCCGGAATTTCCCGCCATGCATTGCGCTAAATGACGTCGCTAGGACGTAATTTATCTTTAACTTAGACGGGACTTATGTACATTCCGATTCACGGACGACTTACGCAAAAAATAAAAAAAATAAAAATTTCGACGCCGGAACGACGGCCATACTTAACATGGCAAGTCTAACTATAAGCCGCAAAATACCAGCTTTAACTATACGCCGGAAAAAGCTGACTAGAGACGACGTAAAGGAATGCGCCGGCCGCTCGTACGTTCGTGGATCGTCGTAAATAGCTTATTTGCATACCTGACGCGGAAAAGGACGTGAACGCCACCCAGCGGACGCCGAAATATTGCATCTTAGACCCGAAGGCGTACGAAGCCGTACGCCTGTCGGATCTAACCCAGATGCCGTAGTATCTTGGTTTGAGGGTTCAAACTAAAGATACAAGGCAGGTAATTTGAAAGTATGCCGGCGTATCAGTAGATACGCCGGCGTACTCGCTCTGAGGATCTGGCCCTTAGTTTTTAAATCTACTGTAGTTCAATAAACTTCATAGGGTGGGCACAAGCTTTAGCATACCAGCTGAAAAGGGTATTTTTTTCTCCCCTTTCAAAGCGTGTATACGTCATGTTTATCTTCATGCAAGCAAGTACACCGTGATATTAGTCCGTGTTGCCGCCGTACCTTCTAGTTGCTTGTAACCCATAATCTCTTTAACAGATTGCCTAGTGTCTACAGACATGTAATCATTGCCTAATGTGACCGAAATCAGGAAGAATATGTGGTAATCATCTTATGTAGGTGCCTTTATGTATGTCCGTTATAAAAGATAGAAAGATGCAGACCCGCTATATTCTGCATGGGGTAGAATTTTTCATTCGTGAAAGCGGGGGGCAGAGACTCGTGACTGGGAAGGGGAGGAGTTCGAGGAGACCCTGTCGCCTGATGTCGGGATAGGTGTCACTGCTGCCACAGACACCAGGGAGCCAGACCGGGGAGAAAGTTAGTGCCAGATGGCCAATGGTGCCCGTGCGGCCCCCCTGTGCACCTGGATAAGAGGTGTGGTGGGGGCTGCTGCAAATAGAGGAATCAATTCCTCCATTTTCCTCCTGCAGCCTCTAAATGCCTGCGGGAGGCCCCTATGCTCTCTGACCCTCCCCCTGTGCTCTCCAGCCCCCCAGGGCTTTCCACCCCCCCAGTGCTCTCCACCCTGTGCTCTTCGCTCCCCCATGCTCTTTGGCCCCCGTGCTCTCCAGGCCCCCCTGTAAACTCCAACCCCCCTTGCCCCCTGTACTCTCCACCCCCATGATCTCTGCCCCCATGCTCTCCAGGCACCCCCTATACTCTCCAGCCCCTCGCCCCCGGTGCCCTTTCCTGGCCCCCCTCACCCCCACAGCTCTGCCGGGTTCCCCCTCCCATCTGCTGCTGTAAGGGATCTGTCAGGATGGAGAGTGGGGAAAGGACCAGTAAATATGTCATGGGCTGTTCAGTCTAAAATGCTGGGGTCTACTATTTATCCCAGTCCGGGCTTGGATAGAGGGGAGCGCCTGGTATCCAGTAAATATGAGTTTGAAAGTGGGTTTTAAAGCCACTTTAACCTCTTTAGTCGTGTGTATCAATACTCAATTATACCATCTGATTATCATATTTAGAATTATGTACGGTAACTTTTTTTGTACAGCTCTCATAGGATTCATTTTATTGCGTTTTCGTTTTATAATATTTTTGACATACAATTACCTAAATTATGTTTTTAGCTGCCACCTTTCTATTCCTACAGATTTATACTGTCACATAAATATATAATGTTCTTATGTACCCTTTTGTGTTGTTGAATAGCCCTGAAGAAGGGGGGAATTACTGTTCTTCTGAAATGCATTGACTTGATTATACATGCTGCTACCTTCATTAAACAGCTTTAAAACCCACTTTCAAACTCACATTTACTGGGCACTTCTCTCTATCCACTTTCCATGGTTACATGCAGAATTGACCATAAGGCCATACCCTCCTCACTACCACCTCCTTTTATGTTGGACACAAATCTTTGGACAGTAACCTTTCCTACCTTGCCACATCATAGCCTACCTATAAACAATGATTGATTGAGCTAGTCCAGCATTATCTCCAACCCTAAAGAGCCACTGTAAAGAAAACTAAGAATGCAAAACTCTTTCAATAGTATAATTAACCAGTCTTGTAATGTAGGCGTGCTAAGTAAAAAAAATGTCTAAGTACACAGGACAAGTGTAGCACACCCTGTTACTTGCCCCCTGCTGCTGCTCCTCATGTTGCTTTAAGGCCTTGTGCAAAGCCACTACCAATGGCAGGAAAATGCGGCTGTAAAAACTCTCTTTTGGTCGCTTTTTGCATTTTCTGCATTAATGCGCGTTTAGCCGCCTTAGCTTTTAGCAGCGTTTCTCTGCCTCTATTCAAAACCAGTGGTTCCCTATGGAAGCTGTCTTAACTGATCTGGCTTTCAGTCCATTGATTTGAATAGAAGTCGCATCCAAGTCGGATCCTCACGATCCGACTTGTCCTCTGAGGATCTTGAAAGGGAAAAAGAAAACCGGCTAAATGGAAAAAAAAGTCCCCTGCCAAGATCATACCAAACCCTTCAGTCTGGTATGGATTTTGATGGGGAACCTCACGCCAAAAAAAACGTCATGGAGTCCCCCCAAAATCCATACCAGACCCTTATCCGAGCATGCAGCCTGGCAGATCAGGAAAGGGGAAGGACGAGCGAGCGCCCACCCCCCTCCTGGACCATTCCAAGTCACACTCCCTCAACATGGGGGTCCCTCCATGTTGATGTAGTCAAGGGCCTCTTCCCAACAACCCTGGGTGGTGGTTGTGGGGGATCTGCGTGCAGGGGGCTTATCGGAATCTGGAGGCCCCTTTTGACAAGGGGGCCCCCAGATCCTGGCCCCCCATGTGAAGGAGTATGGGTTACATTATACACCTACCCGTCCACCCCAAAAAAAGGCAGTGTAGTGTAAATAAAAACAAGAGACAGTATTCTTTCTTCGATCTTCTTCCTTCGGGGATCCAACGTCCTTTTATTTTTTCCATTTTGACGTGAGGCTCCCTTTCAAGATCCATACCAGACTCAAAGGGCCTGGTACGAATTTTTATAACATTTCTGCATGGGGGTTCCCCTTCAAGATCCTCAGAGCATGATGATCCGATTTGGATGCGACTTCCATTCAAATCAAAAGGTGGAACATCGGATCAGTTAAGGTGGCTCTCATAGGGAACCATGACATGTCAAAATAAACGATTGACACGGCTTAACGACGTATCTTAACGTTTTCACACGTTTACAAGCAGTTACAAGCATTTAGTGTTTGAAACAATGGTAAACTACAGTCCTGAATGCGATTTATCTGTTTTGAAAAAAAAGTCAGTAAACTCAACTGCCTGTGTACATGTACCTATAAGATAACATAGAAGAGAGTTTAGGGGCTGCTGAAAAAAAAAAGCCCAACTGCTCATAAAAATTTGTTTAGCAGCTGCAGCGTATGGGAGTATCGTCAATTCCCAGCTATCATTTTGCAAATGTTGCAGCCAGCTCTAGCCGCCACTGTCAAAAACGAACTTTCTGGTCAGTGTGTGATACACATGTTTTTCTTGGCCTTGTTCACAGGAATACTAATTACAGAAGCACATTTAGCAGCTTGAATGTGCTTTGGGCATTGATCTGCCTTGTTTACAAATGTTTTCCTGGTAGGTAGGCCTGCAAAGGGGAGCAATAAATGTCAATAACCCTTCAAAATCTGGCAGACTCCGTAGTGCAATGGTCAACCCAACTGGATATAAACAGAATAGATTGTTAGTCAGAACCTTAGTTGATAGTAAAGTAGATCGTATTGAGACTACAGAATTAGACAATAATGTGTATGGACATCTAAAAACAAAATCCATAGCCCAGGTGTATTTTGTGTAAAGCTCTATCCACTTAGCAAGCCAGGTGGTTTCCTCATACTACAAAACCGTAATGGATCACGGATCTCTTTAAAGAAGTAGCTGCTGGAATCAAGCTCCCTCCACTGGCTGAAGAAGGAAGATTTTAAAGAGCAAAATGCATAGAAAATGTATTGTTCTGCTGTCTGTTCTATATGGAGCAAGGCATTAGTCTGCATGGGAATAGAGGCACCACATTTGTTTGTTTAAAAATAAGAAGCATGTTATACTTACCTGCTCTGTACAGTGTTTTTACACAGAGCGGCCCTGAACCTCCTATTCCCCACCGACGCTTCTGGCCTCTCCCTCCTGCCAAGTGCCCTTACAGCAAGCAGCTTGCTATGGGGGCACCCGAGCAAATCGCTGCTCTGTGTGTTAATTCAGACACGGAGCTGTGGCTTGGCCACACCCCATCTCTCTCCTCATTGGCTCGCTGACTTTAATTAACAGCAGTGGGCGCTGATGTCACCTGCTGTTGTCTCAGCCAATAAGGACAGCCAAGGCTCTCAAGCACCATTGCTGGATTGAGATGGGCTCAAGTAAGTATTAGGGGGGCTGCTGCACACAGAAGTTTTTTTATCTTAATGCATAGAATACATTAAGATAAAAAAACATTCTGCCTTTAGAACCACTTTAACTGATGCTACACAAGTCGCTATGACTTTACTTTAAAAAAGGTTCCTGCACTACTATGGTCTGACTTTGGTGTAATTTCAGCCCTTGTACGGGCTTCTAAATATCGTCCAACTTGGATCCAGATGGAAGGAAGTTGCAGGGCAAAGTCGTAGGACTTTGCCATCACAGGAGTGTGAACCGAGCCTAAAAACAATTTACAGAGATGATTATGTTTGCATTCAACACAAAAAAGCTATATAGTGTTTTGTATATTGACAGGTACCTGACTATGTCCCTAGTGTACAACTTGACACTGAGCTGTCTGTACACCATGATTAATAATGTGCCACTGGACTTTCAGGAATACAAAATGCATTGTCCTTGATTTACACAGACGTTTGCAGTTTTTCACTCCGTTTTTACAATATTAAAGGGCAGTTAAACTAAAATATTTGTTGGGGGGTTTGGAATAACTTTATTTACCCAGAACATGATTAGAGATTGGCAGTGGTTATAGATGTCATGCACTGGGTCTGACCAATCAGAGGCTGAGAGGGCACAATGGCCCATTTAATGTCATGGAGGCTCATGTGCTGGGATGTCACCATGTCATTTTGTACATCATTAGGTGGTTTACTGACAGATGCATCAATTTAATGTGTCCCCTTCTAAAGGCATTATTAAAATAAATTCATTTTATATAGCAATTAATATAATTTCTGCAGTACTTTTTGAACATTAATTATTTTTAATATTTTTAAATGAACATATTAGAATGCTGACAACCCTGTTACCACACTTACAAATTTACTAATGGGGTCAAAGAGCAGAATATTTAGCATATAAAATACTCCCTGTTTTTTTTTTTTTTTTTGTATAAAAACCATACACAAATTTAAATAAGCAGAGTTCTCATTATTATTCATGGTGCTATTTTCTATGCACATGAATTGGCATGAAAACAGCTAAATTTTATTTTTCTAAGTCTAATCTCTCATTGCACATGCAGAAATATAGCCAGCCAGCAGACCGTACCCTGACCATTGGGGAATTTCATAGGGAGACAATTAGCTTCTACTTTATCTCATCACCTGCCTATCCCCTTATTTTAGGTTATCCCTGGCTTAAACTTCATAACCCACATAGACTGGGCTACAGAGGAGATGAGGTCCTGGTCCCAGACCTGCATCCAGAACTCCATTAAAACTGCTGACCAGTTGCCCATTTATAACTTTTGTGTGGCCAGTACCAGTCATGTGCCTTTATTACAGTCCAAATCGGATCTTGATCATGACACTGGGGTAGATTCAGCAAGCAATTACGCCTGCGTATCCATAGATACGCAGCGTAATTGCTAAGTAGCGCCGGCATATCTACTTTCTGTATTCAGAAAGCTAGATACGCCGACTGTAGCCTAAGATACAACTGGCATAAGTCTCTTATGCCGTCGTATCTTAGGGTGCATTCTGACGCTGCTCGTAGTTGTCAGCGTAGAGTATGCAAATTGCATACTAACGCCGATTCACAAACGTACGCACGGCCGGCGCTCGTTTTTTACGTCGTTTGCGTACGTCGTTTTCGCCGTAAGGCTGCTCCTGCTATTAGGAGGCGCAGCCAATGGTAAGTATGGACGTCGTTCCCGCGTCACGATTTTCAAAATTTGCGTCGTTTGTGTAACTCGTTAGTGAATGGCGCTGGACGCCATTTACGTTCACGTCGAAGCCAATGACGTCCTTGCGACGTCATTTACCGCAATGCACGTCGGGAAATTTGCGCAGTACGTTCGGCGTGGGAACGCGCCTAATTTAAATGATCCACGCCCCCTACGGGATCATTTAAATTAAGCGCGCTTACGCCGGCCCCTTTTATGAAACGCCGCCGCAAATTACGGAGCAAATGCTTCGTGAATGCAGCGTAGCTCCAGTAATTTATGGAGGCGTAGCGTAAAAACGATACGCTGCGCCGCCGTATCAGTGCGCGCCCCTACCTGAATCTGGGCCACTGTTTCCATAACCATGTGTCTTTATACGACTCTGTTATAGCAAAAAGACGGGTGACAAGTCTATGGAATTCTCTACAGGCCACCTCTCCTGCCAATTGCTACATGTGGATGGTAATGTAGCGCTACGTGTGAGCCAAAAGGCAATGGCTGTATACACCTAATGGGGTGTGACCATATATTGTGACACAAAGGATGTAATGGCAAAAATTGCACCACAACAAAATGTGAAATTCAAATCACTAAAGTGAACAATATAAACAAAAGTGTAATGTAGTGTCCATAAAAAATAAAACGATGATGATGTCATGAGATGGTGAGGAACTTCCCAACAGTAATCTTTAAATATGAGGTGGAATACATATGCGCTTACCGCAATTGTTGGACCCAAATGTCGTACGACAGTGGATCTATCGAGCTTGCAATGTCCCACAGAGATGTCTCCGGAAGTCCAGAATGAAATGGAGTCTGCCTCCTAGGCAGTCAGTTGTCGCCAACCCAGGAAAGGACAGGAAGACCAGATGTTCATCGGCCACCAACTACTCCAATACTGAAGATCCTAGTAAACCGTGGGTATGGCAATCATAAAACATCCTCCAAGCATCCAAACACGATCTGGTTCAGGTAAGTGAGAACCCTGGCATGGGTACTGGAAACCAACTGGAGAGGGCTCAAAAAAGCCTTATCTTCCACAAATTCATGTAAAGAGAACAAAAAAATGGGGGCTCCAATGGTGTAGGTCATAAAGAGGTTTTAATGAAAAAAACAATATACATAATAAAATATAAAAAAAGGTGATAACAATTCATGAGTATTAAAAGCAATATGGGGAGCAAAATGCATGGACCGACGCGTTTAGATCCAATAGGACGTCTACAGGGGCATGAGGGTAGACGTCCTATTGGATTGAAACACGTCGGGCATGCATTTTGCTCCCCATCATGCTTTTAATACTCATGAATTTTATTATGTATATTGTTTTTTTCATTTTTTTTAGCCTTGAGCCATATTTGGAAAAGTCCTCAGAAGTCAAGCCCCCTGGATTTTAGGGTATCCCTACCTTTGTCTGCCGCTAAATTCCCTTGGTCGCACAACCAGGCTAACTTGTCCGCAAGTTCCACAGTTGCTACACCTGGCGATGCGATTCAGGTAGTCGCTACATCTGGCGATGCGATTCAGGTAGTCGCTACACCTGGTAATGCAATTCAGGTAGTTGCTACACCTGGCAATGCGATTTAGCCGACCTCCAGCCAATGCCCATTGAGCCTCCTGCTTTTTCTTATTCAGGACTTTCTGTAACCTGGCCTCACCCTACTTCTACTACATCCATTCAAACCTGTCAGGATCACTTAGTGCTTCTGTTCCTCAGCCCAGCATCCAGGGTTTTGGCTATGGCATGCTCCTTGTCTGTCTGTCCACCTGCAGGCTGATTAATGTGATCAGCCTCTGGGTGGAAACCAAGCTTGTAATAAGCCAGCCCAAACCTCATTTGGGTGCTTGTAATATAGAGTGATACGTGTGTTGTTCCTGATCAAGCTCCCTGTCTGTCTGCCCTGCTTTGCTAGTTTGGATTTCCCTGTGTATGACTTTCGAGCAGATTATTAGACTATTCCTTGAACTCAGCCTGCCTTTTACCTGGACTGTCATAGAACCACGTTATCTGTCTGCTAACCGCAAGTATCTATTTGCTTTGCTCAGTTCGCATCTGCCCTGGTGGGGTGGCCCTATAGCAGCTTGGGGCAACCGAGTACCGGTAGGCCTGCTTGCCTTATGGGAAGAACACAGTAGCCAGCGATAGTGTCTGACCACCTGCTTTGGGGTAGACGTGACAGTTAACCAAATATTAGGCCTCGTACACACGACGGGACATGTCCGATGAAAACGGTCCATGGACCGTTTTCATCGGACATGTCCGCTGGCGGATTTTGGTCTGATGGCTGTACACACCATCAGACCAAATTTCCCGCGGACAGCGAACGCGGTGACGTGGCCGCGCGAGGTCTTTCGGCCGAGCGGACATGTCCGGTAAGTCGTACAGACGACCGAACATGTCCGACGGACAGGCTTCCAGCGGACATGTTTCTTAGCATGCTAAGAAACATTTGTCCGCTGGAAACCTGTCCGATCAGCCGGAAAATTGTACGGTCGGCCGTACAGACGACCGAACATGTCCGCGGAAACTGGTCCGCTGGACCAGTTTCAGCGGACATGTTCGGTCGTGTGTACGAGGCCTTACTATGAATGCCAGTTTGATGGCCATGTTCTTCTGGAATTGTAAGTGTGTTGCCTGAGTATTGCCACATTTGCCCATGTATTAACACTGTTTCCATGCTTAGGTGCCATCTACATGAGCGTGTGACCAAGTCAGCTTAATTTTTAATGGAACCACCAGTCACTGTCAAATCATGGGTAAAAAGTGGTATTTTGACCACACCCCCAACTTGTGCAGAATCTGCTGCAGAGTGCTCTGTTTTTTTTAGGAACAGCACAAAGAATGTTCAGTTTTGCAAAACTTGAATTTGCAGGCTTCTTGGGTGCACTAACTAAAACTGGAAAAAAATAAAATGATAAACTCACATCATAACAATAAAATACACTTGTATTACTGTGTAACAAAGGTCAGTTAATGCGTAACTCCACCTTTGTTTAGAAAAAAAAACATTCCCCTCTGGGTGATCTATGTATATTAAATGGATTTTAACAAACTTTGTTGCAGATTCCTACCTTTTGTTTTTCTGAAGAAATCCCTGTTTGTTCCTCTGTACAAGTGAGTCTAATGGGAGTGGTTTCATAATTATCAATCAGCTGTGCAGAATCAGGGCTCTAATGAGGAAAATAGCTGGGTCTGCATCCCTTTAGATGTAATTTCCAATTGGGAGTTACTTACCAAAAATGACATTTTGTTGCAGGGGATGCCACAAATCTGACTTGTATCTTAGTGTAGACTTCTGGAAAAATCAGTGAGCCAATCACACAAGCAAGAAATGATTATTCCGGGGGTCGTTCTGTACACATTCTGTACAAAGAACATCTCAAGGTAGCCATTGCATTGCACTTTACAGAAAATTACAGTCCTGCAGATTAAAAAGAAGAGGTCATTTTTAATAACATTCAATTACAATTAAACTTGTGTCGCAATTGTATATGGTATATACTGTATATATTTTTTTATTTGCTATTTTTTTCCCCATGAAAGTAGAGTTACCCTTTAAGTAACAAGCCTCAGGATATCATTACTCATCTTATCTTACCTCGTAACAGGAATTAGTACAGCAACTTATTTTGCAAATAAAACAAAAAATCTTACAGTATTCGTGCAATTGGAGTTTTCTGAATGGTTATTTAATGAATGTCTAGAAAAAAGGGTCATGTTTCTTTTTAAGCAGGTCAGGGCTGCCCATATATTTTGAATGGTCTGCCTTAACGCAACACACATTAATGTGCAACATATTGCATGTTTACAGGACTTGAAAGGCATTGCAAATAAGAAAATAGGCCTGTAATGATTGTATATAATTCAGGTTAACTGATCCAGACAGAATATGGCTGTAAAGGAAAGAAAGCATACCCATAATTTCTAGTTCATCCTCACATTTTTACTTTTGAACCATAAACCCAATTAAAGTGATTGTAAATAGTGTTGCTCACGAATATTCGCATTGCGAATATTCGACTCGAATATAGCATATTCGAGAAATCGCGCTATATTTCGAAATTCGCGGTGAATATTCGCAATTCCGAATATTCGATTTTTTACTATTTTTTTTTTTTAATCAGATCACATCCTAGATATCTCCATCGACGTCTAAAAGCATTGCTGGTATCATTAGAGACCCTGGGCCGAGTAGCTGAAGCGTTCATTGAATTTTCCAGAAAGATCGCAATGCGATTATTCGGCAAACGCAATATCGCGCGATTACTTTCCTCGCCCCGATCTTCCGCATCAGAGCGATTTTTACAGTTTCATTTTTAAAACAGATCACATCCTAGTGATCTCCATAGACGTCTGAAAGCATTGCTGGTATGATTAGAGCCATTGGGCCGAGTAGCTGAAGCGATCATTTTATATTGCCGAATATTCGCAATGCGAATATTCGGCAATAGGAATATTGCGCGATTATTTGCTCCGCCCTTTTGCATCAGAGCCAATCAGAGTTCTCCTTCCACACTCGTCACAGGTTAGCAACCAATAGGAACCTGCCTGCATGGACATTATATAAGCTCACTCCCAGCACCATTTCATTGCAGATTCAGAAGCTGGCTATAGAGTGTGGAGGCTGTTTCTGTGTTCCTGGTTTCCTGTGTCTTTGTTCTTGATTGATTTAGATCATCACCAGCATTGCTATTTAGTGATTCCAGTGGATCTTTTCCAGTATATCAACTGCTTTTTTCAAAGCAATAGACCCAAGAGCTTTTTTCAAAGCTACGTTTTGTGCTGTTTTGTGCTGTTTTTTTCATTTGTGTTACTGTTTGATCCTGCAATCCTCCCTGTTCAGTTATATTTGCAAGAGATTTCAGAACACATTTTGCTGAGCTTTATAAAAGAGCTTTTCTAAAAGCTAAGTTTTGTTCATCTTGTGTTACTGTTAGATCTTGCAGGTTCGCTGTTCAGTGATATTTGATAGGCATCTCAGTTCAAATTTTGTTTAGTTTTCCCTAAAGAGCTTTTATAAAAGCTAAGTTTTGTGTTCAGTTTAGTTAAATTTTGTGTAGTAAGTGTACACACTGTTAGTGTACATTTATTTCATCTAGCTTAGCTTAGTGTGTGTTTAGTGTCTGTGTTTTGTGTTTAAAAAAAAAAAAAAAAAAAAAAAGTTAGTGTTTGTTTAGTGCTTTTTTTTTTTTTTTTAATTTTGTAGTCCTTGTCTGGTGTACTACTTTTCTTATAGTTTAGTAGCTGTCTGTGTACGTCTTTGTCTGCGTGCCTGTCTTGTAAAAAAAACACAAAAACACATTTTGTTCACATTTTCCCCCCCCAATAAAGTTTACCCCCCCCACACACATATCAGCAATAATGAGCGGCATCCGTGGCCGTGGCAGCAGGGGTAGGGGAGTTACTCCCAGTGCTGGATCGCTGCCAGCACGGGGTACCTCTCGTGCCCCTACTAGTGGTAGAGGATCGGGTGCAAGGGGAGTACGCCTGATCCGGGAGTTCTTCCCATCGGGCAGCCGCCCGATATTGCCATCTCAGGCTCAAGTAGTGGTGGACTACATGGGGCACAGCAGTGCCACTGAGTCGTCGGTCCCGACTCACAGTAGTACCACCATTACACCGTTGCCTGTACTACCCCCCCCCCAGCCCCCAAGAGTCCAGCATCTTACTGTTCGACAGCGACAGTGATAGGGATCTCTTGGGGGAGGCCATGCATCAGGCAGACCTCCAGCTCTGTCCTGATGGTCAGGACCTTTTTGAAGGGATGGATGAGGAGGATGGGATACCTGCTGGCAGTATCCCAGAGACATCCCTTCAAACTGGTGCTGCTGTTTTGGTGCAGGAAACAGCAGCACCTAGTCAGACCCAGGCGTGGGTGAGGGGACAGCGGAGCCAGGCTAGAGGCTCCATGTCACGTGGTTCCCTCAGACCAACACATCTCAGCCCTTGGTCTGATATCTCTGGGGGCGAAGAGGGTGACCCATCATGGTTGCCATCTGACGCGTCGGCTCACTACGTCAGTGACGACGGGGAAGGTAGGCACCCTGGTGAAACGGTGCGCCAGGTCACCACCAGGGAGACCATCGTCAGGGTCTCCACTGGTGATGGCAGCAGGAGGTGTCAGGAGGAGGAGCAGCAGCAGCAGCAGCAGCAGCAGGCAGCTCCACCTGTGCGCACCGAATCCCAGCAGGTGCAAGTAAGCGTCACCCCATCTGACAGGAGGGCGGTGCTGAAGTCACCTGTCTGGAATTTCTTTACCCTGGTGGCAGACAACCCTACCGTGGCCATCTGCCGGATTTGTAAAGTGAGGGTGAAGAGAGGGAAGTGTTTGGCTCGGGTGGGTACCACAGCCCTGAACCAGCACCTGAGGATAAACCACTGGGCGTTGTATGACGAGATGAAGCGTGGTGGTGGTAGCAGCGCCACCACCACAAGTGAGCAGGGTACAGCAGCCCCTGCCACATCTTCATCTGTTTCCAGCAGGTCATGCCCCCCCGCTCCCTCTAGTAGAGGTACTGGTACCGGCAGCCAGACCTCTACTTCCACAGCACCCTCCACGTCTGTGTCCCGCACTGCCGTCCGGCGCCAGGCGTCGATTTCAGACGCCTTTGACCGCACCACTCCCTTCCCCCCTGGAGACCGACGTGTGCGTTCCCTCAATGGGCTCCTGGCAAGGGTTATTGCCCAACATCTGCTGCCCTTCAACATAGTTGACAGCAACCCCTTCAGGCAGATGTTGGAGCAGGCCCAACCCCAATGGCGTGTCCCCAGCCGCCATTTCTTTGCCAGGACTGGTGTCCCTGCCCTACACCAGCACATTGTGCAGAATGTAACCCTGTCGCTGGATCACGCTGTCAGCGACAGGGTTCATCTGACAATGGATGGCTGGACCAGCAGGCATGGGCAGGGACGCTACATCAGCTTCACGGCCCATTGGGTTTCCCTCCGAGGCGTCGGTGAGGGATCGTCGGCAACCGATCTTGTGGTGCCGCCCCGGGGTGTCCAGGGGAGAACTGCTGGTCTCCCTCAAGCCACTGTCTCCGCAGCTGCTGAGCCTCCCAGCAAGCGCCCCCGTAGCTACTCAAGTGTGGGGCACGTGCGCTGTCAGGCCGTGCTCCAGCTTGTTAGTTTAGGGGACCGGAGACACACTGCAGAAGAAGTGCTGAAAGCACTTCAAGCTCAGGTCCAGAAGTGGCTGACACCCCGAAGGCTCCAGCCAGGTATGGTTGTCTGCGATAACGGCAGCAACCTACTCGCCGCCCTCCATGCTGGCAGTCTGACGCACGTGCCCTGTCTGGCACATGTCCTCAACCTGGTGGTGCAGAAGTTCCTGCGCACTTATCCAGGGTTGAGTGACATTGTGGCAAAGGCGCGTAGGATTGCCAGCCACTTCAGGCGCTCCCCAACCGCTACCGCGTCCCTGTCCAAATTGCAGCGGAAGTACAATCTGCCCCTTCACAGGCTGATTGTGGACAGTGTGACGCGGTGGAACTCCACCCTCCACATGCTGAAGAGGTTGTGGGAGCAGCAAAGGGCGGTGAGGGAGTACCTGATGGAACTAGGCACTGAGAGGGCTTCACCACAACTCCCTTTCATCGCCTGTGCGCAGTGGGGGCAGATAAACCAGGTCTGCCAAGTGTTGTCCTCCTTCGAGCAGGCGACCAAGATGGTCAGCAGTGAGCAAATTGGCCTCAATAGCGTGCTGCCAATACTGTTCATGCTGGAGAGGACACTAGATCGCCTGCTCGAGGCTGGGGAGAGTGCCTTGGTGGAGCAGGAGGAGTCAGCAATGCTCCACCGAGACCAGGGCCAGGACCAGGAGGAGGAGGAGGAGGAGGAGGATGATGATGAAGAGGAGGAGGAGGTGGTTGCTGGTGTCGTCCCGGAGTCAGGGCCTGGTCAGGAGGGAGAGCCGGTGTTGGGGGCACCGATAGTCCGGGGGTTGGGCATGTCTGAGTTTGACCAGCAGCGCCTCAGGGATGAAGAGTCGCACCTCATTCACCTGGCCAGCATTGAGGAGTCACAGCGGGCTGTGCTCTTCCCCATGGCTGCCCACATGCTGAGATGCCTCAGGAGGGACCCCCGGGTTAAGACCATCAAGACGAGGGATGATTTCTGGATGGCCACCCTTTTGGATCCCAGGTGCAAGGGGAAACTGGAGCAGTTCATCCCAGCCAGCCGGAGGCAGCACCGGATGGAGGAACTGCAGGCAGCCATTGTCAGACGGTTGGAGCAGGCAACTCCCCGGCCTCCAGTTGTCCCCCCTCATCTCACCCAGCAGGTGGCTGCACCCAGCTGCAGCCGAGCAGGGGACCTAATGGAAGAGATGAGGATGTTCTTCCAAACCGAGCGACCCAGTACCACCACCAGCAGCAGCAGCAGCAGTCACCACCAGCGGCTGGCCCACATGGTGGCAGACTACATGGCGTCCGTCGGTGCTTCTGACAGTATGAGCACCGACGACCCCATGGAGTACTGGGTTGCCAGATTGGACACCTGCCGCGAGCTCGCTCAGTATGCGCTGGAGTTATTGTCTTGCCCCCCCTCCAGCGTACTATCTGAGCGGACATTCAGCGCGGCAGGTGGGGTGGTCACGGACAAGAGGACCCGTCTGTCCACAGACTCCGTGGACAGACTCACATTCATAAAGATGAATGAGTCCTGGATCGGCGGTGACTTTCTGGCACCCGTCGTCGGTTCAGGGCGCTGAAGGGTCCCTTGCCATGCATTCCCTGATGAAGCCCCGGACCTGATGTATTTACAGTGCTGAATATAACTATTTCAACATCAGAGAAAATCAATGTTAATATTTGGTACAGTAGGCTTTCTTTGCAATTACAGCGGTCAAACATTTCTTGTAGTTTTACACCAACTTTGCACACACTGGAGGAGGGATTTTGGCCCACTCCTCCACACAGATCTTCTCTACATCAGTCATGTTTCTGGGCTATCGCTGAGAAACACGGAGTTTGAGCTCCCTCCAAAGATTCTCTATTGGGTTTAGGTCTGGAGACTGGCTAGGCCACGCCAGAACCTTGATATGCTCCTTACAGAGCCAATCCTTGGTTATCCTGGCTGTGTGCTTTGGGTCATTCTCATGTTGGAAGACCCAGCCTCGACCCATCTTCAAAGCTCTAACTCAGGGAAGGAGGTTGTTGCCCAAAATCTTGCAATACATGGCCCCGGTCATCCTCTCCTTAATACAGTACAGTCACCCTGTCCCATGTGCAGAAAAACACCACCAAAGCATGATGCTACCACCCCCATGCTTCACATTAGGGATGGCGTTCTTGGCATGGTACTCATCATTATTCTTCC
The DNA here is from genome assembly GCF_905171775.1 of Rana temporaria. Lineage (NCBI taxonomy): Eukaryota > Metazoa > Chordata > Amphibia > Anura > Ranidae > Rana > Rana temporaria. The sequence continues at coordinate 135,833,042 of NC_053494.1, read as the reverse complement.
TCCGAACACGGTTAGTGAAATTATGATCAAAAAATTATATTATAGTCTCATCTGACCACATGATTTTCTCCCATGACTCCTTTGGATCAGTCAAGACAATTATGTCAGCAGTTATTTCACACCCTATATACTCTTATTAAGACTGCTGTACATCATGGCAACTCCTGCCCATGTGATATGACTCTGTATCAACTACTACTGTTAATACTACTACTGCTGCTTCAGCTGCTGCTGCCGCCCAGTCAATACACCTATGTCAGCAGTTGTTTAACACTCTATATACTCTTATTCCTACTGCTGTTCATCATGGCACCTCCTGCCCATGTGATATGACTCTGTATCAACTACTACTGTTAATACTACTACTGCTGCTTCTGCTGCTGCTGCCGCCCAGTCAATACACCTATGTCAGCAGTTATTTCACACTCTATATACTCTTATTAAGACTGCTGTACATCATGGCAACTCCTGCCCATGTGATATGACTCTGTATCAACTACTACTGTTAATACTACTACTGCTGCTTCTGCTGCTGCTGCCGCCCAGTCAATACACCTATGTCAGCAGTTATTTCACACTCTATATACTCTTATTAAGACTGCTGTACATCATGGCAACTCCTGCCCATGTGATATGACTCTGTATCAACTACTACTGTTAATACTACTACTGCTGCTTCTGCTGCTGCTGCCGCCCAGTCAATACACCTATGTCAGCAGTTATTTCACACTCTATATACTCTTATTAAGACTGCTGTACATCATGGCAACTCCTGCCCATGTGATATGACTCTGTATCAACTACTACTGTTAATACTACTACTGCTGCTTCTGCTGTTGCTGCTGCCGCCCAGTCAATACACCTATGTCAGCAGTTGTTTCACACTCTATATACTCTTATTCCTACTGCTGTTCATCATGGCAACTCCTGCCCAAGTGATATGACTCTGTATCAACTACTACTGCTAATACTACTACTGCTGCTGCTGCTGCTGCTGCTGCTCAGTCAAGACAACTATGTCAAAAGTAATTTCCCACTCTATATACTCCTATTACCACTGCTGTTCATCATGGCACCTCCTGCCCAAGTGATATGACTCTGTATCTACTACTACTACTACTACTGCTGCTGCTGCTCAGTCAAGACACCTATGTAAAAAGTTAATTCCCACTCTATATATACTCCTATTACCACTGCTGTTCACTGATACCACTGATAGTTAATTTATCCCTTAACTACCCCCATTTGTGAGGGTCGGGGTTTTCCTTTAAAGTCCCATGCAAATCAATGGAAAATGTATGTTCCCACATAACTTCTGTACGCCTGGAGATATTTCAATAATACCCGCTATACATATTACTTATATGCCAAATAAAAATATATAACAGTTAAATTAACCCTTACCAACACCCTTATATAAAAGATGGGTATATTTATATTACTATGATTTTCCTCCCCAAAAGGTTAAGATAGGAAGACCGGGCAACGCCGGGTATTCAGCTAGTAATAGTATAAAATGTTTTCGGTTATTATTAAGCTAGATGTGTTGATGTTGATGTTGATGTTGATGTGTTAGATGTGAAGTTAGATGTGTTTAAAAAACTAACAATTTCAATAAGAAATGAAACCTTTGCAAAATATAACATTTTTTATTAAAAAAAAAAAAAAAAAAATTAGGACATTAACTTCTGAAGCTCTGTCACCTCATCCATGTTTTTCGCCAGTTGTTGCACCAGTTGTTGATTTTGGCGCATCAAAAACAGTATCTGCTGCTCATTTGCCATTACTCTCTTCGTCAGGTTTTTCATGGCAGCTTGTTTCACCTCTAGCTTTTTTAGAACTGTTAGGATATAAGAAAAAAACATTTGGATTTCAAAGACCGTTACGAAAGATTATTTTCAGCCATAAAAATAATAAAGTCTGACTTAAGAGACTCTATGAAAGAGGATCTGGCAGAGGCAATTCTCTTCCTTAGAACTCTACATTGCATTTATTTGCATTTGCTAAGCCTAGAACTACATTTCAAGATTAATATAAACCATTTCTAGGTTTTTCATATTTTTTTTTTGGGTTCATTATAGATAAGCTTTGTTTTGGTTCTAAAACAGCCAAATAATGTGGTCTGTATTTTTGAACTGTTAAAGATCATGTTCCTGATGTTTAAGCCTGCTGCTACTATCCAGTCACTTGATTGTTTTCATTGTGTTTGTCTTTTGCTTAAACTGTGCAATACAGTAGACTGTTGGCTTCCCAGCCAGTAGTCCTGTGGTAGTTTGCGTTTCTTTCCCTCAAGGAATCTATAAAATACATTCGCATATTAATACAGAGGAGTCGGAGTCGGGGAGTCGGGGAGTCGGGGAGTCGGAGTCTGAAGTACATAAAACTGAGGAGTCGGAGTCGAAAAATTTATCTACCGACTCCACAGCCCTGCTTTAAATGCTGTCCATTTTTAGAGCTACATTTTATTGTTGAAATTTTATTAATATATGTGCACATATTTACCCTCCTGATTGACGGTATAATTAACCGTCTCATCCTGCTCCTCTTCCTCGTCACCCACTACTCCACCAGAAGTTTCGGGGGGGGGGTGCAGCTCCTCCTCTTGCTCCTCCACAGGAACTGGGGGTGGTGATGTGGATGGCCCTGGCTGCTCCTCCTCATCCCTCTCCTCCTCTTCCACATCCTCCTCCTGCTCCTCCTCTGCGGCCTGTCGCCTTGTGCGCTTGGGGCGCACAGTTGGTAGCGGAGCTCCTATAATAACACAATGTTCATATATTATAAAAATGTTTTCTAATGACGTATGCAAATTCTGTGTACTCTACTGTATTGTATATGAATACAAATTAATTTATATAGACAGTTAACCAATGGGACAATGTTATATTAAAGGGTCTTGTGGGCACTACAGGGGACTGAGCGTGAGCTGGGCTGCCACCATGGTAAAATGAGCTGTTTTTGTCTCCTTTGTTTTGTTCAGACGATCTCATGTTAAAAAAAAGTACTTGATGGAGTACACAGGATTACTATAACAACCCCACGCCTAACACAGGAATTTAGTGGGAATCTATATATATAAAACTCAACGTGTGTGTGCATGTATGTATGTATGTTCCACCATCACGTCCAAACGGCTAAAGATATTTACATGAAACTTGGCACACAGGTTACTTATATGTCAGCCACAAATATAGGATTGGTGGTTTAACCCATACCCACCCCCATTTGCCTTGGTCAGGGTTTTTCTTTAAAGTCCCATTCAACTCTATGGGAAATACATGTTATTTCATAACAGCTGTAGATATTTCGATAACACTTGGTCACATGTTATCTATACGTCCACTTAAAGTATAGGATCGTTAATTTATCCCTTAACTAACCCCATTGGTGAGGGTCGGGCTTTTTGTTTAAAGTCCCATGCAAAGCAATGGGAAAAGTATGTTCCCACATAACTTCTGTGTTCCTGTCTGCTGTCCCATGTTTTTTTCCAACAGTACTATGAATACCTTGGCTGGTGGTGATATATGTTACAACAACATGGCGTCTTGGTTAACAACATCTGACCTTACATTAATTACATATGACCTTACATAACTGTCCCCAAGGGACCCGGGCTGGCTCAACGCGATTGCCACTGCGCTGACAAGCCATTCACCTCTGCAGCTAGGGGTTCGGATCCCGCTCTCGGCTACATGTGAATTGAGTTTGGTGGTCTCAGCTCGGCCCCCGGTGGGTGTGCTATGCGAGGTAAGCCTGCGCTTAGTATGCCCACCTCCCTCCCACAAAAACCACCACACTTACACACGCACTCGCAATTGGGTTAACATGCACGCACTCTGACCATGCGGTCTCTAAAAAGAGAGGCGAAGGACTAACGGGGCTGGTTGAGCGGGCAAATCCTCTCACTCCCTTATAGGGAGTCCCTCTGCCCCGTGGGGCTTCGAAGCGGAGCAGGTAGGACGGTCTGTGTGGGAGGACCCCCTCACACCCGCCATTGCCACCCGGGGCATGGAGAAAGGTGGCAGATTACCTCTGGGGGAGGCCTGCCTACTCCCAACTCCTGCAGTCCGGCTCCTCTCTCGAGTACACGCACAAAATACACTTTAGGGAAAAAAAACATAACTGTGACCAATAACTTACCAGGATGATATTTATTCCGGATACGCCTGACCCGGTTCATCTGGCGCCTCTTCAGGTCGGACCACTTTTTGAGGATCGCCATGCGAGTGTGTTCTTCGCCTAGTTCCTCAATCAGGGAGCTTATAACTCCCTGTTTTTCTTGCTGCCTCCGCAGCTCATCGTATCCTGTTTCCAGGAACTTCTGCAAGATGAAGAACAAAGTATATTGTAATACTTTTGTTGACAGCCTTATGGATATATGACATAAATGTATGCTATTCAACAATTGGAAGCATTCTCGCCTTATTAATCAATGACAGGGGTAACATGACAGATTTTATATACTGCCATTTCGGTCGCCACCTTTTTTACATAAATATAGCAGCCATTATCATTTGCATAATTATGAATATATACTAACTTTTAAACTAGACTAAAATGCAGTTGAAGATAATGAAATAACAGTGGTCAAAATACTTACACAAATCAGCAACTTTTCCTCAGATACAGTGAAATTACTTCCAACCATCTTGCTCTGCGATTGCGTTGCGATCATAAAGTTGGAAACTGGCAAGGGTCCAGGAAATGGTCGCGTGTTGTTCGCGTGTTGATTGCGCTGCTTGGACCGAGATGGGTCCATATGGCTTCGGCTGTATGGACCACAGTAACTCTTTTCCCTGTCAGGAGCCTAACGCCCCGGGGGGTCAGAGACGGGACCTTTTCGGAGGACCACTGACGTATGCAACCGTCGCAGTTTTTTGTGATGTCACTCTTTAGGTGTGTGCAAATTTTTCCTTGCACCGGGTGGAGTTTTTGGGTTGTGTTTTGCACGCCACAGGCTTTTCAACAGAAAATAACCAGCTGGAGGCAGAATGGTTGCAAAACACTACGGGTTTGTTACCTAACTCTGGGTTTTAAGACCAGTCCACCTCCAGCTGTTGCAAAACTACTACTCCCATCAGCCACGGTCTGTCAGTGCATGCTAAGAATTTTACTTTTGCTGCATCTAGGGTGCCACAGTTTAGAGACCCGTGCATAAAGGCCTGAAAAATGTGGGCCTGCAGAACTTACAATACTAGAAGTGCCAGCATTCCCAGGCATGCTGGAAGTTGTAGTTCTGCAACATCTAAAGGGCAATATGTATTCGAACGTCCTTGGGCCTTGAGGACACTGAAGTCAGGACGTTCGCATACATCCTATGTCCAATAAAATGTTAAATTCATTATGCTAAATAACAAGGAAAAGTGCCTAAATACACATTTGCCAACCAGGGTGTCTGCAGCTGTCCAGGCATGCTGGGACTTGTAGTTTTGTAAAAGCAGGAGACACATTTTTTGTGAAATACTAATATCTGATCATATATACTAACTTTTAAACTAGACTAAAATGCAGTTGAAGATGATGAAATAACAGTGGTCAAAATACTTACACAAATCAGCAACTTTTCCTCAGACTTAGTGAAATTGCTTCCAACCATGTTGCTGTGTGATTGCGCTGCGATCATAAGTTGGAAACTGGCAAGGCTCCAGGAAATGGTCGCGTGTTGTTCGCGCAATTGCGCATGCGCGATCGAAAAATCGCAATCGCAATATGTATTTTGGTTAAAATATCATACATATTCGATTTCAGAGTGCTGCTACAGCAGTTTTCGAAATATCTGCAATAAATTTCGCATTCGCATGTTGCGATATTTCGATAAAATATCAGGAATATTCTGAGCCAATCAGAGCGCTCCTCCAGCATATCTCGAAATTGCGCAATAAATATCGCATTCGCATGTTGCGATATTTCGATAAAATATCACGAATATTCTGAGCCAATCAGAGCGCTCCTCCAGCATATCTCGAAATTGCGCAATAAATATCGCATTCGCATGTTGCGATATTTCGATAAAATATCACGAATATTCTGAGCCAATCAGAGCGCTCCTCCAGCATATCTCGAAATTCCGCAATAAATATCGCATTCGCATGTTGCGATATTTCGATAAAATATCACGAATATTCTAAGCCAATCAGAGCGCTCCTCCAGCATATCTCGAAATTCCGCAATAAATATCGCATTCGCATGTTGCGATATTTCGATAAAATATCACGAATATTCTAAGCCAATCAGAGCGCTCCTACCGCAGTTATTAAAAAAAATCGCAATTATTTTCGCATTCGCAATAGCGAAAAATCGCATTCAATTAATTTCGATAAAATATCACGAATATTCGAATTTAGCGAATATATCTCGAATATTCGAATATATATTCGAGATATATCGCGAAATCGAATATGGCATATTCTGCTCAACACTAAGTAAAATTTGTATTTTATTCTTAATAATAAACATATCATACTTACCTCCTCTGTGCCATTGGTTTTGCACAGAGCAGCCTGGATCCTCCTCTTTTCGGGTCCCTCTTTGCTGCTCCTGGCCCCTCCCTCCAATAGAGTGCCCCCACAGTCAGCAGCTTCCTATGGGGGCACTGGAGGTGAGTCACAGCTCCGTGTGTCCATTCAGACACGGAGCCCTGACCCGACCCCGCCCCCTCTCTCCCCTGATTGGCTGATTGACAGCCACGGGAGCCAATGGCACTGCTGCTGTGTCTCAGCCAATCAGGAGGAGTGTCCCAGATGGTTTAAACATTCATAGACATCACCGGAGAGAGATGGGGCTCAGGTAAGTAATTAGGGGGTGGCTTCTGCACAAAAAAAGTTTTTTTTTATCTTAATGCATAAAATGCATTAAGATAAAAACCCTTCTGCCTTTGCACCTCCTTTAAGTGTGGGAACTACCAAAAAGGTTAGCAATAAAATTGGCAGTTTGGAGATTTCAGTATAATTGTACTTGAGGGATGTCATGTCATCAGTGTAAACTGAAGGAATATTTTAATGGATGACCAGGCAATGTAAACTGCAAATAAGACATTAGAGAACATGAATGCATGAACAATGAATGCAGATATATTCATAGTGGGTAAGAATAATGGATCCTCTTGTAATTCCAGCATGTGTGAAAAAGGTTAGCAAAATACTTCTTTGCAAGAGTCCCTAATTGGGAGCGAATAAACTACTAGCGTTTTACATTTTGACAAAAGCTTAATCTTTGGCTGGAATCCAAAGTATGTTTATTAAAGCTCTGGGCTGAAAATCTAATAGTTGTAATTGCATCCACGGAATCAGCAGCCATTTAACATGTAATTTTAGTAATGGGGAAACGTGAGCTGCTTTAACATAAAAGTCATAGATTTGTAAATCTTAATGCCGCGTACACACGACCATTTTCCGGGTTCTAAAGAATTACGTTTTTTTTTTTATGTCATTAAAAACTATCGTGTGTGGGCTTCAAAGCCCATTTTTCGGGTTCTAAAAAATGTGCAATTTTTTTTTTGAACATGCTCTATTTTTTCACAACGTTTTTAAGGTTGTAAAAAATGGTCGTGTGTGGGCTTTAACGACGTGAAAAATCCGCGCATGCTCAGAAGCAAGTTATGAGACGCGAGTAATCACATTCATCACGCTGTAACAGACAGAAAAACGCAAATCGTCTTTTACTAACACAAAATTAGCTAAAGCAGCCCAAAGAGTGGCGTCATCCGAATGGAACTTCCCCTTTATAGTGCCGTCGTACGTGTTGTACGTCTTCGCACTTTGCTAGAGCATTTTTTTTCCATGATCGTGTGTAGGCAAGGCCGTTTTAATGATCGGGTTGAAAAAAACGTCGTTTTTTCTAGACCCTTAAAAACGTCATTTTTTAAAACCCGAAAAACGGTTGTGTTTACGCGGCATTAGTCTTTGTCTTTTGGGCAGGATAGGATAGGATAGGTGTTTATGGTGATATGGTGTTTCTTCTTATTGCAGGTAAATGAAAACGTATCTGACTCATATCTTAAAGCCCTTTTCCAGCCAAGTTGGTCTCTTGACCTAGCTTACTTTTTTAACAAATCGAAGATCGGCATGTTTAAACCCCCTTCCTGTCCAGACCATTTTTCATTTTTTAGCACTGTATTACTTTGACTGAAAATTGCTCATTCATGCAAAACTGTAGCCAAAATAATTTTATATTTTTTGAAAAATACAGAGCTTTCATTTTGGTAGTGTATATAATCACCACTGGGTTTTTAATATTTTTAAATTCTTATTATTTAACCCCTTCTCGTCAACAGTACACATATATGGGGCCTCACGGAAGTGGGACGTTATCTGTGGGACCGCATATATGTATATGTCTTTGTGCTGGGAGTGCTCTGCTGTAAGGCATGCTCCCAGTACAGAGACCGGGCTCTTACCGAGAGCCCCAGGCCCCATACTAATGATCGAAACCTGGAATTCCCAGGTTCCGGGTCACCTGATTGCTGTGATAACCTCTAATTGCCTATCATAGTAATCAGTCATTCTGCAGCCCATCTTTGTGTTTTCTTTCTGAATGGAGAGAGAGAGATGCATTGTATCTCTCTCTCCTTGCAGGGAGAAAGATGTAAATAAAAAGAAAAATAATAAAATAAAAATAGCTAGATCAAGGTTTCATCTAGGTAAGCGCCAGGGTTAGTGCTTGGGTCAAGTTAAGGGTCAAAGTTCAAGGTCAGAGTCAAAGATCCCCTGATGAAGTCACGTGACCGTGACGACCCACGTAGGGACGAACAGGCACCGGAAGTGACTTTAACATACGAGCTCGCAATTCGTGGAGTTCAGTTTTTAATGCACTAATGAAATGTGAGTACGTTTACCGTATTTTTATAAATCTTTTTATTTTAATTTCTTAAACAAACAAAACATGACATGACAACACTTCATACACATTAAATCTGAAATATATTAATAACATAACACATTTCCATCACCCTGCATATCAAAAACAAGAAATAAAGAAGAATTATAATAATCACTATTATTACCATCATTCCTTAGCACAAGTATCCCATATAGGGAACATCCCTTCTATGAATCATTGCCTCCATCTATATAAGATGCCGTATATGGTTTATCTAACCACTTTGCCCAAACTGTATCATACTTACTAGCGCGACCCCTAATCCTATAAGTATCTCTATACAGTTGAAGATTATTATTTATTTATCAATTGTTTCCAATATATAAGTTTACCGTATTTTTAATAATTAAAAATACTGTTTAAAAAATACTACACTATCTGGAATCCTCCACTTTCTTCTTCCTTCGTATTATATACATACCTACTGGGAGAGAAAAGACCATTGAAAACAGTAGACCCACGCCATTGCCTTGCGAGTATGCCATTAAGCAAGCAAGCAATGTGAACATTGATCTTCATTATTATACACACATGCGGTTGCCTCATAACCGCAAGGTAAGACGCTTCACTAGAGCGTTTTTGCACAGAAAAAGAGAAAATTATCTTTTGCACTTTGCACAACTTTGTTTATTTCACAGAAGAGGACAAATCACCCTTGCACTTTGCATATTGCATATTTTGTACAATTTCTTTGCACTTTAAGGTCAAATCACTTTATTATCACACTCATTTGGAGAGTGTACACATCATCATATGTTTGTTTTTACACTTATGAGATTGTAGTAATTTACCTATGTGTGATTTTTTTTTGTGATTACTATTACCTTTAGCACCCATTGTATATTGCTGTTGATACTCTTGAATGTAGGTGTTTAGGCAGTTCTAAATTGATTATAGCCTTTTCTTAACAGTGCAGCACCACTCATTTTAATTAATCTTTTTATGTATGGGTACGGATTGACACTTTTCAGTGTTCGCAGCAGTTAAAGTATTAATTATTATCCTCATAGTAGCGCGGGACTATATATAAATTTATACAGGGATTACAAACATACAAATGGAGTGTTTCAGACCATAATAATAAAGAAAATTCTAGCATTATGTGGCGTGGGACAGTGCCCTCCATTAAAGAAAGTCACTTGAAAGAAAAGGGGATACAATGAAATCAAAATGAATGAAAAATGTAAAATGTCCCATATGCAGCAGGATGCATCCTAGTATGCCCAACATGTTTCGTGGATCAACCACTTCCTCAGGGGCGGGTGAAGGATGAATGCATGGATTGTACCCTTGCTTTTTTATGATCATGTGAACCGTGAAGGGGAGGTTGTTTTAAGGTGGCCTCTCACCCTAAGGAAGCAGCCATCCTGCTTTTTTAATACATACACAAACCTGACATCAAGTGGTTAATTTGTGAAACTAAAAATAAATTGTACTCAGTGAACTATATTTTGTGATCAGTTTGATTCCTAAATATATATATTCTTTCTGCTAAAGAAAGACAAAATGTAATTTTAATAGATGTTAAGCAGCTGGTATATGAGTTGGCAATGCGTAAATGTGCATGCCTGAGGTGTGTAAAAATAACTAGCAGAATGAGTATGTTTTTTTAGAGAAATGTGAGGCTTTGTGATAATCAACAATATATCCACAACATAAGCTGCTCCTTTGAACACTTTTTTTTTTTTTTTTTTACATAGACAATACTAGTAACACTTGTGGGTTCCTATTATGAATACATGACTTATTTGGAAAAGGAGTTCAGAGAATTTCAATTCAATAGATGAATAACAACTGAAGGAGATGAGCTGTAAGAAAAGGATTTCTGATGCAAGGTTGCTTAAAGGAGAAGTCCAGGCAAAGCTTGTTTGGCTGTACTTCTCCTATGGATCACAGTATTGCAGTTTGTTTTGCACTCCTGTGACCCACTTTGAGCCGAGCGCGGGCTGAAGTCCACTCTCTGCTGACGTCACAGAAGTCAGCTCAGGGTCCACGTCTTCGCGACAATAAAGTCTGGATCTGCCATGTGCCTGAACTGACAAGAGCTGCTAAGAGCCTGAGCCAGCCGCCCCCACAGCCCAGCGCTCCAATGAGCGACGAGGGAGCAGAGAGACAGTGACTGACAGTCTACAGCTCTCTACTCAGGGAGCACTGAAAACCGAGCAATCAGTGGTGTTCTATCGCTCGGTTCTCAGTGCAGAGGAGTCGGGGGACCAATGCAGAATCGGACGGTTGCTGCGTCCACCGAGGTAAGTATGATTCCTAAAAAAAACAAAAATATTTACTCCTATCTTAAGTAAATTGAATAAAAAAAACATTCAATGATGAGCTTAAAGCTGAACTCCAGCCTTACCTTCAGTCTTGCACAGTTGTACATGCTTCTTTTCTGCTCTGAAATATCTTACCCTGATTTCACTGCACACTGAGATTTTGACAATGTGCATTAGAAGCTGCAGCAAAATAAATAGAGCCCCCTTATTACCTGTCTGGATTACAGTCAGCATTATCTGCTCCCCAACCTTACTATTCCTGGCCTGCTCTTTGCTGTCATTTTGTAACTTAATTTAAAGCAGAGTTCCGGCCACAATTTTACTTTTTAAATATAAATAGCCCTGTAATACACAAGCTTAATGTATTCTAGTAAAGTTAGTCTGTAAACTAAGGTCCGTTTTGTTAGGTTGTTACAGCATTTAGACACTTTATAAAATAGAAATTGACTGGGGCCATCTTAAGTGTGGGCATCATGAAGCCAGACTGTATGACTTCCTGGATTTCAGCCTTGCAAATCTCGCACGTGCTCAGTGCTGCACAAGCAGTGTCAGATCAGGTTTCAGCACCTGTGCTGTCCAAGTCACATGATTCTTCGAGACTGGGGAGTGCACAGACTTCTGGAAAGTTACACCCACTACATTCCCAGGAGTCTGTGCGCTGTAGGTTAGGAAGCATTAAGCACCTAGGTGCAGGAAGTGGGAAGATTAACTATTCTGCCTAGCAACAACACTTTGAAGGCATCTAAAAAAAAAAATTTTTTCATAAAGGACTAATGACATTTTTTTAAAACTACTGATGTAATGTTATATTTATGGGTGGAACTCCACTTTAATAACTTGATAAACGTGTTAAGTTTCCAAGGGACAGAGGTGGCTCCAGACAAAGTTTTTTGGGGAGTGTGTGTTTCTTGGGGGGGGGGGACGCTGTGCTGGTGCCAGAAAAAGGAGCTTGCTTGTGTTGGTGGTTTGTGGTGAGTACCCCCTTAAAGTTTGATGGTCACTAGTGAGTTCATCCTTAAAGGTTAGCATATCGGTCAATGCTCCTTACAATATAGCATTAGTTGTCAATACCTCTTCAGTACTGGTGGTCAGTACCCCCTGTAGCATTGATGATCAGTGCTCACACCCCTAGCACTGGTTGTCAGTGCTCACCTGTCCAACGTGCTCACCCCCCTCAGCATTGGTGATCATCGCCCTCAGCACTGGGGGTCATTGCTCATTGCCACAGCATTGGGAGTCCCACCCTCCAACACTAAAGGCTCGTACAAACAATCTGAAAACTGTACAAAAAATACATTCTAAGTGATCGTACGATAATCTGATCGTTAGTACAGAGCTTTCGATAGCCAATCATGACAGTTCATCCGATATTATCCAATTGGACAAGCACAGAAATTTTCTTCGTACGATACCAGATTGTACAATTTACATTTAGTCAGTACAGTTGTCGTCCGAAAATACAATACAAATACATTACAACACATGACATCATTTGCAATTTTTTTTTCTGTCATACGAGAATTTTTGTGACTTTAGTAACCTATTCAATTTCTACTTGTGATTGGCAAGTGAACAAAGTTGGACGATCTGTCGTCCGATTTTCGGATCGTGTGCACAGGGCATAAGGGTCAGTACTAAGCATTAGTGGTCAGGGCTCATCCCACTAGGATTTGTGGTGAGTGTACACCCCCTCCCCCAGCAGCAGTGGTCAGTGTTCAATATCCCAGTACTTGTAGTCAGTGCTCAGCCCCACCATTGGTGGTCAGTGCCCCCTTTACCAGCATTGGTGGTCGGTGCTCATCTACCCCTGGCATTTGGTGGCCAGTGCTCACCACCAGGTGTCTTGTCGCAATTCTGAAACTCTAAAGTAAGAGAAGGATTGATACCAATGTACCTGACCCCACCTGCAGTTTTTTTTTGACTGTCCTATGTTCATGGGGCTAATTCACAGACTGTATTTGAAGAAAAAAAAAAAAAAAAATTATATATATATATATATATTTTTAGAGACTGTTTTATGTACCATAAACTTAGGGCAGTCAGTATGATTCGGTGCAGCATCTAGGCCTGGTATTTATCAATCCATCAGGGACAGTCCAAAGCCCAAGCCTGGCAGGTGCCAATACTATAGTTTATTATTGGGAGTTGCAGTCTGCAGGGATCCATGGTATTATTCTGCAGAAAGAAGTACGGTAAATGAAGGTCCCTGCTGTGTCTGCCATTTCTGTGGGGAAATGTAGTTTATGCTAGGTTTAATATATCAAAGTATTGTTGATGACAATAATGGCAGTTGCTGCTGATGGGATGGAGGTTCTATCAGAATTATTTTTGGGTGCTTTAGCACTCCCAAGCACCTTTATGGTTTTGCCGCTGCCCAGGGATTTCTTTTAGCAGTTCTCCTATCGGTTTGAATAGAAAAGCTGGTCTTCCTAGTTGCTTTTGCATCCTCTAAACAAATAAATTACAATTGTTTTCATATAAATAAAATTTGTATTTAGAGCATGCAGCAACTTTCTATGTCTGCTAATTGCCAAGTGGCATTTTTTAATCTGATCAGTAAGATTAGAAGTAGAAGTAATTTCAGACCCTGACCTTGTTTTCTTTTTTCAAGAGCCATTTTATGTACAGTGCTTTACATAAGTATTTACTCCCTGTATTTTCTACATAATTGGTAGTAGCATTACACACTGGAATTAAAATGGATTTAATTGGAATTTATGCCACTGATTTACATAAAATAGTCCTTAATGTCAAAATTAAAAAATATTTACATAATTTTCTAATTTGTTTACCTTAACAAAAAAAAGAAAGCATCATAATAGAATAAAGGGGTTGTAATGGTACAATTTTTTTCCCCCCTAAATCGCTCCCTTTACCTTAGTGCAGTCCTCCTTCACTTACCTCATTCTTCGAGTTTGCTTTTTAATGTCCTTATTTCTTCTGAGAAATCCTCACTTCCTGTTCTTCTGTCTGTAACTCCACACAGTAATGCAAGGCTTTCTCCCTGGTGTGGAGTGTCGTGCTCGCCCCCTCCCTTGGACTACAGGAGAGTCATTTTCATGTACTCGCCGATACCGATTACCGATAAATTTTTTAAATGCAGCCATGTCTCCCCCCAAATGCAGCTTTGTGTCTCCCCCCCAAATGCAGCTTTGTGTCTCGACCCCAAATGCAGCTTTGTGTCTCCCCCCCAAATGCAGCTTTGTGTCTCCCCCCAAATGCAGCTTTGTGTCTCCCCCCCAAATGCAGCTTTGTGTCTCCCCCCAAATGCAGCTTTGTGTCTCCCCCCAAATGCAGCTTTGTGTCTCCCCCCCAAATGCAGCCTTGTGTAGGTCTCATCTCCCCCGCCGTCTAGTTGTTTGGCGCTCAGGGAACATAACAGCTTTCATTTGAATAGCTGTGTGTTCCCCGCCACGTGTCGTCATATATAGCCCCCTCCCTTGTCCAGGCACTTTGATAGACAGATCACCCGTCCAATCCTGGGACGGGTGATCTGTCTGTCAAAGTGCCTGGACAAGGGGGAGGGGCTATGACGACGCACGGTGGGGAACACACAGCTATTCCAACGAAAGCTGTTATTGTCCCTGAGCGCTGAACTAGACGGCGGCAGCGGCAGCAGCTCTCCTCCAGTGGTATGTTATACATACCTGAGGACTGCTCTGCTCTCCGCCTCCTCTCCGCCTTCCGATCCCACCTCCTCTCCGCCTTCCGATCCCGCCTCTTCTCCTCTCGGTCTCCTCTCCGACTGCTCCTGCCCCCACTCAGGAGAAAAAAATATATAAAGTATCGGGGGAAGCAACGGGAGCATTTGCGCGAGTACAAGTACTCGTGCAAATGCTCAGTATCGGTCCCGATACCGATACTAGTATCGGTATCGGGACAGCCCTAGTGCTCATCTACCTCCCCGTCACAAATTGCATCTCATGTGTCGGGGATAACTTCTCAGAAAGTGACTCATGCTGATAACAGAGGGATGAAGCACCAGAGAAAAAAGCCACTCAGAGCTTTGGAGATAGACAAGTCAACACTACAGATATATTTTCTCTGTTCAGATTTCGTGACTGGGGTTTACAACCACTTTAAAGCAGTAGTAAACTAGAGAGAAAAAAAACAAAAGAAAAACTTTGCCCCTGCAGGGCAATGCCACAATGTGCTAGTATGCACCGCATACATGCACATTATGAAATACTTACCCTAAAATGAAGCCCTCCAATGGTGTGCTGTCATCGCTGACAGGGCTTCCATCTTCACCTGGTCTTCATTCTGGGTTTGCCAGCTATGGCTGTCTGACTGACCGTGCCGCAATTATGTCACTCCCATGTATGTGCATGGGTCTCACGTACCGGACTGGAGGCTGAGGTGACAAGAGGGCACCCCTTGCGGCTAAGTGCGAGTACCCCTGAAGGTGGTGACAGATGGTGCTATGCCCAAAGAGGCATGGGTTGACTGAAGGTGAAGCTGCTTGATGTATCCAGATGCGAGGACACCCAAGAGCAGAGAAGGTGGTCACAGCCAATGATTCTCTTGAGGTGTTGGCGGATCTTGACAGGTGGGTAAAGCAGGAGTAAGGTCAGAAGCCAGGCCTGTGACTCAAACACAGGAAGTAGTCAGGAGCAGAGGCAGAAAGTGTAGTTGAGATAAAGCCGGGGTCAAACATAGGATGTCAATCTGGAATAGGCAGGAGTAGGTCTGTGAAGCAAGCCAGGTTCAGAGCCAGGAGAGAAGCCAGAGCAGGTGAAGGTAAGCCGGGTTGGTAACGGGTAATCAAGCAGAAGCACAAGGCACAGGAACACAGAATACAAGGCTGATGATAATCCAGCAATTTGTGAAAGCCACTGGTGTCCTTATATAGACCAGTGAACACTGGAAATTAGCATGTTTTACATACGCCGGTGACGCCACTGGCTTCTACAGAATTAAATATCTCCTAAACGGTGCATGGCTACTTGTAGTCTCTACCAGGGGAGTATGTGACAGGGTGACAGTGCAAGGGCACATTATGGAGAAAGTTGTCATCTTATAACAGGAAATGCCGAAAAAGGACCCTTATGGCTGGTTGGCCAGGTATCCTTTTAATGAAAGTTTCAGATTTAAAGCGTTTGTAAACCCGCATATACATTTTTTTTTTACACCTGCAAGGCAAAAGCCATAATGGCAAGGCAAAAGCTCATTATGAAATACTTACCTCGGAACGAGATAGGGAACTTACCTGGTCCACGCCGAGCCAAGCGTGTCTTCCGGGTATCGCCGCTCCAGCACTGTGATTTGCTGGAGCGGCGATGACATCACTCCCGTGCATGCGCGTGGGAGATTTCAATCTGGCATGGGTCGGCGGGGCCGGCCCTTCAGCCGAGGATCCCCCGTGCGCATGCGCCGCTGCAATCAGCAGCGCGTTGCGAGGGGAATATCTCCTAAACCGTACAGGTTTAGGAGATATTCTTTATACCTACAGGTAAGCTTTATTATAGGCTTACCTGTAGGCAAAAGTAAAAAAAGTGGGTTTACAACCACTTAAAAAAAAACTGAAATCAGCTTTTAAAATTACTTTAAAACTGAGATTTTAGTAAATGGGTTTAGACCTACTTTACATGCTTTTAATGCTGTTGCGCTTATCTTATCATTGCTGATTCCATTTTAATATTACAAAATGAGCTTATGTTATTTTCTAAAACGTTGGCTTCTGCTTTGAAAATGCAGATGAAATTATAATCTCTTTCCATCTCAATTATGAGCTAGACTGAACACAAACAGTAATAAAAAGAAATAGGAAAAACCAGGCGCTTTAATTTAAAAACTAAAATGTTTTTTTTTTTTATGGGTGTGTAATTAGAGAATTACCATGGCTCGCATTAATACCATTTATTACGAAGCTGTATGTGCGGGTTGTGCATTAGGAGGACTTTATGGAAAGATTTACAAAAAGAACACATCCTAAACACCATATATTCTACTTCTGCACAGCTCACGCTATTGATTGGCTGTCAGCAAGGTTATTGGTGCGGTCAGCCCACTCAGTTACATATTGTTTACTTATGATGCCTAATTTTAAACCATGTTGTGTGCTTTCTGGATCATTTCTTTAAATAGACAGTAAAAAAGAGTGCCATTAGGAGAAATTTCTCTTTATCAGCTCCTATTTTCGAAAATAAGGCAAAGAGAATAGATTTGTTTCAGCAGCAGGGTCATCTCATGTTTTTCCTTTTGCATCCTGAAGATACAATGCATTATGCATAAAACAGACTGTGAAATGAGAGTGGGCTGCATAGATGGACACAAGAAACGCCCATTATAAATTCAGTTTAGCAAAAGTAGCCCTTGGAGAACACCATTCTGATTACTCATTCACCAGAATATAACAGAGTGATTGACAGCCCAGGCTCTGTCTGGGAGTACACAGTAATTCTATTAGTGTAACGTATCTAATTTTAGCCAGCTTGTAGTTTGTTTCACTAATTATACAGAACACAAAATGTCAGATACAAAGTTAGAGTAGTTCCACTAGCCTCCAGCTACTCTCTTGGGGTTTTTGAACTACAAGTTCCTGAACATCCAGTGTCTGGCTGCTGGGATTTTGACACATACCTTGGGAATGAGCCTGACGTGCAGAGGGAGACCTCTCGTACCGCCCTGCTTCCGGGATCACTGGGGTTGAGACAGTGACCATAGGAGCACAGTGGTGCAAAATCCAAATGGACAGAAGAAGATTTTCACCGCTCCAGGTGAGCCCTATGGACAATCAGGGACGGTCGGATAACCAAGGTGCTGGCAATGCACGTAGCAGTAGCAATAGGAGGAAGGAGATGGACAGCCGCACTCCGAAATAACTTTTCAAAAAAGTTGTCTTTTATTTTTCAAGCAGGAACATGCATAATCACCACAACCATAAACCAGGACAGCCGACTAGTTTCGCACTCTTGCTAGTGCTTAATCATGGGTAGCAAGAGTGCGAAACTAGTCGGCTGTCCTGGTTTATGGTTGTGGTGATTATGCATGTTCCTGCTTGAAAAATAAAAGACAACTTTTTTGAAAAGTTATTTCGGAGTGCGGCTGTCCATCTCCTTCCTCCTATTGCTATAGGAGCACAGTGGGGTATGAGTGCCTGCAGAGTCTCTGAGATTGGAGATGAAGGCTAATGAGAAGGGCTGGAGCGCTGTAGGTGCGGGTCAGCTGGATGCAGGTCAGCGGATGCAGATCAGCGGATGCAGGTCAGCGGATGCAGGTCAGTGGATGCTGATTAACTGGTTAGAAGGATGCTGGTCAGCAGGATGCAGGTCAGCAGGACGCAGGTCAGCGGACGCAGGTCAGCGGACGCAGGTCTGCGGAAGCAGGTCACCGGATGCAGGTCAGCGGACGCAGGTCACCGGATGCAGGTGCGCCTGAGAGCAACATGCGCATGCAGGTCCAGGCGACAGCAGAAGAGGAGTCAGACAGGCCAGGTCATACACGGAGGATCAGTACAGACAAAAAGCAGCAGGCAAGGAATGGTCAGATTTCAGGCTGGATTCGGCAACAGAGGATCTGGCAGACAGGTAAACAGAGCAGGTCAGGACTGGAGATGGCAGTGGAGTCAGAAAGCCAGGTCAGAATGATGCAGGTTCAGGATCAGGTCTCCGGATAAGATGCAGATCAGACAGCAAGGACACAGTGCTGCTGAGGGGTTTAAATAAGGCGGCAGCCTGTTGCCAATCATTGGAATCAGTCTGCACTGTTAACCCTTAGGTGGCAGATCCCTGACAGATTTGTAATTAATAGAAAGCTGGAGGGACACAAACTTGCAAGGGCTTCAGAAGATAGTTGAATATGTTAGACTTTAGCGTTGCTGTGACCCGATTTGATTATTTTCTAATGTGTTTACGATTATATGTTTAGTTAGGCTGTTTCTGGGTTGCTTTGAGCTACATCTGAGATGCTTTGGATGACATGAGGAAAGAGAGCAATTCATATTCAGGAAAATGCACACTAGCCCTAATGCCACGTAACCTAATAACCCTAAATACATTTTATATTGGATTGTGGATGATGGGACTTTAATGCTACCAAAACACATAAATGATAAAAAATAATTTCTTTATTATGCATAGGCATTAAAAAACAGCATGCAAATACTGTTAGATAATTAAAATCAACAAGGAATATCCAAATAGAATTTCATATGCCGTTGACAATTGCTCTTCGCTCTTCGCTCTTCGCAAATAGGCTTCTTCAGGAGCTTCAAAGAACTACATATTGACATAACTATAATTAAGAGCAAACAAGGTATTATAATAAGTTACAAATTTAAACACGAAAAAACAGCATATTACTTTGGATTACATCAAGTACAATACAAATGTATACATAAATGTACCATCAACATTGTGAAATAAATCCACCGGAATCCACTCACCATAGATATCCAAGAATGTAATTGGACAGCAATCACAGGATACCAATTGAACCCATACACTCACAATGCCGACCCCACAGATATCAGTGAACCATAGGGGGAATAATTTAAAGCAGGGGTCTTTCTGAACTTTAAGAGAAAAATGAAAAAAAAAAAAAAGAATTGAAAAAAGTACTCTCCTATAAATGAGGAATGTCAGCCAGGACCAGTGTCCCCCAAAAGAAAAATGGACTTAAATCATACCTTTCAAGTATTCCCCAGGTTGTAATACCCAGTGGACTGCAAGATAACAGATTACAAAACATGGGGTAGGAACACAACTTGGAACACCAATACTCTACAGACAAAAATCAGCATTAGTGCCCAGCAAAAGTAACCCACAAAGGACAACAGTTCCTCTCAGGTCTAACTCACCATCAGGATACAGCCATGTTAGGACTCCTCAGCTCCTGCAAGTGCTGTGGTGAGTCACCTCCATTAGCACCGCAATAAATGTTCTCCTTGGCCCGCCGGCGTCTGACGTCACTGGCAGGACCTGGATGCTAATGACGCTGTCCAAAGGTGACGTCATTTTTTCATTTTAGTTCACTCTAGTCAGATCAGTCAATAGTGAATACTGATTCAATGATTTTTGTTACAGTAAGGTATTTATTGCTTTAAACTTTTTGAAATGCGTAAATATGTTACCTGTTCATGACTACGCTATAGCCGAAATACAGCGTGGCTTGCACTTTGCCAGGAGGCTAGAAGATGACATCCTCCAGTGCTCATGCTGCCTGCGCGCCCCCATATCAGCAGTGATATGTGATCGGGATAAAGAGCCAATCACTGCAGCTCTTTACCGCGTGATCAGCTGATCACAATGTAAACAGGATTTTCCGGTTATAGGCAATCCTCTCCTCACACTGACAGCGCGGGAGGAGAGACGATAACCAGCAAATCCACACAGGGGACACCAACACTGATAATTAGGGCACTGATTAGGGTTGTCCCGATACCACTTTTTTAGGACCAAGTACAAGTACCGATACTTTTTTTCAAGTAGTCGCCGATACCGAATACCGATACTTTTTTTTAATGTCATGTGACCATTTTCAAACCACAATACAGACCAAAGATATTTTCTTTAGAATTATGAAGAACTGGTACATCATGGTGTGGGGCTGTTTTTTAGCATACGGTACTGGAAAACTACATATCATTGAAGGAGTGATCACTGTCAGTGCAGCTCATCGGTGCCAGTGCCCAAAAGTGCAGCTAGCCAGTGCCACCTATCAGTGCAGATCAGTGCCCATTAGTGCATCAGTGCAAGGAGGCAGCTTATTAGTGCATCTCATCAGTGCCACCCAATCAATGCCAGTGCCACCTATCAGTGCCATCCATTTATGAGTGCCATTCAATCAATGCCAGTGCCACCTATCAGTGCCATCCAATGGTGCCATCCAATTTGTGTTCGATGTCACAAAAAAAAAAAAAAAGTATTCTATTTTGGTATCGGGAGTATTTGCGCGAGTACGAGTACTAGCGCAAATACTCGGTATCGGTCCCGATACCGATACTGGTATCGGTATCTGGACAACCCTAGCACTGATCATTAGTGTCGTGATTATCAGTGCAGCCCCAACACTGCCCACTAATGCTGCCAATCAGTGCCCATCAGTGATACCTGTCAGTGCCCATCAGTGCTGCCTATCAGTGCCCATTAGTGATGCCTATCAGTTTACATCAGTGCCCATAATTGCCGCCCATCAGTGCCACCTCATCAGTGCCCATCAATGCAGCGTCATCAGCACACATCAGTGAAGGAGAAAATGACTAATTTACAACATTTTATTTAAGAATATTTTTTTTTTTTCGAAATTTTCGGTCTTCTTTCATTTGAGAAAGATACAAATTCTGTTTGGGTACAGTGACCGCGCAATTGTCATTCAAAGTGCAACAGCACTGAAAGGTGAATATTGTCCGGGGGAGGAAGTGGGTAAAAGTTCTCATTAGGGAAATGGTTAAAAAATACTGTTTTACCTTAAAGTGGTTGTAAACCCTTACAGACCACTTAGACCTACAGGTAAGCCTAGATTAAGTCTTACCTGTAGGTGCAAGAAATATCTCCTAAACCGTGTAGGTGTATGTTTCCAAAAGACATGCGCCGTAGACAATGGCAGGCAGGCGCACTGAGCTTGCCATTATTAACGGCGAGCATGCGCGGGAGTGACGTCATCGCGGCTCCGGCCAATCACAGCATTGGAGCTGCGATACAAAGAAGACATTTGGGGAAAGATGGCAGCGATGGAGGAGAGGAACGAGCACCGCTGCTATGCATACTAGCTCATTATGCCTTTTTCTTGCAGGGTTTTTTCCCCTGAATTTTTTATAAGAGGGGTTACTTCCTCTTTTAGACTAGTGTGTTCCTGCAGTAATGGCTGCTTCTGCAAGAACTGTCACCTTGTAATAGCTGAAAATGCCAATGCTGGTCTGTCTCTTTTTGGAAGCACCTAGGAGCCATGGGACAGGGGCTAATGCAGTTTTTAAAATTGCAAATGATAGCCTGGGACAGTGAAGGTTCACAATGGCATTTATTAGAATTTATGGACAATGCAGATGTATCCATTTACAGGGAAACTCCTAAATGAGTATAGGTTATTGCTACTCTTTTTTTTAAAACCTTAAACCCATCTCATACATGATTGGGATGGATTGTTAAGACAAAAAAAAAAATACATGAATAAAAGATTAACTGAAGTAATATAAAACAACTATAGAAGGCATACACTTAACCACTACCATAAACCCGGCATCCTCTTCTTCAACGGGCGGTCCGCTACAAGATAAAAGTGGTCTCTGCAGCAGATTCGCCACAAGATCACTTTTATAAGCGGCGGGAGAGGGCCCCCCCTCCCAGCGCTCTCCGGTGCCCTCCGCCCCCTTTCCGGAGCCATCGATAGCGGAGGAGGCGATCGGTTGCTTCCCCGTCAGTGGCCTGGAGACGAGTGAGGGGAAGATGGCCCCCACCCGTCTCCATATCACTGCAGGGCGGAAGCGGCGTCATGACGTCACTTCGGCCCATGCCTCCTAAAGCAAAATTTTTTTTGTTGTTATTTTTTCAAATGTCAATTTTTTTTTTCTTTTTGACCCCAGATCTCATATTTAAGAGGACCTGTCATGCTTTTTTCTATTACAAGGGATTGTAAGGTTTACATTCCTTGTAATATAAAAAAAGGTGACCCAATTAAAAAAAAAAAAAAAAACAGTTTTTAAAACAAATAAAATAAAGTAAAATAAATAAGGAAAAAAAATACTATTTTTTAAAGCGCCCCGTCCCGACGAGCTTGCGCGCAGAAGCGAACACATACGTAAGTAGCGCCTGCATATTAAAACGGTGTTCAAACCACACATGTCAGGTATCCCCGGGATCAATAGAGCAAGAGAAATAATTCTAGCCCTGTAACTCAAAACATGCAACCTGTAGAATTTTTTTATACAGACTCGGTCCTTAAGTTGTTAAGCTGTCATCTCCACCTGTGGTTGCAACATGTAGAGATGGCAGCCACAGTATCAAATCCAGAAAATTGCACTTCACCATGCACTTCCTCACAAAAGCCCAGGCTGATTCTGTAAAATTTTATTTTGCTGTAAATGAATGTTTTAAAGGGCAACTCCCCTTTTGTGGGGGGAAAAAATAGCAAATAAAGAAAAAAATAATATAGCGTGTCCAATTGCGACAAATGTCATATTGTTAATGTATGTTATTAAAAATTGCCCTTTCTTTTCAATCTGTCTGAAAATGCACTGCAATATGGCTACCTGGAGATGCTCTGTACACAGTGTGTGTACAGAACGTCCCCCAGAAACATAATTTCTTGCTTGTGTGATTGGCTCATTGATTTTCCCAGAAGTCTGCACTAATATACAAGTCAGATTTCAGGCATCTCCTCCAACAAAAATTTAATTTTTGGTGAGAAATTCCCAAGAGGAAATCATGGCTAAAGGGAGGCAGGCACAGCAAATTTCCCCATTGGAGGCCTGCAGGTGCACAGCTAATTGATAATTATGAAACCACTCCCATTTTAGAGTCACTGAGCACAGGGGCACAGAGAAACACACAGGGATTTCCTCAGAATAACAAAAGATAGGAATCTGCAACAAAGTTTGTTAAAATCCTTGTAATGTACAGAGATCACCCAGGGGGGAATATTTTTTTCTCAACAAAAGTTTTTACGCTTTAAAGCGGTTGATTTTTTATCTTAATGGATTCTATACCTTCTGGGTGCAGCAGCCACCCCAGCACCCCCTAATACTTACTTGAGCCCCATCTCTCTCCAGGGATGTCCACGAGTGCCTCGGCCATCTGGCACTCTATTCCTGATTGGTTGAGAAACAGCAGTGGCACCATTGGCCCCCACTGCTGTCAATCAAAGTCAGTTAGCCACTCAGGAGAGAGAGGGAGAGGGGCTAAACTAGGGCACCATTTCTGAATGGACACAGGGAGCTGTGACTCGGCTCTGGAGCCCCCATAGCAAGCTACTTGCTGTGGGGGCACTCAACAGGAGGGAGAGGACAGGAGAGCCGAAGAGGGACCTGGGAAGAGGAGGATCTGGGCTGCCCTGTGCAAAACCACTACACAGAGCAGGTAAGTATAACATGTTAGTTATATTTATAGGAAAACAAATGAGACTTTACAATCCATTTAAAGCTCTGTTTAGATATACATGTGTAGCGCTACCCCTAATTGTTTGTGTCCCTCTGTCTTGCTCCAGTAATGATTCGCTCTGCCCCTGGACTCAAGTAACACTGACACACCTTAAAGCATTTTAAAGGACTTGAATAGAAGAAGTCCTGTAAAAAGAAAGGGTGGGTTAAACAAAGAGAATAACAATAAATGAAATACAGTTCATACATGACACCAATTACCAAAATTATGCTGTTCATGCCCATAGCCACCTGGGAAATTACTCAGCCAGAACGCACTAAGCCGATGTAAACGAACAACATTTACACAAAATTTTAATGAGGTAATATAAATAAGAAGACAATAACAAAACCAACAGCGCAACCTAACTACTACATACAGGCCCTGTCTAACGCCATGCCTGAGTAGCATAAACTACAGTCTTGCTGGCACTGGGGCCCTTAACAGTAGCTTTCGGTAGTGGATAATATAAACAGACAATCATAGTCGCTTCAAAATAGTGCAGGAACCTTTTTAAAAGTTGCTGCGACTTAAGATGCATTGATTGAAACGGCCACTATTGAAATACATGTGTTTTCACTTGTTATGTGTCTCAAGTTACATGGCAAGTCACAGCACTGTAAACCAGGGCTAAAGTAGAACTATCACTTCCCATAAAAAGAAAATATACACTGCTATTGAGGTCCACCTAATGCAGTTTACATTAATGGTGTCACAAAAATCCTCCACTGATTCTGAATTCAGAGCAGCATTGCCATATAGGCTGTGTATGCTTGCAATTCAGTGCATAGGGTGGCAACCCTAGCAGCAAATCTGAATTGACGTACACTTTATACACAAAAGTTTAAATCCCAACTTTGGGAAAAGTAGAAATGCCCCAATGCTGCAAAATGAATTGCTCATTTAGATCTACCGTGTTTCCCCGAAAATAAGCTTGGGTCTTATATTAATTTTGGCAAAAAAATACATAGTAGGGCTTTTTTCGGGGTAGGTCTTACCATGTAATGTGCTGTCTTCTCTCCCCCTCTCCCTCCCGGCTTGACAGGAATCCCCGGTGTGAACTGAGTTAAAATGCTTGTAAAATCCCATAATCCACTCTATTTCAGTAGTATATAACGTACAATGTATGTGTTTCTGTAATATAATTGAGTCAAATACCTTTGTTATAGTGCCTTTCTACGCTTCTGTGACCCGCCGGAGCTCTCTTCCCAGCATTTATTTTACAGAAATACACACATTGTACATTATATACTACTGTAATAGAGTGGGTTAAAGGATTTTTACAAACATTTTAAACTAAGGCTTATTTTCAGGTAGGGCTTATATTGCAGCCCTCCTGGAAAATAACGCTAGGTCTTATTTTCGGGAAAACACAGTAGAAAACGCGGAAAGCAATTTTACTTACATGATCCTCATTTCCCGGGCAGACAGTGTTCCCCTGTGCTCCCGTGGTGGGTACAGGTGGGTGGCCAAGGGTGATAAAACA
The DNA here is from genome assembly GCF_905171775.1 of Rana temporaria. NCBI lineage: Eukaryota > Metazoa > Chordata > Amphibia > Anura > Ranidae > Rana > Rana temporaria. Next base: position 135,807,339 of record NC_053494.1, on the reverse strand, counting down.
GCAGGTTAAGCCATTTATTTTACCACCCCCCCAAACGCCCCAGAGAGACCTAAGGCTAGTTCTTGGTGCTTGAACCTAACATACAGCTAAGGCATTGGAGCAAGAATGGTAAAAAATGTAATAATTCCGCGCTACCCTAATAATGAGCAGCTAACACAACCAATAGACAAATAGCAAAAACAAATGAAACAAAAAGTGTAGCGCTAAAGATGAACTATAGTGCACATAATAGTGAGTAAACACAGAGCCAAAAAGATTATATTGAACAATATAATTGTGCACAAATAAAACAAAAATAAGGACAAAAACATGTCTATAAATGAGCCAGAAATTGGTGCACCAAAAGAACTAGAAGTCTCTGTAGTGATAAATAAATTCCAAATGTGGATAATAGGTGAGGAACTGGATAAGGTGAAAACAACCGCCACCAGTAGGAAAAAGGCTTACCGGAATGTTTAAACCCTAAAGAACATACGTTCAGTGGGTCAAACAAGCTTTATGTGGAATGACCACTGGAAACTGGATTATCAGCTGCACTTCGAACAAATAACTGGCAGACAAAACCGATGAAAAGAGGCTATTCTTATATTGTGTTCTTGTATAGGCAGTAATTCAGATGATACCAGGATGTTATACCAAAATGTGGATAGGAAAATGGAAGAAGAAAAGAGGGCACATAGCGTGATACTGTTATAAAGAAGGAACTTTTAATGTAGTAGGAACACTTACATTATGGAAGTCAAATAGCGCTTATCAAGGTACTTGTGGCAACAGTGGAGTCCCCTCGACGCGTTTCGTAGCATAGTACATCGTCTGGGGTGTGGCATTGGAGCATGCATTATTAAACTGGATTCTATCCAACACTGAACTTTCATTTTGGAATGGAATTATCCTTTAAGAACTGAGTAAGACTCCAACATGTGCTTAACAGATTTGCTCAGTAAGGCATAACATGCTAACAACTAGAATGTAGAAAGTCAGTCAGTCAATCTGTTCAACAGAAGGTGTGCATAGCAATCATTTTAAAATATTTACATCTATGTATAATATGAGGATTTTATCTAATTACCTAAATGTTTATTTATTTTTAAATATAATCCTTTTTTTTGGACTGGTACAGTTTTGTCTGCCTTTCAACATGCATCTGTGCATTTGTTATTAGTTTTCAGAGTGAATTCTTTCACAAATCCTTCATAAATAGATTAATATCCACCTCTAGAAGTAATTAGAAGAAACAGCTGGTGGATTCACAATTAAATGAATGGCATAAGGGCAAAATGATAATAGTATGTTGTTAACTATTTTCACTAACTGTAGAATCTTGTATGTTGCTTTGACATTGTGTATGGTACTTTTTAAAATTAATCAAAGATAAAAGCATTATTACCAGTCTGACTACAAGTTCTCAGGATAATACTGTATAGTTATTTTGTTATTATAGACTACAGGTATATGGCAAAGATTTTAAGGCCATCTTCCAGTCCCATTCTTTCGGGAATGAAGAACAGTGATTCATTACTGCAGTCTGGGGCTGCTCCTCATTGTGACATGACCATGTTACTGCTGGCATCTTCAGGACCTGTTGGGACCCCACTAATAGAAAGTCAATAGGGATTCAGGGAATCTCCATGTCATCAAGAAGCCATTTGGACAACCAAAGCAAGACTTTCCCCCATTGCAGTCACGAAGACCCACGACTCATGTTCTATTATCAATTTAAATAAATTGCTGCAGTAATTATTTGGGGGGCTCAACTGGCCAGACTTTAAAAAGTGACCCTCTACTAGCCATAGCATCTTTTATTTATAAACCACTGTGCTTTTACAGGGAATGTATATTATTTGAAAATGTTTAATATGTTCAGCACTAGAGCACTTATATATGAATGAATATTTTAAGCTAGGAAATTATTGCTTAATATTTCATATTTATCACAGTGGAGTGGGTTCTCAACAGTGCTTTACATCTTTTGCAGTTAAGACAGTTTAATTTAATCTCCACTGTTCAGCTTTATTCAAATACTTATAGAGCTGAAGGAGTGAGAGCTTCCACCCTTCTTTCCATCTGCATGGGTCATCAATTAAAAAAAATACCAAAAATGAGTTACCTATCCCAAGTGAACACAATGGTATAAAAGTTTAATTCCAAAATTAAGATTGTATATAAGTAACGTAAAAAATAAAAAGAACAGAAAATCATAATACCATTTTCCGTTTTGACGAGGGACCTCTGCAAGCCCATCACCCAAGAGTTATTTGATGCATAAATCTATTAGAAATCCTTTTATTGCAACTGGTAATGGAAAAGAAAATAGAAGAGGCCATTTATTTTGAATTGTGCATTAAATATCCAGAGTTTTATTTAAATAAATGTTTAGCATCCATTACAAACACGTTTGTTACCCACATTTTTTTTGATTGCCAACTGAATGACTTTTCGTATTGACAATAGAAGATGAATTTTAGTGATTTATCTGCTGGTAAAGTGTCAGTGGCCACATGGCTATAAGGCTTCGATTTCAGAGTCACAAATAGTTGTCAGCTGTTTCTGTTTTTAAAGGTTTGACCCTGGATATGTCCTTGTTTCTCAATTTATAAAGGTTAATTTTCGGTGTTGAATTTAGCTTTAACTGCCCTTTTTATATGCTATGGGTGAAAATTGTCATACTTCATACCCTATCACCAACTTTAGGTAAAAGCAGTGAAAAATCAAGTATTTTAAAATGTTTACTTGTAGTGTTTTTCTTGGAGTGTCTAATTACCCTCTGTGCCACTTTAAATGTATCTAAACCTGAAAACAAAAATGTAAAATATTGAAGCTTACCAATCCTTAAATGTGGTGTCTGCATTAGGCCGGGTTCACACTGGTACATTGGTTCTACTTCCATCCAACTTGAATGAACAGGATAAGATTTTAATCTTACTTTGAGATAGTACGACTTGTTTTTTGACAAATCAAAACAATCCCAGTAAAACAATAAATTCCTTTTACTGCTGCTGTAATCACAATGTCGGATGTCACAAGTCAGATGGTTAGGACAAGGATCCGACTTTGATCCGACTTCAATGATATTTAATATGCTGAAGTAGGATCAAAGTCGGACCATAGTGGTACATGAACGTTTTTCAAAGTCGGACCGACTTGTGTCGGACCAGTTAGGACGACTCTCATAGGAAATTATTTATTTACAAACGTCATGCGATATGTGCTCCCAAAGTCGGAGCGTATGTCGTACCAGTGTAAACTGGGCTTCAGTTTTCTATTTGTAGCCTTTTTTCCTTTACCTAGTAATGTGGCCAAAAACACACTCACTTCCAGTCTTAAGCCTTGTACACACGGTACGATTGTTGGCCAACCGAGCATCTGATTTTTGTCAAAAGGGCGTGTGCCAGGATAAGGGGGGCTGAGTATGTACAGGTGTAGGGGGGTGCTAGCTGTGTAGGGGTGTGGTGATGCTGAGTGTGTACAGGTGCTGGTTTGGGCCGTCTCTTTGCTAGACTGGGATGTCTATTTGCTGGACTGGGATGTCTCTTTGCTGGACTGGAATGTCTGCTAAGTATATGGTGTGGTCTCTTTGATAGATTGGGATGTCTTTTTGCTGAATATATTTGTTTCAGAGTTTTGTTTTCTTAGACCTGCTGGGGGAAGATAGATTGGAGGGGGCATTGAAAGGGTAGTGCAGTTATTGTTAGTGCAGGGTCCTGTTGACTACCTTGTCATGGTGGCAAGCTGAATACTTTTTGACCAAAATGGAATTCCATACTGTTAAATCTTGAAAGCACTGATGACTTGGAATACACTTTTCATTTTCATATATTAAGTTGTAAGAGTGGTAAAAAGCTGTGTAAGAGGCCCCAAAACTCCGGATGGCTGCCCTGAACACCAGTGGTCTGAATTTGAAAAATAGGGTTTGGTTGCTGTAATCCAGCAGTGGGACTCTACTGTTTAAATTTCACTCACCAGCTTGACATCGTTCATTTATTACCAGGTGAGAGGAGATGCTCACTTCCTGTATCTGCAAATTCTGTAACTTTTGGGTAAGCTGTGATCCCGGGACATGGGCCTGGGTCTGTGACTATCCTGGCAAATCCAGGACAGTTGGTAAGTACAGTAATGACATATTAAAGTCAAATAGCGATATAAGCCATCCAGTTTTTTGTTTTTTTACATATTCTTTGACTAAAAGTGAACTTTCTGTTATACCAGAAGTAAAAGTGTACCTTTTGACACTTTCATTGTTATATTTCAGACATTTGGAGCTTCTGACTGGGAGTTTTTCCGAATACAAGATCGCTTCTTCCTGGCTGTAGCCAACAGCCACAATTACACTGTAGGAATAAAGACTCAAAAACCGGAGGAATATGCCATTAATTCTGTTATATACGAGCTGAATATCACTGCACAGCAGTTTGTAAAGTTTCAGGATGTTCTCACCTACAGGTAATGCTCTATTATATAGCTGCTATTGTACCCATAGGCATCAAAGCCTTGTCAGTATGGAGACATTTCTGCATTACCTCTCTGAGATGCCTGGAATGATCTTTTCACTGTTCTCATAATCACTGTGCTGCATCAGAACAGAGCTCTTTCTGAAAAAAAAATGTTTTACTATATGTTCTCCCATTTACTTACCTCAAATGTCAAGTAAGCAGGATGCTTGTGTCACCGTGTAGCTTAAGTGCCTTGCAGTGTGCTGATTATAACTAGCCTTCTGTGAAATATCCCTCGACGCCTAAGGTACATAGGCAATCAGATAACAAGGAGAGGTTAGGTTACTAACACAGTATGAGGGTTTCCAAATTAGGTCAATGCTATTACATACACCTGCTAATCAGAGCAGACAAACTACACTTCTGAATTTTCCCATACATCAGGCCTAAACTAAATGTGATTTTATGTGGCTCAATCACTTACTAGTGTTTTGGGCAATTAAAGTTCAGGAAAAACCCAAAGTTTTCAAGTTTGGGACTACATGGCAGTGTCAGCACACTGGATACTTTTATTAATAAAAGAAGACGAAACCCCATTAAATGCCTGGTGAATCTGCTATTATAATGTGCTTTCATGACCACGCCTAGCATGGAAGCAGATCATTTTTTTATCCCTGCTTCATTTGATGGCACCTACAGGATTCTATGCTGATGCCTGCTGTTTATGTGGTCAACCTGTGACATTACTACCCAGCTCGATTGATAGTAGCCAAACTTTGGGATCTCCTCCCAAAGACCTGGGAGAAAGCAAGCCTACACTGGTTATAGTATCCTACCATTGTGAAAAAGATTTTTCGGAAGGTTTTCACAAAGTTTTATTTAGGAATATTGTTAAACTGTAAATCTAACAAGCAAATAAAAAACAAAATAATAAAGACACGCGAAAACAAATGGATAAACACCTCCAGTTAAAGGGGTTGTAAAGGAAAAAAATGTTTTCCCTAAATAGCTTCCTTTACCTTAGTGCAGTCCTCCTTCACTTACCTCATCCTTCGAATTTGGTTTTAAATGTCCTTATTTCTTCTGAGAAATCCTCTCTTCCTGTTCTACTGTCTGTAACTACACACCGTAATGCAAGACTTTCTCCCTGGTGTGGAGAAAGCCTCTTGAGGAGGGAGGGGGTGAGCAGGAGTGTCAGGACGCCCACTAACACACAGCTTCTTTCTCTATCTGCAAAGTAGAGAGTGTCCTGACTTGCCTGCTCGCCCCTCCCCCCTCAAGAGGCTTTCTCCACACCAGGAAGAAAGCCTCGCATTACGGTGTGTAGTTACAGACAGAAGAACAGGAAGTGAGAATTTTTCAGAAGAAATAAGGACATTTAAAAGCAAAATCGAAGGATGAGGTAAGTGAAGGAGGACTGCACTAAGGTAAAGGAAGCTATTTAGGGGGGGAAAAAAAAACTTTTAAAGTATTGCTCTGTGTTATTTCTTATAGTCCCAATAAAAGTCTATCCAAGTAACTAATCAAATCCAAATCTCCCGGTGAGTTCCACCACCATTGCCACACACAGCCTCTTGCCAATCAAAAAGACTCCAAATTAAAGGTGGTCTTTATTACGCTCACAAATACGTGGGATCTGCTGCAGAAAATATATCCTAGGACATGGGAACCACAGGGCACACAACAGGAAATATCAGCTAAATCACTTCTCCTGCTCCATATGTTTCAATTCGACAAGAGAAATAGATAGCAACCTCCCATAGTGAAAAACTGCTAGTTTTAATGATCAATAGACTGTATATCCACTCACAATTTAGCCCTCTGAGAACGTCTAATGGGACAAAACACATTGGGGTGGAGCCTTACTGACATCGTTGCGCACGCCAGAGCCAGTGGCATTGTGTAATCTTTGATGTGCCCTTTACACATACTGGATTATGAGTATTCTTCAGCATAGCATTCTTCTCCAAATATGCTCCATAAAGCCAGCGATCTTCTTTATTCTCCAAGTCCTCACACAGACCGTTTTAGATTCATTGGGTGGGTTAGGACCCAGGCTGGGACCAGGCCAAGAGAAAAGACCTCCTCGTGCTAGTATCCTTACCAGGCCAAGCTTCGGGATGGAAGGAAGGCCCTTCAGAAGGTTGCTCCAAATATTTATCCTTTCTCTTTAGCTCACATCACTGGAATTAAACCCTCAGGGCCTAATCCTCAAAAGGGATACGCCGGCGTATCTACCGATACGCCGTCGTATCCCTGTTTCTAACCATGGAACTGATCCACAGAATCAGTTTCTCATAGATAGGCAGAAGATCCGGCATGTGTAAGGGACTTACACTGTCGGATCTTAGGATGCAGTACCGCAGCCGCTGCTGGGGGCATTTCTCGTCGAAATGCCACTTCGGGTATGCAAATTAGCACTTACGGAGATCCATGAAGCTTTTACGCTTCGTTTTTTCTCCGTAAGTATTAGTTTGCCGTCGCAAAATTAGGGCTGTTTTTACAAAGTGTAAAGTTAGTACACCTTGTAAAAGTAGACCCTTCTTTCCCACAACGCTGTCAAATTTCTTTTTAAAAAAAAAATTTTCCCGCCAAATCTTTTTTTTTTCCCAACGCAACTTTTTTTACTCGGCGCGATTCACAAAACTCGGCGTAACGTAAAACCGCGCAAAGCACATCGGGAAAATGATGTCGGGAGCATGCGCAGTACGTCCGGCGCGGGAGCGCGCCTAATTTAAATGGGACTCGCCCCATTAAATTAAGGAACGCCTTGCGCCGGACGGATTTAAGTTACACCGCTCAAAATTTCTAGGTAAGTGCTTTGTGGATCGGGCACTTCGATAGAGATTTTGCGGCTGTGTAACTTTAATGGCAAAAGTTACGTTGCGCCGGGTTTTTGTGGATTAGGCCCTCAGTGATTGACCAAGGCAGACAAATATTTATACCTCAATACAGTGTCGCTTGTCACACTAACTACTCAAGGCAAATCAACAGTATCAGGCAAAAATATTCAATGTCCTGAGCTTCGGAGAAACCCAACAAAAATTTAAAATCTATAAATAAAGGTAGGCTGAAAGGTCCCTATTTAAAATTAGTGTTGTTTGCAGCTAAGGTAGGGTCCCTATAGTATGATGCACAAGTGACATATATCACTGGAGTCACCATCTGGCCAATAAAATCTGGACTTGTTACCAATGTATTAAAGAAAGAGACCATGAAAAGGTGGAAAATCTATGTCATGATTGCGCACATGAATCTAAACGGTTGGTGATTATATACATTATATCTTTGTATGGCTTTTTATTAGGAATTACCTTTGAAACCAGAATGTGTTTTTATACCTTGAAATATTGGGCTCTCATCCTATCTAAGCCTGATTTTGTTTTACAATAAAGGCCCTAGCATACCTTGTGGCACTCTTCCGCCGTCCTGACTATTTCTAAGCTGGTCATTAGAAAACAGCTTTTTTTGGAGATTATGAGTAGCTGCTTTGATATAGGTATTGCTCATCTGTAATCCATAGATTTCAGTTTGCTCCTTTACTGCTAAGAATTGTAATGTGAATGAGGTGTCCTGGATGGTTTATCGATTATCTACGGGGATTTCTAAGGTGAAATTTTTTTTTTATGCGGCATGAATCTGCTAATTTGTTTTCCTCAGACATGTAACATCTTTATGGGGAGGATTTTTATGCGACTGACAGTAAAATTCAATCATTCTTCTCTGTGATAGATGTTTTCTGGAGCCTGGTGGCAGTCAGCCTCTATACTATCTCCCAGAGCTCTAAAACAACATAATTTAGTCTTGTATACAAGGCACTGTGCAGTTGTACACTGAATAATCAACTCATCAAAGACTGCACCGAGATGTGCTGAACAATGCAGCATCTGTTACTGTCAGACAAATGAATTACCTTATAGAAAGCCTGTATTGGTCGGTAACATAAGACAGATACAATTGGTGTCTGTATAACTGCAGATCTATAGTATATTTTGTCTTGTGGGTAAGGGGAAAGTCATTAAAGATGTTGGTCTAGATTCAGGTAGGGGCGCGCATTGTTACGGCGGCGCAGCATATCGTATTTACGCTACGCCGCCGTAAGTTAGAGAAGCAAGTACTGTATTCACAAAGCACTTGCCTTCTAAGTTACCGTGGCGTAGAGTAAATGGGGCCGGCGTAAGCGCGCGTAATTCAAATGTGGATGAGGGGGCGTGTTTTATGTTAATGTATGATGACCTGACGTGATTGACGTTTTTTACGAATGGCGCATGCGCCGTCCGTGTACATATCCCAGTGTGCATTGCTCCCAAGTACGCCGCAACAACGTATTGGTTTCGACGTGAACGTAAATTACGTCCAGCCCTATTCGCGAACGACTTACGCAAACTACGTAAAAAATTTAAAATTCGAAGCGGGAACGACGTCCATACTTAACATTGGCTGTGCCTCCAATAGCAGGAGTAACCTTACGCCGAAAAAGCCTAACGTAAACGATGTAACTAAATTGCGCCGGGCGTACGTACGTTTGTGAATCGGCGTATCTAGGTCATTTGCATATTCTACGCCGAAAACGGAAGCGCCCCTAGCGGCCAGCCTAAAATTGCACACAATTATACCCTGCCGTATTCAAGTTACGCCGGCGGAGGAAGCCTATTTTTTGAACGTATCTGCCTTTGAGAATCGGCGTAAAGATACGACGGTACAGATTTGAAATTACGGCGGCGTATCTGGAGATACGCCGCCGTATCTGCTTGCTGAATCTAGCCCGTTGTCCATAGCAACAAATCATGTGACATAAAAACATTTTCCAATTTGCAAATAATCAATGTGTCCTTCGGACATAGCTGATCACAGATTGTGGTAAAAGGGCAATCACAGCTATCTGTTACCACTTGATCAGCTGTGTCCAATCACAGCTGATCACAATGTAAACAGAGTTGCCGGTTATGCTGGCCATACACGTGTCGAATTTCGAAAAAACTTTCTTTTGAAAATCAGAAAATTTGTGATCCGATGGTGCTACCATTGATTTAAAAATTTGACCGACCAAACCTTCAATTTTACCTCATGTTCCTACAAAAAGAATTGTGTCTGGGAACCTTCTTTTCTTTCCCGGGAACCTTCGTTTCTTTTTCGAGAATTTACTTTTTGTGCACATGCGCATTTCTTTTTTGATTACATTTCTCGCACGATTCTCCCATCATTGATTAGAAAATCGTTTGTTTTTTCAAAAAATATTCAACATGTTGGATTATTAAAATTTGATGGCCGCCCAAAAATTGGCTGTTGCAGCAGCCCACTAGAGCGATATATGAACGAAAATTCTTCGATAAGATTTTCGAAAGGAAGTTCTTTCAAAATTCAAACCCGTGTATGGCCAGCATTATGAGCTCTCCTTTCCTCACGCACTGTCACAGCATGAGGAGAGGAGGACTGATAACAGGCAATCCTGGCAGGGGACATGTACACAGGTAATCAGGGCACTGATCAGGGGTCAAGTCCTGGGGAAAAAAGTGTGGGAACTCCCACCCAAGATCCACTCCCCCACCAAAAAAAAAAATCATACGTTCATATGCATAATTACTAAACCGCATGTTTTTTTTTTTCGATCCACTGTACCTTAGTAATCCTTTTTGTTACTGGCCGCTTCCTGTATATGGATTCATCAGGTAGTGTGTGGGTATTCCGTCACTTCCTCAATGCCGCAATGTCTCCTGGGAACTTTTGTCATTGTTCCCAGGAGACATTGCGGAGGTCTGCCAGAGTAATCGCGGGATTTAGAAAGAAGCAAGTTCTTTCTAAATCCCGATAACTCGCTGCAGACCTCCGCAATGTCTCCTGGGAACAATGACAAAAGCTCCCAGGAGACATTGCGGCATCGAGGAAGTGACGGAATACCCGCACACTACCCGATGAATCCAAATACAGGAAGCGGCCAGTAACATAAAGGATTACTAAGGTTCGCCTGCCCCTGACAGTGACTCGAGCTGGGCATCGCCGCTTAGTGAAGGATTGGCTCGGGCGGCTCGGCTGCTCTAGTCCTGCAAAGGGAACTGAGTTCCTGCTGTGAAAAAAGTGCAGGAACTCTGTTCCCATGCGTTCCCGCAGGACTTGAGCCCTGGCACTGGTCATCAGTGCCTTAATGATCAGTGCAGCCCCATCAGTGCTGCCGATCAGTGCCCATTAGTGCTGCATATCAGTGCTCATCAGTGCCCCCTATCAGTGCCTCCTCATCAGTGCTGCCTATCAGTGCTCCCTATTAGTGCTCATCAGTGTCGCCTATCAGTGCCGCCTATTAGTGCTCATCAGTGCCCATCAGTATAGCCTATAAGTGTAGCGTCATCAGGGCACATCAGTGAAGGAGAAAAATTACTTATTTGCAAAAAAATTAACAGAAACTAAAAAAAATGTGTTGTTTTTTTCAAAAGTTCCGTCTTTTTTTTTGTTTAGCAAAAAATGTAAAACCCAGTGGTGATTAAATGCCACCAAAAGAAAGCTCTATCTGTGTCCAGTAAACAGGTGGTTAATCAAAGCCTTACGTGTTGTTTCTTTTTCCAGCGCTGTTGATTGGGAGTTCTTTACAGTTGGAGAAGATTATTTTCTGGTTGTGGCAAATTCTTACGATGGCAATTCATTTTCCGTAAACAGTGTTATTTACAGGTGAGACTCCTACCTAATTAAACCCAGAAAAGTTCAGATAAACACTATAAAGTCTCACAAATCCTGACATCCACATTGTTTTATAATAAAAAATGTCTCAAGAAAATTCACAAATAAATACGTAAGACGTTCACTAACAAGTGAAAAATGTAGGAGCTTCGTCTGAGGCAGGGCTGCGAGCCAACTATGTTAATTTGGTGTATTGAAAATTTTGATTTTGCATTCCTCCCAAGCACCGCTCTGTGAATGCTATGAAGTACTGTACAGAGTGATGCCAGCCTGTCCGCGCACTGTTCCTATCACACAAAAGGCTCCAATTACTAATCTATAATGTATATCTTATTTGCTGTAAAAGCCATTATTTCAGCCACATCTATTTTCAGTTCTCAATGACACACACTGAAAAATATAAATTATTTTGGTAAATTGCTATAGCTTAGTGAATTGAGCCTAAAAGTATAATTAACCACTTCAATACCGGACTATAGTAATATGACGTCCGCAGATGGGATCTCCCATCCTGGGCGGACTCATATGACATCCTCAGCTTCCGGCCGGGATAGGGAGCCGACACACGTGTCCTGCACCCGCGATCACTCGTGACAGAGCAGGAACGTGGCTGTGTGTGCAAACACACAGATTAACGCCCCTATCGGCAGAGGAGACAGATTGTGTGTTCCTAGTATATAGGAACACCGATCGGTCTCCTCCCCCAGTCAGTCCCATCCCATCCCCCCACAGTTAGAACCATACCCTAGGTAACACATTTAACCCCTTGATCGCCCCCTAGTGTTAACTCCTTTACTGCCAGTGACATTTATACAGTAATCGATGGCTATTTAAAGCTATGATCGCTGTATAAATGTCAATTATCCCAAAATAGTGTCAAAAGTGTCAGATCTGTCCACCGCAAAGTCGCAATCATAATAAAAATCACAGATCACCACCATTACTAGTGAAAAAAAAATGCCATAAATCAATAACCTATTTTGTAGATGCTATAACTTTTGCGCAAACCAATCAATATACGCTTATTGCAATTTTTTTTACCAAAAATATGTAGAAGAATACATATCAGCCTAAACTGAGGAAATTTTTTTTTTAAAAAATTGGATATTTATTATAGCAAAAAATAAACAATAATGTGTTTAAAAAAAAAAAAATTGTTTATAGCACAAAAAAATAAAAAAGGTGATCAAATACCATCAAAAGAAAGCTCTATTTGTGTGAGAAAAAATTACCAGTGCACAAAGTAAGGTCCTTAAAAGACATGGATGAGCGAGTTTGGGGTGGAGGAACGTGACTGGCCTGCACAGTCCTGACCTCAACCCATAGAACACCTTTGGGATGAATTAGAGGGGAGAATGCAAGCAAGGCCTTCTCATCCACATCAGTGCCTGACCTCACAAATGCACTTCTGGAAGAATGGTCAAACATTTCCATAGACACACCCCTAAAGCTTGTGGACAGCTTTCCCTGAAGAATCAAAGCTGTTATATATATATATATAAGGGTGGGCCAACTCAATATTGAACCCTATAGACTAAGACTGGGATGCCATTGAAGTTCATGTGCGTGTAAAGGCAGGCGTCCCAATACTTTTGGTAATATAGAGTATGTGAACCCTTACCCTGTAAAACAACCCCTTCAGTTTAAAATAGGAATGAAAGGCAAAACATTTGTGTATACATATAAAAAAGATTATATAAACCATTTCCCCCTTTTATATGTGATCAGATACCCCTCTGTTCCCAGCTACATAAGGAGCTCAGTGAGTTGGGTAGGAGAAACAGCAGTACAATGGTATTCTTTGTGAATGGCTTTACTCTAATCATTTAAGGAGAGCAGGCTGAGTTCCCGGCACAGCTAGAAAACTGACAGAGTGTGCTCTCCTGCTTAGTGTGGTCAGTTTTTATTAGGAATTGGCAGGAAAGCCAAGGATTTCACACAAAGGAAGCAATACAAAGAGAACAGAATACTTTTACATGGTCAGGGGTATGAAATGTTGGGTTTACATTTTCTTTAATATCGCTTTAAGTCTGATGGCATCTGACATCCAAGTCTTAGTTTAGATGAACAAAACCACAGCAAACATTGTAGACCAATAGAATTATCATGAATTACTTATTAACTGTTGCATCTTTCTTTCAGGTGGCAAGGCTACGAAGGTTTTGTGGCCGTGCATTACTTACCAACGTACGGCTGTCGGGACTGGGAAGCATTTAAAACCAGCAATGGCTCTTATATAATGTATTCCAGTGCTAAAGAACCTATTTCAAGGGTGTTAAAACTGAAGACTCTCTGAAGCACGTGATTCATTAGGAAAACAATCCATTCAAAAGCACAAAGATCATTTTTACTTGACTAAGATGAAGAGTTGTAGAGCTTTGATCAATGCAATAAATGAGGTCTATATGTACCATAGAGACCTTACACTGTACTATGATGTAACATGGGTATTGTGTGGGATGAAATCATGGCTAAGGACTCATTAAGTAGTAACAGTTGGAAGTGATATTTCAAATTTGTTAGACAGCCGTAAGTTATTGCCTTCATTTGTGTTGAACCTTTTTTTACCCAGTACAGTTCACAGCCTTCCATTCACCTAAATTCAGCCTGCACATCAAGGCACCCTATCCCTTTCTGTGCCAGTTATTGGCCAGGAGGAACGTTAATAGGTGAAGATTAGCTTAGCTGTTGATGTTTGACCAAAGTTCAAAATTTGCATATCAGTGTTTAATTTGCTTAGGTTGCATAAAAAAGCCTCAGGGCCAGATTCTCGTAGATCGGCGTATCTTTGCCGGGCGTAACGTATCCGATTTACGTTACGCCTCCGCAACTTAGACGGGCAAGTGCTGTATTCTCAAAGCACTTGCTCCGTAAGTTGCAGCGGCGTAGCGTAAATAGGCCTTCGTAAGCCCGCCTTATTCAAATTTGGAACAGGGGGGCGTGTGTTATGTAAAATAACCATGACCTGACGTGATTGACGTTTTTCACGAACGGCGCATGGGCCGTCCGTGGACATATCCCAGTGTGCATTGCTCCAAATACGCTGCAAGGACGTATTGGTTTTGACGTGAGCGTAAATTACGTCCAGCCCCATTCACGGACGACTTACGCAAACAACGTAAATCTTTAAAATTTTGTTGTGGGAACGACGGCCATACTTAACATTGGTACACCGCATATACGCCTCATATAGCAGGGGTAACTTTACGCCGGGAAAAGCCTAACGTAAACGGCGTATTTGTACTGCGTCAGCCGGGCGTACGTTCGTGAATCCGCGTATTTAGCTGATTTACATATTTCTAGGCGTAAATCAGCGTACACGCCCCTAGCGGCCAGCGTAAATATGCAGTTACGATCCGACGGCGTAAGAGACTAACGCTGGTCGGATCTAATAGAAATCTATGCGTAACTGATTCTAAGAATCAGGCGCATAGATATGCCGTCGTATCTCCTTTGTGAATCTGGGCCTCAGTGTGAAAGCACCCTAAACAATTTACATATTCTTAACAAGTAGTAAAATAATTATACAACAAGCCACCCCTGACCTCTCTAGCTACTTTTTGCAAAGTTATTATTTCTCAAAATCCTGAAAGAACAGTCTCTAAAGTTGGGATTCAACCAGTTTCTTAGGCTGCCCATACACAGAGCAAATGTCTTTCCTGCAACACAGACAGTGTTAATGCGGGAATCCCTTCTGCTGGGCCATTGTCCTCACCCACCGGCTGGGCGGGGGAAGCCATCCAGGCTAGGAGAAGACAGTGATTATTGCTTGCGGCTATACGAGCCTCTAGCGATAATTGCAAAAGAATCCACCACGCTGGTTGTACCCAATCTGATCAATTAACTTGGTACATTCCGCCTGCCTATTAACAGTTCGAGTCTCAGCCAGTTCCTGCTGAACCAGCTGAGACTCAAACCATTTATCGCCAGCCTTAGAAACAACTTCTGGTTGTTTACTTTAGAGGGTTGGCAATCGGTTCTAAGCCCCTATTCACACTTGAGTGTAGCGTATGTAGACGATTGAGTTTTTTTTTCTGTGCGTGTTTCTAAGCATCAGGTTCCATAAAGAGCTGCCTTGGGGCTGGATTGACTCCGTAGACTGGTATTGTGGGAGTGCCTGAAAAACACGTGTAGCATGCGTTTTTTCATGCGCTCAGTCAGAGAGGCAAAAAACTCCCAATTCTTCTTCAAAAGTAGCTCATGTACCTTTTTGAGCTTCAAGTTTTGAGTTTGCGACGGGAAACTAGACTAGCGGCGACGTAGCGAACGCGAAAAACCGCTGTGGATCGCCGTAACTCCTAATTTGCATACCCGACGCTGGTTTACAACGCGAACTCCCCCCAGCGGCGGCCGCGGTACTGCATCTTAAGATCCAACAGTGTAAAACAATTACACCTGTCGGATCTTATGGCTATCTATGCGTAACTGATTCTATGAATCAGTCACATAGATAGAACAACAGATACGACGGCGTATCAGGAGATACGCCGTCGTATCTGCTCTGTGAATCTGGCCCTAATTGCTTGTACTCGTGTAAATGCTCCAATACTAAAACGGATACCTTGACAGTTCAAAATCGCATGACAAATCATACCCTATTGCCTGAAATGGGACCGTTCAAATCGTTGTGACTCAACTCTTTTGCAATTTCATTGCAACTTGCATTGGCTTCTGCCGCAATGAAATCGGAGGTCCAAATCGTATTGATCTTTGGCTCTGAAATTGGTAATTCAATTTCAAAGCCGCCATGGTATGAACCAAGGATGCATCCAAAGGGGAACATAGGTATTGTTAATTGGTATCGATGAGTATTTAAAAATAAAAAGTATCGGTACTCATACTCCGTCTTATAAAACTGGTATTGGTGCGTCCCTAGTGCACCATTTCGGAGCTTTGAGCTACAAAATTCTCAGGTGTGAATGGGGGCTAACTGAAAAGTAGCTAGGATTTCAATGAACTTGAAAAGCAAATATTTTCTCTATGCTTATAGATACAGAGGTGAATGAGGGTGTATGATTTAATATGCCCTTTACTTCTAGTTCAGAATATGTAAGTACTTTAGTATACATAGTCTGGACACATGTTAAGGCATAATTATAGTGACTGGGATTAAATGTTTGATGGTTTTATATTTTTTCCAGCGTAAAAATTATAATTCTTCCATACACTGGGTTTTCTATTCTGTTACTGTAGGCCACGAGCCAGCTTCCAACCATGTCGCTGCTGGATAGTTATTTAAGTGGTCCAATGCCCAATGGTGCTATATAAGTATGCATATTTATACAAGAATAACATTCTGTTCAAGCTGCATGTTGTTAATCTATTTGTTTGAAAAAAAGTATGTTGGTTTCTCTTATATCATGTTTGCGCAACGACCTGGTAAATGCCTTAATTTATTGTGCTTTGCAGAAACTAGTTAAAGGTTGTACAATAATGGTAAAAAACCAATATAGTGATGATCAATATACAATTAAGGTAACAATTAAAGCAGACCCCTCCCTTAATAAACCTGACAACTATAATACAATCTATCTAGTAAAACGTATAAAGTTTTATTGCCCCAGTCTTATCCCTCTATCTTCTGCATGGGTCACAAATCCGCATTGCCATTAAAAAAAATAAAATTGGATGAGGCTTTCCCCCGCATACAATTGGCATGACAGGAGATTGTGACCGGCTCTCATTGGAGCCAGTTCACACATCTCTGGGGTGGCTGTGGAGCCAATTGCACCAGAGTCTTGTGCGTCTTTGGCTCTGTTTCAGGTCTGAATTCAGGCAAAAATTCGGGAGTGATTCGTCCTTGAAACACAGAACAGGGATGCACTGGACCCCCGCTGTCAGCTGTATCCAAATCAAGTGTGAACCCAGCCTGAAGCTTTTTTCCCCTCCAAGGTCTTGCAGTTTAGAAATGAGGGGAGAGGGGAGATTCACTAAAACGGGAGCACTCAGAATCTGGTGCAGCTGTGCATGGTAATCAGCTTCTAACTTCAGCTTGTTTAAAGGGGTTGTGTTTTTTCACCTTAATGCATCCTATGCATTAAGGTGAAAGAACATCTGGCAGCGACCGCCCCCCCCCCCCCCCGTTTTACTTACCTGAGCCCTGGAATTTCACCCGGCGAGGACACGCTGTCCCTATGTCCGGGGTTCTCGGCACTTGATTGGATAGTTTGATAGCAGCGCAGCCATTGGCTCCCACTGCTGTAAATACAATCCAATGACGTGGGCACCGGGGGGGGCGGGGCAGAGTCATACATTCGGCGGCTATGGACACCGAATGATGGGCATGGGAGCGTGCCTGCAAGGTAACCCACCTGGAGAGCACTTCTCCTAGGGGGTTATCTGATGTAGGGAGGAGCCGTGAGAGCCGCCGAGGGACCCCAGAAGTTGGTGTTCGGGGCCACTCTGTGAAAAACGAACTGCACAGTGGAGGTAAGTATTAAATGTTTTTTTTTTTTTATATAATTGAAGCTTTAAAATCACTTTAAGGTTTGACAAAACCTGGAAGCTGATTGGTTTCTATGCAGAGCTGCACCAGATTTTACACACTCCAGTTTAGTAAATCTTCCCTATTACCTCTCTGAAAGGCACTGGTGACTTGTCTACCCAGGAGGCAGCTATGTGGCTAAGACTACATCACCAGTGCCTTTATAAACATAATGTTTTATTTAAAAACTGACTTGCAGATGTTTTGTGAACAGCATTCCCAGGGGCACGCAGATACCAGGACATCATGAATGTTGTCAGTTTCTGACAGTAGCTTTTACTGACATAATCACATGACATAAATGGTAGAGCTGTACAAATAAGTGTCATCAGAGGTGTAGCTTGAAGCTTGTGGGCCCCGGGGCAGAAGTTGACCTGCCCCCCGCACTGCCATCTGCCTCTTCCACTGCGCACCAAGATACTCCCACCACCCCCCCCCAAGTCTGCACAAGTCCACAGGCCCCTCTCAGTGCCCCCCCAGTCTGTACAAGTCTTACAAGACCCCCCCCCATCTACACAAGTAACCCCCCAGTCTATACAAATCCCCCCCAATCTAAACAAATCCCCCTCCTTCCTAAATTCACAGAGCTCATCTCAGAAAAGAGCAAGAGATCTGTGGGTGATTGAGAAACAAGTCACACAGGATCGTCTGTGACAGGAGCCAGAGATCGGGCAGTGATAGGCACAGCTGCAGCGCCCCAGACTTGCCTCATTCATGGGTGCACTACACACTTTGCACCCAATAGATGATATGCTACTGGGAGGCCACACTGGACCCTCGAACCATGGGTGGGGTCGTGATTGTGACCCCTGGAACATGAGTGTAGTCGCGATTGCCACCCCTGCGACCCCTATTGCTACGCCCGTGAGTGTCATAATTCGGGTGTGCCTAAATGCAGGCTTGTGTAAACCAGATCCTCTAAGAAGAGAGGACCATGTAGTGTGCCAAGCTGCTTCCACCAATTTATAAGACAAAAATATTTATTTTTGACTAAAAAAATCCTGGAGTTAAAAGGTAAACAATCATTGAAATGTAATACAGTTTTAATCTGATGAAGTGTAATTCTATGAAGTGAACAAATATAAAAACTGTTCCTATTTTTCCTGGTAAAGAAAGAAACGAATACCTACCTTTCACACTGCCCATGCCACTGAACTCTTCTGGGATAAAGAACAAAGCTTGATCAAAAAGATCTTCCGGGAGTATCGGATGCTGTCATCCCCCCCTACACTACTTGGTTTCTATCACTACAGGACATGAGGGCCAGGTGGAAGGAGCCACAAAACACAGTGGGGATAGCAGTCATCTGACCCACACGGAAGTGTGTATCGAGTGTTAAAAATTAAGAGACCTACTTTTCAAGTTTTAAAAAAAGTTTCAGGCTTTCACACTGGATATAAAGGAGAGGCTCTTTCAGGGTGCTTTGCAGGCGCTATTTTTAGCGCAATAGTGCCTGAAAAGTGCCTCAGTATGAAAGCAGCCTAACGCTGGAGGAAGACAACAAGTAAGAGGACCCTTGATGTCCTGTGACCAGATTGAAGACCCTAAGGCCGCGTACACACGGTCGGTCAAAACCGATGAGAATGGACCGAAATTCAGTTTCATCGGTCCAAAACGACCGTGTGTACGGCCCATCGGTCTTTGGTCCTTCGGACCAAAATTTTAAAACTTGCTTTAAAATCGAAACCGATGGACCGCTGACCGATCGGTCCAAACCGATGGTTAGTACACAAAAGCATCGGTTTAAAACCCGCACATGCTCAGAATCAAGTCGACGCATGCTTGGAAGCATTGAACTTCGTTTTTTTCAGCACGTCGTGTGTTTTACGTCACCGCGTTCTGACCCGATCGGATTTTGAACTGATGGTGTGTACACACATCAGACCATCAGGCCACTTCAGCGGTGGACCGATGAAAACGGTCCGTCGGACCATTCTCATCGGATGAACCGGTCGTGTGTACACGGCCTTAAAAGAAAGATATGTATATTAAATAAAGGAAGTTTTGGGGGGGGGGAGACATGTGTGGGGGAGGTTACCAGTTCTACACTTCAGACTCTAAAGGGTTTTGACTGAATTATATCTCTTATTAGAATTCACATCTATACTTCTCTTGTAAGATTAAATTGATTATAGAGTTGATCAGCAATATGCAATTGGATAGTCACATGTGAATGAACCATATCCTTTGCCATATTTGAATTTGCTGGAGCCAATAAAAGCATTGGTTACGTTTGTTTTATATGGATACAAAAATATACATATACTATTTATAATATATAAATGAGTAGATATTTGATAAGTAATGTCTTTAATATAATCATTGATATATTTATTTTCTGATTGTGACAGATTATAGTTGGAATTCCTAGATTTTATCGCTATTTAACAATAAAATTTTATATAAATCACAAAACATGAATTTTGTTTGTTAATTATTTTATACCAAAGTTTTATATATATATATATATATATATATATATATATATATATAGTGGGGCAAAAAAGTATTTAGTCAGCCACCAATTGTGCAAGTTCTCCCACTTAAAAATATGAGAGAGGCCTGTAATTGTCATCATAGGTATACCTCAATTATGAGAGACAAAATGTGGAAACGAATCCAGACAATCACATTGTCTGATTTGGAAAGAATTTTTTTGCAAATAATGGTGGAAAATAAGTATTTGGTCTCCTCTACAAACAAGCAAGATTTCTGGCTCTCACAGACCTGTATCTTCTTCTTCAAGAGGCTCCTCTGTCCTCCACTCATTACCTGTATTAATGGCACCTGTTTGAACTTGTTATCAGTATAAAAAACACCTGTCCACAACCTCAGTCACTCTCCAAACTCCACTATGGTGAAGACCAAAGAGCCTTTAGAAGTACACCAGAAACAAAATGGTAGACCTGCACCAGGCTTGGAAGACTGAATCTGCAATAGGCAAGCAGCTTGGTGTGAAGAAATCAACTGTGGGAGCAATAATTAGAAAATGGAAGACATACAAGACCACTGATAATCTCCCTCAATCTGGGGCTCCACGCAAGATCTCACCCCGTGGGGTCAAAATTATCACAAGAACGGTGAGTAAAAATCCCAGAACCACACAGGGGGGCCTAGTGAATGACCTGCAGAGAGCTGGGACCAAAGTAACAAAGGCTACCATCAGTAACACACTACACCACCAGGGACTCAGATCCTGCAGTGCCAGATGTGTCCCCCTGCTTAAGCCAGTACATGTCTGGGCCCGTCTGAGGTTTGCTAGAGAGCATTTGGATGATCCAGAAGAGATTGGGAGAATGTCATATGGTCAGATGAAACCAAAGTAGAACTGTTTGGTAGAAACACAACTCGTTATGTTTGGAGGAGAGAGAATGCCGAGTTGCAACCAAAGAACAACATACCTACTGTGAAGCATGGGGGTGACAACATCATGCTTTGGGGCTGTTTCTCTGCAAAGGGAACAGGACGACTGATCGGTGTACATGAAAGAATGAATGGGGCCATGTATCGTGAGATTTTGAGTGCAAACCTCCTCTCATCAGCAAGGGCATTGAAGATGAAACGTGACTGGGTCTTTTAGCATGACAATGATCCCAAACACACCGCCCAGGCAACGAAGGAGTTGCTTCGTAAGAAGCATTTCAAGGTCCTGGAGTGGCCTAGCCAGTCTCCAGATCTCAACCCCATAGAAAACCTTTGGAGGGAGTTGAAAGTCTGTGTTGCCCAGCGACAGCCCTAAAACATCACTGCTCTAGAGGAGATCTTCATGGAGGAATGGGCCAACATACCGGCAACAGTGTGTGACAACATTGTGAAGACTTACAGAAAGCGTTTGACCTCTGTCATTGCCAACAAAGGATATATAACAAAGTATTGAGATGAACTTTTGATATTGACCAAATACTTATTTTTCACCATAATTTGCAAATAAATTCTTTCTAAATCAGACAATGTGATTGTCTGGATTTGTTTCTACATTTTGTCTTTCATAGTTGATGTATACCTATGCTGAACATTACAGGCCTCTCTCATCTTTTTAAGTGGGAGAACTTGCACAATTGGTGGATGACTAAATACTTTTTTGCCCCACTGTATGTATGTATGCATGTATGTATGTATGTAGCGCATACCCCTGAAGGAACTGCTTGATGTATTGGGTCCCCTGTTCCTGTGCCCACAACTCTGCAAACAGCACCACACACACTGATTGGGTGGACATGCTTATCTGTACATACACTCCAATCACTGCATAGACACCAGGAATGAAACAACAATTGGTTAAGTAATCGCAAGAAGTATATTGCAACAGGGTAAACAAAGGAGAAATATACTGTAATGGTTAAACCGTAAGAGAATTATGCTGCAAAGGTTAAACAGTGATAAATTAGAAATATTTTGCAATGATTAAGGCTGGATTCACCTATGCAGTTTTAGTGCTTTTTTCATTTTGCAGATTTGCACTACAGCCCATTTAACATGATTTCCTATGGAACACATTATATAGTGCAAATCTGCAAAATGCAAAAAGCACTAAAAATGCATAGATGTGAATCCAGCCTAAGCAATAGAAGTCATATGCTGCATTATAGAATACAAACCCTTCTGAAAGCTGCGCTGGCCAACCTTAACTATTGGGAGAGGGAGATGTACTGTACCTGTGTGTATATATATATATATATATATATATATATATATATATATATATATATATACACACACACACCACAATAACAGTTCAGAAGTCAGCCATATGCTACCCTATTTCTTCTGCTGGCCAGCTCATTGGTGTTATGGTAGAGCACTCAAGGTAGTGTCCCTTCAACCAGTTCCGGACTGCCCACCTCATATATACTGCAGCAAGGTGACCCCGCAAAACCACGTACAGGTATGTGATTTTGTGCACGAGATCCAAGGGGCATGCACACGCTGCTGAAGCGCCGCTCCCGGTGTGATTGGATACAGCAGGAGACAATTGGCGGGGCCGGTGGCCACAATGGCATAGTGGGACACATCGATCGTTTGGTATAGAGAAAGAACAGCGGTCTGCCTATGTAAACAAGGCAGACCGCTGTTCTGTCAGAGTGTATAAGAGAGATCCGTATATCAGCTAAGCTAAAACATGAATCTCTCTTTTACTCAAGTGTATTTATCCCCCACACAGTTAGAAATCACTCATAGGGAACACAATTGACTCCTTGATCGCCCCTGGTGTTAACCCCTTCCCTGCCAGTGTCATTTATACAGCGTCAGTGAATTTTGTTAAGCACTGCTCACTTGTATTGGTGTCACTGGTCCCCAAAAAGTGTCACAGTCCTGCTAAAATCATTTGTCCGCCGCAATGTCGCAGTTCTGCTATAAATCGCTGATCACCGCCATTGTAAAAACAGTAAAGAAAAAAAATATAACGTTTGTAAAAAAAAAACAATCAATATATGCTTATTGGGATTTTTTACCAAAAATATGTAACAGAATACATATTGGCCTAAATTGATAAAGAAATTTGATATTTTAAATTTATTAGCAATGTTTTATAGCAGAAAGTAAAAAAAAAAAAGTTATTTTTTTCAAAATTGTTGTTTTTTTTTTGTTTATAGCGCAAAAAACAAACAAAAAAAACAAAAAATAAAAAAACGCAGAGGTGATCAAAAACCACCAAAAGAAAACTGTGGGAAAAAAAGGACAATTTTATTTTGGTACAGTGTCACTCGTGCAATTGTCAGTTAAATCAACGCAGTGCTGTATCACAAAAAAATGGCCTGGTCAGGAAGGGGGTAAAACCTTCTGATCTGAACTGGTTAAGAACTGATGCAGTCACTGCCACTGTGTTTCTTGCAAACAACTCTGTCCCTCTTTTATCAAGCTGTAGTGCAGGGTTGGCCTGCGGCCTCTCACCACTCTTGAATTAACAGGGGATGATCTTCTGCTAACTGAGCAAAGTATTCACCGGTCAGTGTCCTCAGCATCCAGCAAATAACACACTCCTTGTCCTTGCATGGCTACATCACTCCTACCCAGAGAGCAAGGATAACTTTCCACAAATTTGTGGCAGTGTTAAATTGTAAGTCTGTTAACCTGCTGCACATTTTCACTGGCAAGTTGTACACTTGCAGAGCACTTAAAACACAAATTCTAGTTGACATTTTTCCAATTTGTAGCAAATTTGCATGGCAAGTTTCTAACAAGGATAAAGGTGCATAAACTGGACAGGTATGGGACTAAAAATGCACTTCCGGCGCCAGTGGACAATAAATTATCTGATCCCAAGTGTAGAAAAAGAAGTGAAGGAAAGGTGTTGGATTTATCAATAGTAACTAAAATTGATAAAAAGATCCAAAGAGCTGCTATTTTAAAATGGGTAAAAAACCCAATAAAGCTATAAAAACAAAGTATCAAAATAAATATGGAACCGTGGTTCAAATGATAAAACAGCGCTAAGAGGTGTATAGCCCCAGGTAGGAGCTTTAAATATAAAAACAAAGGTGGTGTGCTAGGTGATCAATAAGCAAGGCGTGAGTGCACCCTGTACCCTATTTAAAGATTCACCAGAGTAATAATAAAATTCCCAAATGGGATGCAGGCTTACCACAGCCTGTAAGAGGACTGGCTTGTAAAAGTCAATCCTCTCAGGCACAACCTCCTTATGTTTTCAGAATCTGCCACAGGTCATTCCAATGGGGGCACATATAGGCAAAAGAGAATACTCAATAGTGAAGTAAGACCAAAAAATATCCCACACAATGCCAGGAAAACAAAGCCCCCTTAAGTAAATGCCCGTACAGAAAAACCAAAGTAAATGAACAAGTAATCAAGCCTGTAATGTTCTGCTGTCACCGCCGTCCACGAGCACCAGGGGCCGCACGAGTGTTTGTATCGCTGGTAGCGCTGGTAACCAATGGTCAGCTTGTGGAGTGCAGAAAGACTTCCTGTGTTGCGCCGATGTAGCCACGCCCTGACGCGTTTCGTCACTTCCGACTTCGACTGAGGGCGTGCTCAGTCGAAGTCGGAAGTGACGAAACGCGTCAGGGCGTGGCTACATCGGCGCAACACAGGAAGTCTTTCTGCGCTCCACAAGCTGACCATTGGTTACCAGCGCTACCAGCGATACAAACACTCGTGCGGCCCCTGGTGCTCGTGGACGGCGGTGACAGCAGAACATTACAGGCTTGATTACTTGTTCATTTACTTTGGTTTTTCTGTACGGGCATTTACTTAAGGGGGCTTTGTTTTCCTGGCATTGTGTGGGATATTTTTTGGTCTTACTTCACTATTGAGTATTCTCTTTCGCCTATATGTGCCCCCATTGGAATGACCTGTGGCAGATTCTGAAAACATAAGGAGGTTGTGCCTGAGAGGATTGACTTTTACAAGCCAGTCCTCTTACAGGCTGTGGTAAGCCTGCATCCCATTTGGGAATTTTATTATTACTCTGGTGAATCTTTAAATAGGGTACAGGGTGCACTCACGCCTTGCTTATTGATCACCTAGCACACCACCTTTGTTTTTATATTTAAAGCTCCTACCTGGGGCTATACACCTCTTAGCGCTGTTTTATCATTTGAACCACGGTTCCATATTTATTTTGATACTTTGTTTTTAAAGTTTCTAACAAGATTAAAGTTGCAGTGATTGGTCTGCAGCAAGAGCTCTGCAATTCTACAGCATGAAATTCAGCCACAGTGACCCCTATGGTGGGATGACTATTGCACAACATAACTGGGGGCAATTGGTGGATTACAGTAGACAAAAAGGCAGATATTTTTCTGTGCAGCTCACAGAAAGTGTCATGGCCATTGCTTTTGTGGAAAGATCAACAGGTATTTCTATGTTTCTATATTTGCTGGGAAAAAAAAGAAAAATAATTAAAGGAAGGCAGCTTACACAACCAATGACTGTAAGCTGCAATATGTTGCTTTTTTGTTCCTGGACACATGTCCGCTGACAGCCGCCACAATTCGATCTGATCTTGTCTACCAAAAATAGATGGATGGTGGTCCTAGTCCCAATGCGTCCAGCGGATCGTATGACATCGGATGGAAAAGCGGGCTGTGTCTGTGTCCATTCTGCATAGCAGAGCGGACACGGACCTGTCATCTGCCTCCTCAGTGTGGATCAGCGGAAAGATCCCTCACTGAGAAAGTTGATTTCGCTTAGTGGAGGTGCCCCTGTAAAAGGGGTCTTATCCTTTAACTTTTTGTTCTTGGGTTCACCTGACATCGTCAGTGTAACTAACATACAGCAAATGTAGGAACATCCAGGTCCCCTACCAGTGGCGGTGCGTCGATAGTGGGCGCAGGAGCGCCGCCCCCTCTCTCCTGCACCGCCACTGAAACAATACATAGATTCATGCATTGCATGAATCTATGTTTTGTCACCGGCGCCGCTGTCACCCACTATTCAGATTGCCGGCCCCCTGGTGAGCGCTGGCCATCTGAATAACAGCAGTTGATTGGCTTTGGAAGTGTCTATCAGAGCCAGCGGCTCGGATAGTCTTCCCGATTACAGCCTGAGGGCTGTAATCAGCTTCCAAATAGTTAACCAGGGGACACACAGGGTGTGCTGTCCCTGGTTAACACTGACACGCATCTCAGCCAATCAGGTTCACCGGCAACCTAAGTGGCTGAAGCGTCATCGAGGGTGTGAGAAGACATTGAGGGACAGTGGAGGGAAGATGGCTGAGAAAGGTAAGTGCCGGGCGGGGCGGGGGAAATCTGGCAGCATTTTACAGGGCAAACTGGCGGATTATGAGGGGGCAAACTGGCGGCAATTGATGGGCACAGTGGCAACAATTGATGGGCACAGTGGCTGCGTTTGATGGCATGGCACAGTGGTGACAATTGATGGGCACAGTGGCGACAATTGATGGCACAGTGGCTCCGTTTGATGGCATGGCAGAGTGGCTGCGTTTGATGGCATGGCACAGTGGCGACAATTGATGGCACAGTGGCGACAATTTATGGCATGGCCCAGTGGCTACAATTGACGGCACAGTGGCTGCATTTGATGGCACAGTGGCTGCATTTGATGGCACAGTGGCTGCATTTGATGGGCACAGTGGCTGCGTTTGATGGGCACAGTGGCTGCAAAAGATGGGCACAGTGGCTGCAAACGATGGGCACAGTGGCTGCAAAAGATGGGCACAGTGGCGACAATTGATGGCACAGTAGCGACAATTGATTACATGGCACAGTGGTGAAAATTGATGGGCACAGTGGCTGCAATTGATGGCACAGTGGCGACAATTGATGGGCACAGTGGCTGCGTTTGATGGGCACAGTGGTTGCAATTGATGGGCACAGTGGCGTAAATTGATGGGCACAGTGGCGGAAATTGATGGGCGCAGTGGTTGCAATTGATGGGCACAGTGGCGGAAATTGATGGGCACAGTAGCTGCGTTTGATGGGCACAGTGAGGCTGCAATTGTTTTTTTTTTTTTTTGCGCCCCCCAAATTTTTTTAGCACCAGCCGCCGCTGTCCCCTACAGAGCACATGGGACCCCAGAAACCGAGCAGGGGGATCTGTTATATGAATAGCAACCGGTTTTCATTGTTATTGAAGCAACCCTTTCCTGTACCTATGTAAGGTGTAAGTGGAGTAAGTAGGTGTGCCAGAGCTGATGAACACAGGAACAGAGGTTGCTATTATCATGAGAGTATGCCTTGATTTTCGAAGCTCAGACAGCTCCACAGAGAATATGAGCTGACATGCAGTTATTGCTAAGTAGGCATCAGTTTTCAACCTTTTGTAGGTTACATCATTATGAAGGTTGGCTACATTTGTGCTGCAGAACAATAGCATAAGAATTAATAACTAGGTAAATAGCTGGTAAATTTGCAAACATACCAAACTTATATTGTATAAACACATTTTACAAATGCATAATTTATATCTGTTGTCAAAATGAATGCACTGATCATTGCAGAAATGAATTATGGAAGAATTGTCTTGCTCAGAAATGTGTGCGTGGTTTCCATGGGACTACCACTGCTTGTCACGTCAAGATAAACTGTATCTTTATCGGTGGTTATTTTAGGTACTTTTAGTATATTTTTAAATATTTTTGAAATCTTCAGCTCTCCCACCCTCTTTCTGAGGCCCCGTACACACGACCAAACATGTATGCTGAAACTGGTCCGCGGGCCAGTTTCAGCATACATGTTCGGTCGTGTGTAGGCGCGAGCGGGCCGAATTCCAGCAAACATTTGCCCGCCGGGCAAATATTCGTGGACGTGTTTTAAAACCGTCCGCTGGAATCCTGCCCGCTCGGACATGTACGGTCGTCAGTACAGACCTACCGTACATGTCCAGGCACCCGCCGTCCCTCGCATGCGTCGAATGACTTCGACGCATGCGTGGAAGCCTTTAAATGGCAGGCCCGCCCACGTCTCCGCGTCATCGCCGCGTCATCGTCGCGGCGACGACGCGGACACGCCCCGCGTATTGTTTACGCGCGGACTTCTGTACGATGGTTAGTACAACCATTGTACAGAAGCCCTCTGGCAGGCATGTACGGTGAAAACGGTCCGACGGACCGCTTTCACCGTACATGTTTGTTCGTGAGTACCCGGCCTAAGACGTACTGTATACTAACAACCCTGTAGAAGAAAGATGCATATACTTACCTAATCTCTGGTCCAGTCACGCTGAAAGCGCTGACTGGGGGCCATCGACAGGCCTTTTTCGACCATGACCCCTGATAGAAGCCTGTCAGACCGGTTGCTTTACACATGGGCCGAATGTCGACTGGTTTCTATTGAACTGGCCGATGCCGCCCAACTATGGGCCATTTGTTGCCGCTTCCTCCCCCTCTCCTCGATCACTAAACCAGACCAGAGCACCCTGAGAATAAATTAATGCATCTTTCTTCAACAGGTTAATATAGGTGTTGGGGAAGGGAGAGTAGTTTTAAGATTAGATAGTTTTAGCCTGCAGTTCTACATTAAATAATTGGTGTTCCTGCCATGAATGTCCTTGTTGTGGCAAGTCCTATTATATGCTGACAATGCCCTGTCCCTGTCTCCCAGTTGCGCTCCTTTGTTGTCACCTTGTCACACAGGTAACGATGGAGACTACAACTGTTTTAAAACACATTGCAAAGGCATGGTCCACTGTTGTCACCAGTAAACCTGCCCTGAGCAACGCCATGCAATCATCGCTGGAGTGCATGCACTCCCACTGGGGTGACTCGTCAGGCGGCTCAGCCGCCTGACGAGTCGCGTCCCATTTAATGCAATGGAACCGTTCTAATAGGCGCGACGCAAGTCGCTCCGACTTAGAAAAAGGTTCTTGCACGACTTTGGGGGCGGCTCGGGGCGACTTGCATTGACTTCTATACAGAAGTCGTTTTGCAGGTTGCCTCTGAAGTCGTCTTCAGGACGACTTGCAGAGTTGCCCCCGAAGTCGTGCCGCGGAAGTGTAAACCGGCAGTGTGCAGGAAATCAGAAGAACTGAGGTGCAACAAAAGATAAAAAAATTGAAAATAAGGAAATAAAATGACAATTGTTTCTGATACATAAATAGCAAACTAAATGTCATTCAGTAAGTTCTTGTTTAGACATGCATTGCACTGGATTGCATTTTAGAGAGCATTTCCCAGGAGTTGAGGAGGCGTTACGTCACTTTCTCACGCAAGTTCTAAGTTGCAACGTGTAGTTAATCTGTACTTGTGTGTTTTTTCATCTGACTTCTATTTGACTTGAAAACATACAAAAAACAACCTGATCTATACTTATACTGTAAGATTGTTCCAAATCAGGGACAGTCCCTAGATATCAGGGACCGTTGGGTGCTAAGCTTTATGGGTTCAGCCCTGTGAATTGCATGGTCCAGGAATCAAATACCGTGTACACACGACCGTTTTTCAGGTTGTAAAACATTTCATTTTTAATGGTCTAGGTTTAACAATCGGGTTTTTAAAACCCGATTGTTAAAACGGCCTTGCCTACACACGACCGTGAAAAAAAATTCGGATGGCGCCACCCTTTGGGCTGCTTTTGTTGATTTCACGTTAGTAAAAGACGATTCGTGGTTTTCAGTTTGTTACAGCGTGATGAATGTGCTTACTCCATTACGAACGCTAGTTTTACCAGAACGAGCGCTCCCGTCTCATAACTTGCTTCTGAGCATGCACGTTTTTTTCACGTCGTTTAAAGCCCACACACGACCATTACGAACGCTAGTTTTACCAGAACGAGCGCTCCCGTCTCATAACTTGCTTCTGAGCATGCACGTTTTTTTCACGTCGTTTAAAGCCCACACACGACCATTTTTTACTACAATAAAAACGTCGTAAAAAATTAGAGCATGTTCGAAATTTTTAATGGCCATTTTTTGTATCGTTAAAAATGCTCTGGAGCCCACACACAATGTCATTAATAAAAAACGTCATTTTTTACAACCCGAAAAACGGTCGTGTGTACGCGGCATGAGAGTGGCCAGCCTCATCTTTTTTTTTCTTGAACAGGCATTTGCTTTTGTAACAATATCCATTTAATTCAAAGGGAAGCAGGAAACCAAGCAAATTGACTATTCTTTTAGATTCAGAATGATGCTAATGACATATACAGGTGCTGGCCTTTAAAATGTTCTCTAAATATAAGTAGTAACATTAAATATTTTCTGACAGACAAATAGGACCCTTTTGCAATGGCTGTGTCAGGTGTTTATTATAGAAATCAGCTACTTACTGTTTAATTTCCCAGCTGCGTCCTTCCTCTTAGAAGCTTTGTAGCAATTACAGAAGTCACCATTTACCAATACTATTAGTCCGCGCTGTGCACCCGTAAACATCAAATGGCTATTTTGCACTGGCCACCTTCAGACAGGTATATGTACATCTGTGAGTAGTAATTATAGTACTTTTTGCTTGAGACATTTTGTCATGGTGAACGTATGGCTAATCCATCATAATTATTCTGCTTCTTATTCCAATCAAACATGTTTAACTCTTGAATGATTCATAATGATGAGAACATAAAACCCAAAATAGACTAAATGGAACTTCTGTTTTTATATATTGGGCTTTAGGATTATATACAGGGGCGGACTGACAACTCATTGGGCCCCCGGGCAATGGGAGATTATGGGACCCCCAGACAATAGGAGATTATGGGGCCCCCAGGCAATAGGAGATTATGGGGCTCCGGGCAATAGTAGATTATGGGGCCCCCAGGCAATAGATTATGGAGCCACACAGTATACACACACATATATACAGTATACATACACACACACAGCATACATACACACAGAATACACATACACACACTGAAAAGGTACTGGAGAGGCGGGGTAGCTATAATCTTGGGATTTTTTTTAAAAACACAGATTTTTACATACTGTCCCTGGTTTTACTGAGGCTGACAACCTTGATGGGGCCCCCTAGTGGCATGGGGCCCTCGGGCAGAAAAAGTCCTACCAGCAGCTTCTTTTCAGCGCATTAGGAGCGGTGAATACACTGCTCCTAATGCGCACCTGCCCATTGAAATCAATGGGCAGCACTGCCGAACCGCCGGCAAAGCAGCGGGGGTTAAAAGCGCCCCGCTAGCGGCCAAAAAGCGCGGCAAAAACTACGGTAAAACAATAGCGGCGCTTTACCGCCGGCGCCCGAGCGCTTTTAGTGTGAAAGCACAGGGTTTCCAATTAAGACAGGCATGTAATAAAACATAGGCATGTAATATAAAGATAGGCATGTAATTAACCCTTTTTCGGGCGCTAGTGGGGGTTAAAAGCGCCCCGCTAGCGGCCAAAAAGCGACGCTAAAACTACGGTAAACAGCTTTAGCGTCGCCAGCGACTACGGTGCGTCGCTTAATTGCAGGGGCTCGGGCGCTTTCAGTGTGAAAGCAGCCTTCGTGCTTCAGGCTATAATTCGAAATGATATAATCAATGTAACCGCAGGCACAGCTGATCATTACAGCATTCTATACCCCCCACACAGATATTTATTGCACACTGGGGGTCTTCACAAATGTTCCTGCATGTTTCTCACAACAGTTATTATGACCTTTTATTAAAGGGTAATTCCACTTTCCTGGGGAAAAAAAGAAAATAAAATGAAAAAAGAAAAAAAATAATATAGCATATACAATTGCGACACAAGTCATATTGTAATTGAATGTTATTAAAAATTACCTTTCCTTTTCAATCTTTAGAACTTACTGTAAAATGCAATATGGAGGTGTCTTGTACACAAAATGTGTGACTAACCCCCAGCCAGAACGGCTCAGATGATGGGGGGAAGCTTACTGAGGAGAAACAGGAAGTGAGAAATTCAGACAAAGAAAACAAAGAAAAAAAACATTTAAAAGGTAAATCGAAGGAAAAGGTAAGTGAACCAACAATGCACTAACTTAAAGGAACCTTTACAACCCCTTTAAGCGCCATACACACGATTAGATTTTCTGCAGATTTTTGTCTTCAGATTTACCAAAACCATGTAGTGTAAGGGCCTGTTTGATTGCATACAAATTGAAACTCTTAGGCCCCATACTCACGACCAAACATGTCTGCTGAAACTGGTCCGCGGACCAGTTTCAGCGGACATGTTCGTTCATGTGTAGGCAGTAACGGACAGGATTCCAGCAAACATTCGTCGGCCAGACCGTTTTCCAACGAACAACTGTTTCCTGGTCTTGCTTTAAAACAGTCTGCTGGAATCGTGTCCGTCAGACATGTTCGGTCGTCTGTACACAAAAGCAGCGTACAAAAACCCTGCGCATGCTCAGTCCAAATGAGGAGACGGGAGCGCTCGTTCAGGTAAAACTCTCGTTTGTTTGGGATATGGCACATTCGTCATTAGAAACCTTTTATTCTAGCAAGAGAACAATGTCTTAAAAAGGCGCACTAAACCACATTTTCTTGCCTCGTTTTATTAATTCTTCTCTTGCTAGAATAACCCCGTTCTCTTGCTGATGCAATTTCAATAGAGTTGTCCCATACTGAAATGTCACATTTCTTGCTTGTGATGTAATCCTTTAATAATGTTTTCTATGCCAGACGTGTGTTTTGGTTGGTGGTCCTCCATAATTTATAGTAGTCATTTTTGTAAAGGAATGTGCATCTTTTTTTCATTTTTTGTTGTTTCTAGTTATGTCACCATTTAGTTTCATTTTTTTTTACATGTTTTTTTTTTTTTTTTTTAAATTATTATTTTTTTGTGTTTCATTTGTGAATATTGAACCATGTTGGCACACCAAATGTCCCCCCCCCCAAGGAGTGTGTCCTTTGTAAATGACCCATTGTATATTTATTAAAGGTTTGCTGCCTAATAATCCCCACAGTATAACTAACAAACAATAGACATGTTTTCAAATGAAAGCAAAAAGCCTTTTATTTAGGCAAATGTCATCACAAAAAATAAACAGAACGGCAGCACTAGAATAGATAGCAAACTATATGCAAACTTGCATTTCCAACATGGTGAAGGATAAACTTCCAAGCCTCAGGAGCCAAACCCAAAAATATGAAGCAGCAGCACAGAAACAAAGGAACCCAAACTGTGGTAGTCCAAACAATATGTCCTTTATGTGGAAGGAAATGGAAGGCAGAGAATCAACGTTTCCTCCTCTTTCCAGCCTTCCCTCCAGGCAGCCTTCCAGCGGATCTAACACGGGCTCTTGCAGGTGGGGTTGATGTGGCAGCAGGAGGATGGTGTTCCGCAAGCCGGGCCGGGTCACATAGCCCAGTGTCTGGGGTCAGCAGGCCCTTCTGCATCCACCAAAGGACCTGGTTCATCAGGGCCTTTGCCAGTCTTCTCTGGTCCTCCTCCCCTTCATTCAAATAGTGGGCCAATGAGGCACTGAAGGCCTCTGTGGGGTTGAGGGGGGCCCTCATGATGGCGCTTGCCTCCTGTATCATGCGGAGGCTTGCCTCCTCCACAGGCCTCAACTGCCTCCTTCGGCCTGATGGCCTCACCTGGGGGGGAGAAGACTGGCTGGTGGTGGTTCTCCTGGCCGGGGGGACCTGCTGCAGGCCACTGGGCCCAGCCTCCTCCTGGCTGCCACTGACCCCGGCCTCCTCCTGGCTGCCACTGACCCCGGCCTCCTCCTGGCTGCCACTGACCCCGGCCTCCTCCTGGCTGACAGACACGTGAGGATCTGCCACCTCCTGGCTGATCTCTTCTTCCTGTGTGGAAAAAAAAGGACATTTTTTACAATTTCGCTAAATAAAACCACACTCATTTTCATGTTTTTCGTTTAGTATTTTCTGTTCATTATTACTTGAATAGACTCTACTTCTGACCCCTGCAGTTGTCATCCCTGACACCTATTTGTCTGTACACCTTTTTTTGTGCTTTTTCCCAGCTTGGCTTTTCTTTTAAAATATCAAATCATTAATCCACCAATAATTATTTACGCCAGAAATATAGAGGAAACTACTATACCTCCTCATCGAAGGCTGGCAGATCTGCATCTCTGTCAGCCAGGCCCTCTTCCTCCGACTCTGCAGGGCTGTGGTCATCTGGGGAATGTCCGCTGGAAGGTAGCATGGAGGAAAGGTTGGAAGCAAGACTCGACATCGTTTTCCTGCCTTCCATTTCGTCCCGCAAAAAAGCCATCTGTTTGTAATACCACAGTTTGGGTTCCTTTGCTTGTGTTGCTGCTGCTCCCGATTTTTTGCTTTTATTAGCTTTATATGCTCTTCTGTATGTGCTTCTCAGGTTGGCAAGTTTATCCTTCACCATGTTGGCAGTGCATCCTGGCACCCATGTTTGCATATAGTTTGCTAGCTCTTCTAGTGCTGCCGCTCGTACATCTTTATTGCAATATAACGCGTGTTTGGAATTCCACAGGATGGGCGTGTCCTGATATTTTTGGAGTAAGGCCTCTATAGCTTCCTTGGTTTGTAGTTGGTCCATTTCCCGTTATGAAATATGATATTTCTTTTTGAGTCTACATTCGCAAAACATAAACCAAAGAAAAATAAATATTCAAAAGGATCAGCGTTGACCTTGATATAATATGTGTCTTCAAATGTATTACCTATATCTAATTACAAACACAGTCTCTCTTGTTTAAACAATGATTGGCAGCTCGGCCGCATTGGTTGTACCAAACATTGATTTGCTAGATGCCGAGCCATTGTTAACATTGCAGTAAATATTTTTAATATAGAAAAATAAACATTGATTACAAATGACAGTATTCATCTAGGCACTCTTTCATGTGTAAATCTCATGCCCCTGACAATGGATGACCTAAAAGACACTTCCTAATGACCTCTGTACAACCAACACTTGAACAATACTTTGCCTGATCTGAATACACCATTCAAAAACTTGTCAATGAGGTACAGCATTGTTCACATCTCTATTTTGTGAGTTGTCCAAAAGCATTTGGATACCAAAATAACATTGTGGTACCCCATAGACAGAATAGCTTAAAAAGGGTGCAACCAACAGCCCAAACCCCCATCCCATGTGTCTACATTTTCTAGGCCTCTGCTGATCCCATTTTTAATTTCCTTACCTTCCTGTCTCTCGCTCCTCGTTTCTCACGCTCGCCTAATTACCGCGTAAGATGCGTAATCACGGCGTGCACCTTTTAAACACTCCGCGTATTTATTAAACCCCGCCCTCGTCACCTTTGCTAGGCCCCTAATCAATGTGTTTAGGAAATATGGCGTTAACTGTGTATGTTCTGGATGCGCTCGAAGATTCTCCGCGTAACCTACGTAAACACGTTGTTTGCATTCTCTACACTCCGCGTATGTATTAAACGCCGCCCTCTTCTCCGCCCATGGCGTAACAATTCATCTTTTCCCCGCCCATAATCTCTGTGGGAAAGGAAAGATGGCGATGTCACACGAGCGGGCACGATGCTCTCATGCCACAAGTGAAGGGACAGAGGCAGGGACGTCCCGATCAAGGCAAAGAAGATATAAAGCCACTAATATGCGGTTCCAGGAAATGGTGGAGTTAGTTTCCATCATGCGGAGGAAGGACTATGATGGTGAATTAGGGCCATACAAGACCCCTAACCGCCGAAAGGCACATATTATGGACAAGGTGGCGAGGAGAATGCAGAGGATGTTTGGGATCACCAGGTCCAAGGAACAGCTGAGGAAACGCTGGTCAGACTTAAAATTGAGGGAGCCACATCAGATGAAGAAGATCCTTAAAATTCTGCGTAAAAGTAAGTAAATATATTTTGGGGTTGGGGGGGGGGGTTGATAGTCTGCAATAATGTGTTGCCATGTATATTTCACCATCTGCCTCCTTGGCCTGCTTGTAATTTTAAAGACATGTTGTCATTTATTTTTGATGACATAAATAACTACATATTTACAAATAGTGTTCTTAGTAAACCACGTAACATCACATAGTTTCTCAGAAAGGCTCGGTTATTCCAGGAACAACACACCTGGACATGGTTCACTGGCCAAAAACTTTGTTTGTAAACATTGTGTAAAAGCTAGTTCTAAAAAATAAAATTAGGAGAATGGGAAAGGCAAACAGGATTCATTCTAAAAACAGTGGTAATAAAGCAGATGTTTTCACATCTGCAATGCAGAGCACCTGTGTCTCCCCAAATCAAAAATGGGTTTTGGTAGGGTCTCCCAGAAATACAGTTTAGGGGGGACATCCATGTGTGTCACTTTGCTAAAAAGGGGCAGGATCAGAGCTTGCCATAGAAGTAATTCAAAAATGTAGTTTTGGTGAAAGATAAAAGTAAATAAATGAAAGCCTCTTCTAAGCAATGTGTGCGATTTATGCTCTCCAATATCTGTGTGCTGATGAGTCTACATTTTTTTTTTTGTTATTTAAGGGGAAAGAAGTTGCCAGCATTTGGAGGAGGCAGAGAGGGCCAGACAAGGCCAAAATCTTCCATCTCAACATGTGGAGGAGGAGGAGGATGTGGAAGGAGAAGAGGATGTGGAAGGAGAAGAGGATGTGGAAGGAGAAGAGGATGTGGAAGGAGAAGAGGATGTGGAAGGAGAGGAGGAAGGAAGAAAGGAGGAAGGAAGAGAGGAGGAAGAAGTAATTTTGGACTTAGAATTTATAGCAGATGAAGGGCAAGTGGCGGAAGAACAATTTGGCGAATTGAAAGAAGGTGGATTGATGGATGAAGGAGGAGTCGAAGATGATGGGGAAGTGGTGGAAGAAGGAGGAGTGATAGAAGATGATGGGGAGGTGGTGGAAGAAGGAGGAGTGATAGAAGATGTCGAAGAGGTGGAAAGGAGAAGCCCATCAGGTCAGTGTCACCCTAGCTTGATTAAAAAAAACATATGTAGATAGGCCTCATCCAAAATTACTTTTGGAAATGACCATTTTTTTCTTTTTTAGGGGAGGAGGATGGTGTGTCAATATTTTCACGTGCAAGTGCTGCTATAATTATTCAACAGGTAATGG
This sequence comes from Rana temporaria, assembly GCF_905171775.1. Lineage (NCBI taxonomy): Eukaryota > Metazoa > Chordata > Amphibia > Anura > Ranidae > Rana > Rana temporaria. The sequence goes on along the minus strand of NC_053494.1, from coordinate 135,770,409 downwards.
AGTGCAGCACTGAAATGCACAATATGCGTGAAAGGATGGTTGTCATGGAACAGAATGTAACAAATGTCCTTTTGGAATGCAGCACGGAAATGGACAATATGCGGCAAAGAATGATGGTCATCGAATCTAATTTTAAAAATATTATTGACATGATGGGCCGTGTCAAAGACTGAAACACCCCCCGCCCATCCCCCGCCCCCACAAACATTTTTACTGTTTTTATAATGAATACGCCAAAATTTGAAGATACACACACAGTGTGCCAACATGTGCTATCTGCCATCACAGAATATCTAGTGTCTGTGCTTTGTGGGTCCAACCCCCTCCTCCATCCTCAAGTAGTTGAGAGGAAGGGTTTGCTCCCACAAAACACAGACATTGATCACCCATGATGTCAGATAGCACATGTGGCCATTTGTCTGTTGAACCAATGACATTTGGCGAGTTTGCACTGAATGTTTGTATCTTCCAATTTTGGCGTGTTCCAGTGTGAAAGCACACCATGACTGACTGCTGTTGTGAATTTTTATATTTTTATAATTTTATTTTTTTAGTTTTTGTCCATGTTGTACATTTTTGGATACTATAAAGTTTAGACCATAAAGAATAAACACCGAAAAAAATTTAATAGATATATATATAGAATTATAAATCTCTCTAATCACTGAATTTAGTGAAGTCGAGATTTGACTCCAAAATCTACACAACAAATATTCGTTTTTAAAAACACACAAAAAAAATGGAAAAAAATAAAAATATAAAATAAAAAATATATGTTTTTGGGCATAAAAAATATGCCGAGAAGAAAAAATACAAAGGCGGTAAACACCCCACCAAAAATATTCTATATATATATATATATATGTAAACAATAAATCTAACTATATTTGATAAACAAAACTGTGAACTTGTTAAAAAATGTATAATCTTCATAATATTTTTTGTTAAATTACATGAAAAAAAAAAAAAAAAAATATTGTAGACTCCTAAGTACAAAAGCAGGGAGTAATGAAAAAAAGATAAAATAATTTTTGTGGTCATGAACAAGCAAAAATTAAAAAACTTGACCTCCAAATTTTCTAATGGAGTTGCTTCTTATTTCTAGACTCAATACCCTGTTTGTAGATGAGTGAATACTGTGCAAAATGTGGTTATTTACTAAAAGTGGAGAAATCAATTATGCAGTAAAATGGCAGAAGTTAGTTAGAGAACCAGGAAGACAGATAAAAAGAGAAAAGCATTAATGACAAACAACTGTATAAAGTCCAATGGTCTAATTATTTATTATTTGTGAGAATATTCCTTTCTTTGGGGGCCGAATCAGAAAGAAATATGATCTGGCATAGCAATGGCCCCCCGACCCATGAAGTACTCAACATATTTGTCGCGTACCTCACGAGCTGATTGGGGGGCCAAGCCAGCGCGACCAGTGTCCAGCCCGGGAAGGGGATCTGAGGGTAGTCTTGCCTCAGAACCGATGTCGGGTAGGTACGTCTGGGAGTGCCTGCGTAAAAAGTTGTGCAAAATGCAGCAGGCAAATACAACGGTGTCCAATTTATATTCCGCCAGATGTATCGATGTCCTGAACAGGCGGAACCGGTTGGTGAGTATCCCAAAGGCATTCTCGACTACCCTCCGAGCCCTGGCCAACCGAAAATTAAACACACTCCTCTCTGAGGTGAGGGTCCTCTGGGGAAAAGGCCGCATGAGGTGAGGACCAAGCCCGAAAGCCTCGTCCGCTAGGAACACAAACGGAAGTCCTTCCACATTCTCTTCATCTGGTGGCAATGCCAGACCACCAGCTTGGAGACGATCATAGAAATCAGTCCGTGCGAACACTCCCCCATCAGACATCCGGCCATTCTTCCCCACGTCCACATATAGAAACTCATACTGTGCCGACACCACCGCCATCAACACAATACTATGATAACCCTTGTAATTATAATAGTAGGACCCCGAGTGGGGTGGGGGCACATAATACGGACGTGTTTCCCATCTATTGCTCCACCGCAGTTTGGAAAATCCCACCGCTGGGCAAATTGGGAAGCCACAGACTGCCATTCCTGTGGTGTGGAGGGTAGCTGTGGGGACAAACAAAAAAAGAGATTTAGTACTTTGGCACAAAAACATCCTACAAGCATCCTTGTGAAAATTCACAGTATTAAAATTGCATTTGAAAAATGTGCATGGAGAATTTGGGGAATGAAATATATAGGGCCACTTAATTAAGAGACTCCACAGCCCTCTGATGGGGACTAAAAAAGTTTGAAGGGGGGGGGGGGACACAAAAACCAAAAATTCGTGTTTTAAAAAATGGAAAGGTGGGTTTGTCCCTAGGATAGCATGCTGGACAGGTTAATATTGGGTAAGGGACAAATATGCAGGTAGGTCAAGAATAAAACATGTAAAGCTTATATCAACATGCATAGGGAGAAAAGGGAACGTTAGTTAAACACACAGCATATCTGGGAAATAAAAAATAAAGTTAGTTGGCCACATTATTACAGCCAGGAAACTTACCTTAATATACTCCTCATGCAGAACTTTGATGATGGCAGCACACGTGTCCGGTATGATGACCCCAAGCGCCTGCGGAGAGATGCCTGTCGAGAACTTGAGGTCCTGCAGGCTCCTCCCAGTCGCCAGGTACCGCAACGTGGCAATAAGCCTCTGCTCGGCCGTGATGGCTTGGCGCATCACAGTGTCCTGCCTCGTGATATAGGGGGACAGAAGATCCAGCAGACTGTTGAATACGGGGTCCGTCATGCGGAGAAAATTCCTAAAGTCATTAGGATTATTCTCCTGGAGTTCCCTAAGCAGAGGCATATGTGAGAACTGGTCACGCTGGCGCAACCAATTCTTGGTCCAGAAACGCCTCCGCCCCCTGTTTCTGGCCAAAGTACTGGAAAAATGAACATATCCAGCAGCCATCCCATAAACAGCACCAACTCGCGAAAATTGACGCTGCTGATCCATCATGGCTTCAAACCGGCCGGCTGGTCAGTCAAGAACACACTCAAACAGAAAGCACTCGCAAATCCAGCACTACCTGCGACAAACGCGTGACAAACAGATACGAGCGCACAGGATGCAACTGCTAAAGCAGAAACAACCTGCTAGCCTATAGCCGAATGACAACTACGTTACCGCAAGCACACGCACTGAACCCGTGAATACACGCTGTCAAAGCCTGGAGACCGAGAAGCGCGAATCAGCTCTAACCAAACCTTCACTAACACGAGCAAACCCGTAACAAGCAAAAGAGGAACAGAGGGCGGCGCCATTAAGTTTGGTCTTCCCCTTTATAGTGACGTCGTACGTAGTTTACGTGCACGCGTTCCGGTACGACGGTAATTTGGTCCACTGGTGTGTACAAGCCAGCGGAACCAAACAAAAATCAGCCTTGTACGCCGGAAACTGTCCGGCAGACAGTTTTCAGCGCACAGATACGGTCGTGAGTACAAGGCCTTAAGGTTTGACCTCATATTATATGGTTTTGGTGAATCTGAATAGTGCGTATGGGGTATAAGTCAGATTTCAGGCATCCCCTGCAACAAAAATTTCATTTTTGGTGAGATATTCCTAATAGGAAATCATGTCTAAGGCCCCATACACACTATTAGATTTTCTGTAGATTTTTGTCTTCAGATTAACCAAAACCATATAATATGAGGTCAAACCTCAAAGAGTTTCAATGCGTATGCAATCAGGCAGGCCCTTGCACTACATGGTTTTTGTAAATCTGAAGACAAAAATCTGCAGAAAATCTAATCATGTGTATGGGGTCTAAATGGATGCAGACCCTGCAGTTTTCCTCATTAGAGCCCGACAGGTGCAGCAGCTGATTGATAATTATGAAACCACTCCCTTAGATACAATTTCCACATGAACACAGACAAAAACACAGGGATTTCTTCGGAATAACAAAAGTTATGAATCTGCAACAAAGTTTGTTAAAATCCTTGCAATGTACATTGAACACCCAGAGAGAAAACAATTTTCTCAACAAAAGCAGAGTTACTCTTTAACATAGAAATGATATGTAGCAGCTCGCTACTTTCTACAGAATGGTAGTTTGCCATTGGCATGCTCGTTTTCACTTGTATGTTACATAACTAATCTGGTTAAAAAAGGACCATCTAGTTCAACCCACAGAGGGAAAAACAAAACAAAAAGCAAAACACACACAAACCTCCATATACAGAATCCTACTGTTGATCTAGAGCAGGGGTATGCAATTAGCGGACCTCCAGCTGTTGCAAAACTACAAGTCCCATCATGCCTCTGCCTCTGAGTGTCTCAGATGCCTCGTTTCCACTGAGCGGATCGGTTCGGTACGGTTCGGTACGGTACGCTATTTTGGGTGTTTCCATTATGAAAGCGTGCCATAAAACCGAACCGTACCGCACCATTCAGGGTCCTGCTTCTCATGTGGGTCCATAGAAAATGGAACGGTACGGTTAGGGCAGAGCTACTGGCGTCACACAGTACTTTCCACTGATTGGTGGTCAGAAAACATCAATGCTGACGTCAAAGCAAAGCGCCAAACAATCACCACGTCGCCTTATTAGTCCATATAAAGGAGAAGGATGCCAGCAAACAACAGCAGGGTCTGGTTATCTGAGGAACTATCTACGTTCTTAGCAATTATCGGTGATGGCGTTATTCAGAGTGAGCTTGATGGATCAGTGAGAAATGAAAAGGTCTATAAAGATATTTCTCAGCGGATGGCAGCCGAGGGATTTGAACGGACGTCGGGCCAGTGTAGGGCAAAGCTTAAAAAGCTTAAAGCACAATATAAAAAAATTAAGGACGCCAACAGCCGTAGTGGAAACTGTCCAACTGCTTGGAGGTGGTACGACGCCATGGACGCCATTTACGGTCATCGGCCAGCAAACCAAGGCAGGGAGGGAGGTCTGGACTCTGCAACTGTAATTCTCGAATCCATGGTAGACCCCTTTGGTAAGTTTTTTTTTTTAAAACTTGGCATAGGATATCGCTCTGCTTACCATTTAAAATATAATATCTAACCATATGTTTGTTTTCAGAAACAGTTGATGGACTCTCCACTGATGCATCAAACTTATCAGAAGATGGACCTTCAATGTCTTTCAGCAGCAACAGCAGCAGTATTTCCTCAAGCCAACCACAGAGTAGCCAACCACAGAGTAGCCAACTACAGAGTACTCCCAATGCACCAAGGCACAATGGTAAGACATGATGATAATAAAGTAATTTTTAACTGTTCATTTTCTTAAACTAAAACAGCAGTGGGGCAGATGTGCAGGAGGTACAGTGTTGGAATAGATGAGAAGGGGGGGACCAGCTGTGGGGGAGATGTGCAGGAGGTACAGTGTTGGAATAGATAAGAAGGGGGAGATCAGCTGTGGGGGAGATGTGCAGGAGGTATAGTGGTGGAATAGATAAGAAGGGGGAGATCAGCTGTGGGGGAGATGTGCAGGAGGTATAGTGGTGGAATAGATAAGAAGGGGGAGATCAGCTGTGGGGGAGATGTGCAGGAGGTACAGTGGTGGAATAGATAAGAAGGGGGAGATCAGCTGTGGGGGAGATGTGCAGGAGGTACAGTGGTGGAAGAGATGAGAAGGGGGGGATTAGCAGGAGGTACAGTGGTAGAAGAGATGAGAAGGGGGGGATTAGCAGCAGGTACAGTGGTGGAAGAGATGAGAAGGGGGTTCAGCAGTGGGCAGATGAGCAGTGCTGTGTATTGGTGTAGCAGATGAGCAGGGGGAACAGAGGTGTGGCAGTGAATCAGTGTGGTACAGTCTAGTGGGGCAGATGAGAAAGGAGCTTACAGTATTGGTTTGGCAGATGTTACCAAAAGCAATATTTAGGTCTTTTGTATATTACAGGTGAAAGGAGAAGGTTACAGTTGGATCTGCGCACAGTCATGGAGGATATGCGGGCAGCAGAAGAAAGGCAGCTGGAAAGAATGGATACCCTTTCTGAGAGGCGGTTTCAAGCACTACGTCAGGATGCACAGGAAGCTATGCGCCAGGAGGCAGAAATTGCCCGGCAGCAGATTGGAGCCAATCGTCAACACAGGTCACCACCCAGACAGTAGTGCCTTTCATGCAGCACAGGACCTGTACCCATGTTTACGTTTAAAAATATATAATTAGAGTGGGTTTTAAAGGTTAGATTTTTATTTTTTTTGAATAGGCTCCTTTGAGCCATCAGCGATCACACAAGATTGGACACATTTGCTCCTTGCTGCACATGGCTTTCTTTGTGCTGCTGCTCTGATTCCCTTCTGCCTCCTTTGCGTTATCACCCCCCTTGGATGGTGGAGCCTGGATTTCAACAAAGGGCACCCCCGATCGCTTAATTTCTTCTCATTTTTGCATAGTAGATGTAATTGCGAATATACTTTGCATTTTTGGTTTACCTTTTCCTTTAATTTCCTTTTTAGATGTTTTTTTTCTTGGTCTGAATTTCTCACTTCCTGTTCCTTCTCAGTAAACCTAACAACATCATCTGAGCTGTGTTCAGTCAGTCAGCACAGCTTATTGAACAGCTTACTGAGGAGGAACAGGAAGTGAGAAATTCATACAAAGAAAACAAAAAAAAAAACATTTATTGGAAGTGTAATTGAAGAAAAAAACAACAATGCACTAGCTTAGGGATATGCAATTAGTGGATATCCAACTGTTTCAGAACTACAATTCCCATGTGGCATAGCAAGACTCTGACAGTCACAAGCATGGCACCCAGAGGCAAAAGAATGATGGGACTTGTAGTTCTGCAAAACAGCTGGATTTCCGCTAATTGCGTATCCCTGCACTAGCTTAATAAAAAACAAACCTTTACAAGCTCTTTATTGTAAACAATGTTTCTACATTATCAAAATTTTGCCTTTACAAAATATGTAGGAAGATGATTTTTTTTGTGGAATAAAAAACAAGAACGACTTCTCTGAGTATGTCTGATTTTATTTAGCATATAGCAAAAAGTAATTAAACATTTTAATTATTCACGGTAACAACGTTAACGTTAAGGTGCCTCATCAGAGCCTGACGTATTTCACTGCACTCTTCTTCCATATCCTGTGCTGCTATTACTGGTACTGGCTCTTCTGGAGATGTATTCCAATCCTGGTCAAAGTCTTCTCCATGACTTTCACAAAGATTGTGAAGAGCACAGCACGTTAGGACCATGGATTTGGTAAGTTGAATGTCACTGTCATTCCTCTTCATAAGACACCTCCATCTACCCTTAAGTCTTCCAAACGCATTTTCCACTACAACACGTGCCCTGGATGTTTTCTTGTTGTAGATTTGCTGCTCTGTTGTTAGGCGCCCATTGTCAGGAAATGGTTTCAGGAGCCAATTTTGTAAAGGATAGGCAGAGTCCCCAAGCACATAATAGCCAACATTCACCCCACAAATGTTCTTAGTGCTAACAGGATACAGGCCTCCCTGGCCAACCCAATCCCAAAATGTTGACAATCGGAGAACCCGAGCATCATGCAAACTCCCAGGCTTTCCTACATTCACATTCCAGAATAGTCCCTTGCCATCCACTACTCCCTGCCAGCCTTTTCGGTTGAAGTAGTCAGTGTGGTATTCTTGTGGTGCTATTATTGGTATGTGTGAGCCATCAATAGCACCAACACACTGTGGAAGGCCCCACCTGTTCTCAAAGTACTCAGCCATGTCTTTGAGCTTTTCCCTGTTAGGAAAATGAACAATTTCAGGAGCTAGCAATGTGCACACAGACTTACAGAAGTAAGTCCTGCACACACCGGCACACTGATGATTTGCTGACACCAAAAAGATGACCTATACTCCTGTATTCACTGTTGGTAGCCAGCTTCCACAGTGCAATGGCAATTCTTTTCCTTACAGGCAAACAGGCTCTGAAGTTGGTGCTTTTCTTTTCCATCACTGGACGTAGCTTGGCACAAAGGAATGAGAAGGTTTCCTCTGACATCCTTAAATTCTGCACCCACTGTCTGTGGGTGAATCCTGGGACGGTCACATTCCACCACTCATTGGCATGAGGGAAAGCCCAAATCACTGGTCGGCGGCGCTGCTTTGCCAAAAGGAGAAGCATCTGTAAAAAATGCAGTGTGTCAGTGTGTATAGGTCAGTGTGTGTGGGTCAGTGTGTTTCAGTGTGTGTGTGTGTGTGTGTATAGGTCAGTGTGTGTCAGTGTGTGTGTGTCAGTGTGTGTGTAGGTCAGTGTGTGTGTGTATAGGTCAGTGTGTGTGTGTCAGTGTGTGTATAGGTCAGTGTGTGTTTCAGTGTGTGTGTGTGTGTGTGTGTGTGTGTGTGTGTCAGTGTGTGTGTGTAAGTCAGTGTGTGTGTGTCAGTGTGTGTATAGGTCAGTGTGTGTGTGTGTGTCTGTGTGTCTGTGTGTCAGTGTGTGTATAGGTCAGTGTGTGTCAGTGTGTGTGTGTCAGTGTGTGTATAGGTCAGTGTGTGTCAGTGTGTGTGTGTCAGTGTGTGTTTCAGTGTGTGTGTGTGTCAGTGTGTGTGTGTAGGTCAGTGTGTGTGTGTCAGTGTGTGTATAGGTCAGTGTGTGTGTGTCAGTGTGTAGGTCAGTGTGTGTCAGTGTGTGTATAGGTCAGTGTGTGTGTGTGTGTTTGTGTGTCAGTGTGTGTATAGGTCAGTGTGTGTCAGTGTGTGTATAGGTCAGTGTGTGTCAGTGTGTGTGTGTCAGTGTGTGTATAGGTCAGTGTGTGTCAGTGTGTGTGTGTCAGTGTGTGTGTAGGTCAGTGTGTGTTTCAGTGTGTCAGTGTATGTGTGTGTGTGTGTTTCAGGTAAGTCAGTCAGTTGTGCTTACCCTATAGCGCTGCCGTCTTTGTCTTAGCAGCACAAATGTATACTTCTCCTCCCGGCTACACATCCAAGCTAAAAGTTTTCTTCTCTTTTCGGCTGTGTTTCTCATTGCCGCTCGCAACCTTCTCTCATACAGTGCGGTATGAATTTTGCCTATAAAGAACCAAAAGGCTAGCAGAGAAAAGACGAGCTGCTGAATGACCTCCATTGTTGTTGTTGTTGTTTGGCTGACGCTGAGTGACGCTGCATCACGTTTCTCGTCGCACTAGTGTGACATCATGAGAGGCATTTTTTCTAAAACCTGTATGGCCCTGGCGGTCCGATTTGCAGTGGAAACGCTCACCAGAATAGACCGGACCATTTAAACCCGTTCCATTCTAAACGACCCGAACCGATCCGCTCAGTGGAAACGAGGCAAGAGTCACTCATGGAACTTGTAGTTCTGCTACAGCTGGAGGTCCGCTATTTGCATATCCCTGATTTGGAGGAAGACAAAAAAATCAATAAACACACATTGGCATGCTTGTTTTCACTTGTATGTTACATAGTTAATCTGGTTAAAAAAGACTATACAGTTCAACTCACAGAGAAAAAAACAAAACCAAATCAAAACACACACAAACCTACATATACACAATTCTACAGTTGATCTAGAGGAAGACAAAAAAACAATAAAGCATGACCAAAATTGCTCCAGTGGGGGAGAAAATCCTTCCTAATCTCCCAAGAGGCAATCAGATTTCACCGGATCAACTTTACCAATTAACAGTGGCAACTGTTTTTTGGGGGGGGGGGGGACAAACCACCCGCCCCCCCCTGTTGGTTGGTCCCCCCCCAATGCTCGCTTGTCTGCCCACCACTTGCTCAATCTAGGTTGCAGGCAGCTTCGGATCCTTCCTGCGTCTCCTCCCCCTCGGTGGCTTCACAGCGGCTTCCCCTGCATCTTCTTCTCCTCAAATAGCTTCCTCCTTGGTGGCCAATATGGTCGCTTCTCCTCTCAGCAAATCTCTCGGACCCGCTTCCTGATTGGCTGGAAGAAGAATCAGGAAGACAATAGCGAATATTAATTCGCTATTGTCACACAACTAGGTGGGCTCAGTGTGCAGTGCTCTGCACCCTGTGCCCACCTTTTTTTGAAGCCACTTAGAGCCTCAAGCTCTGATCATGTGCTTCCAAAAAACAAAACAAAAAGAAAATTGAAATCCATGTGTGTGGCTCCCTGCTCATAGATTAGGGCCTGGGTGCATGGATTAGGGGGGTGGTGCCCCTGTGCCCCTATATAGACTGCCTATTAATATTAGTACTCAGTTATATTTTGTGCATTTAGGAAAGGCCTTTTTAAAACAATCTACTGAGCTAGCCAGAACCAGTTCTTGAGCCTTTTTGTATTTGGAGGTTAAATCTCTTTTCCTCCAGATATAAACAGTGCCCCCTTGTCCTCTTTGATGTCCTTAAAGTTAATAACTCAACGCCAGTTCCCTATATGGACCACTTATGTATTTATATATGTTAATCATCATATCCCCCCTTAAAGCGGAGTTCCAGCTGCAAATGTTTTTTTTTTTTTAAAGTCAGCAGCTATAAACACTGTAGCTGCTGACTTTTAAAGGGACACTTACCTGTCCTGGGGGCCTGCGATGTCGGCCCCTTGAGGCCAATCTGCTCATCGGATTGGGTACAGGTGCCGCCATTCCAACTAAGGGAAATGGCCTCACTGCATTCACTGCTGGTTTCCGACTGTGCATGCGCAAGTCGCGCGGTGCTTTGTGAATGGCCAGCTTGTCTTCTGGGGGACACACAGGTCCCAGAAGACAACGAGGGGGTCGCCGCAGAAGAGGATGTGAGGTCCTGGGCCGTGGCCCAGCTGGATCGGAAGTACACTTAGTACTTCCAAAATAGGTACTAGAGGATTTTTTTTTCTAAATGTCCAAAAAACGAGGGGTGGAGAGGTGGTCTTTCGTTTATGACCACCTCTCAAAATTGGGTGCAACTCCGCTTTAAAGGGGTTGTAAAGGTACATTTTTTTCCCCCTAAATAGTTTCCTTTACCTTAGTGCAGTCCTCCTTCACTTACCTCATCCTTCCATTTTGCTTTTAAATGTCCTTATTTCTTCTGAGAAATCCTCACTTCCTGTTTTTCTGTCTGTAACTCCACACAGTAATGCAAGCAGGGCTCGAGTCCTGCGGGAACGCGTGGGAACGGCGTCCCTGCACTTTTTTCACAGCAGGAACGCACGTTCCCCCTGCAGGACTCGAGCAGAGAATAGTCGGGAATGCAGCGTTTACTAAGTGAGGGGCGGGGGGGGCACCCACTGGGGGGTGTCAGGCCGGTTCCCCCCCCTCCGACTGAAGCGGAGACTGCAGGCAGGTTAAGCAGCGGAGCGGCAGGCGCCAACCCCCCGCGCGACTGAAGAGACAGCAAGGCTGAGCGGGCGGGATTAGGCAGCGGCGCGCATTTTTTAGAAAGTACGCGGAGAGAGGAGCCTGAGGTAGTGTGGCTTTGCGGGGGTGCGAACCGCACTGTAGTGACACCCGGCCGTCAGATCCCTCCCTGCTCTCCGTGCTCTGATCAGTCTCGGCACAGCCGAGTGAAGCGGCCCGCCTCCCCCTCCTCCTGTATGTTTACACAGGGGGAGGGGATCCGACAAGTCCATGAGTGCTGTCTGGCATGTCCCGATCATCTGAGGTACATAAGGGTTACTGAATGGGGGGAATCTGTACTTAATGGGGGGGGGGGGGGTATGTACTGAATGGGGGGGGGAATCTGTACGGAAGGGGGGGGGGAATCTGTTCTGAATGGGGGGGGGGGGGGAGAATCTGTACTTAATGGGGGGGGGGGGGAGAATCTGTACTAAATGGGGGGGGGGATCTGTACTGAATGGGGGGGGGATCTGTACTGAAGGGGGGGGAATCTGTACTGAAGGGGGGGGGGGGAATCTGTACTGAATGGGGGGGGGAATGTGTACTGAATGGGGGGGAATCTGTACTGAATGGGGGGGGGGGAATGTGTACTGAATGGGGGGGGGGGGAATGTGTACTGAATGGGGGGGAATCTGTACTGAAGGGGGGGGGGTGGAATCTGTACTGAATGGGGGGGGAATGTGTACTGAATGGGGGGGAATCTGTACTGAAGGGGGGGGGGTGGAATCTGTACTGAATGGGGGGGGAATGTGTACTGAATGGGGGGGAATCTGTACTGAAGGGGAGGGGGGGAATCTGTACTGAATGGGGGGGGGAATGTGTACTGAATGGGGGGGAATGTGTACTGAATGGGGGGGGGAATGTGTACTGAATGGGGGGGGGAATGTGTACTGAATGGGGGGGGGAATGTGTACTGAATGGGGGGGAATGTGTACTGAATGGGGGGGAATGTGTACTGAATGGGGGGGGAATGTGTACTGAATGGGGGGGGAATGTGTACTGAATGGGGGGGAATGTGTACTGAATGGGGGGGGGAATGTGTACTGAATGGGGGGGGGGGGATGTGTACTGAATGGGGGGGAATGTGTACTGAATGGGGGGGAATGTGTACTGAATGGGGGGGATTCTACTATACAGGGGTGGGTCTGTACTGAATGGGGAGTGTCTTCACTGTAGGGGGTCTGTGTAACATGCAGGGGGTCCATAACTGTTAGGGGGGGGTGTCTGTGTAGCATACAGGCGTCCAGGGCTGTGTAATGTAATGGGGTCCAGAGTGCTGTGTAATGTAAAGGAGTCCAGAGGTGCAGGGTGCTGTGTAATGTAAAGGAGTCCAGATGTGCAGGGTGCTGTGTAATGTAAAGGGGTCCAGAGGTGTGGTGCTGTGTAATGTAAAGGGGTCCAGAGGTGTGGTGCTGTGTAATGTAAAGGGGTCCAGAGGTGTGGTGCTGTGTAATGTAAAGGGGTCCAGAGGTGCAGGGTGCTGTGTAATGTATGTAAAGAGGCCCAGAGGTGCAGGGTGCTGTGTAATGTAAAAGGGCCCAGAGGTGTGGTGCTATGTAATGTAAAGGGGTCCAGAGGTGCAAGGTGCTGTGTAATGTATGTAAAGGGGTGCAGGGTGCTGTGTAATGTAAAAGGGGCCCAGAGGTGCAAGGTGCTGTGTAATGTAAAGGGGCCTAGAGGTGCAGGGTGCTGTGTAATGTAAAAGGGCCCAGAGGTGTAGGGTGCTGTGTAATGTAAAGGGGTCCAGAGGTGCAGGGTGCTGTGTAATGTAAAAGGGTCCAGGGGTGCAGGGTGCTATGTAATGTAAAGGGGCCCAGAGGTGCAGGGTGCTGTGTAATGTAAAAGGGTCCAGAGGTGCAGGGTGCTGTGTAATGTAAAGGGGTGCAGGGTGCTGTGTAATGTAAAGGGGTGCAGAGGTGCAGGGTGCTGTGTAATGTAAAAGGGCCCAGAGGTGCAGGGTGCTGTGTAATGTAAAGGGGCCCTGAGGTGCAGGGTGCTGTGTAATGTAAAGGGGCCCAGAGGTGCAGGGTAATGTAAAAGGGGTCCAGAGGTGCAAGGTGCTGTGTAATGTAAAGGGGCCCAGAGGTGCAGGGTAATGTAAAGGGGTCCAGAGGTGCAGGGTGCTGTGTAATGTAAAGGGGCCCAGAGGTGCAGGGTGCTGTGTAATGTAAAAGGGTCCAGAGGTGCAAGGTGCTGTGTAATGTAAAGGGGCCCAGAGGTGCAGGGTGCTGTGTAATGTAAAAGGGTCCAGAGGTGCAAGGTGCTGTGTAATGTAAAGGGGCCCAGAGGTGCAGGGTGCTGTGTAATGTAAAGGGGTCCAGAGGTGCAAGGTGCTGTGTAATGTATGTAAAGGGGCCCAGAGGTGCAGGGTGCTGTGTAATGTAAAAGGGGTCCAGAGGTGCAAGGTGCTGTGTAATATAAAGGGGCCCAGAGGTGCATGGTGCTGTGTAATTTAAAAGGGGTCCAGAGGTGCAGGATGATGTATAATGTAAAGGGGTCCAGAGGTGCAGGGTGCTGTGTAATGTAAAGGGGCCCAGAGGTGCAGGGTGCTGTGTAATGTAAAGGGGTCCAAAGGTGCAGGGTGCTGTGTAATGTAAAAGGGGTCCAGAGGTGCAGGGTGCTGTGTAATGTAAAGGGGCCCAGAGGTGCAGGGTGCTGTGTAATGTAAAGGGGTCCAGAGGTGCAGGGTGCTGTGTAATGTAAAGGGGCCCAGAGGTGCAGGGTGCTGTGTAATGTAAAGGGGTCCAGAGGTGCAGGGTGCTGTGTAATGTAAAGGGGGCCAGTGATGCAGGGTGCTGTGTAATGTAAAGGGGCCCAGAGGTGCAGGGTGCTGTGTAATGTAAAGGGGTCCAAAGGTGCAGGGTGCTGTGTAATGTAAAGGGGCCCAGAGGTGCAGGGTGCTGTGTAATGTAAAGGGGTCCAGAGGTGCAGGGTGCTGTGTAATGTAAAGGGGCCCAGAGGTGCAGGGTGCTGTGTAATGTAAAGGGGTCCAGAGGTGCAGGGTGCTGTGTAATGTAAAGGGGCCCAGAGGTGCAGGGTGCTGTGTAATGTAAAGGGGTCCAGAGGTGCAGGGTGCTGTGTAATGTAAAGGGGCCCAGAGGTGCAGGGTGCTGTGTAATGTAAAGGGGTCCAGAGGTGCAGGGTGCTGTGTAATGTAAAGGGGGCCAGTGATGCAGGGTGCTGTGTAATGTAAAGGGGCCCAGAGGTGCAGGGTGCTGTGTAATGTAAAGGGGTCCAGAGGTGCAGGGTGCTGTGTAATGTAAAGGGGCCCAGAGGTGCAGGGTGCTGTGTAATGTAAAGGGGTCCAGAGGTGCAGTTGTGGAGACCTAACCTACCTAAGACAGTTTTGTATCACAGTGGCTTAGCTATGTTAACTGTCTGACGTTTTTGCTTCTTGGGGGGGGGGGTAATTTACAATGGTATTCAGCAATGAGGGGGTTAATGTACTTCCACTGATGCATTGGTGACCAGTGGCAGGTAATTAACCCCTTTGTGCTGCATTAGTGACACCAGCGTCAGTGTTTATTACCCCTATTTGGTGCAGCATGAAAGGGTTCATAAACACTGTCACTGGTGTCACTAATGCAGCACAAAGGGGTTAATTACCTGCCACTGGTCACCAATGCATCAGTGGCCAGTGGTGCATTTGATACTACCCACCCCATACACTCCGCACCCCTCTCATCTACATACCACCCACCCCCATAATTGTTAATTTTTTTGGTGGGGGAGGGGGTCTTGGGTGGGAGTTCCCACACTTTTTTCCCCAGGACTTGACCCCTGAATGCAAGGCTTTCTCCCTGGTGTGGAGTGTTGTGCTCGCCCCCTCCCTTGAACTACAGGAGAGTCAGGACGCCCACTAACACACAGCTCCTTTCTCTATCTGCAATGTAGAGAGCGTCCTGACTCTCCTGTAGTCCAAGGGTGGGGGCGAGCATGACACTCCATACCAGGGAGAAAGCCTTGCATTACTGTGTGGAGTTACAGACAGAAGAACAGGAAGTGAGGATTTCTCAGAAGAAATAAGGACATTTAAAAGCAAAATCAAAGGATGAGGTAAGTGAAGGAGGACTGCACTAAGGTAAAGGAAGCTATTTAGGAAAAAGAAAATTGTACCTTTACAACCCCTTTAATCTTCTCTTCTCAAGAGGAAATACAGTCAGTTCCTCTAACCTTTCCTCATAGCTCTTATCAGTTTAGTTGCCCCTCTATGCATTTGCTCCAGTTCCCCAATATCCAGTGTACCCCACTTTTAAGTACACAAAGGGGTTTATTTACTAAAGCTGGAAAGCGTACAATCAGGCTCACTTCTGTACATAAACCAATGAGCTTCCAGGTTTTATTACCAGGCTTAAATGAACAAGCTGGGGTTAGAAGCTCATTGGTTTCTATGCAGAAGTGAGCCTGATTTTGCCTTTTCCAGCTTTACTAAATAAACCCCATTGCTTACTTAAAAGTGGGGTATGCCTGTATGTAAAATACTCTAATGCTTCTTGCTGTTGATATGACAATATAATGACCTAATTCTAATCAAGTAATATGCTTCTAGAAATAGAAATATCCTATCGGAGTGTTCTGGTGGGGGACGCCATACTACTGTCAGAGCACAACATCTCAGCGGGGGGAAATTGATGTACTAACTTCAGATAGTTAGTACAGTGATTCTGACAGGAGCTTTTGGTTGAGCCGCAGGGTTGAAGGAAAAAAAACTTGTAATGTGATTTTTATTTCTATGGCCCTTAAAATCAGTGGCTATCCAAATAAGTGTCTTATTTTTATCCAGTCTTTTGCACAATACAGAGGGACATTTGTATACAAAGTCAGTCACCAAGCAAACACAGATAAAAGGAACAAGTGCAGGAGAGACCGCAAGCAATCACTACATAGATGGGGGAGAGTGAAAGGACAGACGTCTCACCCTATTTCGACGATAGTTATGTCATTCTCCCTTTTCCAGTAGTAGAACAAACATTCATATGCACAGGTGTGCTACTTATGCAATATTTCACTGTTGTCACGATCATTAGCAAACCTGCCCTGATAAATGCCATGTTGCAGTTGCTGGAACAAGTACACGTAGACAAGAAGAAGCTGCAAAGGAGAGATTAGTATTTCTGATATGCTACCAAGGATGAAAAGTGAAAACAGTATGCTGCTTAGAAAAAAAAAGCATGGCGTTGCTGATTTACTACTGTAGTACAGAATTTTCACACAATAAATTGCATGAACAGCAGGGGTCAAGTCCTGGGGAAAAAAGTGTGGGAACTCCCACCCAAAATCCACTCCCCCACCAAAAAAAAAAAAATGATATGCTCATATGCATAATTACTAAACCGCATGTTTTTTCTAAATCCCGCGATAACTCGCGGCAGCCCTCCGCAATGTCTCCTGGGAACAATGACAAAAGCTCCCAGGAGACATTGCGGCATCGAGGAAGTGACTGAATACCCGCACACTACCCGATGAATCCATATACAGGAAGCGGCCAGTAACATAAAGGATTACTAAGGTTCGCCTGCCCCTGACAGTGACTCGAGCTGGGCATCGATGCTTAGTGAAGGATTGCCTCGGCTGCTCTAGTCCTGCAAAGGGAACGGAGTTCCTGCTGTGAAAAAAGTGCAGGGACTTCGTTCCCACGCGTTCCCTCAGGACTTGAGCCCGGATGAACAGCCACTTCAATAATCGAATGATGTGCGAGCAAATTCATGTTCACTTTGAATACCCATTAATATAAAGTTGAATAAATAGACAGGAATCTGCTATTCACATGATTGGAAAATTTAAGTGCATATTTTAGTGTGAAGATTCTTTAACTCCTTTAGTAAGTCAGCCAATAAACATCTATTGTGAGATTGATCCAGTATGTAGTACTCAGTGTGATAACTGAACCCAATGGGAACAGTTAAAATTTGGGTACATTTTGTGCGTAATAAATTGGATCTCCAGACAACCATTTTTTCATTTTACATGTAATATAAAAGGGTTCGAATTTCTGTCAGGCTTTTATTGCTGTCTTTGTGTTGATTTCCCTTGCCTACACATCTTGGTGCCTCTGGCTGTAAAAAAAAATGAAGGAACATCCCCCAAATGGGACAAGACAGCAATGAAAACCTATACATGGGAAAATATCTGTAGCTCATGAAACCAATCAGAAGCTGATTGGTTTCTATGCAGAAGTGAGCATGATTTTGCGCTTTTCAGCTTTAAGGCCTCGTACACACGACCGAACATGTCTGCTGAAACTGGTCCGCGGACCAGTTTCTGCGGACATGTCCGACCGTGTGTACGGCCTAGCGGACCGGATTCCTGGGCTAGCGGACAGGTTTCCAGCGGACAAATGTTTCTTAGCATGCTAAGAAACATGTCCGCTGGAAGCCTGTCCGTCGGACATGTCCGATGGTTAGTACAACTAACCCGCGCATGGCGTCGAAGTGATTCAACGCATGCATGGAAGCATTGAACTTCCGGGGTCGTGCACGTCACCGCGTCATCGTCACCGCCATGTCACCGCGTCGTCAGCGCGTATTCTGTCCGCGGGGAATTTGGTCTGATGGTGTGTACACACATCAGACCAAATGATCCCAGCAGACATGTCCGATGAAAACGGTCCGCGGACCATATTCATCGGACATGTCTGCTCGTCCGTACGAGGCCTAATAAATAAACCCCATTGTGTACTTAAAAGTGGGGTATGCCTGTATACTATTGCGGTTTCTCTCCTTCATTCCGTTCATTGTTACCGGAGTTTTGGTCGAACCTGAATACCATATGAAGCCATACACCTGTGTTATAAGCTGTAATTGACCTATTTTTTGATTAAAAGGGTCAACAACATCTGGTAAGGTGCCATCCTTATCTTTTGAGCACTTTTTGGGTGATTTTTCACAGTCGGTGAAGGTGAACATACCTACAGTGGATTTGAAGGATACTGTTTGAGCACACAGCACTTTACTAAAGGACTTTCAATCAGTCACTTTTGTGTTAGTGGTAGTCACCACATTAATGAATTGCACTGTTGGACTTTGATTTTGTTTATAAGTTAACTCACTTATTATTAGTTAATTCTAGCGCCCCCTACCCTCTTTTCATTTATCACTTATCTCATTTCACACAGATTTTTTGGGGTGCAGCTTACCGAGGCGCGAGGTGGGTGTGCGTGATTTCAGTCTCGGGACCACATTGGTCTGAGGCTGTGTTCCTGTCAAGTAGGCCTGGCTATGCTGGCTGGGGTCTATGGTTCTACAGGGGATCCCAAGCTGTCCATCCAAGTGGTGGAAGCTTCTTAGCAAAGGAAACTGGGGGAGGACCTGCCCTGGAGGAGACAAGCAAGGCAAGCTGATGTCTTGGGATAGGCCTGGTGACCTCGTTAAGTAAAAGGGATCTACTACGCAAATTGTCTTACAGTTTGCCGGATTGGCTTAAAGGCTCTTTGGCAGTAAGGCAGGAAGTTTGGGACTTTAAATCCTGTGGCAGAGGATTCCTGACTATGCATTCTGTGTTTCTTATGCGGTCTGTGGCAGAGACTGTTTCTATACTGTCCGTGCATCATTCTGGCTGCTAGGCCATGTGAGAGGGGTCTATCCGGGTGAGCAATACCCACTCAGGAGTGAGTGGCAAATATTGGAACTTTGAATACTTTTGTGCATTCTGTACCGCGTACCTGAATCTTCCCCTTCTCTCTAAACTCTCTACTTCCTTCACAAGTTTATGCAGCAAAAATAAAGCCTACAGTTGAAGGTTTTACATCTTGTGTGGCAATTTCTACAGACTTTCTCCCCTGGACAACGAACTTAGAGGTAACGTGCAAAACACAAAATCTGAACCAGTAGCTCCTACGTGGGTAGTGCTACATGTGTACATTATGCCTTTATCTTGCAGGTTTTTATTAAACTTACCATGCAAGTTTACTACCACTTAAAGGGGAGTTCCACCCACAATTTCACTTTTTAAATATAAATACCCCTGTAATACACAAGCTTAATGTAATCTAGTAAAGTTAGTCTATAAACTAAGGTCCGTTTTGTTAGGTTGTTAGAGCATTTAGTTAGTTTATAATCTAGAAATAGACCGTGGCCATCTTAAGTGTGGGCATCATGAAGCCAGACTGTATGACTTCCTGGATTTCAGCCTTGCAGATCTCACACATGCTCAGTGCTGCACAAGCGATGTAATAGGTTTCAGTCAGGTTTCCATAGCAACGGGAGTGTCAGAGGAAGTTGCCGCCCCTTCTCTATGCAAATAGGTTATTTGCAAGGACTACTGGGATACATTATGCCTATCCCAGAAACCCTTGCAAATAGCCTTGTGACTTAGAAGCCTAGGCTAATAAGGAGAAGGAAGTAATGAAGGACTACAAAATAAAGGTATTTACAAGCAACAAAATAAATAAAAATTGTCCATTCTGAACACTATGAGATTAGGGCATGCAGCACAGACAAACATAAAAAAAATGGGTGGAACTCCGCTTTAAGATAAGTTAAGGGATGGCTTCAGATTTCTCAAAAGTTCTGTAAATAAGCAAACCTTTTCAGCTATTTCTGAAATATAATAACAGATTTAATCCCACTTCTGAGTGCCTAGCCTGCACTGGGCTGGAGCGGTATGATTCAAGCATCTTCTAAGATGTTGGACATAAATCAAATATAGTCATGGTAAACGGTGGTGATCCTGAGCAAATGCATCAAGTTGGAAAGAAACAAGGCAGTAATGCCAATGGTCACACCCTGCCAATGGCCATTATTAGCATGCCGCTGCGTGCTAACAATGACCCAAGGACAGGGCCGGACTGGCCTACCGGGATAGCGGGAAAATTCCCGGTAGGCCGCCTGCTGTCAGTCTAATGCATCAGCTGTGGGCCACGGCGGCGGCCTCCGGCCGCCATTGCAGCCGCCATCGCGGCCGCACTTTGAAATTATACAGGGGTGGACGCCTGCCCTAGGCCATGTGTCATGCATGTGTCACATTATGTCAGTAATCGTAAAGCAGCGGCAGGCCGGCCGCCGGCGGGTTGCGGCTGCCATGCTCGCCGCTGCACTTTCTTTTCCATCTAACCCGGCGCTGTGACCCGACTGGAGCGATCATGTGACTGGGCAAGGGGAGGAGCCGAATAAGAGAACCGAACGTCAGATCGGTTCCATCGTCCCGTGCGGCGCCAGCACCGCCCACTATTTCTCCTGCAGGGTCACGTGGCAGAGGAGGCAGAGAGGAGAAGAAGTTAACGGCGCCCGCCGATCTTGGAGCACAAGGTGATATTTTAATGAAATCCTGACCTGTATACTGTATTTCTCTCACACCATATAACGGTGCACCCCCCGGGCCCCCCTCCTCTCTCTGTCACCTACCTTTGCTGGCCCTGAAAATTGTAAACTGTATAATCTCAGAGAGAGGGGAGGGGGGGGGGGAGTGCACCGTGCAATGGTGTGAGAGAGAGAGCTTATACAGATTACAATTTGCAGGGGCAGAAAAGGTAGGTGACAGAGGGGGGGGGGGGGTGCATGGTGCACCCCCCTCTCTCTGTCACTTTTGCTGCCCCTGCAAATTGTAATCTGGACTGTATAATCTCTCTCTCACCATTCCGTGGTCAGCGTCTGTGTAGTAACAGACAGTGTCCCCCAGATCCAGTGCTCCAGCCACACACACAAGACACGACTCTGGCAGCCAGCTAGAAGGTGAGAAAATTAATTTGGAGCAGCCAGGTCAGGTGACAAGTCGGGGCACTGAGGCTGGGGACAGTACAGTAATGAGGCTGACAAACTGTCCATCCCACTGTCCCCCGTCCATCCCACAGTCCCTCTGTCCATCTCACGGTCCCTCTGTTTATCCCAGGGTCCCCCTGTCCATCCCACTGTCCCCCTGTCCATCCCACGGTCCCTCTGTCCATCCCACTGTCCCCCGTCCATCCCACGGTCCCTCTGTCCATCTCACGGTCCCTCTGTTTATCCCAGGGTCCCCCTGTCCATCCCACTGTCCCCCTGTCCATCCCACGGTCCCTCTGTCCATCCCACTGTCCCCCGTCCATCCCACGGTCCCTCTGTCCATCTCACGGCCCCTCTGTTTATCCCAGGGTCCCCCTGTCCATCCCACTGTTTCTCTGTCCATCCCACGGTCCCCCTGTCCATCCCACGGTCCCCCTGTCCACCCCACGGTCCCCCTGTCCACCCCACGGTCCCCCTGTCCACCCCACGGTCCCCCTGTCCACCCCACGGTCCCCCTGTCCACCCCACGCTCCCTCTGTCCACCCCACGCTCCCTCTGTCCACCCCACGGTCACCCTGTCCACTTCACAGTCCCCCTGTCCACTTCACAGTCCCCCTGTTAACTTCACAGTCCCCCTGTTAACTTCACAGTCCCCCTGTCCATCCCACGGTCCCCCTGTCCACCCCACTGCCTCCCTGTCCACCCCACTGCCTCCCCTTTGCATCCCGCTGGTGTTACATCTTTCGAAGTGCCCCACCACCAAGGTGGTATAGCAGTGGATGACAGACTATCAGGACAAGGTATTGCACTCCTCCTTTTCCTCCTCTCTTCACTAACTACCCCCCACTATACACTCCGCACTCCTCTCCTGTACATACTACCCACCTCCATACACTCCGCACTCCTCTCTTGTACATATTACCCCCCGCCATACACTCCGCACTCCTCTCTTGTACATATTACCCCCCGCCATACACTCCGCACTCCTCTCTTGTACATATTACCTACCGCCATACACTCCGCACTCCTCTCTTGTACATATTACCCCCCGCCATACACTCCGCACTCCTCTCCTGTACATATTACCCACCGCCATACACTCCGCACTCCTCTCCTGTACATATTACCCACCACCATACAGCTGTGTACTCTGCAACTAGGAGCCTGGGAGAAATGAGCAGGGAGGGAACACAGCCTGTAGCCGCATTTTTCGATGCAGAATCTGTAGCGCCGGCGGAGTGATCTAAATCTGCACTCCGCCCCCCCCCCCCCACCGACTATGTAGCCTGGTTAGCGGCAACAGCAGGCAAGTGGCTTTAGGCAGCCTGTTTTGTTTAAGGTGAGCAAGTGTGAGAGAGAAGGGCACTGTGGATGGTCTGTGGACAAATAATCATGTAAAAAAGAAGAATAAAAAAAAAAATGACCAACTATTTGATAAACCTACCTCACCCTGACTTGTCACTAACTAAATATATATATAATTTATACTTCTATATGCTGTACCGCTGCCCCTCTCATCCAGCCTGGTGCTATGTCCCATCAACCCCCAGCACTGCCACTGATCACCCCCCCCCCAGCACTGCCTCTGAGACCATACCCCCCAGCACTGCCACTGATCACCCCCCCCCCTCAGCACTGCTACTGAGCCCATCAACCCCCAGAACTGCCACTGATCATCCCCCAGCACTGCCACTGAGCCCATCAACCCCCCAGCACTGCCACTGATATTCCCCTCAGTGCGGCCACTGACCCCGTTACCCCCCCCCCCCCACCACAACTGCCACTGATCCCATTAACCCCCCTGCACTGCCACTGATTACTCCCCTCCAGCACTGCCACTGATCCCCATCCCTCCAGAACTGCCACTGAACCCATTCCCCTCCCCCCACCACCACTGCCAATTGATCCCATCTACCCTCTCTCATCCCCACTTTCTCCTTCTGACCGGATCTGCTATAAGATGTAAAATGTATTGAAAGATTAAAAATTGTTTTAACACATTTCAAAATGTTTGTTTACATTTATTTAAAATAGTGTATGTCTGTGTGTGTGGTGTGTGTGTATGTATGTATGTATACACACACACACACACACAGACACATACCCACGTGTGTGTGTTTGAGTTTTGGGGTGCACACCCTAATCCAATAGGCTGCGCACGCCTATGGTGAACGTGATAGAAAATGTGTGACGATTGGGGGTGATGGCGCTGCCTGTGCCTTATCCCCTTATACCATAAAGGGTGAGAAAAGGACCCAAATATAGGATCCAATAAGGTGAGCTACAAATAAGTGCACTAAATATGTGAAAAAATTCAATGTATGAGCTTCCACAACAGCTGGCAGTGGTAACCTTGGCTAGATGTGTAAGCCTCCACATTAATTAACAGTGAGAAAATAAAACCATTAGTGTAAGGTGACCAGATTTTTAAAATGAAATCCGGGGACATATTTTTTCTTTACTAGTAATGGCGACAATCAGCGTCTCTCTGCCCGTCGCCGCCCGCCTCACAGCCTCTCAAGTCTCACTCTTCGGGCCCTGGCTACTACTGGATGAGGAGCGGAGGAAGATCACTCCGCCAGGGAAGGCAAGGAGATAGGCAGGAGGCTGGCCAGGATTTGAGCCAAGGCAGAAGAACATGCGAGCGAAGCTGAATCGGCATGTGGCCGAAACTGAAGAAATATTCCCTCCACTCCGACCAGCACATGATCATCAGAAAGGGGACACAGATAATGGGAAAAATACAACCCCCCTATGCTAGTAGGCACAGCGGGGGGGGGGGGGGTGTAATTCTAATTTTTTTATGGGGATGTCTGGTCACCCTACGTAAGTGTGGGCCTGTGCCAGCTTATTAACAAATGCTATGTGCAGGTGAGAATCAAAATAATCATACAGTGAATGAAAGTATATAGTCCAATTGCAGACTCAGGTCTAAGGCTATATGATGTCTGACCGGTAAGACCGCATGAAGGAGATCACATAAAAACATAAAACACAATAGTCTCTAGTGGGAGAGGTTCTATTGATTCCAGTCAGGGCTTATGGATGCAGGTTCTTGCAGTGAGGAAAGGTGTTCCTATACAGCTGATACAGCATTCGCGGTGGTCCCGGTGCTCCCCCACAAGGGTCCCCACTCACCAGATCCAACTCCCCGCCAGGGGTACACAGCATGTAGTATAGGCTTCCCAGTTTTCCACTATACCTACATATACCTACTACTTTCATATCTGTCTTTTATTTATTTATATATATATATATATATATATATATATATATATATATATATATATATATATATATATAAAATACAGTCTTCAAATGTGCTTTAAAATGTACGGTTTCATGAACAAGAAAATAATGACGTTTGCTGTTGGGCTGGTATAAAAATGCTATGGGGCTGGTATGAATTTTTTTCCAGGGCTGGTTTTTATTCCCAGTCCGGCCCTGCCCAAGGACAGACCAAGCGACGAAAAAAGACTATATCTGAGGTGTGCCAAGTTATTTAGATAGTTGATAAAGAGGGTGGGGATATGGAATATTTGCCAAAGCTCGCTTTTTCCTGTGTATAGCAATGTGCAGAACATTAATTGATGAGATACTCATTGAGATAATGTATACAGATCACATTTATTGAAATTGTAAAAAAAAATACATTATTGGAAAAAAGTATATATATAACATTCTTGAAACAGCAACAGCTTGAAATAAGCAGACACTGTATTTCAGGAAATGTCAAGTGTTCATAGAACCTCAGCTAAGGCCACTGTATAGTGATTGTATTGTCTGTTCCACGGTCTTTACTCTTTTTCTTGCAAATAACAAAACTTTGCTTTCTCCTCCTCATAGGAGACAGTGAAAGCCCTGTAAGATGTTTTTCCATTGTCTCATGCACAGGGGTTAATGCACCTGTTTATTGCTTCCAGCAGAAACGTACAGATGAAATATTGATATTACCCGGAAATTAAGTTACACTAAATGCATTTGCTTTCTTTTTTTTCTTATCCTGCTCAACAGAACATCCATATAATATAATCTAAAAACCAAAATGGTAAAGCAGCCTATGCTGAAGGAGATAAGGATTAGACAGAAAAAAATGAAAAACGTGTGATATTCGGCTTCTTTATAATAAGACACAAAGGCTATCTATCACCAAACGCCTTTTACATACTGCTCTGATCCCAGAATCTTCACACATTTATGTGGCACAGCAGCTGCATGAACTAACCCCACAGCAGATGTATAATGTCTCTGTATTTTTACACCCACATATGCGCTGCACTAATTACATGAGTACTATAAAAGGTACCTACAGTGAATGTTCAGCCAAAATAATATTATTGTTATTTGGATACTGTTATAGTTGTATCAGGGAATGGCTGTAATTCTGTAGGCCTCCCTGACGACCAAGGCTGGATTTCTGCATAGCCAACATAGGCCATGGCCAATGGTAGCAGGGCTTCCTGGGGTGGCCTATTGGTTTCCAAATATTTTTTTGGTGACAGTCAGCAGCAGATTTTCATGTTTTTATTAAAATACTCCAGCCACCAGTGGCGGTGCGTCCATAGTGGGCGCAGGAGCGCTGCCCCCTGTCTCCTGCACCCATCAATCAACAATACATAGATTCATGCATTGCATGAATCTATGTATTGTTGCCTCTGCTGCCCACTATTCAGATGCCCAGCCCCCTGTTGAGTGCTGGCCACCTGAAAAACAGCGGCATTTGTGGGCACAAACTGGCTGCAATTGGGGGCACAAACTGGCTGCAATTGGGGGCACAAACTGGCAGCAATTGGGGGGACAAACTGGCTGCATTTTTGGGGGTACAAACTGGCTGCATTTGAGGGTACAAACTGGCTGCATTTGAGGGGACAAACTGGCGGTGTTTGATGGGCACATTGGCTGCGTTTAATGGGCACAGTGGCGGCAATTGATTTTTTTTTTATTAGTTTGTTTGCACCCCCCCCCCCCAAAAAAAATGAGGCAGGAATTTGCCTTTTTACACGACTGGATAATTAAAGTGAATATTTAATACATTTCTTGGATGAAGATTCTTAAATCCTTATACAGTAGTTATGACATCTGATTTTTTTTGTGTGTTACCAGGTAACAGGGAGAGGGTGGTATAAGATAGTTGGCCTAGGAAATCAAGAAGTATAAATCCATTAATAATTACTGTAGGCACTTTTATTGTCCCTTAGTTTTCCCTAGGAAAATATATTAGCTGTTTTTTAGGCCGTTGGGCCCCATATCGTATTGTAGTTAAAGTGATATTAAAGTATTTTTTTTATATATACGGTATATATATATATATATATATATATATATATTTATATATATATAACATGTTATAAACTCTGTGTAGTGGTTTTGCACAGATCAGCCCAGATGCTCCTTTTCTTAGGTCCCACCTGGCACTCTTAGCTTCTCACTCCTGCCAAGTGCCCCAAGAGCAAGCAGCATACAATGGGGGCACCCAAGCGGGCTTGCTTCTGGGCTGTGGCTCGGTGGTTCGTCTAGGCCTTCCGGTCAACCTCTGGTTCTAGGTTCTCCCAATAGTGCAGATTTTGCACTCTCCAGTTTTAGTAAATCAACCCCAGAGTGTTGTTCCTGCATTTTATGGTCTAGTCATAAAATGTAGGTTGCGGTGTGGAGCCTGCATTAGTTAGCAGAGTTTATTCTGCTTATTGCAGCACAGAGAGCTCCATGATTGGAGGAGACATTTCCGTCACCGTGCTTTATAAATGTGTGAGGCAGCAGTAAAGCTGCAGTATGTCTATACCGCTGGTTTTTAAGTTGTCCCCTGAGGGTCTGAGAGTGCCTTTGTCTGTTAAGGACAGCAGGAAAAGAAACTTCCGGGGTAGAGATAAATGAACTTTTGAGATAAAATGCCTTTTCATGAGAAATGCAGGCTTACAATAGTAAACATTAATTTTAAATGCAAAAATGATAATATCACACCATTGCAGTAACTATTTTGTGAATGGAACATTTGGATGAAAACATTATCATAAGATAAACTAACAAACATGAAAACTTTTAGGCCCTTGTGAATTGATTTCATTGCATGGACGGATGACTAAACCAGAGCAATTAAGTTAACTGTTTGATATGCAAAAAGAAATACCAACCTTAAGCCTAGTACAAACAGACCGAACGTCTGGCGGCATCGGCCAGTTCAATAGAAACCAGCTGACATTTGGCCTGTGTGTACGACAGCTGGTCCGGCAGAAGTTGGCCATTCGGTTGGCTTATGTTGAAGGGTCATTAGCAAAAAAGGTCTGCCAACCAGCTCCCAATCAGCGCTCTTAGCCAATGGCTGAGAACAGAGGGGGGCGCCCTCTGTCAGAACGCAACAGCACAGCAGGTGAGATCACTGTACTAACATAAGATAGTACAGCGACTCCAACCTGAGCTGTCAGTTTTTTTTCATTCCACCTTCTGGGTTGACTGAAAAAAAAAACTAGTAGTGTGTATGAGGCTTTAGTTTTAATAAAAAGGAATGTTTTCTGTAAGGCCCCTTTCACACGGACCTGAACGGCCGCTCCATGCAGTCCTATGGAGCGTTGGATGTCAGCGGAGACATGTCTGCTGACATCCGACCCGATCTGCCAAAATCAGACGGATGGCCATACGTCCCTATCCATCCATGGCGGATCGGATCGGGTGAGATCTGATGAAAACGGACATGCTGATATCAGTGCTCTCCATAGGAGACAGCGCCACTGCACAAGCCCCTCCCCGCTCAGTGAGAAGAGAGGGACTGGCGGGAGCTGGTGGACTCCGTAGCGACGGAGTCCGCCTCGTGTGGAAGAGGGCTAAGAGTTTTCAGCCCTGTAACTCCAGTGTATATAACTGAATATTTTATTCCAAATATTGTAAAAATTGTTTGCTGTATAGACAGAGATACATAAATATGAAAAATATATCTCATTTAAAACTCTAGCGCTATATTTATAAAGCAGCGAATGTCACATTCACTGCAGTTGTATTTTCCTGGTACAGATGTTTTAAATGTCAGTGACTGATTCACCTGCAGTGGATGCTTGGTAAATGTCACATTTACTGCTTTATAAATATTCTCTTACATTATGACCTTTCAGATTAGTGTTGAATTCCAAAGCTAATCATTATGGCCCTATCTATCACACATATTTAAAAACATAATTAAAAATATATTAATAATAATTAAACAGGAGAAATATCATCTGAACAATGCTGTCTATTTACGGTCATAGACAGTATGGTGACAACAGTCTGGACAAAGCTATTTGCATTTTCTTATTAAAGAAAGCCCAACTCATTTGGACCTATTCAGCAAGACATTGCAAAGAGAACTGGTTACATGCACTCGTGGTTCAGTTTGCTATTTTAAATCCTGCTAAGTGATGCTGTCATTAAAAAAGTCCCAAACAGCTCAAACTGCAACAAAAGTGAATACTTGCCTTTCTGGTTGCATGTGCTGCCAGAACATCACTCAATCAGCATTAAAGAGAAATCCTCTGTTGAAGTCCGCTGTGAAACTGAGACCTCCAATATCCTTGGCCATCCTCTGTGTTTAGTGACTTCTCCTATTGACCTTCTTCCTGTTAAGGCCAGTTACCAGTTATAGATTGGGGCAGTTGCCGTTTGTTTGTACCATTGGTTATTTAGTGAGGGGTCATACTGGAAACCTTTGCCACCACTGTGCTATTTGCTAGGTGTCCAGTCCTGTGCCTTAAAGGAGTGGGCTTCCTCCAGACAAACCTGTCCACCAATGTATCCATTATTATACATGTGCTCCTACTATGGAGGCTCTCAAAATTTATAGAGTTAACCCCTTGAGCGGTAATCCCATGTCTGGCTCGGGGTGGAATTTCAGGACCAAAAGCGGTAACCCCGAGCCAGACTCGGGACCGCCTCGCAGTGTCCACAGGCACAAGTTACTTACCTTGTCCCTGGATCCTGCGATGCCTCCCCGCTGTGTGATCGAGCTGTGTCCTCCTCGCTCGATCCACAGTGCCGAGTGCCGCCGAGCTCCGTTTCCTGCGACGTTAAGACACACGGGGGCGGAGATCGGCGCCAAATTTAAAAAAGTCAATAAACACAATACATACAGTATACTGTAATCCTATAGATTACAGTACTGTATGAAAAAAAATACACACCCCCTTTGTCCCTAGTGGTCTGCCCAGTGCCCTGCATGCACTGCGATGGGGAATCCTCAACCGAGGCGTGAAGCGCAGATGGATGGCAGGCGGAGGGTGATGACGTCACCGGGTGTGCGACGCGTTTCTGAGTGGTCAGGCAGCGTATGACGTGGCTGCCACACTCCTTTGTCAAGCTCCCCGCCTCCCCTTCCACATGCTTGACAAAGAAGTGCGGCAGCCACGTCATACGCTGCCTGACCACTCAGAAACGCGTCGCACACCCGGTGACG
Organism: Rana temporaria; assembly: GCF_905171775.1. Taxonomy (NCBI): domain Eukaryota; kingdom Metazoa; phylum Chordata; class Amphibia; order Anura; family Ranidae; genus Rana; species Rana temporaria. The sequence continues at coordinate 135,741,074 of NC_053494.1, read as the reverse complement.
TCATCACCCTCCGCCTGCCATCCATCTGCGCTCCACGCCTCGGTTGAGGATTCTCCATCGCAGCCGGCCACTTTACATCAGCGGTGGAAGTTCTACCTCCCCACACAGCGCTGCAGCAGGACCCGGAAGACAGTGACGGCCGGATGACACCTCTCCCTCCTTGGAACACCCTGTACATGCCTACTTGTCAACTCTAAAATGTGAGTGACCATTACCTATGCTGTTTCATTGTTTTAAACTACTACACCCAGAGGCGCCTCTTCCTTTGTTGTTTTTGGCTAGTAAGTTAAGCTGGGAATTTTTCTTTGTTGTTGTTTGACATGTGTTGCCCTTCCACGTGCTCCTTGCTGTTAAGGCCAATTAAAGATTGGGGACGTTGTCGTTTGTTTGCACCATTTGGTGAGGGGACGCACTGGACACCTTCGCTGTTGTTGTGCTATTTTCTGAGGGCCAGTGCGCCCCTGTGCCTTTAAGGAGGAGTGGTCTCCCTCCAGGCATATCTGCCCTCAATCTATCCATTATTATACATGTGCTCCTACTATGGAGGCTCTCAAAATATATAGAGTTTGGACCACAGATAATATTGGGGTGCCTTGTCGTGGCATCTGCAGCTTACGCATTTATTTGCAAATGTGTGCAAACTAAACCCCTGGTTTTGGCGTGAACAGTTAGACAGGACAATTCGGTTTGTAGCAGGCTGGCTGGAAAGTTGAGCTGGGAATTTTTTTTCCTATTGACCTCATCTTACAACAGTACACAGTAGTGATGTGGAGGTAGCACTGAACACTGTGGGGGATGAAGGAGATCGACACTCCTGGGAATATAAATTTCCCAGAAGACTTCAGGACTTCAGTGGAGTGGATCTTGAGGGGATTACGTTGTAGCATTCTGGTGGCCCAGACAGTAAGAATAATAAGAATTCACAGTCTTTTTTTTTGCAGACAGAACAGTTTGGGATATTGTTTAAAGACAGAGTCATTTTAAAAACATGTTCTACTTGGTTCCTTTAGGTTAGTGAGCTTTGCTCCTTATCCTTGCATTGTGTCTATTAATGTATAATCAGCTTTTGAGTGCTTTTTAGGAGAAAAACTATTTTCGGAGTTAGCTGAGTTAGTTATGCAAAAAAAAATGCAAGAAGTCCAGTCTGAAAAATTTCAGCCAAACCGCACCATCCTTGAGGCCACTTCAGATTGTTCAACTTTCTCCTATCTTTCCAATAACCACACACCAAAAACTATATACCCAAACTACAGCATTTTGTCAAAACCGTCTACCAATTTTTGCTGTTTCCTTGTGCCTATTAACACCCATTCATTGATCCTGATGTAACCTATGTTTTAAAGGCGCTGCTCGGATCTGCTGTATTACTTGTAAGAAGTGCTTAATATATGGCCAGTTTGGTTTAATTTACCTCTACATTAACCAGCAACAAATCAGGTGTAATCATTTTTCTATAAGACATGTCTACAGCACAGTGCTGATAGTGTCAAAGTCTTTGGTTATCTGAGTGCTGGGCAATGACTTGAGATACTCCAAATGTCTCCTAGCATCTTCTTGGTTGTGTCTCACATAATAAACCACATACGTTATCACCATGGTGAACCAGCCAAACATAGTAATGAACATGGCTACATCGGTAGTTCTGTGATGGATATTACAAAAATTAACTCCAGAGTCTAGAACCTGTATCAGAGGTTTTCCCACATACTCCTCCTGTACTGAAGTTTGGCAGGAAATGTCATTAACTGTGTCAGGGTCCAAATTCAGTTCCCTCAACATCTCCTGAAGGCTACAGTCACAGTGCAATGGGTTGTTGGAGAGACGGATTTTGCCTTTCAGATTGGCCAAGGCTTCTTTAGGGATATTGTGAATCTGATTCCCAGACAGATCCAACAGCCGTAACCCATCAGCTAATCCTTTGAAAGCCGACAGCTCAATTTTCTCAATAGAGTTTTTTGAAAGATCTAACTCCTGTAACGAGGTGAGATCTTTAAAAGCATTGTTTGGTACCTGATGAATTCTGTTAGCATCTAGCTTTAAGGAGACAGTCTCCATTGGAAGGTCTATGGGTATCTCTTCCAGGTTTCTTGAACTGCACTGGACCACTATTCCTCCATTGTTGTCCGAGCACTGGCAGCTCTTGGGGCAAGGCGAAACAGCATGAAAGTGTATAAGTAGCAATAGGAGTCCTCTATGGAAAATAAATTCGGAACATCTGTGAGAATGATCAGTTAGATGCATCCTGGAAGGTTACACGTGCATTGTGTATAATATTACATCCCCACTGTTCATCTGTGTTAAGCCCACTTGTATCGTCTTTGAATACAGCTAAGCCACAGGCTCAACGGGATGTCTTCTGTCTGTAGGCACGAAGAATAACTGCCTCTGCTGGAGCCTGTAAAGTGAAAACAAAGTCAAGTTATCATTGTCTGAGTTTTTGTCAGTTTCAGTCTTTTTCTCACCAAAGAATAATATTTCACTTGTGCACCTTTCACCTTTCAATATTTCACTTGTGTCTCTCCACAGTAAAGAAGACATAAATGTCTAAATTCAATTGCAAATGTACTACTGCAGTAAACTATTTATTTGACAAATGCAGTGGTTTGGCCTGACAAGAAAACACGTACCTCCAGACATTTCTGTGGCCTTCACTTTTACTAATAGCACAGTGACAAAAGAAAACAAGTATGAATGCAAAAATGTTGACCTGTTGTAATGTACAAAGCTGTAAATGCCACAATAATAATAATGCTACAACCCATATTATTGGGAAAAGTCAGTCATTAAAGTGGTTGTAAACCCTTTTTGCTATTCTGGATATCTCCTAAACCTGCACGGTTACATCTGTTGTAACATCTGGTTACTCTTATATCAAGACATCGCTTGTATATCAAGGCAAAATGTATTAAAACATTTTGCTTGTCTTGCAAAACTCTCTCAAACCAAGTTACTCTCAAATCAAGGTTTTACTGTATTGCTTATTGCACAATAAACGATATAATAAACAAAACCATGGTAAAATTCAACCAAAAAACAAACCCTTTAAATAGAGAAGAAATGGTAGAGCAATTTCTCTCAAGCAGATTTTTCCTTTGATGTAGCTTACCGAGCCAAATTCTGTAAAGTGTTCATTATTACAGCAAAATGAGTTCCTTCAAAATCACTTTGCTCATTCCTACCATAGCCGCAATGCTGAGCCACTGAGTTCAATTGCACAATGAGAAGTCGGCAATGGCAGCCTCCATATTTAAAGCAGAGGTTCCGCGGTTTCTCGATTTTTTTAGTTGTATGTGCAATGCATAGTAACACACATCTAAATGTAGCACTCACTTGCTAGCCGCTTCTAATAGTTTTGCTTCGTTTTCCATGAAAAAGGAGAAGTTTTAAAATTTCATCCTGGCGTTTTCCATCTTGCTTGTGGGCATTGTGAAGCCCACAAGCAAAGACTTCCTGGAAGCGGTGATGCGCCCTTGTCACATGACCCACTTGTCGAGTCACGTGACCCCCGAGATAGCGCGAGAACCCTGTTATTGCAAGTACAGATCGTCTCCTGGGAATCTCGACACATAACTCCCAGGAGACATTGCGCACAGCTCCCGTCGGGGAAAAGGAGCGACACGCCCACTCCCGCGGGGAACAGTACCCGGAAGCTAGATGAAAACCATCAGAATCAAGGTAATAATTGACCTCCGGAAAAAAAAAATGGATTCTACATGTATTAATGCTGCAGTTCTTAGTAATATAAAGTTCATATTAACACCTAGCAATAGTAAAGGAACCGGGTACCAATTCATGCTATGTAATAGACTAATGCATTTCGGGTTTCCATTTTCTGCACATGCTTTAGAGAGCTGTAAAGATGAATAAGGGAGGGACTTAAGGACTTTTATGCAGCTGGGCTCTGTATTCTTAGACACACCATTCTATATATAGTTCCCTTTAACTCCAGCAGAAAATCTGTATAATACCAATTAAGGTCCCTTTGCTGTTTGCAGAGTTCTCTGGTCATTTGTATTCCGTCTGATTCTTAACAGAATTCTGTGTCTCTTACATCTGTACTGCTGCAACATCTCCTTAGATAAAGTCTGTGGTTGTTGCCCTGTGATGTGCGGCTTCTCTGAAATTCTGAGTCTGAAAGGAGCTTGTTTCATTAAAAAAAAAGGGAAAAAAGCTCTCTTGTCAGATGCTATTTAAACAAACTCATTATAAGCAGCAAAACAAGTTCCCATTCTATACCCTTTTATGTCTGCGATAGGAAATCCTGGAATAATAAACCTGGATTAGCTATAAAATTCATTATTTTATTATTTTATCCTAAAGTATAAATAACTTACAGGTGTGAATGAGAAACTCAACAAGGAGAATAATTATCAACATGGATGAATGTTCTCAAGATTTCAGTTTTATTAGAACACATACCCTGATTTGTAATAAAATCTTATCAAGTTGGGTTTTCCAAGTTGCATGTGAATATGAAATAGGAAAAGCATAATGTATTGTCAATGTATGTTATGTTATAAAACCTTGTTTCTTTGCATAGTTTGTTCTCAGACATTGAACACATATTTGCCAACCTATGCAGGCTCTGCTTCCTGCTCAGTAGCTCTGAAAAATGTATGTACCTTGCCAATCCCCATACTTCACCACCACAATATTTCACCTTGCCAATCCTCATACTTCACCACCACAATATGTCACCTTGCCAATCCTCCTACTTCACCACCACAATATTTCACCTTGCCAATCCCCATACTTCACCACCACAATATTTTACCTTGCCAATCCTCATACTTCACCACCACAATATTTCACCTTGCCAATCCTCCTACTTCACCACCACAATATTTCACCTTGCCAATCCTTATATTTCACCACCACAATATTTCACCTTGCCAATCCTCATACTTCACCACCACAATATTTCACCTTGCCAATCCTTATATTTCACCACCACAATATTTCACCTTGCCAATCCTCATACTTCACCACCACAATATGTCACCTTGCCAATCCTCATACTTCACCAGCACAATATTTCACCTTGCCAATCCTCATACTTCACCACCACAATATTTCACCTTGCCAATCCTAATATTTCACCACCACAATATTTCACCTTGCCAATCCTAATATTTCACCCCCACAATATTTCACCTTGCCAATCCTCCTACTTCACCACCACAATATTTCACCTTGCCAATCCTTATATGTCACCACCACAATATTTCACCTTGCCAATCCTCATACTTCATCACCACAATATTTCACCTTGCCAATCTTCATATTTCACCCCCAAACGATTTTACCTTGCCAATCCTCATATTTTACCACCACAATATTTCATCTAGCGAATCCTCACATTTTTTTTTTTTTTTTCCGCCTCAGAGAACTATCAGGATACTCAATCACTTTTGCGTTCAATTTACAGTCTCCTTTGTTCGCATCATGGTTGGAAATTTCTCTCTTTTTTTTTTTTTTTCCCCTTTTCTTATTCTTTATTTGTTATTGGAAAAATACTTTTTTTTTTTTTTCATGTTGACCAATGATATATGTCAATAAATATACAAAAGGAGATAAAGCAAAAAAAAAAAAAAATTCTTAAATACGTGAATAGATAGATTAGTGTCCCCTAGCCGAACAAACCCTCGTCCCACCCTCAAGCCACCCCCAACCCTTGATCCCGACCTCCCACCCTCCCCTATCTCCGGAATTCTGTCTCATATTGAATCACTCTTTGCCCGTTGACCTTCCTACACTATATCATCCTATCTATATACCTTGGTGTAAGTTTAAAATTAGCCCAATCCTGCCATTTCCGTTTAAATCCACCTTCTCCTTCCTCTCCCATGTACCTGAGCTGTTCAGCATAATATATATCGTTAATTCTGCAAAACCAGCTCTTTACTGTCGGGCTCATAGGGTCCTTCCATTGTTTGGGGATCAGACTCTTTGCTGCATCTAGTACGTGTGGAAGTAAGGTTCTCCTATACTGTTTGGTTGCTCACATTTTTTTTAACCTTCGTTTTTTCCCAGAAAATAATAAACTGCAGCCTTTAGTGTGACACACCTAAGAAATACTTCCTGGAGCCAGAGAACTTTAGCCTTCACTCCTAAACGATTTTACCTTGCCAAACCTAATATTTTACCACCACAATATTTCACCTTGCCAAATCTCCTACTTCACCACCACAATATTTCACCTTGCCAATCCTCCTACTTCACCACCACAATATTTCACCTTGCCAATCCTTATATTTCACCACCACAATATTTCACCTTGCCAATCCTCATACTTCATTTTGTTAGCTACAAAATAATACATGTTTGCTTTTGGGTTTAACATTGCTTTAACTTAAATGTAAAGTCTACTTTTTAATAATAGAGGTGAAGCTTACCTGATGCAAGCTGTGGTATGTCAGAAATGTATCCATGTTTAAGAGTTAGGACTCGTTCGCATATGCAGCTATACTGAGGAGGCGATATGTCACCACCCCACTATCTGATTTTCCCGCAAAATGCTGAACCACTGTGCTATCACTTGCGGTTGCAGGGCAGTTGTTGCACAGGCCTATTCACATTGCTGGGCCACATTCGGAGGCGGTGGCACATGTCAAAGCAAAGCATACAGCCCTAAGTGGGTACACCTTGCCAATCCTCATACTTCACCACCACAATATTTCACCTTGCCAATCTTCAAATTTCACCCCCAAACGATTTTACCTTGCCAATCCTCATATTTTACCACCACAATATTTCATCTAGCGAATCCTCACATTTTTTTTAACCCCTTTGTTTTTTCCCAGAAAATAATAAACTGCAGCCTTTAGTGTGACACACCTAAGAAATACTCCCTGGAGCCAGAGAACTTTAGCCTTCAGCATAAAGGGGTAAGGAGGATTTTCAGTAAGGAAGGGCTTGCTCACATGGGCGGCCGGGGGGCAGTATAAGTACTGCCCTCCTAAACAAATCAATGTACCCACTTAGGGCTGTATGCTTTGCTTTGACATGTGCCACCGCCTCCGAATGTGGCCCAGCAATGTGAATAGGCCTGTGCAACAACTGCCCTGCAACCGCAAGTGATAGCACAGTGGTTCAGCATTTTGCGGGAAAATCAGATAGTGGGGTGGTGACATATCGCCTCCTCAGTATAGCTGCATATGCGAACGAGTCCTAACTCTTAAACATGGATACATTTCTGACATACCACAGCTTGCATCAGGTAAGCTTCACCTCTATTATTAAAAAGTAGACTTTACATTTAAGTTAAAGCAATGTTAAACTCAAAAGCAAACATGTATTATTTTGTAGCTAACCAATTCCAATGTGATGCATTAGATTTCGTTTTTAGGCTTTCTTTCTTCTATTTTCATCTGTTGTTCCAGCCAGTAAATCTGTTGTTTTTCAAAAGCTCAAGCTCTCCAGCAGAATGTATCAGTTCACATGGATGAGACAAACCACTTAACACTGGCAGGTTTGATTAAAATGATCAGCTTTTATTTATTCACGCAAAACATTTATTTAAAAAGAAAAAATTTAACTGTTTGCTGTAACTGATTATGCATAATGAGCCGGAGCTTGGTCTTAATTAGTTTAGGTACTCACTAATCAAGAACGCGGTGACGTACAACACTGCATCAAGCCGAGAAAATTAAGTTCAATGCTTCTGAGCATGTGTCGAAATGGTTTCCGAGCATGCGTCGGAATTTTGCGCGTTGGAATTGCTACAGACGATCAGATTTTTTCCGTCTGAAAATTTGAGAACCAGCTCTCAATCTTTTGTTTGCGGAAATTCCGACAGCAAAAGTCCGGTGGAGCATACACACGGTCGGAATTTCCGTTCAAAAGCTCACATCGGACTTTTGCTGTCAAAATTTCCGATCATGTGTACGGGGCATTACTCTCCAAAAATCCAGGTGAGAGGCATCAGCAGGGACTGATCTGTGTTATAGAGGATTTACAAGCTTCAAACTTTTTCATCTAGTCGATGTGCATTTTCAATCAAAACAACAGAATCCACACACAATAGAATAACCATAACTTCCTTTCCAATCGATTAGGACCAAGTTTAGCTCAGATTTAATCAAACTGAGTAGATCGGCTATTTTGAGTTGATTGGCCAGGATGGAAAATTATCAATTAATTTGATCTCAAAGATTTTCAGCACTGAGATAATTTGTTCATGAAAACAACCATATTCTGATAGATCAGATTATCAAAATATATGGTGGAAACAGAGGGCAATCCACAATATTCCCTTCACCTTTTTAAAATAACAGAGAATAATCTACCGCATACTATTACTTTAAACCAACACATTTGGCAGGTGATTGTATTTACACCACAACAGGTACTTTTGGAACTCCCAGAAAAAAAAAAAAAAATAATGCTGAGATCCTCAACTATTAGTTTACTTACACAAAAATTTTATCCAACAACTCCAATAACCACTTGCCGCCCGCCAATGACAGATTGACGTTGGCAAAGTGGTTTCAATAACCTGACTGGATGTCATATGACGTCCTCAGGATATTGAGCCGTTGCGCGCCCCTGGGGGCGCGCATCGCGGCGATCGTTGTTGCAGGGTGTCAGTCTGACACCCCGCAACACCGATCTAGGTAAAGAGACTCCAACGGAGACTCTTTACCACATGATTAGCCGTGTCCAATCACGGCTGATCACGATGTAAACAGGAAAAGCCGGTAATCGGCTTTTCCTCACTTGCGTCTGTCAGACGTGAGTAGAGGAGAGCCAATCGGCTGCTCCTCTGACGGGGGGTTTGCGCTGATCGATTATCAGCGCAGCCCCTTCCCCCACTGGACCACCAGGGATGCCACTAGACCACCAGGGATGCCCACCACAGATGCCACCAGGGATGCCCACCTAGACCACCAGGGATGACAAACACAAAAAAAGGATGCCAATCAGTGCCCACAATGGATGCCAATCAGTGCCCACAATAAGCATCACTGATTGGCAGGCATTGTTTGGTACTGATTGGCATCCTTTAGTACAACACATACATTAGTGCAACACATTAAAGTGCCCATCTATGCTGCCTATCAGTGCCCATCCATGCCGCCTATCCGTGCCCATCCATGCCGCCTATCCGTTTCCATCCGTGTCGCCTATCCGTGCCCATCCATGCCGCCTATCCGTGCCCATCCATGCTGCCTACCTGTGCCCATCCATGCTGCCTATCTGTGCCCATCTGTGTCGCCTATATGTGCCCATCCGTGTCGCCTATCTGTGCCCATCTGTGCCGCCTATCAGTGCCGCATATTAGTGCCCATCATCAGTGCCCATCAATGCCACCACATCAGTGCCACCTCATCGGTGCCCATCAGTGCCACCTTATCAGTGCCCGTCAGTGCAGTACCATCAGTGCCCATCAGTAAAGGAGAAAACGTACTTATTTACAATGTTTTATAACAGAAACAAATACAAACTTTTTTCTTTCTAAATTTTCGGTCATTTTTTTTTACAGAAAATAAAAATCCCAGAGGTGATCAAATACCACCAAAAGAAAGCTCTATTTGTGGGAACAAAATGATAAAAATTTAGTTTGGGTACAGTGTAGCACGACCGCGCAATTGTCATTCAAAGTGCAACAGCGCTGAAAGCTGAAAATTAGTCTGGGCTACACAAGTGCTAATTGTTTTTCAATTATTCCATGTGTCTATTGCTTCCTAAAGCCCTGTACACATGATCAGTCCATCTGATGACAACGGTCCGAAGGACCGTTGTCATCGGTTAACCGATGAAGCTGACTGATGGTCTGATGTGCCTACACACCATAGGTTAACTAACCGATCGGGTCAGAACGCGGTGACATAAAACACAACGACGTGCAGAAAAAAACGAAGTTCAATGTTTCCAAGCATGCGTCGACTTGATTCTGAGCATGCGCGGGTTTTTAACCGATGCTTTTGCATACTAACCATCGGTTTTGACCTATCGGTTAGGCGTCCATCGGTTCAATTTTAAAGCAAGTTCTCTTTTTTTTGACCGAAGGATAACTGACCGATGGGGCCCATACACCATCTGTTTGGACCGATGAAACGGTGCTTCAGTCCGTTTCCATCGGTTTTGACCGACCGTGTGTACGCGGTCTAAGGGATTTGTTGGCATATGCAAAGACAAACAACAATAATGTCCACTGATGGAATCAAGGAAGTGGACAATAGGACTTTAACCTCCTTGGCGGTATTCCCGAGTGAGGCTCGGGGTGAAATTTCAGTACCATTAGCGGTAACCCCGAGCCACACTCGGATTGCATTGCTGGATCCTGGAAGAGGGTACTTACCTTGTTCCTGGAATCCTGTGATGTACTCCCACTGTGTATGGCAGCCGGATCTTCCGCCCAATGCTCTGTGTTTTCTGGCTTCCCTTCCCTGCGAGCGTCGTGACGCAGAGGTGTGGAACCGGCGGCAAATTCAAAAAGTATAAACCACAACACACATAATACATTGTAATCTTATTGGATTACATTACTGTATAAAATAATTTGACCTCGGTTTGCATCCCAGTGCTTTGTCCAGTGCCCTTGCCTGCAGTTTTACTGTACTTTTTGCCTGGAAACGACTATGGCATCAAAAAAGTGGTTTATGACCTGCTGGAAAACAGCGTTAGCGATACAGAATCACTTGCAGAATTGAGTCATCAGACACAGAAAGTGATTTCAGCGATGATCATGCGACTAACCTCAGTGGTGTGCAGACTTGGTGCTATATTGTCTGTGGTACGGCTTACGCAGCGCCCCCAAAATTCCCATTTACTGGAGAACCTGGTATTAAAGTGGATGTTGAAGAAGACAACCCCTTGGCATGCCTTCAACTATTTTTGACCGATGAGGTTATTGAAAAAATAGTTACCGGTGTACCAGGAGCAACAAGCTGCTACGCATCAGAGGTTTTCATGGAGAAGAACGTGGGAACCAGTGACCAAGGAGGACATTTGGAAATGTCTGGGTCTAATAATTCTTCAGGGAGTGGTGGGAAAACCCCTGCAGAAGTACAAATATCCCTGATAATGAAGTATTTGCACTTTGAAAATAATAAAGAATTTGATGAAACTACTCATCCAGCACCAAAACTCAAGAAGATTTGGGAGGTATATCAAATGATTCAGAAACATTTCCAACAGATCTATGTGCCAGATAGAGACATCTGCATAGACAAAAGTCTAATGGCCTACAAGGGAAGGCTCAGCTGGATACAATATATGGCATCAAAGAGAGCACAATTTGGCATAAAATTCTTCATTCTATGTGAATCGAGCACTGGTTACATTTGGAATTCCGTCCTATACACTGGGAAAATAACCAAATTCAACCAAAAATACAGTAATTATGGAATGGCAACATCTTCAGTTCTTTTATTGATTAAGCCTTTGCTAAATCAGGGCTACTGTGTAACTTCAGAAAATGTTTACACATCTCCTGAACTCTATGAGTTCCTTCTACAGAACAAAACAGATCCCTATGGAACCGTTAGGGCTAACCTGCGTGACATGCCGCCAATCTTTGGCAATAAAAAGCTCAAGACAGGAGAAATGGTTGCCTGGCAGAAAGGCAAAATGATGGCACTGAGATGGCGTGACAAAAAAGATGTGTGCATAATGAGTACAATTCATAACACATACACTGTCATGGTACACACAAAAGGTGGGAAAGACATCATGAAACCACAAGTGGTGATAGACTACAACAACACCATGGGAGGTGTTGACAGAGCTGACCAGGCCATGAAATTTTATCCAGCATTGAGAAAACAACAAAAAAATATTACAAGAAGATCTTCAGGCATCTTCTTGAACAATGCTTGTGGAATGCCTTCATTCTGCCAAAAAAAAAAAGAGTGACAAGCCTATGGTTCAAGCTGACTTTGTTTGGAAAGTTGCTGAACTGATTTTTCTGAACCACCAAAGACCAATGGCTGTAAATAGAGCTGGACGTAGTGCTGATGGCGTTGTCAATCCGAAACGCCTGACTGGTCGTCACTTCATGGACCACATCCCACCAACTGAAAAGAAGTCAGCACCCACAAGGATGTGTGTGGTTTGTTGCTCTAAGGCCCCATACACACGATAGAATCCATCCGCTGAAAAATCCCAGCGAATGGGTTTCAGCGGATAGATCCTATGGTGTGTACACTCCAGCGGATCTGTTTCCGCGGATATTTATCCCCTGGGATGGATTTCCAGCGGATAAATATTTGATGACATGCTATCAAATCTATCTGCTGGAATCCATCCCAACGGATGGATCCGCTGGTCTGTATAGACTCACCGGATCCATCCGTCCGAAGGGATCCCCCGCATGCGTCGTAATGATTCGACGCATGCGTGGAATTCCTTATATGACAGCGTCGTGCACGTCGCCGCGTCATAATCGCGGCGACGGCGCGACACGTCATCGCCAGAGGATTTCGGCGCGGATTTCCATGCGATGGTGAGTACACTCCATCGCATGGAAATCCGCGGAAATCCTTGAGAGGATTTATCCGTGGAAACGGTCCGCTGGACCGTATCCGCGGATAAATCCTCCCGTGTGTATGGGGCCTAAGCGTGATGACACTGGAAGGAAAATCCAAAAGGAAACCAGGTTCTATTGTCCGGATTGTGACGTCGGACTTTGTGCAGTCCCATGTTTCAAAATTTACCATACCCGGCATGTTTACTGAAGCAATATGACTAGTAATATTGCACCCTTGTTTGGCCCCAAAAAAATCTGTGTTTTTGATTTAAATATATTATTGACTAAAATGTATTGAATAAAAAGTATTATTATTATTTGTTATTATTTATAGTTATATATTATATTACAATTTAAGATTTTGTGTTTCAAACTTTATCATACCCGAGATTTCTACTAGACTCTGTTTTGGACAGATTTAAGTGAGTAATTCCTAAGAATTACAGGCCTACAATATAAAATGCCAAATTTCCATGCAAAATAATTTTACCGCTTTCAGCATAAAAAATCTGACATAATCATACCGCCAGGGAGGTAAGGGCAGGGCCGGATTAACAAGGGGGCTGATGGAGCTGCAGCTCCAGGCCCCTTTCTCAAGATAGGCCCATTTGCCCAAAAAGAAAAAAAATTCTGAAAAAAAAAAAAAAAAAAAAGATCGACTTCGGGGGTTGTAGCTCGACGACCAGAGGTCACAGAAACCCCACATTTGGGGGGTAGGCAGGGGAAGACCTACCCCACAACTGGTGAAAATACGGGACGGCTATCATTTATGGTTCCGGAGATACGGGCCTGCTTGCACAGCCTGTCAGAAGCTACATTCATAGTGGCCAATATAAATACAAGCTGACACACTGCAGCAAACTGATAGGATCACAGGGCTTATAATAATTATTTGTATATTACTCATGGTAATTAACCCCTTGCCACCCAGGCCGATTCTGACACTTCTCTACTACATGTAAAAATCATAATTAGTTTTTTGCTAGAAAATTACTCTTTGGTGGTCTTTGCACGTTTTATGTTGCACGGTATAGAGCTGCACGATTCTGGCTAAAATGAGAATTGCAATTGCGGTGTAACATCATCTTTCACATTTAAAAAAAGGGCTAACTTCACTGTTTTGTTTTTATGGTTTTTATTATTCATTGAAGTGGGCAAATGCAGTGTGACATAAAATATTGCAGCAATTGCCATTGTATTCCCTAGAGTCTCTGCTAAAATATATATAATGTTTGGCGGTTCCAAGTAATTTTCTAGCAAATAATATTGCTTTTTAATTTAAAGCGGAGGTTCACCCTCAAAATGAACTTTCCAGCATCCTTAAAGTGGAAGTAAACCCATCAATTTAACAGTTTGAAAAAGCAGTTACATTCCTGGCATGCCGGAAATGCTAACTGTCACATTGGTTGTGCTCTCAACCAAACTGTCAAACCATCCAATGGCTGGTGTCATAACTGATCACATGTGCAGCATCATGGCAGTTGAAGATTAAACAGAAGCCAAGACGCGCCTTAGCAGCCGTCAATCAACTACTCTTCGCTTAGAAACGCCCATTCCCCGCAGGATTCCCCGCTCGGAGCCGGAAAACAAGAGCTCATATAACGATAAGTACAAGTAAAACAAAAAAAAACCAACATACTGCAGATGTTAGCAGTATGCTACAGCTAATGTCAAAAAGTGTATTTTTGGGTGAACCTCCGCTTTAAGAAACAAGTGTTGGACTTTAAGTGGTTAAATTCCCCACATTTACACACAGAAGTTTGATCTAAGAAGGAAGTTAGTTACAATGGTTCATTTTGTTTACAAACTTGGCAGACTGCCCAGATTTTTTCTTTACACACAGAAGTTTATCCCTTTGATCTAAGAAGGAAGGTTAGTTACAATGTTTCCTGTTAAAAACTTGGCAGACTGCACAGGTATTTTCTTTTGATAGCTGAAAGTCTCTCCACTTGTTATATGAAAGAATCAGCAAACTCTGCATTGGAGATCGTCAGGGGGGTTGAATCGAGATCACGATTTTTTTAACGATTAATTGTGCAGCTCTAGCACGGTATTTGCGCAGCAATTTTTCAAATTCTTTTGGAAAAAACTGTTTCATTCATTAAAAAAAACTCTAGTTAGTTAGTTAGCACGTTTTTTTTTGGTATCCTAAGCGATGCTTGAAATTTTTTTTAGGTTACATGTTTAGAGTTACAGAGGTGGTCTAGTACTAGAATTATTGTTCTCGCTGTAACGATCATGGTGTATGTAACCTGTGTGTATCTGGCTCTGATACTACCGGTGCCTACCTAGCCACTGACTAGTATCTCTCCCCAGCCTGTCCTCACACACCCTCTCACCTGCTGACCTGTGGATGGGGGAATCACTCCTGCAGTGTTATTGTGTTCTGCCAGTGAATACAATGATCAGTGTTGCTAACTATAGCTGGCAGCACTGATTGTTTTGGGAAAAACCTAACAGGCTGGTTGTACTCAAGTCGATTAATAGATTGACTTGTGTAAAACCAGCTAGCCCATACATAGATCGACTATAGCTGGTCTCTGCATAATTGGCGTAATTTCAATCCATGTATGTACCGCTTAACCACTACGCAGTCCCTAAATATCCTTCCACTCCTGTACATAGTGCTCACTGTCATACTCTCCACACTCCTCTCCTGAACATAGTGCCCACTGTCATACTCTCCACACTTCTCTCCTATACATAGTGCCCACTGTCAAACCCTACACACTCCTCTCCTGTACATAGTGCCCACTGTCATACCCTCCACACTCCTCTCCTATACAGAGCGCCCACTGTCATACCCTTCACACTCCTCTCCTTTACATAGTGCCTGCTGTCATACACTTCTCTCCTGTACATAGTGCCCACTGTCGCACCCTCCACACTCCTCTCCTGTACATACTGCTCACTGGCATACCCTCCACACTCCTCTCCTATACATAGTGCCCACTGTCATACCCTCCACACTCCTCTCCTATACATAGCGTTCACTGTCATACCCTCCACACTCCTCTCCTATACATAGTGCCCACTATCATACTGTCCACATTCCTCTCCTGTACATACTGCCCACTGTCATACCCTCCACACTTCTCTTCCTGTACATACTGCCCATTGTCATACCCTTCACACTCCTCTCCTGTACATAGTGCTTTTGCCGTACCTTTTGCACTCCTCTCCTGTACATAGTGCCCACTGTTAGACCCTCTACATTCCTCTCCCTCACCTGCACATACTTCCCACATTTATACCGTCCATACTCCTCCCCTATGTCGCTTACCCACAAAAACAGTTCTTTAAAATTATACTGAATACCCTCAATGTTACCAGCTCTAAAATGGCGACACTTTTGATAGTTCAACTAAAGGAAATCTCAGTTCTCATATTTGTTCTGCCACATTATTAGTACTCATTTAATTTTGTGATTACTTACTACTATGATGTATAGAGGAACATAGGGGATCTCAGCTACTCTAAATATAGCACTTATATAAAAAAGTGTCCCTGAAAATATTTTTTAAATGTTGGCAACTGTGCACTTAGGCACTGCCCAAGGTCCACTGGGTCAGTAGGGGCCACATGAGAGGCTCCTGGGATCCTGTGATATTAAAGTGGTAGTAAACTTTCCTGACATTACTACTTTTTAGAGGCCCTGGGGTAGGTTATGCCACAACGTACAATTATGCACAGCATATTAGCACATTAGTGTACACTTAAATTTTCAGACTGAGCCCTCCAGTGCTGCGCTGTGATGAATCAGGCGGGGCCCGGGCACTTCCATATTCACCCGGTCTTCCTTCTGGGTTTTGTGCCTTTGGTCACTTGCCTTGGCCGGGCTGCGTTC
The DNA here is from genome assembly GCF_905171775.1 of Rana temporaria. NCBI lineage: Eukaryota > Metazoa > Chordata > Amphibia > Anura > Ranidae > Rana > Rana temporaria. The sequence goes on along the minus strand of NC_053494.1, from coordinate 135,724,755 downwards.
ATGTCATTCCCACGCATTTATTTATTATTTATAAAAGGCCCCACCAAAATCCTCAGCACCAGGCCCATGATGTTCTTAATCTGGCCCTGGGTAAGGGAAATTATGTATAAGGTTGGAGGAACTGGACATTACCAGCCCTGGAGCTAACACCACCTTTGACAGAGTCATAGCCAATAACAAAGAACAATGTCAATATGGATGTCAAGAATTGAGAATTGGGAGATCAATCTTATACTGGGAAAAGAACACACATATTGGAAAGAAACTAAATAACCTAAACAGCCTATGACAAAATATGGACAATAGAAAGCTCTCATTGAGACATAAGACCTAGAAGTTCCCGGTATTCACCGGAACCTCTGGATTTGAATTTGAGGGTGATTTTGAGCCTCTGAGGGTGAATTTGAGCTAAGAAGAATAAATATGGAGCACTGGCAAGGCATATGCAGGCCAGAGATAAAGCAATAAAGACAATTACTGTGTTAATAAATACTAGAGCTAAAGAGAAGAGCTGATGCAGATAGGCAGATAGGAATGGGTAAGATAAAACAATCGCTAATAATCAGATCACTTTAACTGGACAATCAGAACAAAGCAGGTATGAGCTACAGTAAGACTTTTTGACAGAGAAACCAAATACATCAGAAAGCAGACTTGGGTCAGAAGGTGAAGCCAAAATATCAAGTCAACTGAGGAAATACCAATATGAGAAATGCTCACAGGGTCAGAAGTCAGACTTACAGCTAAAGCTGGACCAGACGTCTCACCCAACAAGAGTTGTAAATTACCTTTGTGAGTGTGTGTGTGTGTGTGGGGGGGGGGGGGGGGGGTTGCAGGATAGGGCTAACCACAAAACATGAATACCACAGTGGAGTCTCTATGGAAATAAAAGGCAAATATAGATAGGGCAGGCAGAATACAAAATTGCCCACAGGAGGGAGTAAGCAGAAAAGGGTAGAGACCCAGGCTAAGAGTCACAAAAAATACAGCCAATAGATGGAAAACTAAGTGCAAACTGTATAGGAAGGAAATACCTAGAGAAAGCAAGATTGAATATAGATTGATTGCTGTAATTGTATTTGTAGTACAAAAGAAAAAAAAACACAGCTAAGGTCACAGGTATTCAGGTCCAAATGGGAATGTTTCATATTTATGGCTTGATTTTCTAAGTAATGTTGACCTTACTCCTGCCCCAAGAGCTTCCATTCAATTCCAAGGTTGAGCATTGTAAATAAAAACAGAATACTTTTAATAAAACTCGTCTAAAAATGACAATACATCTGTGAATTGCCGTATTTCATATCCACTTATTACCTTGACACACATCAACATGTCATCATATACAAATCTTCACTTTCATTCACAATGTAATTTGCACGGATGTACATGCAAAAATCTGGATGTCAGCAAGACACTTTAATAGATAATGGGGTTGATTTACAAAAACTGGAGATTGCAAAATCTGGTGCAGATCTACATAGAAATCAATCAACCAGGTTTTATTGTCAAAGCCTAAATGGGCAAGCTGAAGTTAGAAGCCGATTGGCTACCATGCACAGCTGCACCAGATTCTTAGAAAATCTACTCTGATATATACTTGCAAATGGGTTGCAAATTGCAAAATGATGTGTGCTGAATGAGCTAAAGTACTTGTGCTGAAATCATAAAGTACCACATTTATGATAACCCTATTTCACCTTGAACTATAGAGAAATCCTCTTCAAAGCACTGCTGGAGCCTTTTGAAGATCAATTGCAAATACTGAGGCCTTGTACACACGACCGAGAAACTCGACGGGCGAAACACATCGTTTTGCTTGTCGAGTTCCTTGTGCAGCCGTCGAGAAACTTGACAAGCCAATTTTCTCCATTCCCGTCAAGGAAATAGAGAACATGCTCTCTTTTTGAGTTTCTCGACAGTTTCCTCGACGAAAGTGTACACACGACCGGTTTCCTCGGCAAAAAAATATCTCCCAGCAAGTTTCTTGCTGGTTTTTGCCGAGGAACTCGGTCGTGTGTACGAGGCCTGACTCTCTGAAAGTTGTTTTTTGTATAGGCTGATGAATAACCCCACCCACCCTCCTCGTTACACTGCTTGGGTCTTACAATTGGTTGATCAGGCGCAGGAGGAGGAGCAGGTGATGTGACTATAATCCTCATATTCCAGAAGAGAAGCTTTTTTAGAGGGTTTTGGTAGGGCTTTGAAGAGGGTTCCTTATTAGAAAAAGAAAAAAATCTGGTATTTTATTGTTCATGATATACAGCTCCATGCTAAAGCCCCATACACACTATAAGTTTTCCTGCATGTTTTTGTCTTCAGGTTTACCAAAACCATCTAATATGAGGTCAAACCTCAAGAGTTTTTAATTTGTATGCAATCAGGCAGGCCCTTGCACTACATGGTTTTGGAAAACCTGGAGAGAAAAACCTGCAAGAAAACTGATAGTGTGTATGGGGCTTTAGGGCTTTGAACCTTTGAGACAGGAAAGGTTCATTTTAACCACTTAACCCCCGGACCATATTGCTGGTCAAAGACCAGAGCACTTTTTGCGATTCGGCACTGCGTCGCTTTAACTGACAATTGCGTGGTCGTGCGACGTGGCTCCCAAACAAAATTGGCATCCTTTTTTTAATATTTTCTTTTTACTAGTAATTGCGGCGATCAGCGATTTTTTTCAGTATTGCGACATTATGGCGGACACTTCGGACACTTTTGACACATTTTTGGGACCATTGGCATTTTTATAGCGATCAGTGCTATAAAAATGAATTGGATTACTATAAAAATGCCACTGGCAGTGAAGGGGTTAACACTAGGGGGCGGGGAAAGGGTTAAGTATGTTCCCTGGGTGTGTTCTAACTGTAGGGGGGGTGGACTGACATGGGGAAATGACTGATCTGTTCATACATTGTATTGTTCATACACAGGCCCCTAGTGGCCTGTGCGAGAGCCGACGTATAGCTACGTGCTCTCTCGCCTGGGAGCCGACCTGCCGCCGTAAAACGACGGCGACTGGTCGGCAACCAGTTAAAGTAAACCTTAGACAATGCTGGATGATAAATAAATTACTTTTACTCCCTCCTCTCCCAGATGCACATATTTAACTTCTGTTTTCTCTCCCATCCCTCTGATAGACCTCAAGAACTGAAGATAAGAAGCACAGAGGGGGGTTTACTAAAACTGGAGCATACAGAATCTGGTGTAGCTGTGTACAGTAACCAATCAGCTTCTAACTTCAGGTTGTTCAATTAAAGGGGTTGTAAAGTCCCAAGGTTTTTCTCCTTAACACATTCTATGCATTAAGGTGAAAAATCTTCTGTGCTGCAGCTGCCTGCAGAGCCACCCTTTTTCTTCCATCGACAAGCACAAGCCCAGTGGCTCCAGCCGCTGCCTTCGGGTCCTCATTGAATAGATTGATAGCAGCAGGAGCCATTGGCTCCCACTGTTGTCAATCAAATCCAGTGACATGATAGCGGGGGGCGGGTCGAGTCCTGATGTCTGTGTCAATGGATGCAGCAGCGAGGCTCGTGAGCATGTTGCCCCATGGAAAGCTGCTCTCCTTGGGGGGCACCAGATGCAGAGGAGGGGCCAGGATCAATGCTGCTGTGTGCAAAACCCTTGCACAAAGCAGGTATGTATAACATGTTTGTTATTTTAAAGGAAAAAATAATTAACTTTTACAATCACTTTAAGCTTTGACAATAAAACCTAGAAGCTTAATCATCACTATGCACAGCTGCACCAGATTCTGTGAGCACCAGTTTTAGTAAATCTTCCCCACTGTGTAAGCTCTAAGTCAGCATTTGGAGATCAAACAGAGGTAAAAACTCTTTCCATGCACTTGTATAACAGCTCTGATTGTATATGGAGGTAAACATCAAGCCCCAGCACTCATGTAAAGTAGTCTTTTGAATCACATTTCCCTATACCTAGAAGTACTGGGTATTTGTAAATGCCCTCCTCATCTGCCCTTCACTGCTTCTTATGATTACTTTACCTTTGATTCCTCATCTCCCTGTTCACTCACCATGGCAAAACACACTTTAAACATACTATACACCTCATATCTCCCAACTTTTTGATATGAGAACATGGGAAATGTATTATCAAAAATATGTAGGCATAGGTCACACCCCTGCCACGCCCCCCTAAAGAAGGATTATACAAAAAAAATGCTTAGTTAAACCCACAAGTGTTTTTTTTTTTTTCTCACAAATGTAGCAATTTAGAAATTGGCTGAAATGTTTAGCACTGGGAAACACTGCATTATTTATACAATTATATAGATCAGACTGAAATAAGGGACAAGGAAGCAGGGAAAAAGGGACAGAGGGACTTTGTTTCAAATCAGGGACAGTCCCTCGAAATCAGGGACAGTTGGGAGCTATGCATAAGTATATGAACTCTAATCAATTTGTACATTTGAAATAAATACCAGTCACCTAGATTGAATTTAAATTGTCCCCCATCAGCAACTACCCCACCCCATGTCTGCTCTATTTAAAATAACATGCTTACACAACTTTTAAAGTTCACAACTCTTTGATTCATATTTTAATTAAAAGGAAACAGTACTTGGAAACATACTGACAGTTTGAACTGCCCTACTTATTATATTATGCACACATAGCAACTGCTGGATTTACCAATTGCTATGTAATTAGAACGATGGCTTGGACATTCCTCCATGAAATTCTTAACAAATTTAGGCCAAATTGAGTTAACTTTTATATAAAGATGTGTTTGTAACTTTAGATCAAGTGCACACACGCCTAAAGCTTCATGATAAAGCAATTTAATTTTTTTTACCAAATTTTGAAATAACGGAAAACCTTACTTTTCAAACAAATAATTTGTGTTTACATTTAGCCAATTCTTTTGTACACAATGTAATTTAAATAGGGACTCTTACAAATTCCCCTAAAAGGGAAAACGATTGATGGTGGATACTATAGCATGAAGTGACAGCTTTATGACCTGCCTGTTTTTGTTTACTGTAAATTGGGAAACCATTTTATGGCTATGGCAAGCTTCAGACTTGGTAGACAAAAAGATCAAAAGGAAATGAAACCTTGACCAGTCAATATTGTCATTGATCATCTGTGTTACGTATATTTATACTCCTCTTGTCTTGTACATCGTAACCAGGAACATTTGTATCACCCAAGCATTGCTGTTTATTGATTAGGCTAGAAAAAATGATGAGACACAGGCAAAACTCAACCTTAACTCCATTATTCTCTCATGCTCGTAGCTAGCTTAATATCAAGACCATTTTATAAAAAATAAAAAAAATGTAAATTGTAGTTGGAAAATACTTTGTATCAGGTCAAATCATGGACATAGTAATTTGTGCACCAATATATATATATACCATATTTTTTTAGTGTGTATAAAAATAATTATTTATCCTATTTACACCAAATTATAAAAATGTATACTGCCAGGGCTAGAACCCCCATGTGGAAATCCTGAACTTGATTCCTGATAACAAACATATGCAAATACTCTGGCAGATGTCTGAATGCAAGTAATTCATTGCAATGCATCTTCTGAACAGCTACATTCACAATAAAGCACTAAATCCTGAAAAAATATTTTAAAGCACGTCTGTATTCCACTAAAGGGATAGGACCACAACAAAATAAATCGATTTGGATTCCAATATACAGCATAATGAAACACTTTAAAGAACATCGCACATTGGTTTGATGCATTTAGATATACCCGATTCACACAAAAACAAATAAAGAGACATTTGCAAGTCAACCCACTTACCGATCGCGTGTTTTGAGGGTGGTGTTGTTGATCTGTAACTTCAGAGTGGGCTACCCCCATACGATGACGGTTTCATTCACAAAGTCCCCAGTCTATTGCTGAACATTAAGAATGAAAATCATCAGCACTTTAAGTCTGACTTGCCAATTGTTCCAGCATGAACCAAGAAATTACAATGGGAATTCTATGTCCCAATATAACAAGAGCGACACAGGCAGCTGGATTCTGATGCTAAACATGTCCAAGGGAGTCACATTCACCATGTGGATAAGCAGCTATTTAACATCACAGCTTGCTACGGCTGTGTCAAAACTGCTGGGTAAAATAGAATGACAATGGAAAATAAAAATGTGCTTAGCCAGCTAACACACAGGATTGTGGCACGGCTGCTCTGTTCAAGTTTTTCCTGCAGAGTGTCTGGGTGTAGCACAGCAGGAGAGGGACAGGGGCAGCCCTCCTCTGGTCAGCACTTGTTGCTATTTCCAGAGCTCACACAATCTATTCTCTTTTGCCTGGAACATCAATGCAAACACAAACCAATCAGACTTCCCAGGGGCAGCAACTGGATCGTGTCTCTTCCCAGTCAGAGGAATTATACCTAAAAAGCCTTTTCGGTTGCAGGCAAACTGCTCACAGCACGGTGACACACTGTAACACTTACCTAATGCAATCTCATGGGACTTACTAGGTAGAGGATGAGCAAATCCTTAAATAAATATTCAATATGCACTGGAAGTCATATGAAAATTTCAAGACGTTGTTAAATATTAGCTTTGCACTAATACATTGAAATATTATTACAATGCATTATTATTTTACAGGATTTATATAGCACCTGCAGTTTGCACGGCGCTTTACAAGATAAAGAGACAGCACAGTTACTATCAGTGGGGGCTGGTGGGGTTTTTTCTTTGGGGGGGGCATCAATTAACCACCTCCCTGCGGGGGCAGCAAACAACCACCCCCCGTGGGGGCAGCAAACAACCACCCCCCGTAGGGGCAGCAAACACCCACCCCCGTAGGGGCAGCAAACAACCACCCCCCGTAGGGGGGAGCAAACAAAGACCCCCGTGGGGGCAGCAAACAACCACCCCCCTTCAGGTGCAGCAAACAACCACCCCCTGTGGGGGCAGCAAACAACCACCCCCCGTGGGGGCAGCAAACAACCACCCCCCTGCGGGGGCAGCAAACAACCACCCCCCAGCGGCTCCAATGTCCTATACTTCAGCGGCTTCCTCCATGGCTTCCACTTCCCTCCTCCTAGGCGTTAGACATCCAATAGGATCGCCTGATGTTTTGGCCACTCACAACTTGTTACCTAAATGGTGGGGAGTAGATTCAGTGTGAAAATAGTGAATATTCATTCGCTATCGTTGAGGAGAAAAAGAAAGTAGAGTTGGCGCAATTGATGCAAAACTGTCAGTGATTTTCCACCTTGGCCGATTGACTCAGTTTGTTGCAATCCAAACTTGTCTTAATCAATAGGAAAGGAAGGTATGACTATTCAGCTGTTTTCTGATTTGATCGTTTTGGTCAAATCGCACATTGCTTAGAAAATCAAATAAAAGCGTGTGGCCACCATAATTGACACCTAATACAGAGTCCTATGAGCTGTTGAAGAGAAAGGGTGTGTTCTGAGCAGAAGATCAAATGACAGCCTGTTCACAGCAAAAAGGTAAAATAAAAAAAGGGGGGGTAGCCATCCGGGCCCCTGGGGACCCCTAGGCCCTTTAATAAAAATAAAAAATAAATTAAAAAAAATATATTTTTTTTAATAAAAAACAAACGGGGGGGTTGCCATCCCAGGCCCTTTAATTTAAAAAAAAAAGAATATAATTTTTATTTTTTAATAAAAAAAATAAAAAAAAGAGGGGGTTGCCATCTGGGGTTCTGGGGACCTCCGGCCCCTGGGGACCTCTGGGCTCTATAATAAAAAGAAACAATGAATAAAAAATAAATTAAAAAAACATTTTTATAAAAAAAAAAGGGGGGGGTTGCCATTCGGGCCCTGGGGACCTCTGGGCCCTTTAATAAAAACATTTAAATACAATAAATATATATTTAAAATATTTTTTATAAAAAAGAAATAAAAAAAAGGGGTGTTGCCATCCGGGGCCCTGGGGACCTCCGGGCCCCTTACAAAAAAAAGGGGGTTGCCATGAGGGCCCCTGGGGACCTCCGTCCCCTTACAGGCGTACTGCCTGTAGCCCCCTGATGGCGGCCCTGGGGCCAACCCGCCTAGTGCACATGGGACCTTTTACTCTCTGTCACTCTTCTCCTTTCTCCAGACTTTCTGGTGTACAAGCTAGCTAATGCCCGAGACCAGGAAGGGCCACGTTCATGTGGCATCAACATTATGGTGGTACCCTGACTTAAAAGCGAGCCATACACCCCAGGGTAAGGAAGGGCATGCCAATAAATGAGATGGCTCCCCTGGAAGAATGTCTAAACGCCTACCACCCTGCTGTTCTGACTGACCTACAGTCTGCTATCAGAAATCGTCTACTGTCACCAGTACCAGCCTACCTTATTCTGCTGCCCACCAGCTCCCTACCAGCTCACCAGCTTACTGGAGCCTTTTTATAACTTTACCTGCCCAGCATGGAAACCTGCCCAGCTGCAAGCAAGACTCTGTACTCCTGCGCCACCTGTTTACACTATCAGGGGCCCTGAGTCAGAGGTGTAAGAGAGGCCTTCCTCATCAATTCAGGCTTTGCTACCAGGTATGTGATACTCCAGTGTCTTTGTATCATAACCGGATGCTGTCATACAGGTGCCTCCTGATCCCACGATACATACACCTGCTCAGGATGCAACATTTTGAAGGAGACTCTACAGAACAGTGTCCCATTCCACCAGTTTAGCTTGATTTTGGCACCTACAGTGCCTTGAAAAAGTATCCATACCCCTTAACATTTTCCACATTTTGGTCAGATGAGACCAAGTTTACTTTTTGGCCTAAAAGCAAAACGCTATGGGCTAGATTCAGAAAGCCCGCCGTAAGTTTGTGCGGGCGTAGCGTATCTCAGCGTAAATATGCAACTAAGATATGACGACATAAGAGACTTACGCCAGTCGGATCTTAGCCTAATTTCGGCGTATCTTGCTTTCTGAATACAGAAAAAGATACGCCGGCGCAGCTTTGAATTTACGTAAATTCTTGCTGAATCTAGCCCTATGTGTGTAAAAAAACTAACACTGCACATCACCCTGAACACACCATGCTTTTCTTCAGCAGGGACAGGGAAGCTGGTCAGAGTTGAGGGAAAGACGGATGAAGCCAAATACAGGGTAGTCTTAGAAGAAAACCTGTTAGGCCCCGTACACACGTCCGAGGAACTCGACGGGCAAAACACATTGTTTTGCTCGTCGAGTTCCTTGTGAAGCCGCCGAGGATGACGCCGAGGTTGACTAACATGTTCTCTATTTGCTCGACGAGATCCTCGTCGGCTTCCTCTGCCGAAAGTGTACACACGGCCGGGTTTCTCGGCAGAATTCAGCTCCGATCGAGTTTCTGGCTGAATTCTGCCGAGAAACTCGGTCATGTGTACGGGGCCTGAGAGTCTGCAAAAGACTTAAGACTTGTGTGGAGGTTCACCTTCCAGCAGGATAACAACCCTAAACATAAAGCCAGAGCTACAATGGAATAGTTTAGATCAAAGACTATTTGTGTTTAGAATGGCCCAGTCAAAGTCCAGACCTAAATCTAATTGAGAATCTGTGGCAAGACTTGAAAATTGCTGTTCACAAATGATCTCCATCCAATCTGACAGAGCTTGAGCTATTTTGCAAAGCAGAATGGGCAAAAATGTCACTCTCTAGATGTGCAAAGCTGGTAGAGACATCCCCAAAAAGACTTGCAGCTGTAATTGCAGTGAAAGGTGGTTTTACAAAGTATTGACTCAGGGGGGCTGAATACAAATGCACGCCACACTTTTCACATATTTATTTGTAAAAAAAATTGAAAACCATTTATCATTTTCCTTTCACTTCACAATTATGTGCCACTTTGTGTTGGTCTAGCACATAAAATACATTTACGTTTTTGGTTGTAACATGACAAAATTTTGAAAATGTCAAAGGGGTATGAATATTTTTTCAAGGCACTGTATTTCCCAGTGACAAAACTAGGTCCTGCCGGGCACCACTGTGGACCCCATGCACGCACATAATTAACTCTTTTCTCTTCCGTACCATATGGCTAAGTCCCTAGGGTCTCCCTCACATGGGTCCGGTCCCAGTTGATGAGGCACTGACCGCTCAGAAGGTAGGCTATGAACTGCTACACTACTATACACGAGACCCGTCACCTTTGCCGGTAACGTTCTCCCACTGTCTGGCTGTCATATCATCCTTCTCTTGTACTTGTTGCCCCTAGCAATGGCATGTCACCACTTCACCCCGTGTGTGTGTGCATTACAGGTCCTGATCTTCCATACTCTATTACCACCGTGCACCCCCTTTAGTAACTTAAGCCCAGGCCTGACAACAGTTTCAACACTTTACTGAAATCTCTTAGCATAACAGTTCCAAAACAAAGTGCATTGTCTTTTCCCGAAACAAATCTCTAACTCAGGCTTGTGGCTGCCCCAGCATGCCTGCACAGACAAGAGTCTATACACAGCAGCCAACAGTGGTAGATCTCCAGAGCTGGTGTGGTTTTTTTTCGTTCTTTTTCCCATTATATAGTAAAATTATGTTTAAAAAAGCAGTAGTTATTAAATAACATAAAAAGAAAGCTCTGTCCCAAAAATGATATAAACCGATTGAGCAATTGTTAATCAAGCTATCGCCGCACTGAAAATTAAAATTTGGTCTTGAAAAAGAAGCATATTGAGGTAATCAACTTACTTCAGAATATCCAGGTATAGCAAATCTAATTTTTCTATTTTTTCCCCAGGGAGTTCAGTATAATCAAGTACTGCAAGACAAATCCTTTCTTAATGTCACCAACATAGCCTGGCCTTAAGTGAAATATGATTATTAGGTCCTTTGTGTTGTCATATATTTAACATCTTCTCTGCTGTAAACAAGAAACGTATGTATTTGGATTATCAGCAGCATACTTATCAAGATTTCTTGCTCTTGCCTTTTCCAGTGTATATCAGCTAGAGGTACTCAACCGGTAATATAAGAAGCACGGTGATGTACAATTTAATCATGTTTGCAATGCAACCTACACTTATCATTCAATTCTCCCCCTTCCCAATGACAATTTTGAGCAACATAATAGTGAATAAGAGGATTGAACTTTAGGGCTTTGGGTTTATGGATGCATTGCCTGTATAACACTTGAATGAAATAACACTGAACACTGCATTATTTTAAAAAAAAAGAACACTGCATTATTAAATAGAATAAACCAGGCAGTGTTGCTAACCGTCCATATTTTTACATACAGTCCGTAAAAACTCACACGTTTATTCCCCTGGTTGTAAATGTTTGTGGTTGCCAGAATGTGCCAGTAAAAATAGCCAAGATCGGTTCGGCTTGGAACTGCACATGGAGATTGGAGGCAGGGGGTGATTGGAGGCAGGGGGTGATGGTGGCTGCGGTGGCACCGCAGAGGGGGGTGGAGGCAGGGGGCAATGGAGGCAGGGGGAGATTGGAGGCAGGGGGAGTTAGTGGCACCGCAGAGGGGGATGGTGGCACCGCAGAGGGTGGGGGATGGGGACAGGGGTTGTTGGTGGCACCGCAGAGGGGGGTGGAGGCAGGGGGCCTGGGGGTGATTAGAGGCAGGGGGTGATTGGAAGCAGGGGGGCACCACAGAGGGGGGTGAAGGCAGAGGTAGATTGGGCACCACAGGGGGGTGAAGGAAGAGGGGGATGGAGGCAGGGGGTGATGTGAATAATTTGCCCTTATTATATCGAAAATAAAAAAAATATGTTTTTTTGCCTTAATATCTACCTTAAATCACATTGCTATTTGCCTAGAGTACTTGTTTGTAGCCTAAATACTGAAATTTGCACCTAAAAATGTAATTTAGTAACTTTTGTGAAATGCCAGTAAAAACGTTGCTGCGCCAGTAAATTTTCGGGTGTTGTGCCAGTAAATTTCAATCTGGTAGGTTGGCATCACTGAAACCAGGCCACCCAACAGATTATTTATGTAAAATAGTACATGATTATGCTGTTGTAGGTATCACACATTTTACTTTTTAAGCTACCAAGGAAAAATGCTAAAACCTGTGAAATGTGATATAATTCCCTTTTCATAATGTGGCAAATGTTTGCACGGGTGTCCACACACAAGTATGCAGTGATTGGATTTTCAAAACCAAAATTTCTCAACCATGGTTCCGCCAGAGGTTGCTAGAGGTTCCATGATAAATTAGTAATTTTTGCCTTTTAGATATGTAACCATTGACTTTAATGATTTTTTTTAGGGGGACTTTCTTCCTCCACAAATGTAAGGCCCGTTTCATATTCAGGCGCTTCTAAACTTCCAGTAAAACACTGAGCGCTTTTGAAGAGCTTTTCAGGTGCTTTTTAAGAGCTTTCCATTCATTTCAATGGAGAGAGGCATTTTTTCACCGCCCTGCAAGTGCACTGCCCCAGTGTGAAAGCATTTATTGATTTTAATGGAAATAGGTTTTCGTGAGCTTTTCAGTTGCTTTTTTTTTAGTGTGAAAGCGCCTGAAAAGCACCTCAGTGTGAAAGGGGTCTTAAGAGCATTCTACTCATTGCACCATGATTTGCAGATATAGTAATTATAAGCAGGGGTTTTCCTGAGACTGGAACATTATTTCAAGGGGTTTCTCAATGTTAAACAGGTTGAGAAAGGCTGTTTTAAACAAAAATAATTGAATTATTCCAATAAAGAGTAAGGCCCTTTTTACACTAGGGTGGTGGAGCTTTACCGTCGTTTTATCGGCGCTATTCGACTGCTAGCGGCCAACAAAGAGTTAAAAAAAGGGTCAAAACCGCCCGCAAAGCGCCGCTCCTACAGGGCCTTAAAGAAGTGCCTGGCAAGATTTTTCTGAGCCTCCTGCCAGCGCACCGCTCCAGGTTGAAAGCCCTCGGGGAAGGTGGCCAGCGAAGGGCAATTGAATTTAAAAGCAGAGGAGGGAGAAGAGCTCCACCCCCTCCCTGACCACCGAAGAGACGAACAGGACCTCTGTCCTCGGTTCCTCCACCTCCTCTCTGCTCCAAGAACCGTGCGGCCCAGTCCGAAGAACAGGCTGGCTGGGAGCCTGGAGGAAGAGAAGATGCAGGAGGCGGAGGCTGCCAAGGAGCCGCTGGAAGGAGCAGCGAGAGCACCCTCGGATCAAGAGGGAGACTTGGAGCTGCCACTGCTAGCCATCAGGTACCCGGCATCCTGCACATACATGCCAGCACACAGAGACAGCGGCAGGGTTGGGGGGTTGAGCAGAGGAGGGACTGCAGGAAGGGACAGTGCTATGTGGTCTGTCTCACCCCTCCCCACTCTCTCAGCCCCCCCCCCTCTGTCTCTCATTCCCCCCTCTTTCAGCCCCCTCTGTCTCTCAGACCTCTCCACTCTGTGTCTCAGACCCCCTAACCTGTTTCTCAGACCCCCTCACCTGTTTCTCAGACCCCCCTCTGTCCCCTCCTCTGTTTCTCAGAACCCCCCTCTGTCCCCTTCTCTGTCTCTCAGACCCCCTCCTCTGTCTCTCAGACCCCCCCCACTCTGTCTCTCAGACCCCCCTCTGTCCCCTCCTCTGTCTCTCAGACTCCCCACTCTGTCTCTCAGACCCCCTCCTCTGTCTCTCAGACCCCCCTCTGACCCCCCTCTGTCTCTCAGACCTCCTCTTCTGTCTCTCAGACCCCCTCCTCTGTCTCATTCACTCCCTGACTCTTAGGCTGCTTTTAAACTGGGGGTGGCATTGACCGTAAAACGCTGCTAGTTTTAAGTGGCTCTATTCGGTCTCTAGCGGGTGATTTTAACCCCCGCTAGCGGCTGAATTCAAGGTTAAATGTGCCCGTGTAGAGCTGCTGCCAAAGTGGCCATTAATTTCAATGGGCAGGAGCTCCTCCATTGCCCCAAAGATTCTGCTTGCAAGACTTTTTATAATGCCCTGTCAGCACAGTGCCACACTGAGACTGCAAGGTTTTTCAGGCACTTTACATGCGCTTTTTTTTAGCCCAAAAGCGCCTGAAAAACGCCTCAGTGTGAACGGAGTCCTACACTCACCCCCTCTCTCTTACACTCATGCCCTCTCTCTCTCACCCACCCCCTCTCACCCTCTTTCCCTCAACCCCCCCTCTCTCTCTCATTCCCTCTCTCTCATTCCCTCTCACTCTCTCATTCCCCCTCTCTCTCACCCTCTCACGATATACAATAATGGATGTAGGGCCCTTTTGGTAGGGGGGGTCAGCATTTTATTGAATTAAAGTGGGCCGGTCTGGATGAAGTCCTGTCCCAGTCCAGCCCTGTCACCACCTTACTGTGAGGCACAGAAGGCTGGAAAGGTGGATCACAATCATCAACTATAGAAGATGATCACAATTTGCAAGGAGATATCACCTTTAATATTCGCTGTTTCTGACCTGTTACCTTCTACTTCTTGCATTTATTGAACCATGAATGTCATAAACAACCATGAGGCACAAGAAGCAGGAAGGGTCCTATCAGAACCAGCAACTATAGAAGAAGATCATAATTTGCATGAAGGACTCTTGGCCTGTTCTGTGCCTATACATGTTCTGTGGCTTCCACTGTGCAAGCACCTAAAAATACATGCTATTATATGTAAGTTGCAGATTTCTCATTTAACTGTCACCATAAACTTATTTGAAAGAATCCAGATATCTAAATACAGATCTAACAACAGGGTATAATTATTCAGCAGCTACCAACAAAAAAAAATATTTAGGGTGACATACATTTTAACTCTAAACTGAGTTTCTTTGGACAATCTTGGGCATCGAAGTTTGTTGCCATTTCATGGGCACATGCAGTTTTAAGGCTTGCCATGTTGGGTATCTATTTACTTGACACAACCTCATCTTTTATATTTTGGGTAATAATTTGTGTTTTGTGCCCTAATATTACCTTTAGTGTACTTTTCACAGAAAATTTGATCTATTATCTTGTGACATACAAAATTGCAGGCACCATTATTTTATTCTACAGGGTCCCTGCCTTTTGAAAATATAAACAGTTTTGGAGTTTTGACTAATCTTCAGGCTTAAAAATGTGCATTTAAAAGTGTGCAAAACATACAAAAATGTCCTTTTTTCTATGTGTGTTTACATACACTATGTTGACATTGAAGTCAAAACAGTACGTGAATAATAATTGATAATAATGGTAGAAAAATGCACATATAATGGTGATAAATGAATCCTGTCATAGATGCATAAAGTCCAAAGTAAACCAAGTAGTAAATGAATAACACAAAGTTCAAAATTGGAGAGTCAATGAAAGTGAGATGGTATCTTCCAGAGAAAAAAATGAGTGGATTGAGATGAATTTCAAAGTGAAAAAGATATCCCGTCACCAGTGTGAGTGCAGGCTTACCGGAACGTGTGGACTCTGAGAAATGTATATTTCCAGAGTCGATCAGGCTTGGTATATGCTGGAAACCACGGTATGGAGTTACTTCCGGAAGAAGTAAAAATGTACACACGACCGGTTTCCAGACAACATTTTGTATAGTAGGTCAGCAGATGCTTACTTCCTCTTATAAACTAAATAGATATCAAAGATGATGATTCTGTATTGCAAACTTTTCAGCTTGTGCCAATGGCTGACTGATCAATGCAATGTTGTAGAATATAGTTGAGATTTGCTCACACGGAGATGGACATCTGTATTCAGTTTGTCAATCTGGTGATAGCAATTTCCAGCTGGGGTGACAGCTCTCTGCCTCTGTCCTCATCCATACATGAATAGCTCCGATAAGCAGTGAAAAAGGAATGCAGATAAAATGTTAAAGTGGTACCAAAGGCAAAATTATTACATATATGATGATGCAGTCTGTCACTAGTATTAACACAGTAGAATTTGTTTTTCTGATCCCCCTCCCCCATAGCATAGTTTTATTACCTGTTGAGTTTTAATATCTGTTGATCTAACTAGTAGGTTTGGTATTTATCCACAAACAGAATGAAAAGTAGGGGGAACATAATAGTAACCCCTACCTATGGGACCTGGGACGGACTCAAATGGGCAGTTTAAAGTTACATTTATTTGATTTGTTACTTACCTGGCATGTGATTTTTTTCAACATCTTCTGGAAAGTTCTGCAGCTTGTCAGGTGACCCAACAGACCTATAAGATTAAGGGCCAGTTCACATCACATGTAGTCCAGTGCATTTTTTTTTCTGCATCAAAATCACATGGAAAGTAGGTTATATAGTTTTCAATGGCATAGTTCACACCAATGCGATCAGTTCCAGTGCGTTTCAGTTCCAGAAAATAAAAGTAGAACATGCTGCATTTTTCCTGCACTTGACTGTACTGGAACGCACCAAAAACACACTGGAATGCACATGTCCTTATTTAAGGTTAAGAAAAAAAGAGGGGAAAAAATGCACGGGCTGCACTAAATACGCACCAAAAACGTGCATGCAGAAAGGCATATGGAACGCATCTGGACTGCGTTTCTATGGTGTGAACTGGCCCTAAAGAAGGAATTTAAGAAACATCAGACCAACGGCTGCAGCTGAAGATGACAAATCCATTATCCATTATTCATTATGTGGCTTTGTTTTGTTATAGTTATTCTTATAAATAAATGATTTATTGTTGGTAAATTGTATTATGTCAATAATAAAGGGCTGCGGCCATTTATACCACAATAGTGGGTCTAGTTGTCTTTATTATTATATATTAGAAGTTGTATTTGAGTTTTGGTCCCCAGTCATAGCTGTCAAACAAAAGTGTCAGTTGAAGGAGACAAATCACTTAAAGTGATTGTAAAGGTTTTATTTTTTTTAAATTAACAAACATGTCCTACTTACCTGCTTCGCGCATGGGTTTTGCACAGAGTGGCCACAGTCCTCCTTTTCTGGGATCCCTTGGCAGCGCTCAAGGCCCCTTCTCTTCATTAAGTACCCCCACGGAGAGCCACTTTCCATGCGGGCACTCGTGCAGACGTGCTCCTGAGTCCTGCTTTTGCATCTATTGACACAGACAGCAGGACTCAGCCCCGCCCTCTGGGTTCTATGTCACTGGATTTGATTGACAGCAGCGGATGTCAATGGCTCCTGCCGCTATCAATTTATGCAATGAGGACCCCGAAACAGTGGCTGGAGCTGCTTTGCTCGTTCTCGTGTAATGTAAAGGGGTCGAGAGGTGCAGGGTGCTGTGTAATGTAAAGGGGTCCAGAGGTGCAGGGTGCTGTGTAATGTAAAATGGTCCAGAGGTGCAGTGCTATGTAATGTAAAGTGGTCCAGAGGTTCAAGGTGCTGTGTAATGTAAAGTGGTCCAGAGGTGCAAGGTGCTGTGTAATGTAAAGGGGTCCAGAGGTGCTGTGTAATGTAAAGGGGCCCAGAGGTGCAGGGTGCTGTGTAATGTAAAGGGGCCCAGAGGTGCAGGGGGCTGTGTAATGTAAAAGGGTAGGGTCCAGAGGTGCGGTGCTATGTAATGTAAAGGGGTCCAGGGTGCTGTGTAATGTAAAGGGGTCCAGAGGTGCAAGGTGCTGTGTAATGTTAAGGGGTCCAGAGGTGCAAGGTGCTGTGCAATGTAAAGGGGTCCAGAGGTGCAGGGTGCTGTGTAATATAAAGGGGTCCAAAGGTACAAGGTGCTGGAACCACACATCCCATCATTAATCGACGCCGCACCCCCCCCCGGGCTGCTCAATCTAAAATGCCTGGGCCTATTTTTTGTCCCAGGCCTGCGTAGAATGCATTAAGGTGAAAATCCTTAAGGCCCCATACACACGAGAGGATTTATCCGCGAATACGGTCCAGCGGACCGTTTCCGCGGATAAATCCTCTCGAGGATTTCAGCGGATTTCCATGCGATGGAGTGTACTCACCATCGCATTGAAATCCGCGCCGAAATCCTCTGGCGATGACGTGTCGCGCCGTCGCCGCGATTATGACGCGGCGACGTGCGCGACGCTGTCATATAAGGAATTCCACGCATGCGTCGAATCATTACGACGCATGCAGGGGATCCCTTCGGACGGATGGATCCGGTGAGTCTATACAGACCAGCGGATCCATCCGTTGGGATGGATTCCAGCGGATAGATTTGTTTAGCATGTCAGCAAATATTTGATCTGCTGGAATCCATCCCAGGGGATAAATATCCGCGGAAACAGATCCGCTGGAGTGTACACACCATAGGATCTATCCGCTGAAACCCATTCGCTGGGATTTTTCAGCGGATGGATTCTATCGTGTGTATGGGGCCTAAGACTTTACAACTCCTTTATCACTGACAGGGGTGCTTACAATGGTAATTTCTTTCAATATGTATCCCAAAAAAAGGGGGGGGGCGGTTTTTGAAACCATTTAAAGAGTGTTAGCTGATAGTTGACTTTAATTCATCAGTCATTTATGTGAAGTCCATCTAAATCTGCTGGTCCATCTAACACTACCCTCTTAGCCTCCAGTAACACCGGTGCAGCTTTGAAATCACGCTACTTCACCGCAACTTCAAAGCTGCAGATCAGGGCAATTTGCCCTGACGATTTCGTTGCGAATTGCAACTTCATACAAGTCAATGCAAGTCGAAATTAAATAGGCAGGAAGTGGTGCAGGAAACTTTTTCAAAGTTTCTGCAACATGAGCTGCAGCTATTTGAACAGTTCCATTTCCAACAATGGGGTACGACTTGTCATGCGATTTGGAACTGTCAAATTGCATTAAAAATTGTGAACGGGGGCTTAAGAGAATTCTGCTGTTCAAGGGTGTCTGTATAGCTTCTCCATAGATAGAGGAGACACCCCAAGACAGGAAGTGTGTTACTGGCTGGACCACCAGTGGAATATGGGTAAAAACCTAAAAAAAGAAAATGGACACAGCCACAACATCTAAGGATTGGTAAGGTGTAACATATAAAATTCGGGTTTTGGTTTGAGATATTCTTTAACTTCCCAATTGAAGGAGCACTATTGATCTCTATCTATGACCTGGAAAGTGTCATATAAAGCTGGCAATACACTAGAAGAAATTTGTTTGAAAACTTTCCTTTCAGGGATGTTTAATTGAGTTTCAAATCTAAAAATAACATTTGTTTTTAACCGCAATCACAAGAAAATTTGAAGGAGCAGGATGGAAAAAAAATTCTGAACAAACTAATTTGGTTCTCGTTCGGGAAATGACCTTCATTACAAAATCAAATTTTATAAGCAAAATACATTTTTTAAATACTTTCGAACAACATTCGTCAAGTCATCAAATGTACTATTTTCTGGCGTATAAGATGACCTTTTACGCTTAAAAGAAACGGCCAAAAGGTGGGGGTCATCTTATACGCCGGGTATCAAATGCAGCCGGCTGTATGTCAGCCCGCCGGATGTGCGGCAATACTGTATGTAGCTTCGGCTACATACAGTATACACCGCCGAGCCAATCCCGGCGAGCGATGTATTCTATTAATGAATACAGAGCCTGCTCAGATTGGAGTAATAACCTCTGCCAATCTGAGCAGGCTACATACAGTAACCTGCTCGGATTGGCTTTGAGAGTGAGAGAGGCGCGGGCTGATAATGTTACAGCCTCTTCCAATCCGAGCAGGCTTTGTATTCATTAATAGAATACATCGCTCGCCGTGATTGACTCAGCGTGGTATGGCTCCAACTTCCATTAACCCCCCTGGTGGTATTCCTGAGTCTGACTCGGGGTCACATTTTTTTGCTGCGATCGGTAACCCCGAGTCAGACTCGGGCTCGCCTCACTGAATCCACAGGCAGTGTTTACTTACCTTGTCCCTGGATCCAGCGATGCCACCGCGCTGTGTGAGCGAGCGGGTGCTCTCTTGATTCCCACAGTGTCCCTGTGTGCCGCCGATCTCCGTTCCCTGCGACTTTACGACGCACAGGGGCGGAGAACGGCGCCAGATTCAAAAAGGTAAACAAACACCTTACATACAGTATACTGTAATCTTATAGATTACAGTACTGTATGTAAAAAATAGACACCCCCCTTGTCCCTAGTGGTCTGCCCAGTGCCCTACATGTACTTTTATATAATAAAAACTGTTCTTTCTGCCTGCAAACTGTAGATTGTCCATAGCAACCAAAAGTGTCCCTTTATGTCAAAAATGGTTTTAGAGCAGCTAGAAAACAGCGATAATAAATTATAATCACTTGCAGAATTGTGCGATAGCGATTTGTGGGGAAATTCGTCATAAAAAAAAAAAGTAATGACAGCGACAATTCTGCAACTGAGCAAATTTCAGTGATTTTGAGTTGATTACATTATTGAATAATTTTTATTATAATTATATTATTATTTGTTATAATTATTTATAATTATTTCCTATATTATAAATTATGATTTTGTTTTAAAAAAAAAAATACATACCCGATATGCCTACTAGACTCTTGTTTGGACAGATTTAAGTGAGTTATTCCTAAAAATTACAGGCCTACAGTATAAAACGCCAAATTTCCTTGCAAATAATGGTACCGCTTTCAGCACCTAAAATCTGAAATAATCATACCGCCGGGGAGGTTAAGAAGAAGGAAATATAGGCAATATGAAGTCTCAGAAGGGGAGTCGTCCTATACAATGAGTACTGTATAGGCAAAAGCTGTGGAAGTACAGTGGAATTAGGGGGTCGTCTTATACGCCCGGTCGCCTTATTCACCGCCCAAAAATACGGTAATCAGAATTATCAAAAAAAAATTGTAATAATATTAATAATAAACTTTATTTTTTATAGCGCCTTTAAAGGTAGCTTCTCAAAGCTCTTTACAAAGAAACATTTGTACAGATACCTACTAGTGTATGGCTGTCTGAGATTACCAACCCCCCTTATTGTTTACCCAGCCACACTGCTGACATATTTCATAGGAATCTTGTACTTCTTTCTCAATGAATACTTGCAACAGTACAGTTTATCGACTTCTCCTCCTTCTCACCTAACCTTTAATCTGCTTGATAAAAGCATTCACATGCATCTGCTTGATAAAAGCATTCAGATTTATCTGCTTCATAAAAGCATTCACATTCATCTGTTTCATAAAAGCATTCACATTCATCTGCTTCATAAAAGCATTCACATTCATCTGCTTGATAAAAGCATTCACATTCATCTGCTTCATAAAAGCATTCAGACTGCTCACCATCACCGGATAATCAATTTAGTTATATAAAAACATTTAAAACAATTCTTTTTTTTGTTTACTCTTAAAATCATAAATATAGCCAATGTATGAAGCAACAAAAATAATTGAATTCAAATGTATAAAACCTGCCTGTTGTCTCCTACTAAAACTGCTGTCTAATAAAAATGCTTACTATGCATCTTTTTGGCTTTATTGTGTGAAATAAAACTAGAAATTTGATTTCTTTATTAAAACTTGCCTGGTGTCTCTTTCTTAATGCAGACTTTCACTTAAAAATGAAAGTACTGCTAATTTGCCTCTACCCCTTCCTCTACCACGTTTTTTTATTTTTCAGGAGTGGGAACCTTTTTCTGACAGGTATCTGCTCCCACTTCCGCCAATCCTGCCTCAGCGAGAAATACAGAAGTTTAGCCCCCTCCCTCACCCACGTTAAATGACCTAGGAGGCTGCAGGACCAGGGTATGGGATGAACTGACCTGGGTAAAGACAGCGCTGGATTCCTGGGCTAGTGAATGTCTGTTCAAAGTCAGCAGCTACAGTATTTGAAGCTGCTGACTTTATTTTTTTTTTTAACAAGTTCCTCTTTAACAACTTCCCGATGGCCGTACGACTATATACGGCCCCCTGAAGACGTTCTAATAACGAAACGTACGTCGGAGGCGGTCCTGGTCACGTGACGTCCCCCCGCTCTGTGGTGTCGACAGCGAGGTTTCTATGGTGGTGTGACGGCGGCAGCTTCCTCCCCCTGAGCCCGTAATTTGAACCGCAGATTGGCGGTAGCAGGTCTACAGCCTCAGTGCCGGGTGGGCACCCTTTGAAGTAAGAGGCCATTTGGCTGTTTTCCATGTTTTTAATGATTTTTTAATTAAAACGATATCACGCTATTGGCATCTTCCTGGCTTTCTTTTTTTGCATATATATCCCATTTGGAGCTCCTGGATCTATTATCGTTTTGTCCATATCTTCATGTGCGCAGGCACAATCCTGCATAATCTTTTTCATTAAAGTGGTCAACAAGCTCTGGTAAGAGCATTATATTTACAAAGCACCTTGGGTGGAATCGAAGATTATAAGTGTGGTGGTGGCACTTTTTTTCTTTCTAAGAAGATCACTTCAACTGAAGATGATTGGAAAATTTTCTTTATAATATTGGGACTATAAAGACTCTCTATATTTGATCACATTGAATCACATTTATCACTAAATGCGCAGCGCTGTCTGCAATATTTTGGGACTTTAATTTTTATTGTTAGTTAATTTTATTTTTCCATATCTTTACACATGTTTGTATAAGTATCATCCATTCTCCAATCAGGTGGTTGACAAGTTGTTTTGGCACTTTACACTAATTAATTGTTAATTGTGTATGGTATTTAGCGCCCTCTATCTTCCCTTATCACGTTCACAATTTAGCATTGTCTATGAGGAGCAGCTCTTTGCTATATTTTTATGTATTCTTTAGGGAATTAGGCACGGAATTTTTTGATATTTTAGACTATATACGGCCGCAGGGTGGTTCTACTTCTCTGGGACGCCGTCTTTTTGTGGCCGCCCCTTTCCTCGTTCCCCGTGCACGCTCCCGAACGCGCAGCGGGGAACTTCTGTGCTGGCCGTGTCCCTTGGACACAGCCAATCACAGATCGCCGTGAACGGCCAATCGGAGTGGCCATTTGGTAGGCGATCTGTGCGGCCACTGATAGATGATCTCATATGTAAACATGTGAGATCATTTCTCATTGCCGGCTCTCACAATGACAGCGTCCTGTCAGGGAGAGAGGAGACCGATCTGTGTCTCTTGTACATAGGGACACAGATCGGTCACCTCCCCCAGTCACCCCCCTTCCCCCACAGTTAGGACACTATATAGGGTACACATTTAACCCCTTCCTCACCCCCTAGTGTTAACCCCTTTCCTGCCAGTCACATTTATACAGTAATTAGTGCATATTTATAGCACTGATTGCAGTATAAATGTGAATGGTGCCAAAAATGTGTCAAAAGTGTCCGATGTGTCCGCTATAATGTCGCAGTCGCAATAAAAATCGCAGATCGCCGCCATTACTAGTAAAAAAAAAATAATAAAAAATAATAATTCTGTCCCTTATTTTGTAGGCGCTATAACTTTTGCGCAAGCCAATTTTTTTTCAAAATTGTCATTCTTTTTTGTTTATAGCGCAAAAAATAAAAACCGCAGAGGTGATCAAATACCACCAAAAGAAAGCTCTACTTGTGGGGAAAAAAGGACGTCAATTTTGTTTGGGAGCCACGTCGCACGACCATGCAATTGTCAGTTAAAGCGATGCAGTGCCGGAAGCTGAAATTTCACCTGGGCAGGAGGGGGGTATATGTGCCCAGTAAGCAAGTGGTTAAGCTGTGATGTACTAAACAAGCTTTTATAATGTGCATGTAATCTGTTCAACATGTGTTTATAATATACACTGTAATTTGTATTTGTTAACTACAAATCTGCCTGGTTTCTCCTTTTGTATCTACAGCCTTGTAAAAGTGCTTACATATACTGTAGCGCAAATGTGTGCAATAAACTGTATTTTTTATTTCTAATTAATAATGTTATCTGTATAAATGTATAGTAAATGTTATTTATAAATTGAATTTATACCCTATAGCTTTGTGTTAATTAGATTGCTAGGTATTTGTTGCTGACAGTCTATTCAAGAAATGTGTTTATTGTTCCAACACGTAAATGCATCCTTTGAAAACCAACCACAAAAGAAAAAAATAAACACTGTGCATAGTGCATACAGAACACTGCACACTATTAACCCAGATTAATAAAATGCAGCTTTTCATTCCCAAATTCACCCTGTTGTGGTGAAGGATGTCTCTGACATGACAAGTGTAGCAGGGCAGGCTAGTATCTCAAGCACATTTATGGCCACCTCTCACCAGTGGTCTACCCTGGATACTCAAATGTTAGTGAATGTGATCCCCTGTAGGCATTTTATGTACAGTCTTGCTGTCTCTGTCAGCTGTTTTTGCTTAATCTGCGTCAAACTGAGCTGGAAGTGCGAGCAGGTACCTGTCAAAACCAGGTACCTGCTCCCTCTACCCCCCCACAAAACATGCCAATTGTGGCAGTGGAGGGGGAGGAGGCAGATAATTGAAGCTTCCCCTTTTAGGTGAAGATCTGCTTTAACCCCTTGTGGACCACCCACTGTACATTTACTGCAGCAGAATGGCCGCTCTGCGCCAGATCACTTACCTAGTACGTGAGCTGAAACTTACGGGTCTATGATTAGACACAGTAGGATCCCAGCAGTGGGTACTGCGGACTTGATGTCCACCAGCCCCCACTAATTACACAGGACACAGGCAGAATGACAATCTGCCTATGTAAACAAGACAGATTGTTGTTCTGTCAGAGGAGGAAGGTCATGATCCTGTGTTTTTGCTAAACAGGAACACAGATATTTGGTTTCCCCTAGTCAAACCATCTCCCCCCACAGTGAGTAAGCACAACCTAGGCACACAGTTAACCCTTTGATCGCCCCTGATGTTAACCCCTTCCCAGCCAGTGTCATTAGTACAGTGACAGCGCATATTTTTTAGCACTGATCACTGTATTAGTGTCACTGGTCCCCAAAAAGTGTCTAAATCCGCCGTAATATTGCAGTCCCACTATAAGTCGCTGATCACCGCCATTACTGGTAAAAACATTTTTTTAAATAAATAAATAAAAACAACCCATTGTAGACGCTAGGGGCTAGATTCAGAAAGCCGCACGCAAAGTTGCGGTGGCGTAACTTTTCTTATTTACGTTAAGCTGCCGCAACCTAACACGCAAGTGCTGTATTCACAAAGCACTTGCGCGTTAAGTTGCGGCGGCGTAGCGTAAATTGGGCGGCCTAATTCAAAATAGGCGGGTAGGGGGCGTACCCTATTTAAATTAGGCGCGTCCACGCGCCGAACGTACTGCACATGCGCCGGCCTTAGAAAAATCTCAGTGCGCATGCTCCGAATTATGACGGTGTTTTCGACGTGAACGTAATCAACGTAAATCCCCATTCACGGACGAGTTACGCAAACGACGTAAACATTTTCAAATTTCCCACGGTCACGACGTCCATACTTAACATAGGATGCGCCTGCTTTGGGCAGCTTTATCTTTACGCCGGGAAAACCCTTACGTAAATGGCATAAAGTGACTCCGTCGGGCCCGCGTACGTTCGTGAATTGGCGTATCTCGCTGATTTACATATTCTCTGCGTAAATCAGCGAGAACGCCCCCAGCGGCCATTTTAAAATTGCAGTTAAGATCCGACGGTGTAATACAATTACGCCTGTCAGATCTTTGCTGCAAAACGGCTTATCTTGTTTTCTGCAAACAGAAAAACAGATAAGCTGGCGCAAAGTGTGAGTTATGCCGGCGTATCACTGATACGCCGGCATAACTCTTTCTGAAACTGGCCCTATAACTTTTGCGCAAACCAATCAATATACGCTTATTGGGATTTGCTAAAAATATGTAGCAGAAAGCATATTGGCCTAAATGGATGAAGAAATTAGATTTTTTACAAATGTTTTTAAATGGATATGCAGAAAGTAAAAAATAATATTTTTTTCTCTCAAGACTGTCGGTCTGTTTTTGTTTATAGCGCAAAGAATAAAAAACGCAGAGGTGATCAAATACCAGGTCAAGTGGTTAAGAAAAAATAACTCAACATTTTTTTCATGGTAACTATTGAATAATATTAACAAATGGCGAGCTTAAAATATTGTTCCGAATAAATACCATCATTAAAAAAAAATACCGTTGCCGGCAAGTAAAATGGGTGGGCCTTTGAACACTATGGCCCGGATTCACAAAACACTTACGCCGACGTATCTCGAGATAAGCCGCGTAAGTATAACTATGCGCCGTCGTATCACAATCTGAGATACGCCTAAAAATAGGCTTCCTACGACCGACGTAACTTGCCTATGTTGTCGTATCGTGGGCACATATTTCGCTGGGCGCATTTGCCGCTCCCATTGATTTTCTATGCACATATGCAAATGAGGGAGATACGCCGATTCACGAACGTAGTTGCGCCCGGCGCATAATATACGCGGTTTGCGTAAGTCGTACATCCAGCGTAAACTTATGCCCCATAAAGCAGGTGTAAGTCAGCAGCATCCATGCAAATGGCTGCACCAAGGAACACAGCCGTTGTATTTTACGTTGTTTAAGTAGTACGTGAATATGGCTAGGCATAGGTTACGTCGTAGGCAGTGATTCGACGTATCTTAGGGAGTAGTTCCGACGTGATTCTGAGCATGCGCACTGGGATGCGCTCGTTTTAAGCACTTGTATGGCGCTCGGCCCATCATTTACATGGGGGCACGCCTCATTAGCATGGCTCATGTCCACTTCCACCTACGACAGCTTACGCCGAGGAAACCCAGCGCAGTTTGGGAAGCAGAGGCTTTTTTGAATTCGGTGCGTGCCTCTCTGCGCTGCGTCGGCGTAGCGTATATTAGATACGCTACACCAGCATAAATATGCGCCGATGTATGTGAATCCGGGCCTATGGCCCCTTTCACACGGACGGATAGAATGGTGATTTTAGCTGTGGATTCTCAAGTTATCTACCGCAGCTAAACACACACAATGCTTTCCTATTGCCCCATTCACACACTGCGTTTAGCTGCGGTTTCATTACAAGCGGTTTGGTACAGATAGAAAAAATAGATTTGACTGCGTCCAGGAACGATTATCCGCACATAACTGCAGGTAATCACAGTTCACTGTGTCAGCTGCGGATAGCAGCGTGAACAAAAGAAAAAAACAACAGGAAGCACATCAAAATAAAAACGGTTGCTATGGGGATGACAATAATGGCCAACCACAGCTAAACGCCTCTTCATGTGAACGCATTTAAACGCAGCTAATCACAGTGTACAAATGATGTGCCTGGATCACTGTGCCTGGAGTCTTGAATTTCACAGAAAATAAACATGCTTTTAACTGCGGCAGAATAGCCGTCCGTGTGAAAGGGGTCTATTAGTTGTCATGTTTCTGTCCTTTTTTTGCTTGATGTCTATTTGTAAGAAAAATAATTACTGTCCACGATGCTTGCTTTTTATTTGCACTAACATCCACATTTTCAGGACAGTCTTTCGGGATAGAAGGTACCCCCTTATTCAAGGTCCAATAGAACTATTACACCAAGTTTTAGCAGAATGTTAAAGCGGTGTTTCACCCTAAAAAACAACTTTCTAGCATGTCATTCAGCATAGTAGCGCGAGCTACAGTATGCCTTTATATATTTTTTTGGCGCCGTACTTACTGTTTAATCGCGTAGTAAAGTTTCAGACTCCCCGCGGGGAATGGGCGTTCCTATGCAGAGGGCTCGTGATTTACGGCCGGCTATGGCCGTAAATCACGAGCGCTTCACGAAAATAGCTGGAGTAGGTCTCGGCTCTTCATGGCGCTATACGGCGCCTGCGCACAGACATCGGAGCTGACTGCGCAGGCGCCGTGAAGAGCAAACACCTATTTCAGCTATTTCCGTGAAGCGTGACGCGCCATAGCCGGCCGTCAATTAAGAGCCCTCTGCATAGGAACGCCCATTCCCCTGAAACTTTACTACGCGATTAAACAGTGAGTACGGCGCTAAAAAAAATATATAAAGGCATACTGTAGCTCACGCTACTATGCTGAATGACATGCTAGAAAAAAAAAACATTTTAGGGAGAACCCCCGCTTTAAGTAAGTAATCTCTTAGAAAAAATACAAACAAATGTACACAGCAATTGTAATTCAACTTGCATAGTTGCATGGTGAGATAAGGAGAGGGCTATAGACTGGGAGGGGAAAAAGAATCACAGAGGTGAGATTGGTCTTCTTTGATTAGTCATTTAGATTTAGGTCCACATGTTGTCCATTATTCTTTGTGTCAAATTTAATTAATAATTCTTAGTTCAAAATGTGCCTTTCCTGAGTATTTGTGAAGTTCCCTTTAAAAATGAAAACATTCATGTCTTCCATAGAATGGTCATGAAGAATGATGTTTCACGGGTGTGCAGAAATCATCTTCCTTATGTTCTTTAAGGATTTGTCTGTATGACTTTATTTAGTTTTGTAACTTTGGTCCTGCTTCCCAATGAATGTAACAATGTAATAACACCGTTACAGTAGATTTTGTGCTATCTCTTTACTTCTTTTGATCAGGTCATATATTAGGCTGCAGCAAAACTCATAGATGAAAACAGTTTTTTTTAAGTAAAACTCATTCTTATTTAACCTCTAATGACCTTAGCCCTCCCACTTTCCTTGGCTATTTTTTTTTTTGTATCATTGCTTAAAGCGGTAGTTCACCCTCACCCACATGATTTTACCATCGAGACAGGCATTGTAGCGCGAGCTACAGTATGCCTGTCCCGATTTTTTTAACCCCGGACTCACCTTGTAATCGTACATCGTAGATTTCGGCTCCCGCGGGGAATGGGCGTGCCTATGGAGAGGGAGGATGATTGACGGCCGGCCCTGGCACGTCACTCTCCCCGAAGACAGCCAGAGTAGGTCTCGGCTCTTCACGGCGCCTGCGCACAGGCTATGCGCAGGCGCCGTGAAGAGCCAAGCCTATTTCGGCTATTTCCGGAGAAGCGTGACGCGCCAGAGCCGGCCGTCAATCATCCTCCGTCTCCATAGGCACGCCCATTCCCCGGTATCTTCGATGTACGAGTACAAGGTGAGTACAGGGGTAAAAAAATCGGGACAGGCATACTGTAGCTCGCGCTACAATGCCTGATTTTATGGTAGTAGGGTCAACCCCCGCTTTAAGCAAACGGTTCTTTGTTTTCCTTGGTGTCATGTTGTTCTTTTTTTAAGCGCATCATTGTAGTGATGTTTTAAACAGGACAAATTACAGAAAATGATATGATGCCTACCTCCATGGCGCACAGAGCCCCAGGACCAGCAAGGCCAGGAAGCCGGAGATCTTCCAGAAGATCACCCTGGAGATCAATGCCCTTGGGCATGAAACCAGGACCTGCAAAGACATACAGAAAAAGATCAATGACATGAGACGGCGGGTCACGGAGAAGCTGGCCAAGGTAAGAAGGCACCTTAGGGGCACGGGCGGCGGACCAGCTTCTTCTCTCAAGTTGACACCTGAGGAGGTGATAGCCAGCTGTCTGGAGCAGGAGCAGGTGGAGGGCAGGTGGAGGGCCTGGAGGGCATTGACTCCAGTGACCAGGACTTGAGGAGAGGTAAGTGTGTTTTATCCCGGTGTGGAGCATGTGAGGGGGTGGAAGGGAACATGTGACAAATATGTGGTTCCACCAACATATGAATAGAAAAACAAAATAAAGGTGCGCCAAAAAGTTGTTTGATCATAAGGGGTGACCCCTATAATAATGAAATCAGTCCATATAGATAAATTAAATAGTCCACAGTAGATGTTTTCACAGAAAAAATGTGGTTAAACCGAATCCTCCAGCAGACACACTCATGCAATTAATCCTTAACAGACCACCACTACGTGAGAAAAAGCTTGTCTGAAGTGATCCCTTCACCAGTAAAAAGGGGCTGCTTACCAGAGGGTAAACCAATTGTGCATTTGGCTATAACCCAGCCGCGGCCTTTAATCCACCAGATAACAGATCACAATGGAGGAAGCAGCACTCAGGAACCCGCCAGATGACACTCTCCCATATGCAAAGTTAGAAGACAAAAGAGGGATGCACCATAGCGTAATTCAGTTATAAAAAGATTTAATGAAGTACGGTTGGAAGGTACTTACAAGCATCGCAGTTCAAACAGCATAGCAGCATACAGTTAAAATCAGAACAAGCCGGCCGGCAAGTTTAAACGGAGCCCTTCCTCCTCAAACGTGGTGACGATACTGCCTGTCACCACGTTTGAGGAGGAGCAGGCACGGCAGACACGGCACATGGTCGATATTGCATGTGACCTCCACCGTGTGGCTGACAGCCTGGCCTCCTTTGTTGGGTCCTCGGATATGCAGCAGTGCCTCACCCAACAGGCTGCACATACCCAGGCCATATCAGACTGCCTGCAGGACGTCAATGCGAACTGCGCAGCCATGGCCACAAGCCTCTGCGACCAAAGCCAGACCCTGGATGCCATGCATCACCACATGTTAGCAGGGGGTCCCTCGTCATCTGTGGACCAGGGATCTGGGTACGTGCAGGCCACCCAGGACCGGCACACCGCAGCTATTGTGGAGCTGCAGGCCACAGCATCAGGGATCCTGGCAGAGGTGAAGAGTCTGGGGGAGGTTGTGCAGGCCAACACTGCCGCCATCCAGACGGAGGGTCGGCAGAACAGGCGGCTACAGCGCCAGACCAACACACGCCAGCTGCGGATGCAGGTAGATACCAACAGCGTTCTGACACGCATTGCTGTTGCCTTAGAGGGGATGCCGGCAACATCTGCCATCAGATCCAGGAGCGACAGACCAGGGGATGAACCTCCTCATGATGCCCCACCCCCCCCATCCGAGTCGTCGCCCAGACAATTGAGGAGCCGTAACCTTGGCACAAGGCCTGGCCCACGAAAGGGCAAATGACTGTCCTCTGAACGTTTGCAGCTCAGAGTATGAGCTTTATATTTTTTTTTTTTGGATGTGCACAGATGTATGTATGGCGTGATCCCTATATTTTTTTTTTGTCACTACACACAGTGAGGAGTGCAGAAGTGGTGACTGGACACCAGTTTGCAGGGGGCAGGGTTTGCCCAGTGCTGCTACAGTGTGACTGGTGTGTGAGTGTGTGTATGTGTGTGTGACATTCCTGCCAGCAAGGCGTGTCACCTTGGTTCGTCAGTAAGAGGTTATCCCCACGACCGTGTGAATGTGGTATGAATGGACAGCAACATCATTGGGGCCTTGGCGTGGCGTTGCTGCTCCCAAGTCCTGTGCGGTGGACTTGGGCTAAACCAATGTGAGGTGGATGTGGTGTGTGAGCTAGGGACCACAGTGGTGTGCATGCGTGCATTGTCCATGTGTCATGATGAATGTGTGTGTTTAACGTGCAAAGATGCGTTCCACCAGGCAACTCCTGACTGCTGTTCCTTCAGCAGACGGGGTAGCCTCGGGCAGGGGGGGACTGTGTGGCTCGGGGGTCAGGTCATCACATATGTCAATCTCCAGGCCCTTTCTCATGGCGTAGTTGTGCAGCACGCAACATGCACCGATGGACTGGCACACAAAGTTTGGGGAATACAACAGGGCCCCCCCGGACTTATCCAGGCATCGAAAACAGGACTTCAGGATGCCAAATGTGCGCTCCACCACTGCACGGGTGCGTATGTGTGCAACATTGTATCTTCTCTGGCCTCTGGTTTGGGGATTCCGGTATGGAGTCAGGAGATGGGGCCCAAGTGCATATGCTGAGTCACCTGGAAGGGTAAAGACAGGAGGATGTTAGTCGTGCATGTGCCCCTCGTGATGTCTGCATCATGGGGTAGGACAGTCATGCCTGACTCCCATGTCACTCACCAACCAGCCAGCTGTCCCTGTACATGTTCTGTTCGAATTCCGTTGGGATGTTGCTTTGACGGTATATGTAGCTGTCGTGGCTGGCCCCGGGGTGTTTGGCACGGACGTGCCATATGAGGCAATGGGCATCGGCTATCACCTGTACGTTGATGGAATGCCACTGTTTACGATTGCGGTATATGTGCTCTGTGGCACGGGGGGGGGGGCGTAGTGCCACGTGTGCAATCAATGGCCCCGACGGTGCGTGGGAATCCGGCAATTCTGTAGAAATCCTGCATTGCCTTCTGCCGCAGATGCTCATGGGTGGGTTTGATGATGTGGTGGGACATGCATGTGAGGATTGCGGGGACAACCTGGTGCACGCATCTGCTCATGGTGGATTGTGACATCCCAGACACGACTACACTTGTACGTTGGAAAGATCCACTGGCAAGGAAATGGAGTGTTGCCAGTACCTTGACCAGTGGCTGCACTGCATGTGAGCATTCTGTCTGGCTGGTGATTTCATCATGCAGGGCTGTGGCTAATTCCAGGATGGCATCAGGGCTGAATCTGAAGATGCGATACACCTCCGTTTCCCCCATGCCAAAGACGTTCATGCGCGTTTCGGTATATCCTCTCCTGTGCCCTCCTCCGTGCCTGTGGACGCAGTAGTGCTATGACCATGGCTGCCCCTGGCATGTTGGCATACAGATGTATTGTCCTGCAAGTGTGGTTGCTCAGCTCGTCCGTAACAGTGCTGCTGCAGCTGCTTTCCAGCTGACCTGTGCACGTCTGTTGCTGAGTTACACCTCCTTTATGGGGAATAACTTTGCGCCGGACGTACAACTTACGCGCATCGCGCGTAGCCTGCGTCGGGCGCACGTACGTTCGTGAATCGCCGTATTTCCCTCATTTGCATATTTGAATACAAAATCAATGGGAGCGCCACATGCGTCCAGCCTAAATGTGCGCCCACGCTACACCGGTGGGTTTAAGCCTGTTTTTAGGCGTATCTTAGTTTGTGGGTCCGGCGCACAGATACGACGGCGCACATTTGCACTTACGCGGCGTATCTTGAGATACGTCGGCGCAAGTGCTTTGTGAATCCGGGCCTCTTTGTTTTTTTTATCTGCACAAAACACATATTGTTTTAAAACTATCACTGGTCAAACTGAAAAAATTACTTCTTTTTATTTTAAAATATAAAAAAAAAGTAAATACTGGCAAAATAAAAAGGTAGTGCCATATTTATTATCATATCATCATTTTAATGTGACTTCAAGGGCAACAAAAAACACCAATCTTTTAAATTACGTGCTTGAACGATGCCTTCAAGCTGTATGTAGTGCTATGAAACATTTTCAACAGACAGGCATCACATAAATGTAATAGATGCTTTTTTCACTTTTAAATTTGGTCTGGCTTAAAAAACAGCAGCAGAACTCCAATATTATTCATTACAACTTGAAAAATTGCTTTTTTAGTTTTGGCTGCAGCTGATTTTTTGACAAGCAGTGATGCGCCTGATTTGACTGGTGAAAGTAGCAACCATAGCTCTATGAAATATTAAAGCCATTCATTTCATACAAATTGGCAAGTGACACATTCTTTTTTGCAGTGCCACTTTGCATTCCTTTCAAAACTTTTAAAATCTCAAACAGAGCGCATAAAAACTCTGCATTTCTCAACCCCCTAACATTCCTGCATTCCCCAATTATTCCCAAAATATTAAAAATATAGATTTCAGGTATGGGTTTAGTAGAAATTGGCTAGTATCAGGACAGTAAATGAGCACTTGAATAGGTAACAAATGGAAAAAGACAAGACAGATTCTATTTTACATTAAACATAGAGTATAATCTGGGAGACATTAGCCACATACAGTACATAACACATTGATTGGACATAATGTAAGCAGTTTGGTAAGCTTGTAATCTTGAAATAATCATTAAAGTGTATTATCTTAGAGGCAATAGCCACAAATGTTGATCAGTGGGTGGACAGTTTAGTAAGCAGCTTGCTAAGGTAGCAATATAAGATGAAGAGACCAGGCAGATTTTATCTTCAACTTCACATTCGTTTATTATTTAATAGTCAAAAAAAATATTTTTGAGTGCTGTAGTACTGCAATGGACTGCAAACTGAGTTCCAAAGCAAGTTCTACCCAGCACCAAACATTAAAAAATTGGCAGCTGGGTGTGGTATGTTTACAATGCTAGAGCACTGAAACAGGCCAGGACAGGTGGCAGAAGCTGATTTGTGCCAGATGAAAATGTAAAATGTACCCTGTAACATTAGCAGCAGGGGCTTTGTAGTCTCTGGGCTAGATTCACGTACCTGCGCTTGTTCTTACGGCGGCACAGCGTATCGTATTTACGCTTCACCCCCGTAACTTACAGGAGCAAGTGCAGTATTCACAAAGCACTTGCTCCGTAAGTT
Source organism: Rana temporaria (assembly GCF_905171775.1). NCBI lineage: Eukaryota > Metazoa > Chordata > Amphibia > Anura > Ranidae > Rana > Rana temporaria. The sequence goes on along the minus strand of NC_053494.1, from coordinate 135,690,882 downwards.
GCGGCAGCGTATCATAAATGGGGCCGGCGTAAGCGCGCGTAATTCAAATGTGGAAGGGGGGAGTGTTTTATGTGGAAGGGGGGCATGCGCCGTCCGTGTACATATCCCAGTGTGCATTGCTCCCAGGTACGCCGCAACGACGTATTGGTTTCGACGTGAACGTGAATTACGTCCAGCACTATTTGCGAACGTCTTACGCAAACGACGTAAAAAATTCAAATTTCAAAGCGGGAACGACGTCCATACTTAACATTGGCTGCGCCTCCTGATAGCAGGAACAACCTTACGCCGAAAAAGCCTAATGTAAACGACATAAATAAATTGCGCCGGCCTTACGTACGTTTGTGAATCGGCATATCTAGGTAATTTGCATATTCTCCACCGAAAACAACGGAAACGCCCCTAGCGGCCACCGTAATATTGCACACAATTATACGCCGCCGCATTCAAGTTACGTCGGCGGAGGAAGCCTATTTTTTGAGCGTATCTGCCTTTGAGAATCGGCGTAACGATACGCCGGCGCAGATTTGAAATTACGGCGGCGTATCTGGAGATACGCTGCCGTAATAGCTTCCTGAATCTAGCCCACTGGCAATCCAAGACAGGTTCATTTTATTGAAAGTGAACCGATCCACCCTGACAGGCAACAGGCAGATTTGCTTATCCATAACAAAACCTCCTGCTGTGCTAAAGACCCTCTTAGACAGCACACTGACTGCAGGGTAAGACAGAAACCTTAGCTCATGCTTTACAAGCTTCGGCACATGCTGTGGCTGTATGGCAGAGCCACTCTCTCTAGAAAAAGCAGAGGTGCCCTTTCTCTAGGTGATGCAACCCGACCCCTAGTTTGTCCTTCAGAACCTTCTCATAACCCAACTACTTCTGCATACAGAACCTCTGCAACTTACCTAGCACATATGTTACCCAGGGGTGATCATTTTTTATACACCCCCACAAAAAAATTCTCTGAATAAATAAAGCACTTCGGGGAACACACTGCACCAATTTGTGGGTGTGGCCAAATTGTGCTAACAGTGGAGGGGCTTAAAGAGTTATAATTAAATAAAACCTGATCCTACTTCCCCTATACACACATATGTCATAGTCAATGTGTCATAAGCAACAATACAGACAGGCACAAACCTCAGCACACTAATTTTAAACAGTTCCATTACATATGCTTTTCTACACACAGCCGGCCTAACTTCAAGAGGGATGTAGTTAGAGTGCAGTGGCCATGTTTGGAGCTTTGGATCTGTGGATTATTGGATCTCATCAGGAACTTGTGTGTTTAAGCCTGCTGTGCATGTGAAATCAGGAGCTGGGACAGTAATGAGAAGAGAGCAGTAACCAGTAGAGTTGAGCGGACACCTGGGTGTTCGGGTAAAAAAAAAGTTCGGGTTCGGGTACACTGTACCCCTACAATTTCACGAAGGAAGTGTCAATTCTTGTAAAAAAAACACACACACACACCGTAGAATAAAGTCCTTTATTAATAAAAAAAAAAGAAAAAAACTCCAGCGGTGATAATCCACTCGTTCCCGGCTTCCTGCTCCAACGTTGTCCTGATCCAGCGACGGGTGCGGGTGATCTCCAGCGATGAGAAGATCCATCCATCCAGAGCGCAGCATCGCCGACCTCCTCTCACCACTGGACACAGCCCAGCGAATGACGCGCTGAAGCTGTGACATTACTTCAGCGTCGCTGGATCAGGACAACGTTGGAGCAGGAAGCCGGGAACGATTGGATTATCACCGCTGGAGTTTTTTATTTATTTTTTATTAATAAAGGACTTTATTCTACGGTGTGTGTGTGTTTTTTTTACAAGAATTTACACTTCCTTCGTGAAATGGTAGGGGTACAGTGTACCCCATTACCATTTCACACAGGGGAGTCAGGATCTGGGGGTCTCCTTTGTTAAAGGGGTCTTCGAGATTCTGATAAGCCTCCCGCCCGCAGACCCCCACAACCACCGGGCAAGGGTTGTGGGGATGAGACCCTTGTCCCCATCAACATGGGGACAAGGTGCTTTGGGGGGCACCCCAAAGCACCCTCCCAATGTTGAGGGAATGTGGCCTGGTGCGGTTCAGGAGAGGGGGGGGCCGCACTCTGTCTCCCCCTCTTTTCTGCGGCCGGCCAGGTCAACGTGCTCGGATAACGGGTCTGGTATGGATATTTAGGGGGAACCGCACGTCATTTTTTTTTTTAATTGATGGCGGGGTTCCCCTTAATATCCATACCAGACCTAAAGGGTCTGGTTATTGAATTTGCGGGGACCTCCGCGCATTTTTTTTTCCCGAACTCCGAACCCGAACTTTTTCCAATTATTCGGGTTCGGGTCTGGGTTCGGGAAAAACCAAAAGTCTGTACCGAACCCGAACTTTACAGTTCGGGTTCGCTCAACTCTAGTAACCAGTCCTAAAGAGATATTGCAGCAAGGCTTTTATTTTAAGCCTAATAAGGTGAGGGGCTGGGGGAAACTGTTTTTAGCACCTGCACTGGAAGAAAAACAGCACCTGCACTTTTGTAATCACTGTGATCCTGTGAAGATTGCCTGCTTGCACGTTTGGAGTTTATTGTACACCAGTATGAAATATGAACTTTTTTCAAGACTTTATTTTGTATCAGACTTTTGCACTTTTGCACTTTTATGTACATTGATTGATTTCAGTTGCACATTTATCTATTTATTTATTTACTGGATTTTTATCCACCTATCTTATATGGGTTACTGATTGCCTATTTCACTTTTTTTTTTCACTTGTCCACTTGGTTTATTTTTGCACTGGAATTGCATGTTTTGGATTTGTTTGGACATTTTATTTATTGATCAGTTTTAGTTACATAGTTATTCATAGTTATTCAGTCAGTGAGCGCCCCCTACCTTCTTCTTTTTAACCACTTACCCCCCGGAACATATTGCTGCCTAAAGACCAGAGTACTTTTTGCGATTCGGGACTGCGTCGCTTTAACAGACAATTGCGCGGTCGTGCGACGTGGCTCCCAAACAAAATTGGCGTCCTTTTTTTCCCACAAATAGAGCTTTCTTTTGGTGGTATTTGATCACCTCTGCGTTTTTTATTTTTTGCGCTATAAACAAAAATAGAGCGACAATTTTGAAAAAAATGAATATTTTTTACTTTTTGCTGTAATAAATATCCCCCAAAAATATATAAAAAAACATTTTTTTTCCTCAGTTTAGGCCGATACGTATTCTTCTACATATTTTTCGTAAAAAAAATCGCAATAAGCGTTTATTGATTGGTTTGCGCAAAAGTTATAGCGTTTACAAAATAGGGGGTATTTTTATGGCATTTTTATTAATATTTTTTTTACTAGTAATGGCGGCGATCAGCGATTTTTTTTTCGGTATTGCGACATTATGGCGGACACTTCGGACATTTTTGACACATTTTTGGGACCATTGGCATTTTTATAGCGATCAGTGCTATAAAAATGCATTAGATTACTATAAAAATGCCACTGGCAGTGAAGGGGTTAACACTAGGGGGCGGGGAAGGGGTTAAGTATGCCTGGGTGTGTTCTTACTGTGGGGGGGGGGGGTGGCCTCACTAGGGGAAACACTGATTTTCTGTTCATACATTGTATGAACAGAAAATCAGCATTTCCCCTGCTGACAGGAACGAGAGCTGTGTGTTTACACACACAGCTCCCGTTCCCCGCTCTGTACCGAGCGATCGCGTGTGCCCGGCGGCGATCGCGCCCGCCGGGCACACGCACGGGAGTCGGGGGCGAGCGGGGAGCGCGCGCGCGCGCCTCCGGCGGCGCGCACGCGCCCCCTAGTGGCGGCTATACGATAGGACGTATAGCTACGGGCTCTCGCCCAGGAGAGCCGACCTGCCGCCGTATAATGACGGTGGCTGGTCGGCTACTAGTTAATATTATTGTTTATGTGCGAACATTTTTAGGTGGCTGCTCCTATTTATTTTAGGCTTTAGATTATTTCCCTTTGGTATGCGCATTAGTTCCCCCCTTTTTTAATTCCTTCTGGGATGAAAGCCATGCAGACCAATTGGATGCAGTGTGCGGCGTATGGTCTGAGCACTGACAGGCTGACCCCCCACTCCTTCAACCTCTGCAGCAATCCTGGCAGCACTCATTCATCTACTTCCCAAAGATAACCTCTGCATATGAGCATGTGCACTCAACTTCTTTGGTTGACCATGGCAAAGCCTTTTCTGAGTGGAACCTGTCCTGTTAAACCGCTGTATGGTCTTAGCCACCGTGCTGCAGCTCAGTTTCAGGGTCTTGGCAACAGGGCAGCCATTAGAAATTTTGGGGCCCCTCACACAGCTTTAGGCATGGGCCCCCTGGAGCAGAGAACCAGGGGGGTGCTGCCGTGAATCGAGAACCAGGGGGGTAGCTGCCGTGAATTGAGAACTTGGGGGGGTGCTGATGCAAATTGAGAACTGGGGGGAGAGCTACCGCAAATTGAAAACCGGGGGGGGGGGGGGGTTGTGCTGCCACGAATTGTAAACCGGGGGGGGGGGGGTGCTGTGAGTTGCTGCTAGTGTCATCTTACTCACCCCTTCCTCCTGCTGCAAATTAAAAGTGAACGTGTTTTCTCTCCTCTCTCCAGCCGCGACATGAGAGGGGGAGGACTGCCAAAATTAACGTTTCCTCCTCTCCTCTCAGCCGCAAGCTAAGAAGAGGGGGCGCCCGGGCCCCTGGGAACATTCGGCCCCTTACAGGTCTAATGCCTGTACCCCCCTGATGGCAGCCCTGCTTGGCAATCTTCTTATAACCTAGGACATGTTTATGTAGAACAACAATTCTATTTTTCAGATCCTCAGAGAGTTCTTTATCATAAGGTACCATGTTGAACTTCCAGTGACCAGTATGAGAGTGTGAGAGCGATAACACCAAAAACACCAAATTTAACACACCTGGTACCCATTCACACCCGAGACCTTGTAACACTAACGAGTCACATGACCACGGGGAGGGAAAATGGTTGATAGGGCCCAATTTGGACATTTTCACTTAGGGGTGTACACACTTTTGTTGCTAGTGGCTTAGACATTAATGGCTGTTTGTTGAGTTATTTTGAGGGGAGAGCAAATTTACACTGTTATACTGTACACTCACTACTTTACATTGTAGCAAAGTGTCATTTTTTCAGAGTTGGCACATGAAAAGATATAATAAAATATTTACAAAAATGTGAGGGGTGTACTCACTTTTGTGAGATACTGTACAAGAGAATTGTTAGAAATTGGCCTGGTAGGCAAGTGGTTAATCTGTCTGTGGAAACATGCGAACAGCCACGGGCTCCCGTCAGCCTCTCATTGCTTTGGACAGGCTTCCCAGCCGCAGATATTTGCATATACCTGTAATCCCAGCCACAGGACTCTTCCAAAGGATTGTTCTGTATGCCTCTAATCGCTTGTGTAAATGTAACCTTATTTTCTTTTACTTTTCCTATTGATTCCTTGTCATTGTATATTCTGACTTCAGGATTCTTTGGACACTTGAGAACTTGCAATGGGGGTAATACATACTTTGGTGCTATCTACTTTATTGCACAAGTATGTGGTGATGTGCTGCGAACAAAGGGCATCTATGCCTGTTCCAGCAACAAGTGTATGCTGCCTAACCTGGAATTGAAAAGAAAGGCAATGGAAAAATAAAATATACCTCCAAATAAACAAATAAATAAACCCTGAATCAACAAACCCCCAACCCATCTAGCTTCTAGCAGCGCATGAAAACATATGGATAAACCTGAAATAATGGAAAAAAATTACCAGAAATTAAAACAAGGAAAAAATACTGGATATTTAGATATCTAATAAAATGAAATTGTTGCTGACACACACAGAAAGTTAATCCTAAAAAAGACCTCTGAACCAAGCATCAGAGGGGGGGGGGGTACACATGTAATATGGTAATATGAAGCTAATGACCCTGCAATCTATAGCATTTAGCACAATATGACACAGTATAGCACATAACGCTCCACTGAACAAATTGTCAATTTTCTCTAAAGTTCTCCAAAACACACTGACAACCAACTGCTGGGAACACAGCCTTTCATAGTGAGGAATCCTGGCACATAACAACGCCCCCATTTTTGGCCCTTCTAAGCCAGATGACCTAAGTTCAAAGGCCAGGCAGTGCATTATAGTTACAAGAAATTCAACCCAGTGGAATTCACCATAAATTTGCCAGGACTGCAAACCTAGAACACTCCTCCAACCTGTCCCTAGTTCTCAAGTGTCCAAAGAATCCTGAAGTCAGAATATACAATGATAAGGAATCAATAGGAAAAGTAAAAGAAAATAAGGTTACATTTACACAAGCGATTAGGGGCATACAGCACAATCCTTTGGAAGAGTCCTGTGGCTGGGATTACAGGTATATGCAAATATCTGCGGCTGGGAAGCCTGTCCAAAGCAAGAGGCTGACAGGAGCCCGTGGCTGTTCGCATGTTTCCATAGACAGATTAACCACTTGCCTACCAGACCAATTTCTAACAATTCTCTTGTACAGTATCTCACAAAAGTGAGTACACCCCTCACATTTTTGTAAATATTTTATTATATCTTTTCATGTGCCAACTCTGAAAAAATGACACTTTGCTACAATGTAAAGTAGTGAGTGTAGAGCTTGTATAACAGTGTAAATTTGCTCTCCCCTCAAATAAACTCAACACACAGCCATTAATGTCTAAGCCACTGGCAACAAAAGTGTGTACACCCCTAAGTGCAAATGTCAAAATTGGGCCCAATTAACCATTTTCCCTCCCCGGTGTCATGTGACTCGTTAGTGTTACAAGGTCTCGGGTGTGAATGGGTACCAGGTGTGTTAAATTTTGTGTTATCGCTCTCACACTCTCATCCTGGTCACTGGAAGTTCAACATGGCACCTTATGATAAAGAACTCTCTGAGGATCTGGAAAATAGAATTGTTGTTCTACATAAAGATGTCCTAGGTTATAAGAAGATTGCCAAGCAGGGCCGCCATCAGGGGGGTACAGGCATTACACCTGTAAGGGGCTGAATGTTCCCAGGGGCCCAGGCGTCCCCTCTTCTCAGCTCGCGGCTGAGAGGAGAGGAGAAAACATACATTTTGGCAGTCCTCCCCCTCTCATGTCGCGGCTGGAGAGAGGAGAGAAAACATGTTCACTTTTAATTTGCAGCAGGAGGAAGGGGTGAGTGAGATGACACTAGCAGCCCCAGCCCCCACGGTTCTCAATTCACGCGGCAGCACCTCCCCCGTGCGCAACTCACGGTTCACATTTGGTGGCAAGCACAACCCCCCCCCCACCCAGTTTTCAATTTGTGGTAGCTCTCCCCCAGTTCTCAATTTGCATCAGCACCCCCCCAAGTTCTCAATTCACGGCAGCTACCCCCCCGGTTCTCGATTCACGGGAACAGCACCGCCCTGGTTCTCTGCTCCAGGGGGCCCATGCCTAAAGCTGTGTGAGGGGCTCCAAAATTTCCAATGGCTGCCCTATTGCCAAGACCCTGAAACTGAGCTGCAGCACGGTGGCAAAGACCATACAGCGGTTTAACAGAACAGGTTCCACTCAGAAAATGCTTTGCCATGGTCAACCAAAGAAGTTGAGTGCACATGCTAATATTCAGAGGTTATCTTTGGGAAGTAGACGAATGGGTGCTGCCAGGATTGCTGCAGAGGTTGATGAAGTGGGGGGTCAGCCTGTCAGTGCTCAGACCATACGCCGCACACTGCATCCAATTGGTCTGCATGGCTGTCATCCCAGAAGGAATTAAAAAAGGGGGGAACTAATGCGCATACCAAAGGGAAATAATCTAAAGCCTAAAATAAATAGCAGCAGCCACCTAAAAATGTTCGCACATAAATAATAATATTAAAAAGAAAAAGGTAGGGGGCGCTCACTGACTGAATAACTATGAATAACTATGTAACTAACAAATGTCCAAACAAATCTAAAACATGCAATTCCAGTGCAAAAATAAACCAAGTGGACAAGGTGAAAAAAAAGTGAAATAGGCAATCAGTAACCCATATAAGATAGGTGGATAAAAATCCAGTAAATAAATAAATAGATAAATGTGCAACTGAAATCAATCAATGTGCATAAAAGTGCAAAAGTGGAAAAGTCTGATACAAAATAAAGTCTTCAAAAAAGTTAATATTTCATACTGGTGTACAATAAACTCTGAAAGTGCAAGCAGGCAATCTTCACAGGATCACAGTGATTACAAAAGTGCAGGTGCTGTTTTTCTTCCAGTGCAGGTGCTAAAAACAGTTTCCCCCAGCCCCTCACCTTATTAGGCTTAAAATAAAAGCCTTGCTGCAATATCTCTTTAGGACTGGTTACTGCTCTTTTCTCATTACCGTCCTAGCTCCTGATTTCACATGCACAGCAGGCATACACACACACAAGTTCCTGATGAGATCCAATAATCCACAGATCCAAAGCTCCAAACATGGCCAGCCTTCTCACATCAGATCACAATAACATAGAGGAGAGAAAGGAGCGCTCCATAGTGCAGTAGGTTAAAAAAGGCCTTCACGCGTATCGTGACAGACTGCGTCACTTTCTCAAAAAGATTTCCCATCCTTTTCATTTAAATGGTTCACGCCCACCGTCCACCTACTTTGAATTAGGCGGGCTTACGCTGAATAGTTTACGTTACGCTGGCAGAAAGATGCGCCGATCTACCTGAATCCGGCCCAATGTGCCAATCTCAGCACATCAACTTTTTTTAAACAAACCCTGTCACCCAGACAATTAATTAGGATCAATTGGCTGTCGCATAGTGCGAGGCGGTGGATTACTTTGCACTGCGCTGTTTTAGGAAACAAGCCATTTTACCTTGGCATGCGGTGGAACTGTACTGGAATAGCCATCAAACACATTTCCAGTTTTTATCGTCCTCTGTTTCTATATTTTGGAAAGTCACTTCTGCCTTCTCTACCAATAAAATATGTCAACAGTACAAAAAGTGAATTGAAATCTACCATTGTACAGCTGTCAGCAGAATAGTAGCAGAGAGAGAAAATCTCTCAGTGGGGACACCGGTTACAGTGGCAATGGTCAAAAAGGTAACAATGGGATGTTGCCTCCCGTTTCCATTGGTTACTCCAGCACCGGAAGTGAAAGGAAATCTCCCAACTGGGGACACTGTACTGAAAAGCCTCCTCCACTCCTTGCAAACATAAAAACGTTTATGCTATGTAGCCCTTTTTCGGAGGGGTTATAAAGAAATGGCCCCACCCCAAACAAAATATTACCCTAAACATGTAGGTAAACAGGGAGAACTAGAACCTTCACTAAGTGCAAGAGTGGGCTTGATAATAAAGTTAGCAGTGCCTCCACCTAGGACAGGGCCTCTTTGAACAGAGTGGATTCCCTTCCTGGGAAATTAACCAGTAATCCAGTAATTGGGAGCAAAGGAACTACTGCAACCAGCATATAACATTAATCGTGAGTATTAGATACACACCAGTATGGAAATAATACAAGCTTTATATAAGAAAGCATTTAATAATAGTACATGTATCCAAAGTACAAACAGGTATTATCAGAAAAGTGCCCAACAAGAGTCCTGCTGTAATTGTGCATATACTGGCCCGGATTCAGATACAGGATACGACGGTGTATCTCCTGATACGCCATCGTATCTTTGAGTGCGGGCCGTTGTATCTATGCGCCTGATTCAGAGAATCAGTTACGCATAGATTTCCCTAAGATCCGACTGGTGTAAGTGTCTTACACCGTCGTATCTTAGGCTGCATATTCACGCTGGCCGCTAGGTGGGGCTTCTGTATAGTTAAGCAAGAAATATGCTAATTAGGTATTTACGCCGATTCAGAAACGTACGTCCCGCCGGCGCATTTTTTTACGTCGTTTACGTTAGGCTTTTTTCGGCGTATAGTTACCTCTGCTACATGAGGCGTAGCTAATGTTAAGTATGGACGTCGTTCCCGCGCCGAGTTTTGAAAATGTTACGTTGTTTGCGTAAGTCGTTCGCGAATAGGGCTTTGCGTAAGTTACGTTCACGTTGAAACCAATGAGGCTTTGCGGCGTAATTTCGAGCATGCGCACTGAGATTTTTTCACGAACGGCGCGTTCGTAAAATACGTCAAGAGCGCAGGGTCAAGTGAAATTTAAATAAAACACGCCCCCAACATCCCCATTTGAATTAGGCGGGCTTACGCCGCAACACATACGTTACGCCACCGTAACTAAGGGCGCAAGTTCTTTCTGCATACGGAACTTGCGCCCAAAGTTACGGCGGCGTAACGTATCTGATATACGTTACGCCGGAAGAAAGATAGAGCATTCTATCTGAATCCGGCCCACTGTATATACCCGGTTATATACAGTATATATTGTAGTTATTAATAAAGATGCTTTCAGATGAATGTTGCAGCAAAGTTCAGTTGCAGGGGCCCCTGAAGATGATCGTGATATGAAGTCCATCTTTGTGTTGCAAGATCTGCAGTGATGAGGAGACCCTCCAGCCGTTGTCCAAGCAGCCACTTACCTTTGGCTACTTTGCTTCACTTTTCCTTTTTTGGTCCAAATCAGGAAAACCTAGGCAGTTCAATTGGTGGGTGGCTTTAGGATTTCACCGAATATGTGACCACTTGACCCCAAAAGAGATAATGGGAGAGATTTACTAATACTAGAGCACTCAGTTTCTAAATTCAGCTTGTTCAATTAAGCTTTGACAATAAAACCTGGAAGTTCATTGGTTTCTATGCAGAGCTGCACCAGATTTTGCACGATTCAGTTGTAGTTAATCTCCCCCAATAACTTACAATGTTCTCCATAACTTCCCACAAGATCCCCTCTCGGAACTATTTTGTTACCGCTAAATACGAAACTTCATCCATCTGTATCTGAAACATTCAGGCTCGCTGCTCACTCTCACCCCTTTTTGAGCTTGTTTGTCACAATGACCCTCTACTAATGGAACTTTACTGATTTACTGAAAAGTCCTTGCTGTCCAGTATCATGTCAGACTGTCCCCCTTACAACACCCAATGTGAAATGGACTTGGGGATCCCGCTAGAAGCTTACCAATAGTCCAAAATATGGGATACTGTTGCACAAGGGTCAATTAAGTCCTCCTTTTTGAGGCCAATTACAAGCTCCTGCGGCGGTGATATATGGTAACGTCCAGGTTAGCTAAATTTACCCAAGGTGCCTCTGATCATTGTTTTTGGGTCTGCAGTTTAGCTATCACTTTGGTGCATGTGTAGTGGGACGGCAGGGAGAGCAAAAGATTTTGAATGAGGCATTGCATAATCTAAAACCCGAGCAGTGCACTGTCAACCAATTCAGATTGATATCTTTTATTTTTATGGCTGCTAAGAAAACCTTGGTTAGAAACTGGAAATTGGGGGTCTCGACTATTGTGCAGGTCAAAGTAAAGATAGTATGGTATTTGGTTAATGATAAACTAACTGCTGTTCTGTATGACAAACTTGAGAAATAAGTTAAAAAAAATAACCCCTGTAATTTTAAATATTTATGGGGAAATCAAAATGACCTGTTGTGGTCACTCTAACTGGGGCCTAGCTATTTTTAAGGGGTCTGTCCCATGCACGTGGGATTGTCCCTGGCATTACTCCAACACTTACCCTTTGTACCCTTCCTGTCTACGTCTCTCTTTCTTTTTAATACCTCTTCTTTTTTGCCTGGACTTTAAGTCCAAATTATGTTTCATAGGGTTCACTATTTGTCACAGGGTACTTTTCAGCACCCTTTCAAGGGAAACTGTACCTTTAAAGATACATTTGTGCCTTTTTTTTTACTTTTTTGGCTTCCCTTACATCATGATGAGGGGTTCACACTCTTGATATCTGCTTTCGATTGGAAGGGTGGTCATTACTTATTTTAGCATGAGCTGGTAATGATTCTGAAGTCATATGTGCCTATTGTTTACCATCAGTGTATGATTGTAGATGTTTTGTGCACTGTAGCTTGCTTATATGCTACTGTGAAATGTAACACGTGTTTAATAATTGTATTTTTCTAAAACATTCAATAAATTATTGAAACCGAAAATACAGCAGCAACCCCTGCATGTGGACACATGGGCCCGGATTCACATACATCGGCGCATATTTATGCCGCCATAGCGTATCTTTTTTACACTACGCCGGCGCAGCGTGGAGAGGCAAGCATGGAATTCACAAAGCAAATGCTCCCAACGTTGCGCCGGCGTAACGTAATTTTGTAGGCGTAAGCCAGCGTAAGTGGGTGTGACCTTATGCAAATTATGGTCCAAGCGTGGTGCAATGCTTTACACCCGGCGTATCATGAACGGCGCATGCGCCGTGACAGCGCATAAATACGCCCGTCCAGTGCAAAAGTACACCAGCTTTCTTCTCTTCCCCCTGGAGCAGAGTATTTTTGCGCGGAGCCATGGCTGTTGTTGAGACTGAGAGGGACAGGAGGAAAAAAAAATTCTCACCAGATGAGAGGGCTCTCCTCATCTCTGCCATAGAGAAATTTGATGTGTTCCTCCATGGGGCACAGAGTTTACGGACCAGCAGGGCCAGGAAACAACAGATCCTGGATAAGATCACCCAGGATGTTAATGCCCTTGGTCATGAATCCGGAACCCCTAAGGACATTAGCAAGAAAATAAATGACTTGCGTTGGCTTGTCCGGGATGAAGTGGCCGCCAACAGAAGGCACCACAGGGGCACAGGGGCGGACCACCATCTGCTGTGAGATTAACCCCGGAGGAGGTGATCGCCAGGTGTCTGGAGAAGGGAGCAAGTGATGGCCTGGAGGGCTTTGACTCCATTGACCAGGCCTTGAGCACAGGTAAGTGTTTTATATCCCCCATCCGGTGTGTAGCATGTGAGGGGGTGGAAGGGAACATGTGACAAGTGTGTGGGTCCACCAACATGTGAATGTTTTGTGTCATCCACAGATGTGCTAGAGGGAGCTGGGCCATCTGCTGCCCCTGGACGACCCATGCCATCCCCGGAGGAGTGTGCCCACACCTCCCCTCTAGAGGAAGTTGAGAAGGAGCATGGGGACCTTGAGGAAGGTGTCTACCTCGAGGAGGCTACCATCATCCCTGGACCCTCCCAAACCTCTTCCCCCATCAGGGGAAGCCCCTTACCCTCCTCCCCCATCAGGGAAAGCCCCTCACCCTCCTCCCCCATCAGGGGAAGCCCCTCAGGGTCCACCCCTATCAGGGGAAGCCCCTCAATGGCCTCCCCGTACAGACGGCCCCAAGCCTCTCCTGCCCCCAGGAAGGCTACGTGGAAGACAAGGGGTGTTTCTGAATCCCTCCAGGAAAATCTTGCAAGGGAAAAGGCCCACCAGACCCGCCATATGGGTGCTATAGCCAGGGACCTGCGCCGCGTGGCAGACAGCCTGGCCTCCTCGGCCCAGATAACTGACAGCCTGCAGGATGTGAGTGGTAACTGCGCTGCTCTGGTCACCTGCGTTGGGGAGCTTCAGGCCACAACAGCAGGCCTGGTGGCAGAGGTAAAGAGCCTGGCAGTGGCTGTACAGGCCAACACTGCTGCCATCGAGGCGGAGGGGAGGCAGACGAGGCGCCACCAGCGGCACACCACCACCCACCAGCTGCAGATGCAGGCGCAGACTAACGTGGTCTTCACCCGCATTGCCCTGGCATTGGAGGGCAGGCAGCCAGCACCTGCCAGGAGTGGCAGACCTGGGGAGGATCCTCCGCCTGATGCCCCACCACCCCACCCGAGGCTCCCCCCAGACAACTGAGGAGCCGTGGCACCATGCCTGGCCCACAACAGGGCAAATGAGTGCTTTTTTTTTTTTTGCTCAGGTTATGAGCTTTTTTCTTTTGGAGTGTCATGCACAGAAGGATGTGCCGGCCTCCAGTAAGGGCATGCCATGTCAGCCAATGGCATGAACCCTTTTCGTTTCTTTGTAGTGAATGTACACGGTCAGTAGTGCAGGCTACAGTGTGACTGGTGTGTGAATGTGGGTGACATACCTGCCAGCAAGGCGTGTCACCCTGGGTCGTCGGGGAGAGGTTATCCCTACGACCGTGTGAATGTGGTATGAATGGAGAGTAACACCATTGGGGCCTTGGCGTGGCGTTGCTGCTCCCAAGTCCTGCATGGTGGACTTGGGCTAATCCAATGTGAGGTGGATGAGGTGTGTGTGAGCACAGGACCCCAAATGGCAAGCCCCCTTTTTTTTTTTTTTTTTGGAAAAAAAAAAAAGTTTGTGATATTTTTTTATTTATTTTTTTAATCTTTTTAGTTCCTTTTTTTCTATATATTTTTTTAAGTTCGTCTTTCTCAATTCGCGGCAGCACCCCCCAGGCCCATGCCTGAAGCTGTGTAAGGGGCCCCATAATTCCTGATGGCGGCCCTGCCTGGCATGTTGGCATACAGATGTGTTGTCCTGCAAGTGTGGTTGCTCAGATTGTCCGTAACGGTGCTGCTGCAGCTGCTCTCCAGCTGACCTGTGCATGTCTGGTGCTGAGTTACACCTGCTTTATGAGGAATAACTTTAGGTCGGACGTACAACTTACGCGCACAGCGCGTAGCCTGCGTCGGGCGCATGTACGTTTGTGAATCTCCGTATCTCCCTCATTTGCATATTTGAATAGGAAATCAAAGGGAGCGCCAGATGCGTCCAGCGTAAATATGCGCCCACGATACACCGGCGTAGGAAATCTGCGTCGGTCGGAAGAAGCCTATTTTCAGGAGTATCTAGTTCTGTGGGCACGGCGCACAGATACGACGGCGCACATTTACACTTACGCGGCGTATCTCAAGATACATCGGCGTAAGTGCTACGTGAATCCGGGCCATGGTCTCCAAAAAGCTTTCTACTTCCTTCCTCTGTCTTTTTTTTTTTTAACCTAGTCTCCCAGACAGGAAGTGCATACATAATTAGCTGTGTATATTAAGGCACTTTCACACTGAGGCGCAGGGGCGTCGGCAGTAAAGCGCTTTACTGTCATTTTAGAAGCGCTTTTCTGCCACTAGTGGGCGCTTTTAACCCCTGCTATCAGCCGAATAAAGGGTTAAAAAGCGACCGCGGCACTTTGCAGGCGCTGCCCACTGATTTCAATGGGCAGGGGTGCTTAAGGAGCAGTGTTTACACCGCTCCGAAACCTAAAGCGCCTCAAAGATGCTGCTTGCAGGACTTTTTTTTTAACATCCCGCAAGCGCACCTCTCCACTGTGAAAGCACTCAGGCTTTCACACTGGAGTGACAGGAGAGACACTTTGCAGGCGTTATTTTTAGCGCTATAGGGCCTGTAAAGCGCCTCAGTGTGAAAGTAGCCTTAAAATAACAGGTATTCACAATTACAGACAGTAGAGGGCATCACATCACTACAGTTGAATTTCCCCTTTAAAATTGCAGCTCCAGTACAACTGAGAACTCTGGAAGTCTGGAACTCTGCTGGAAGTAAGCACTAAACTACATTGCTAAGCCTACAGTGTTTAAATGTTATTTGACCTTTTCCTAGTAAGAAAGCTTCATAATATGTTTTGTTAAGCATATCATTTTTATTTTCTTTGCATTCAACATTTTCTAATGGTACATAATAGTTTAAATCCTGTGAATGTCACTCTGCCTGTGGAAAAATTCTGACTCGAAGGTCTCTATGGTATAAGCAAAAATGGATGGAATTTCAGCAAAAGCATACATTTTCAAACTAAAGCATATGACTTTTTTTTTTTACAAAATGCATTTATATTGTCAGCACTTAGTGGTGTCAGAATGAATATCCTAAACCCCATAAGTACTGTATTCATTAACCGTGCCACCACTGGCTATCACATAGGTATGCATGCAATGTCCCTGTAGATTTTTTTTTTTTTTTTCAAATTAAAAGCCCTTAAAAGATCTTGGTGCAAACTTTGGTTCCAGACTGTCCAACGCAGCAGCAAGTTGGCAGCTGCTTTGCTTTGTAGCGCCTATCTCTGGAACCTTTCTAAGGCAAGGAGGAATAGAGAGGAGGGTGAGGCCAACACTGTATTGCACTGAAAGTGCACTTGAAAATGCAGTCGCTGTAGATCCGAAGGGGGACATGCAAGGAAAATAAAAAACAGCATTTTAGCTTGCAGATGATTGTATAATAAAATCAGCAGAGCTTCCCCTCATTTCAGATCTACCCCTCAGATTTACAGCGACTGCACTTCCAAGTGAACTTTAAGTGCAATTTCAAGTGCACTTTGCACTTGTAGTGCAAAGTGGATTTTCCTTTCGTAAATAACCCCCATAGCGTCTATTTGGTGCTTTGCCACCAGCTAGTGGCAAAAGCGAAAAGTGCAACCACACATATTTTACACAACTGTACTGAAGTGTACTTGAGGACATCTTGTTCTGTCCTGTAGATAAAACAAGAGAGAATATATCCTATCTAAACTAAAACAACTGCAACATGCACAACAGTAGCAACAGTAGTCCATGTAATCATACATTTTGTTGTGCTTTTTGTTTTCTTAGTTACAAGGCCGTGACTAGGCTCTTCCTTAAAAAAAAAAAAAAAACAAACAAAGCAAAAAAAAAAAAAATCTACTGCAACCATTGATTAAAGGAACAAGTGCAACAAGCAGTCGTGAGAACATCCCCTTTGAAGGTAAAACTTGCAGCACAAATACTTGTAATCATAGCTGCCACCTATCTGCGCAACAGTTTAGTTTCTTAACACGAGTAACTGCCAGTAAGCAGTAGCAACAGGTCTGGTAGGGAACACACAGTACATTATGGGTAATAATCTGTATAGGGGACCTTGACCATTCTCCCGTCTGGATCCTTAATATCAATGGACTACTCCCGGCCCCTGTGCCCAGCCACCCTGATTACCACCCTGTCCCAGGGATGTATTTAGGTTTTGTGCTGCCCTAGGCCTGGTGAAACTCATGCACCCCCTACTTTATATATGACGCACCCCTTCCTTTTTAAGACCCACCCTGTCATTTTCATGGGATGGGGACAGGGGGGCGCGGTGGGATGGGGACAGGGGGACAAAGCATCTTTTAATTTGGGGGGGGAGAGGGTGGTATGGGGATATGTGCTGGGGAGTGATTTGAGAGGGAAGAAGATATGTGCTTTTTCGCCGCCCCCCCTGCAAAGTGCCGCCCTAGGCCTGGGCCTTGTCGGCCTAGGCCATAATACATCTCTCCCCTGTCCTTATAAATGAATCTTTTCAGGCGCCAATGGTTTTGACATTCAGGAACGTCTGCTAGAATGCAGGGGAGTTCTGATTCCTGCAGGGTTTTGGCACACTAAAGCCCCGTACACACAATCGTGTTTATGCCCCATCTGAGTTATTCCATCGTAAATTCCAATGAATTCCATCAGAGTTTATATAGAGAACATGTTCTATTTTACTCCGATGGAATTCCATTGGAATTCTGATGTGATTTTGGTCAGACAAAGGTCTGATCATGTGTACGGGACTTGTGGCATTCCCATACTTCATCACACCAACCTTACCTGCACTTTTTTCTTCCATCAGCAATCTGGGTACATAAGGGTATTTGTACCCATACTCTAATGCCCCCCATTTCTGTACAATCCTCTGTAGCCTTGAGAAATGGGGCAGCTTTTCTATGTTCCCATTCCCGTTCCCCATAGCACACAAGGATCAAGAGCTTTCCTAATTAGTTCCTTGTGCGTTTTATCCTGAGCCAGTGGTGTGGCAAGGTGTGCGGCGGGGAGAAATCCACCATGCACTCCCTGTAAGCTTCATCTAACTGCAACCGCTTAGAACTTTTCAGTATCTGGGTAACATGCTCTCTCTGTGTTGCTACTTCAGGGTCTGGTTCACTCTCAATTTCTTGATGCTTCACTCTATAGGGCAATGTTACTTAGCTGTTTTCTGCCACAAATGTTTTACTTGTCCCACCACCGTTATGTTGACTGTCACACATAAAAGCAAACCACTAAACAGATGGTTCCGCATTTTCTTTTTATTTAATCATGGAATATAGTCCCAGTAGAAGGCTATCGAAGGGTAGATCACTGATGATGCTACTTCAGGGAGCAGGATACTGACGAGCGGAGTCTGGATGAAGCGCTTCTTGTGGTGCTGATGCTTGTGGAGCCGACTCCTCTTTGCTAGTTTGAGGGGGGCTACAACAGGATTAGAGGTTAAAAAGGAGGAAGAGGAGGGCACATTTGCAGCTTCTAAAATTGTGCTAGTTTGCACCTGGGAGAAGGAGGATGAAGAAAGCTTGTGTATCCATCCACCACTTCCATATTCTCTGGCTATATATGAGAAAAAAAAAATATATGAGAATAAAAAATTTAAGGGGATCAGTAGAAGTTAGGGCCCTTTCACACGGAGCGGATCCTCCGTAAAATCCCAGCTGAGCTGGCAGCTGACAGGGACCGCTGTGCAGGGACCGCCCTGTGTTTCCTCCGCTCTCCCCTATGGGGGATCAGATGAACACGGACCGTATGTCCGTGTTCATCCGATCCGATCCGGCAGACTGAAGAAAAATAGAATTTCTTCCGTCTGCAAATGCGGATCTTTGCGGAGGCGGACAAATTACGGGTGTCAGCGGATGTTCATCCGCTGACACCCGTAATCACATAGGGACCCATGTATGTCCCGTTTTCATCCGCAAACGGACGGATGAAAATGCGGACATACGGTCCGTATGTGTGAAAGGGCCCTAAAAGTGGTTGTAAACCCTTTCTTTCTACTTCTACCTACCTTTAGGTAAGCCTAGAATAAGGCTTACCTATAGGTAGTGGAAATATCTCCTAGGAGATATTTCATTTGTAGTCCGCTGAAAATTTTAACGCCACATGCGCAGGGAAGAAACAAAACTAAGTGCTGTTTCTTCCCTAGCCTGTGCCGTTAGGCCGCGTACACACGATCAGTCCATCCGATGAAGCTGACTGACGGTCTGATGTGCCTACACACCATCAGTTAAAAAACTGATCGAGTCCAACGCGGTGACGTAAAACACAACGACGTGCTGAGAAAAATTAAGTTCAATGCTTCCAAGCATGCGCAGGTTTTTAACCGATGCTTTTGTATACTAACCGTCGGTTTTGACCTATTGGTTAGGCGTCCATCGGTTCAATTTTAAAGCAAGTTCTAAAAGTTTTGACTGAAGGATAACTGACCGATGGGACCCACACACCATGGGCTTGGACCGATGAAACGGTCCTTCAGTCCGTTTCCATCGGTTTTGACCGACCGTGTGTACGCGGCCTCAATGGCGGCTCCCATGCGCACGCGCGGGAGTGACGTCAGGTGGCTCTGGAGAATAACAGAGCCGGATTCCGCGGCCCGGAAGGAAGAGGGGCCAGAAGATGGACGCTGTCTACACAGGGGACATCGCTGGATTCTTTTGCAGGTAAGTGGCACATAATGGGCTAGTATGCGATGCATATTAGCCCATTATGCTTTTCATTTGCAGGCTTTGCAGCGAGAAAAAGAGGAAGTAAAACCCATCAGGGTTTACTTCCTTTTTAAACAGAAGTTGTTGCTAACGCAGACCAAAGAAGGTAGCTCTGACAAGGACCGTTGGGCCAATTCACTTTCAATACAATGGGTGGTACAGTCTTCTTTTTTTTTTTATAATGTTTTTATTTTAAAGTAATAGATTACAACAGTTACAGTATGTCAGATGACAACAACTTAGAATGAGATACAGCATTGAAATACAAATAAATGCAATAATAATTGTATTGTTGTAGGAGTTGAAGTATTATACAGATATAAACATAAATAAAAAAAGTTACTAATAAATGGGAATGGGAACTAATGGAGGGAAGGGAGAGGGTAGTGGTGTTCCGAAGGTGGATTTCATTTATTTTATTTCACTATTATCCATAAAAGAGTATCAATACGATGACATGAGAACTCTTGAGTCAAAAGTGTCTGACGTATAGTATATGGCCCAGGGTTTCCATATGCTATCGAATTTTTCCAATCGGGTGGTACAGTCTTCTGTGCAATTTACATTTCACAGTGTATTGTACAATGTAGCAGTGGCAATATACAGCACTGAATATAGCACTGTATAGTTCTATAGGTAGTACACTAGCATTGTATAGTAGTATCTCTCCCTGGCCTGCAATCTTTGTCAGCTGTTGTCCACTGCTGTTTTCAACTCCAATACACATTGGCCCAGATTCAGGTAGGGGCTCGCACTGGTACGGCGGCGCAGCGTACCGTTTTTACGATACGCCTCCTTAAATTACTTGAGCTACTCTTCATTCACAAAGCATTTTCTCCGTAATTTGCGGCAGCGTTTCGTAAAAGGGGCCGGCGTAAGCGCGTGTAATTTAAATGATCCCGTAGGGGGCGTGGATCATTTAAATTAGGCGCGTTCCTGCGCCGAACGTACTGCGCATGCTCCGTCGGGAAAATTTCCCGACGTGCATTGCGGTAAATGACGTCGCAAGGAAGTCATTGGCTTCGACATGAACGTAAATGGCGTCCAGCGCCATTCACAAACGAGTTACGCAAACGACGCAAATTTTGAAAATCGCAACGCGGGAACGACGTCCATACTTACCATTGGCTGCGCCTCCTAATAGCAGGAGCAGCCTTACGGCGAAAACGACGTACGCAAACGACGTAAAAAACTAGCGCCGGCCGTGCGTACGTTTGTGAATCGGCGTTAGTATGCAATTTGCATACTCTACGCTGACAACTACGGGTGCGCCACCTAGCGGCCAGCGTCAGAATGCACCCTAAGATACGACGGCATAAGAGCCTTATGCCAGTGGTATCTTAGGCTACAGTCGGCGTATCGAGCTTTCTGAATACAAAAAGTTGATACGCCGGCGCTACTTAGCAATTACGCTGCGTATCTATGGATACGCAGGCGTAATTGCTTGCTGAATCTACCCCATTGACAAAAGGCTGATGGAAAAGCTGACTTTTAAAAGGAAGGGGCAGGCACGTTTTCCAAGCCCCATTATTGGCCATACTCTGCCACCTGACCACAGTTCATGCAGTGAAGTGTTGGGGGTTTGCTTTTGGGCCTTATATTAACATGCCCATAAGTTTGCAATTCGGGCAAATGGTAAACAATCAAAGTTTGCAGTTAAGCTAACCCAGTGCTGAGTGTGTCTTACATCCATAGCCTTGGCTAAGCGTTTTTGCATTGACTGCTCTGGAGGAAAGTAAATGGTCAGGACCTTGTGCAGTGTCTGGCGATTTCAGGATCGCACTAGCAAAAATCGCCCTTGTCTGCAAAGCCATTAACCTAGATAACCTCTGCTTATATATTTTGTCACCATAATCTCATTTTATATTGCTGAGGGGTTTACTTTCACCTTTAAAAAAATAGAATACAAACACAGAAATCCTTAGAATTAGTATTTGGAAGCACTTGTGTTAGCTTGTGTTTCAAGCTGAGTGATTTCTCCAGCACTTACAATACTTGATCTCATTGAAGGTCTTGTTTTAATGAAAACATAAATGTCAGTAGAAAAAAAAAATAGCAAATACTACAGCACTCGTGTATATACTGAAAACCTTTGGGAATAGTTTGTCTAAGATGTGGGAGTAGAAATATTTTTTCCAGCATCCTTACACAGCATGTCCCTGGTTTACCTTGCATTACACCAGCATTTCCCCAGAGTTCTGCAAATGCATGTTTTATCCCTTCTGTGAACACAGCTTCTGTAGATATCTAAGTCACCTGAGGCTGTTAAACTGCTTTATAACCCCCAAGACTGCTGTAATTCACATCAATCCATTTTAAAGAGGATATTTTTTACTGCTGTGAGTCAAGATATACTGTATATACTGCATTGTGTTGTGCTGCAGGGGAGGACAGACTGTGTAAACAGAATGAATACATAATCTGGGACCCTTTTCTCAAAATTAGATAAAAATAGGTATAGTGGTGTCACCCATAGCAACCATAGCTCACAGATACCGCTAAATGTAAATTTTGTCTTTTAGGGTCCTCTCCATGCTGAAGTGCAAACCATTTGTTCCAGCTAGATTGGTCTAAACCAGGGGTCTCCAAACTTTTGAAACAAAGGGCCAGTTTACGGTCCTT
The DNA here is from genome assembly GCF_905171775.1 of Rana temporaria. Classification (NCBI taxonomy): domain Eukaryota; kingdom Metazoa; phylum Chordata; class Amphibia; order Anura; family Ranidae; genus Rana; species Rana temporaria. The sequence goes on along the minus strand of NC_053494.1, from coordinate 135,668,908 downwards.
CAGACATTAGGGGGGCCGGACTGTGATCACTGGACGTAGAACAGGTCCTGATGTCAGTGGGGAAAAAAACAATGCAATTGTTTTGGTGTCAGTGGAAGCAATTGTGCCCCTTTGATGATGTCATTGGGAGGAATAGAGCCCCATCATTGGCGTCATAGGAAAAAATTGGGGCTCCATAATTGGTGTCATTGGGCCCCATTGTTGATGCAATGGTAGAAATTGGGCCCCATCATTGGTGTCATTGGGAGGGATTATGCCCCCCAGTTAGTATCAGTGGATGAAATGGTGCCCCAAGGGCCAGATAAATGCAAGCAAAGGGCCGCATCTGGAGACCACTGGTCTAAACCCATAGCAGTGAATGACAAGAGTGAACTACAGGCAGTGCCCGAGTTACGAACACAATAAGGACTGTAGGTTTGTCCACAAGTCAAAGTTAGTCGCAACACTGCATTTGTAAGTATAACTTCCGGTGAAACACTGCATTCATAAGTGTTCATAAGTGTAACTACCACCTGTGCATGGATGTGGGATGTTCCGGGAGCTTGTTATGTTATCTGGGGCGTAGTAAGGCACGGTGGGATGTGTCCAGAGGTGTTCGAAAAGTATCCAGGACCAGCGTGGAGCACAAGTGGACTGGCATTTGAGGCCGTTCGTAAGTAGGAGTTGTTTGTAACTCAGGTGTTAATAACTCGGGGACTGCCTGTATGTGCTCTCATGGGTGTCGCTAGTGCCAGACACCTAGGGTATGTGCCCCACACCTCATGCAGGGTGCTCCGGCCACTGGCCTCAGATAGCGTAGTCAGACCCCTGCACTTTGTGCGTTACATACTCTTGACCTCTACACTCTCTGTGATACACACACCTGACCCCTGCATTATACACACCTATTCTCTACCTAGAAGCAGCCCTCTGGAGACATATCTTCACTCCTAAGGGATAAGAATTTGGGGGCAAATCCACAAAAACGTAGCCTAACTTAACTTTTACCATTTAAGTTACACTGGTGGAAAATTTCTACCTAAGTGCCCGATCCACAAAGCACTTACCTAGAAATTTTCGGCCGTGTGACTTAAATGTCTCCGGCGCAAGGCGGTCCTCTTCTGCAGGGGGCGATGACAATTTAAATGAGGTGCGCTCCCGCGCATGCTCGTGACGTCATTTTCCCGACGGGCAGCGCGTGAAATTACGTTACACCGGGCTTTGTGGATTGCGACGGGACAATAAAGTTGCGTCGGGTAAAAAAAAAGTTACGCGCCGAAAAATAAAATTAAAAATTAAAAAAAATTAGCGGCGATCGAAAAAAAGGTCTGTTTTTACAAGGTGTAACTAGTTTACACTTTGTAAAAGCATCCCTAATTTTACGTATGCAAACGTAAACTTACGCAGAAAAAACAAAGCTGAAAAGCTTTGTGGATCTCCGTAAGTCCTCATTTGCATACGCAAAGCGGCATTTCAATGCGAAATGCCCCCAGCGGCGGATGCGGTACTGCATCCTAAGATCTGACAGTGTTAGTGTCTTACAGATGTCAGATCTTCTGCCTATTTTGGAAAACTGCTTCTGAGGATCAGTTCCAAAGATAGGCACAGGGATACGCAGGCGGAACAGCAGATCCGCCTGCGTATCTCTTTTGAGGATTTGGCCCTTAATGTGTAAATCCAGTGTAGCACTACCCCCGAAGGAGCTGCTGAGTAATTTTGGGTGGCACGTTACCTCTATCTTCCCGCTTTTCAGGGTGAAATTAGAGTTTGAAGAATTCCAATGTCCACACAGTACACTTCTTTTTCTGGGATTTATTTGTAGAACTTGGTAGAAAAGAAGTTGGAGGGGTGGAAGGGTAAGTAGGTAGGTTCAGGTGTATAGTTACAAATAGGAAACACTCCTGCTTCCAGCAAACAGTTCTCGTCGCCACTCTAGCCAGAGTGGGTATTGCTCACCCGGATAGGTCCCTCTCACTGGCCTAGCAGCCGGGATGGCGCACGGAATGAAGTACAGTCTTTGCCACAGACCTTCCTTTATGAGGAGACACTTTTGGTCTAGAATCCCCTGCCACAGGATTCAGCACCTGGATCTCTCCAGCTTAGTTTTAGTAGAACTTTAAAAAAGTGTATGCGCTAGAATTACCACCCAGGGAGGTGTGTAATTATTCCATACCAATATGTTACTACACCCTTAAATTCATAAAAGGGACATATCAAAAATTATATATTTGGATGGAAAATAAGGAAATAAACTATTTAAAGTGTCAATGTCCCAACTAGGCCAATAGTGGCACACCCGGGACAATAATCCAGAATTAATACCTAAATTAATATATATAAACATATCAATATCACACTAAAGGCGTATAACCTGTGCAACCTTGTGAAAAAAGTTTTAGCTGCTCAATCATGATACTGCTCAATCATGATACTAACATATAAATCACTATCATTTCAATCACAAAGTCGTGAAGTTAGCAACCTTACAAAACCATAAGCTTCCACATTCACCGAACACGTTGGACCTACATTATTGCAGGTCACTAACGTTTGTGGATAAGCCTTGTCAAACCCCAGCAGGCTGTATAATATAAGACACTGATCTTTTATGCTCTCTGATGTAAGAGACAGACATTTCTTCTTTAACACAGGTGTTACTCAATAATTTCAGATCTTCCTACATGCAATCCAGGTGCAATGTTTCATAGGTGTGGTAGATATAATAATGTATATATTTTCACACACAAATTCATTATTATTTTAGATAATATTGCCATCAACATATTATATTAAGATCTTTATCAATTTCACCCTTAATAATTCATATGCTAATGATCTGGGAGAGTTGAGTAACATCTGAACTCCACCTGTGTTAAAGGCAGGGGCGGACTGACAACTCATAGGGCCCCCGGGCAATGGAAGACTATGGGGCCCCTGGGCTTACAGATGGCCACCACGCCAGGAGGCAGTGCAGAGACGGGGCAGCTAAAATCTCGGGATTTTCACATCAGAAGCATGTTGGTTTCAGACATATCAGGGACAGATTTAAAAAAAACATAGATTTTTACATACTGTCCCTGGTTTTACTGAGCCTGGCAACCCTGATGGGGCCCCCTAGTGACACGGGGCCCTCGGGCAGTGCCAGAGTGACTCAATGGTCAGTCCGCCCCTGGTTAAAGGGGAAATCTCCGGCTTTCTGTATGTGAAATGAGAACCTGTGGTATATGCTCAAAAACTAGCAGCTCAAATGACAAAACGTGATGTGCACGAATTGTTCTGTGGTCCAGGAAAAGACCTCAATGTCCCCCTGAACCCCCCTTAGGACTCAAGGCTCATGACAGAAGCAAGGCACTCTTGGTCCACCTAGCTGAAGCCAGGTGGATTTTATTCCGTAGAAGATCTGTAAAAGCTCATCTACCCAAGTACTCAGTTAGACCTCCCTCGAATAGGAGATTCCATTGAAGGAGGGGGGGACTAAACAAAGACACCACACATCCTTCCCCTGACTTTTTGTTAGGTCCCCACAACCTACACTCCAGGGATGGACTGGCCATTGGGACTACAGGGAGTTTCCCGGTGGGCCGATGGCTCAGTGGGCCGGCTTCAGTGACAGCGGACCGCCGCCTCCCTTCGCTCCTCTGTCTCTTCCTTCCCGCAGCGCTCACCTCCTCTCCCTCCCCGCAGCGCTCACCTGGGGGGACAGAGAAGCAGGGGGAGGACCAGAGGAGCAGGGGAGAAGACAGAGGAGCATGGGGGAGGGGACAGACAGCTGACTCAACAGCTATGGCCTGGGAGCTTCTCACTTCTGCCTAATCTTGTCCCATAAGGGGGAGCACCGAACTGATTCTTTTCCCCGGGTGAAATAATGTCTACCTTCCCCACTCGTACTGCCTATAAGAGTACCAGTACCAGCCGTTCTACTCTAATAAATTAGAACGGCTAGTGGCTAGTGAAGGGGGAGAGGGGGCTTGGGTGGCCGGGGGGGGGGTGTGTGGGAGTTGTCCGGCCGCCATGGGAGAGACCTGTCAAAGTAGGCCAGTCTGGATGAAGTCCAGGGCCAAATTTTTGTCCCAGTCCAGCCCTGCTACACTCTATCATTACACCTGTATGTGCAAGGAAAAAAAAAAGTGCATTGGTCAAACAAATGAATAAACATATAAAGGCCTGTGTAAGATAATTGGATAGGCCTCGCAGTTAGATAAAAGTTCTACTTTGAAGTGTACGGTGAAAAAAAGTGGATGTGTCCATGGTTATATATTAAAGTGTTATTAAACTTAGATTTTATATTTTACCCTACAGGTAAGCTTATAGTAAAGCCTCGTACACACAGTACAAAAATCGGAAGGGGATTGACATTTGACAGGCTGTTGTCTGAAATTCTTACCGTTAGTACATTCCTTTAGACAATTGTTTTCCAATTTTTGCCGACCGACAGCTGATTTTCGGATTGGTCAGTACACAAATCCGTCACACAAAAGTCAAAATTACAAACATGGAATCAAGGAACAACTGGGAAGAGTTTGGTCACTACATTCGTGTTTGGTAAACGACAATTTGTGTACAGTTAGTATGCAAGACAAGATCCTGGCACACGCCCTTTTGACAAAAATCAGAAGCTTGGTTGTCCAACAATCGTGTGCACAAGGCTTAAGTCTTACCTGTAGGTACCCTGAATATCTACTAAACTTGTGCTGTTCAGTAGATATTCACATTGACTCCAGGCAATGACATCACTGTACATGCGCAGAAAATGCATGTTGACAAGGGGAGTGTAGAGGTGGGCGTGGAGTCTACTGACATCAAGACTCCACCCACCGAGTTCCAGACAACAGACCCACCCACAGAATCTTTCGTTTTTCAGTTCTTATAACAGACAGAGGGGAGTCATTTGACAGGTAAGGATACATGCAGGAGGCATATATAGCCTTATAGATCAGCACTATGGCAGTAGTTTAGAAAGGATGAGAGTGGGTTCACATCCACTTTAACTTCTCTCCTCTAAAATAATACCACAAATGTATAACAAAGAAAAAAACCCTCTTAGGGCAATCCTTTCCTTTCCATAAACCTCAAATTCTATAACATATGTCTGTCCATTCAAATTAGCAGATTCATGCAATAATGCCTTTAGTGAACTAAAAATATCTATCTTTGATAAAAAAAAAAAAAAAGACAATACCAACCAAAGTAATGAAAATGCAATGTGCATTTAAGAATTGGGACATACAGTACGATATGTGATCAACTCGGGAACCCTTTAAATGCAGAGAAAACGTACACTACTAGGGTGTTGGTTAAATTCAGGAAGTACCCCAAGACTGTTCTTATCAAATTTTGCCACAATAATAAAAGCCTTTATGAGATCAGCAGTTTGCAGCATTAACACTATGCACAATAAGGAAATAACACACGCATAAGTCCCAAGCAACTTGTTGAACATCCCTGTTGAATTTGCTAGGTGGTGAGTGCCCACTTTTGACTGAAGACAGAAACTGTTCTCATTTTCTGCTGAGAAAAACGAAAGCAATCACATTCTCGTTGCATTTCTCTTTGCCAAAAAACAAAGTTCACTTGTTTTATAACCTTTTTACTCTTAGGAATGAAGACCAGCAAGCTCCATAAAGTAATTTTAACTTTGGCACCACCTGGTGGTTATATTATGCATATGCTAAGCTGATATAAATCACTTGTGAATGAGCAGTGACATCTAGTGGCAGATTTACAGCTATGCATTCCAGCGATGAGATCTAGTCCAGAATTTTCATGGAAGTACTGCGACACATGTTACTTCATAGTTAAGGTTCTCATAAAGGCCTAGTGCTGTATGAGACAATATTTCAAGACACCTTTTTGACTGCCCAAGGAAATTAACTTCAGTAGCTTTAACCACTTGCTTACTGGGCACACATACGTATCCCCTTCGTGCTCAGACGAAAGTTCAGCTTTCGGCACTGTCACACTTTGAATGACAAGTGCGCGGTCATGCGACATGGCTCCCATACAAAATTGACGTCCTTTTTTACCCACAAATAGAGCTTTCTTTTGGTGGTATTTTATCACCTCTGCGATTTTAATTTTTTTGCGATTTAAACAAAAAAAGAGCGACAATTTTGAAAAAAAACACAATATTTTTTACTTTTTGCTATAATAAATATCCCAATTCTTTTTAAAAAAAAAAAATTCTCAGATTAGGCCGATACGTATTCTTCTACATATTTTTGGTAAAAAAAAATCGCAATAAGAGTATAGTGATTGGTTTGCATAAAAGTTATAGCACCTACAAAATAGGGGATAGAATTATGACATTTGTTTTTATTATTTTTTTTTTTTACTAGTAATGGCGGCGATCTGTGATTTTTTTATTGGCACTGCGACATTATGGCGAACACATTGGACACTTTTGACACATTTTTGGGACTATTGTCATTTATACAGCGAACAGTGCTATAAATATGCACTGATTACTGTACTGTATAAATGTGACTGGCAGGGAAGGGGTTAACACTAGGGGGAGAGGAAGGGGTTAAATGTGTACCCTAGGAGTGATTCTTACTGTGGGAGGTGACAGATGGTTGTCCCTATGTACAAGGGACACAGCCTCTGTCTCCTCTCCCTGGCAGGACATGGATCTGTGTGTTTACACACACAGATCCACGTCCTTGGCTGTGTAACGGGCGATCGCGGGTACCTGGCGAACATCGCGGCGGCCAGGCACGCTCAGTGACGCGGCGGGCACACGCGCGTGACGCTGGCGGTGCTTACGCACCCCCCAGTGGCCGGAGGAGCCGAGGACGTCAATAGATGTCCTCCAGGCATTGTAGAGCCACCTTGTGGCCGTCATTTCACAATGGCCCGGATATGAAGTGGTTAATAATGTCTGCATAAAAGAATGCATTCATGTAAATGTGTAACACTGAATAAGTTAACACACAGTAGTAGCCTTGTTTCAGTTAAACTCAATCTTGTGATATTTGCTCCCCTTTGCAAGCATAGCTTAGAAATCCCTCAATTGCAGTTGACACATTCTGATTTGGGTCAATGGCATATGAGTAGGACATATTTATTTTTTTATTATAACTTTAATGTGCTAGGGTTTTTTTTTTTTTTTTTGTATTTTACAAAATGACAAGCTGCCATTTGCAAACTAATTGGTAAATGGATATGTGTGTATTAATTTTTTCTTGTATTTTGGTGTGCAACCAAATTCTGGCGATTTTTTTTTTTGGTAATGTGATTGGTTGAAGATCTGATCTGCAAGTGAGAAATCATTATCCAACTTTACCAGCATTTGCCCTCTGAAGCCACCGACACTTACCTTTGCCCATTCACACTTGTGTGTTGCAATATTGCAGGTGTTAAAGAGGAACTGCAGTCTGCTGACATAATTCGTAATAAAAACATCTTTGGCATTCTGAAGCTTCCCTCAAACCACTTTGAATATTATTTTATATATACTGTGATTCTGTACTTGCCAAATGTGCTGCAGAAATCGACCCCCGAACCCCAGGAATGCTCATCCGTACCAACCCACCTAAGCGGGAGGGACTGTACTTGCCCGTCCACGTGAGGACTCACTAATGCATTTCAGACAGGCATACAACCACGTTGGATGTAGCTGTCGGCATGGTCCACTGAGTGAGACAACACCACAGCCCAGTCATGTGTGGACCTCGGAGCGGAAAGCTCACCGGCCACCCCAGGGGTCATGGGGTATGTCGTGGCAGACCCAGCCTCTTACAAAGGTGTGCTCACGCTCGCTGGCCGGACTGAGAAGACTACAAGGATCTATATATCCAGCCTGTCTCTCAGCCGACAGTTGATAGAACATTCTTTCAAGAAAGAGCAAATAAATAAATTAAAATAAAAGTTTTACTCAGGGCGCTTGGCCCAAAGGGAGCCATACGTCCTTCTCCTTTGCTATGCAGAACGAAACTGAGGCTGCATGCTGCAGGGAGGTGGGGTATGTCCAGAGAGACCGCTTGTCAAGACTTGAAGAGGCTGTGTCCATCCACTGACGATAAGAGAATTTTTTTTTAAAAAGAAACAGTGTACAGTAAAAATTAAATAAATAAAAATTACGTGTGCACGAATGAACGCATACTTGAGTCATGCACGCATATGTAAACGGTGTTTGCACCACAGATGTGAGGTATCACTGCCAATGTTAGAGCGAGAGCAATAATTCTAGCGCTAGACCACCTCTGTAACTACAAACCGGTAACCTGTAAAGGCATTTAAAGCTTTGCCCTATGAGAAGTACCGTAGTATGTCGCCATTCCAAGTGTGTGTCCAATTTTAAAGTGTGACATGTTAAGTATCTATTTACTAGGTGTAACATCATATTTCACATTATACAAAAATAGGGGTATACTGTATATTGTGTTTTTTTTTATGAATTCAAATGGATTTTTCACAAAGTATTGTGTTTAAAAAACTGCTGGGCTAACTATTGCACCAAAATTGCAGTTTTCTCCCCCGAATCCTTTTGAACGCCTGATTCTAGCAGGCTATGCCCAAAAGGGATTGATCTCAGGAATATACAAAATACTGAATGCGTGGCCCGTGGAAGTAAAGGGCAAGCATGTGTACATGACTAAATGGGAAAAGGCTCTTGGGGAGGAGATCCCCGTAGAACAATGTCACAGGCAGCAAAAAGTTCAATTTGCACACTATATAAAGAGAATACATACAAAATCCTTTACTTTTGGTACATGACCCCAGACGTCCTCCATGCCATATACCCCACTAGCTACGATCGCTGCTTGCGCTGCCTTTGGGCTAGGGGTACCCTGTGATGGAGTTGATAAAATGATTATTTTGTGTCTATGTTCTCTTTCTCCTAACCACCCCAATATTGCTTTCTTTCTTTTATTTTTTTATTTCTTGATATATATGCATATTTCAGTATTCTGTGACAAGACAGTATTATTTTCCTTGAATGAAAGTTATTATAGAGTTAAATCCTCCCAGAGCTTGATGGGAAACACATGCTCCTAATCAACCCCCTCCTCCCATCGACCAAAAGAAGATGGCGCTGAACCAATCAGATGCACCCATATATGATGATGCTTGCTTATGTCGCTTTGTCTATAAACGCTGTGATTTAAATAAAACTCCTCCCTTTTCGGTTGGAGATGACGGAGACAGCAGCGTGACTATTTTCTCACGTTTGCATGCTCACATCATCATAGATTTGGCTCAGCGGCAGAATAGAACATGTGTCCAGGGAAAATCCATTACACCCTCCTCCATGTTTATTGGAGCTGCCCGCTGATAGCCTCTTTCTGGGACTCGGTCAGGCAGCTGCTGGCCCGACTTCTGGACAGACAGATTCCTTCTACCCCAAAATACTTCCTCCTGGGTCTATCACCACTAAAGCTTCCACCCTCTTATTAGAAGCTAACCCAGCACATCCTTACGGCGGCACACTACTTGGCGGCGTTGCACTGGAAACGCCGCTCTCCCCCCTCCTCTGAACGCCACGATCAAGGATGTGGAGATGATGGAGAAAATGACAGCCAGACTGCGGGACCGGATGGAGGCACATGACAAAGTCTGGGAGCTATGGCACCGCCGGGAGGATCCACCCTGACATTGTAGGTGGGCCACTCCGATGACACTCTCCTTCTACTCTGCTTTTTCTCTTTCCCCCTTTTTTTCCTCATTGCTGGAGCCCCCTTGTGACTATGTGAGTGAGTGAGAGGCTTGTAAAGCGCAACACATGCGAACTGAATCGCCTCTGGGTGCTGTATCCATTTCATGGGTAAGGAACCCCTTGACCTCAGAAGAGATGGGTTTTAATCTTTCTCCTGAAGGCCAAGTGGTCCGACTCCAGTCGGATGGTGGTTGGTAGTGCATTCCACAGGCGGGGTCCTTGGACTGCAAATCTTCGATCTCCTTTGGACTTGTATCTGGCTTTGGGTATCTGGAGGAGGTTTTGATTGGTGGATCGCAGAATGCGATTGAGGTTATGGGCTTTTATTTTTTCGCATAGATATTGGGGGGCGTTGCCTTGAATACACTTATGTATTAGACAGAGTGCCTTGAAAGTGATTCTGTCTCCGACTGATAAGCTGTTCAGATGTTAGGTTTGATGTTCATTTTAGCCACAGTATACGTGTAGTTCTCACAGACTAGGCCTAGAATGTATTCTTGCACCTTGGCACTACCATGTCCATTAGGTGAGCTGGTATAGCGGAATATAGTAAGCAAAGGTATTGCACTCTCATTGTTTCTGTGTTTATGTACCTTTTTGTATGGCTGTACATTATGAAAACACAAACCTCTGATCAATAAAAACTGTTATTGAAAAAAAAAAACTGCTGCGCAAATGCCATGCGACATATAAATTGCAACGATCGCCATTTTATGTCATAGGGTCTCTGCTGAAAAAAAATATATATATAAAGTTTGGGAGTTATTAGTCATTTTCTTGAAGGCTTGGTCTTCAAGTGGTTAACCGACAAATTGTATAGCAGAAACATGACACAAGGAGACCTATGTATAGTGGTGAGCTGATACCATATCAGCTGGAAATGGCAGAGTTTGCTTCACACCGCATGTGTATCTTACATAGCGTGCATGAAATGCAGAGGGCAGTGTGGATTGTCTGATGCATCAAGGAGCTCTTTCTGCCCAATGCTCTTACATTCCATACATTCATGCCTGGGTGCATACTGCCCTAAGAAGGGCCAGTTCACACCACATGCAGTCCAGTACGTTTTTGTTGTGCATCAAAAACACATGGAAAGTAGGTTATATGGTTTCCAATGGCATAGTTCACACCAGTGTGGTCAGTTACAGGGCTTTTCAGTTCCAGAAAAAAAATAGAACATGCAGCATTTTACCTGCACTGGACTGTACTGGAACACAGTAAAACACGTCAAAAAAGCACTGGAACACTTTAAAAACGCACTGGACCTTAGTATAGTGGTGGAAAAAACAAGAAAACAAGCACCTGGAATGCATCTGGAAACGCATCAAAAAAGCACCAAAACCCCACTGGAACGCATACGTGTTAAAAACTTGCATGCAGTAACGCTTCCGGAAGGGATCTGGAGTACGTTTTTGTGGTGTGAAACCAGCCCTAAAATTGGTCCACCATCCAACCACAGAAGATCTCAGCCTATCGTAAACTTTTACAGGCTGCCGGCAGCGGGGCTGTAGGGAGCAACTGTGCCTTCACACTGCACTGCACACTGTAATCTCAAGCTCTAGGGCAGGGGACTTTTCAAGCAAAGGGCCAGTTTACTGTCTTTCAGAATGCAGGGGGGCCAGATATTGACCAATGGGGGTAGAACATGCCCCAGGGTCAAGCATCAGTGAGCATAAACCTGGCCCCAGTGTTGGTGGGCAGTAGGAGGAGGAATAGTGCTCCATCATTGCTGTTAGTGGAAGAAATAGTGCCCCATTGTTGGTGTCATTGGGAGGAATAGTGCCTCATATGGTTGGAAGCAATACTGCCCCAAGGGCCAGATAAAAGCTAGCAAAGGGGCGCATTCTAGCCCTCGGGCCGCAGTTTGGAGACCCCTGCTCTAGGGCAAAACGCGCCAAGCGTGCATGAGAACCAAGTCTTCAAGAGGCTGCAAGTTATCTTCAAGGCGAGCAGTAAAACTCGATCCTCTGTTTTTAATGTATGAATTTTAATCACCACCAGCCTGTTATAAAGATCATAGATTTTTTTCAGACTGAACCAGAGCGAGGAAAAACAAAATCCCTCAGGAATTTAAGTATCTGAATGAGGAACCATTGTTGTTGTGCATATCAACCAATCCTATTCTCCCTTTCAGCTTCCCAGAATTCAATAGCCAGTCTTTATTACAGACACGTATGACTATAGGGTCGGAAGTCTTCTAACACAAAAATACTTCTCAAAACATATATATATATATATATAAAAAAAAATCAGGTTTATTAAGGCATATGGTATAGTGCAATATTCAATAAGCCATAACAACCAACACATTTCTTTTATGAGTAATGTAACTGGATGAAAGATGAAATATGATTAATTCACATGGCCAGATGGTCCTTTACGAGACACTATCACCCAGCCCATGCAGGGCATGGAATAGGTGCTAAAGTCTATAACAGCTGACCAATTAAAGCAAACTTAACCCCTATACACACGATATGGCTTTTGCCTGGCCAAACTCACATCGGAATTCCATCAGAGAAAAAGAGAACATGTTCTCTATCTAAACTCCGATGGAATTCCTGGAAATATCCGATGGAAAAACTCAGATGGGGCATACACATGGTCGCAATTTCTGATGGAAAAAGTCCGTCTGACTTTTTACTTTGGAAATTCCGATCGTGTGTACTGGGCATAAGTGCACATCTTGGGACTATAAAGTGGTCATGCAGTAAATCTCATAAACCACACGTCTATTGATCAGGACTGGTTAAGAGTCCTGTTTATTTTCAGTTGTAATAGGTTAAAGCATAACTCCACTTTTGTTGAGAAAAAAACATTCTCTTCTGGGTGATCTCATTGCAATGTTTTTAACAACCTTTGTGGCATATTCCTAAATTTGCTATTCTGAAGAAATCCATGTGTGTTTGTCAGTGCCTTTGTGCTAAGTAGGTTTAATGGGAGTGATTTCATAATTATCAATCAGGTGTGGCACCTGCAGGGCTCCAATGAGGAAATCTGCTGGGCCTGTATCCCTTTAGACGTGTTCCTATTGGAAGTCTCGAACCATAAATTAAATTCTTGTTGCAAGGGATGCCTGAAATCTGATTTGTATCTTAGTGCAGACTTCTGGGAAAATTGGTGAGCCAATCACACAAGTAGGAAATTATGGGCCAGATCCTCAAAAGGGATACGACGGCGTATCTACTGATACACCGTCGTATCCCTATTTCTATCTATGGAACTGATCCACAGAATCAGTTTCACATAGATAGGCAGAAGATCCGACATGTGTAAGGGACTTACACTGTCGGATCTTAGGATGCAGTACCGCATCCGCCGCTGGGGGCATTTCTCGTCGAAATGCCGCCTCGGGTATGCAAATTAGCACTTACGGAGATCCACGAAGCTTTTACGCTTCATTTTTTCACCGTAAGTATTAGTTTGCCGTCGCAATATTAGGGCTACTTTTACAAGGCCTAAACTGTTTAGGCCTTGTAAAAGTAGACCCTTCTATCCCACGTTGCCGTCTTTTTTTTCAAATATTTTTTTTTTCCCGCCGCAACTCGTATTTTTTTTTTTTACGCCCGTCGCGATTCTCAAAACCCGGCGCAACGTAAAACCGCGCAAAGCACGTCGGGAAAATGACGTCGTGAGCATGCGCAGTACGGCCGGCGCGGGAGCGCGCCTAATTTAAATGGGACTCGCCCCATTAAATTAGGAACGCCTTGCGCCGGCCGGATTTAAGTTACACAGCCGAAAATTTCTAGGTAAGTGCTTTGTGGATCGGGCACTTAGGTAGAAATTTTCCGGCGGTGTAACTTAAATTGAAAAAGTTACGTTGCGCCGGGTTTTTGTGGATCTGGCCCTATGTTTCTGGGGAGTGTTCAGTACACATTCTCACATTCCAGGTAGCCATATTGCATTTATAGAAAATTACAGGAGCTGCAGATTGAAAAGTAAATGTAATTTTTAAGAACATTCAATTACAATAAGACTTGCTTCGCAATTGTACATGCTATATTATTATTTCTTTATTTGCTATTCTTTTTCCCCAAGAAAATGGAGTTACCCTTTAAGAATGGAAGGTACATGCTTCCCATAAAGTATGCCTGGGGCAATGCTCACATCACCCTCATGCCAGGATTACTAAAAGGTGCAGAACATGCCTGAAAATCTGTTATACCCGTTTTATTAAATGTATATACACTGTAATTTTCTTTTGTGTCTTAGTCTATTTCTTTTTTTAACACATAGCTAACAAGTTTAAACCTATATATAATACATTTTGTAATGGTCCTATCCCTCCCACACCCTCCTCACCAGCGCCTACCTCTGTCCCAACAGGCAATAAAATCACCAGTGACAGCGACTATAGGGCACAGTAACGTTGCTTCCTTCATCATGTCACAGTGCTTACATTTTGGAACTGGCTGCTAGAGCCAAACACCATCACATGGAAAGAGATCACATGCTCCCCCATATCTGGAAGCATATAACCGGCTGTGTTTAACCACTTCCAGCCCAAGGACGTCATATGACGTCCTGGACTTTCAGTGGGGATATCTGAATGATGCCTGCAGCCACAGGCATCATTCAGATATCCATCTCTTCAGCCGGCGAATCCCTGCACCATAAGAACGATCATAGCCGCTTGATCGTTCTTATAGGCGGTGGGAGGGGACGCCCCCCCCTCCCGCCGCCATCCGGTGCTTCTCCGGGCTCTCCTTTGCCATCGGAGACCCGGAGAAACGATCCGCTGGCGTCCAATGGAAACCATAGAGTAGACTGGTGACCAGATGGTCACCAGTCATCTCTATGATCGTCGGAGGCCCGGGCGCGATGTTATGACGTCACGCCTGGGTCCTGGAATGTAAACACAGCCGCAATCGCGGCTGAAAGCATTAGATCGGTGAATTTTTTTTCACGATCTAATGCTTTCCAGCCTGGAGGAGAGATGTGGGGTCTTATTGACCACGCATCTCTCCATAAAGAGTACCTGTCACGAACCATTCCTATTACAAGGGATGTTTACATTCCTTGTAATAGGAATAAAAGTGATAATAAAAAAAAAAAAGTGTAAAAATAAAAGAAATTGAGTAAAATAAAAAATAAAATAATAATAAAAAAAAAAATTTTAAACGCCCCTATCCCCGGTAGCTCACGTTTAGAAGTGAACACACACGTAAGTCCCGCCCACATATGTAAACGCCGTTCGAACCACACATGTGAGGTATCGCCGCGTGCGTTAGAGCGCCAGCAACAATTCTAGCACTAGACCTCCTCTGTAACTCTAAATTTGTAACTTGTAAAAAAAAAAAATAAGCAACGCCTACGGAGATTTTTAAGTACTGACGTTTGGCGCCATTCCATGAGCGTGCGCAATTTTAAAGCGTGACATGTTAGGTATCTATTTACTCGGCGTAACTTCATCTTTCACATTATACAAAAAAATTGGGCTAACTTTACTGTTTTGTTATGTTTTAATTCACAAGAAAGTTTTTTCCCCCAAAAAAAAGGCGTTTGAAAAATGATTGCGCAAATACTGTGCGAGATAAAAAGTTGCAATGGCCGGCATTTTATTCCCTAGGGTGTCTGCTAAAAAAAACATATATAGTGTTTGGGGGTTCTGAGTAATTTTCTAACAAAAAAATTATGATTTATGCATGTAGGAGAGAAGTGCCAAAATAGGCCCGGTATGGAAGTGGTTAAGGTAGGAATGACAAGGTAGCACTGGCGAATATAAGCACATCGCTTTACAAAGACACTGATTTTGCCCTTCCTGGACCTACTTTATGCAAAAATGAAACAATCAAAATAGGAATCTTCATAATGCATCAATTTTTGTGAATTTATTGTTCTTTTCTATGGACCTACTAAATGTGCCCAAACGTGTGTCTCATATTTTAAGAATACACTAGCCATAGAAGAATGATTGAATTCCTACTAGAAATATTTTTTTATGCAGTAAAATACATGCATTTTTATTGCAGGAAAATAGGCAAGTGTGAACAGACCCATAACAAGCTAAAAAAAAAAAACGCACATGGTTCAATACTAGCCACTTTCACCCCCCTTCCTGCCCAGGCCTATATTCAGCGCTGTCGCACTTTGAATGACAATTGCACGCTTATGCAACACTGTACCCATATGACATTTTTAGCATTTTTTGGAGGCAGGTATTTAATCACCATTGTTTTTTTTATTTTTTGCTAAACAGTAAAACATTTACAAAAAAAAGACTGAACATTTTGAAAAATAAAGTTTTTGTTTCTGTTTTTTTTTGCAATTAAGTTATTTTTTTCTTCACTGATGTGCGCGGATGAGGCTGCACTGAGCAGGACATTGTTGATCAGTGCCCCGATTATCAGTGTAAACAGTGTGCTGACAACCTTGCCGGTTCTTGGCACTCCTTTCCTCACACAGACACAGCGGTGAAGAAAGGAAATATCGATAACCGGCAAGTCTTTTTACATGTGATCAGCTGTGATTGGACACAGCTGATCACATGGTAAAGGGCGGCCCTTTACCCTGATCTGTGATCAGCTGTGTCCTAAAAAACACAGCGGTCACAAAGTGCGCCCGATGCACACCGCAGGGGGGGGGTTCCCGGGAGGACCTCTATGGACACCCTCCCAGAACTACAGTATAGTACAGCGCTGTAGCTGTCTTTTGGCTGTAGCCCGGTACTGAAGTGGTTAAAACAGTTGGAGTAAGGAACTGCCATTCCCAACATATTTAGGCTTGTTAATTAAAAATTTACTGTGTGTATACTGTTGCAGGAATTGATGAGCAAGAGAAAAAAATATATTATATTATATATATATATATATATATATATATATATATATATATATATATATATATATATATATATATATATATATAAAAATAAATGGCACAAATGAACACTATGGCCCAGATTCACAAAGACTTACGACGGCGTATCTCCAGATACGCCGTCGTAAGTCTGAATGGCCGCCGTCGTATCTATGCGCCTGATTCATAGAATCAGTTACGCATAGATTTGGCCAACATACGAGCGGCGTAAGTCTCCTACGCCATCGTATCTTGGGGTGCAATAATTACACTGGCCACTAGGTGGCGCTTCCTTGATTTCCACGTCAAATATGTAAATGAGCAAGAAAAGACGATTCACGAACGTACGTACGCCCGTCGCAATTAGTTACGCCGTTTACGTAAGACATACGCCGGCGTAAAGATAAAGCAGGCCTCTAGGTGGCGCAGCCCATACAAAGTATGGACGTCGGAACAAGTGTATCTTTTTACGTTGTTTGCGTAAGTCGTACGCGAATAGGGCTGTGCGTAAGTTCACGTCGTAGACAGTGTTCGACGTATCTTAGGCATTCTATCCGACGCATGCGCACTGGGATACGTCCACGGACGGCGCATGCGCTGTTCGTTCAAAACGTCATTTACGTGGGGTCATGTTTCATTTACATAAAACACGCCCACCTCTTCACAATTTGAATTGCGCGCGCTTACGCCAGAACATTTACACTACGCTGCCGTAACTTAGGACGCAAGTGCTTTGTGAATACAGCACTTGCCTCTCTAAGTTGGGGCGGCGTAGTGTAAATAAGATACGCTACGCCCGCACAACGTAGAGCGGCCGTACGTGAATCTAGGCCTAATATTTTAAGCACAAAAAAATATATCTAGAGGCTCGTTTACACTTGCGATCTGACAGGCAGCTGGGATGTGATATGTTGCTTTCTTGTTGCCTGTTGTAACCGTGTAAAGTCCTTATCATTGTGTAGCAGCCACGTACACTACATGCGTTTACAGCGTGGCCCCATTCACTACCATTGAACGTGACAGGGGGTAGAGTTTTTGGAAATTCTCGGTGTTAGAGTAAGGGTCCATTCACATCAGATGAGCTGGCATGTGTGGATCAATTAGGAACAGAAGATAATTAGGACAGCCGCACTCCAATCCAACGTAGCTTTATTGTAAAAATAGAAACAGGCACTACAAGTCACAGCAACGAAATCCAGGACACTTGATGCATTTCACACTAACTTAGTGTTTACTCATAGCTATGAGTAAACACTATGTTAGTGTGAGACGCGTCAGCTGTCCTGGATTTCGTTGCTGTGACTTGTAGTGCCTGTTTCAATTTTTACAATAAAGCTACGTTGGATTGGAGTGCTGCTGTCCTTATTAACTTCTGTTCTTAATTACCATGTGCATTGCAACCAAGTAGGACCTACCTGGAGCGGCAATTTCTGTTTCTCTATGTGTGAATCAATGCCAGATTACATTGTGTGGATCAATGTATGCATTAACATTGTAAAATCAATGGGGTAGATCCAGGTAGCAATTGCGTCTGCGTAACCATAGTTACGCAGCGCAATTGCTTACTTGCGCCGGCGTTTCGAATGCTCCTGATTCAGGAACCTCGATACGCCGACTGCAGCCTAAGATATGACTGGCATAAGGCTCCTTATGCCGTTGTATCGTAGGCTGCATTCTTGCACAGGCCGCTAGGTGGCGTTCCCGTATTGGTCAGCGTAGAGTATGCAAATCGCATACTAATGCCGATTCACAACCGTACGAGCGCCCTGCGTATGCAGTTTACGTTCGTCGGGTTCCGCGTAAGGCTGCTCCTGCTATTAGCAGGCACAGCCAATGCTAAGTATACCCGTCGTTCCCGCGTCGCGAAATTTGAAAATTACGTCGTTTGCGTAAGTGAATCGTGAATGGCGCTGGACGCCATTCACTTTCACTTAGAAGCAAATGAAGTCCTGGCGACGTCATTTACCGCAATGCACGTCGGGAAAGTTTCCTGACGGAGCATGCGCACTACGCTCGGCACGGGAACGCGCCTAATTTAAATGATCCACGCCCCCTATGGGATTACGCCGGGCAGTTTTCCGGAGCGCTCACGCAAATTACGGAGCTACTGCTCCGTGAATCAAGCGTAGCGCAGGTAATTTACGGAGGCGCAGCGGCAAAACAGTACGCTGCGCCTCCGTAAGAAAAGCGCAAAGCTACCTGAATCTACCCCAATGTATTGCAATAGGAGCAATGTACACCAATGCATAGCACAACCCCCCCCCCCCCTCCGAAAAAAAACAAACAGTGGTCAACATCCTATTTTTCTTCTCAGCGCAGCATGTGTAGTTTGTAGTTTCCTTTACAAATAAAGCTTTGTGAAGGTTAAAGTAAAATCTAAAAAAGTATTGCTGTATGCTTTAAAAACACAACGCAGCAGCCAAATGCATATCAATTCACGCACATTTATGTGTGTTTAATGCACACTTTGCTGGGATCAATGGACCTTAAAGGGTTTGTAAAGGATTTTTTTTTTTATCTTAATAGCTTCCTTTACCTTAATGCAGTGCAGTGTTCATGTCCTCATTGTTCGTTTTTGCTCTCAAGTTGCTGTAATTCTTCTCTGATCTCCACACTTCCTGGTTGTCTGTTTCCTGATGACCACAGTACTGGGAGCTTTCTCTCTGTGGTCACTAATCAAGGAGGTGTGATTACTGTGTGTCTAAAACCCCTCAACACCAATCGGTTTCATTTTCCAAACCATCACTGCCCTGTATTGGCTCTGTGGCTCTGTACATCACAGAAGCAGGAAACGGCATGCAAAAACGAACTAGAAACTGCAGGTACATTATATGATTGATTTTTATCTATTTTTAATCATTTTTAAAAGGAATCAGTAAACTATTATGTCTCTATACCCTGTAAACAGTCATTTCAGCAAAAACATTTTTTTCCTTTACAACTCCTTTAAAAAGGGGGGGGGGAGGGGCTTACCCTGACTGCAAGTGTAAAGGAGGCCTAAATATGCGTATTATCAGAAGTATCCCTGCCAGCATAGGAAAGAAGTCATGTTCACCCTGTACCCAGAATCTAGATTTGATGTTCCCACTACAATGTGAGCTGGTACAGATCTCTACCAAGCTTTTCGAGCCTATCCCTGTATTCCAAATTCTTGTAGTTGGCTTTGGGGACGTCCTTGAATCCATACATAGCTCCCCACCAGGCACCAGCAATGGCAGCTGTAGAATCACTATCCCCAC
This sequence comes from Rana temporaria, assembly GCF_905171775.1. Lineage (NCBI taxonomy): Eukaryota > Metazoa > Chordata > Amphibia > Anura > Ranidae > Rana > Rana temporaria. The sequence goes on along the minus strand of NC_053494.1, from coordinate 135,649,237 downwards.
CATGAAAAAAAGCCCGATGAGAAAGTTCTGTCCAGTTGTCTCCAGAACCAAGGATGGCATCGTAAGCAATCAAGGGGGCATCATGACCAGCGCTTCCAGCCCACCCACCATAGCTGTGTGAAGTATAAAATTCATCTCGTTCTTTTACATCGTACTTCTCTGGGAATGTTGGCTGGGATGTTCCATCTGAAATACCCCTTTCTTCAAGGTATTTCTGCCAATGACCTTCAAAATAGGACCTGTTAATATAAAAGATGTAAAGAATTGTAAACTATCATACATGACATGTTCTCTTTGCTTTTATTAGCAATATGTTACATGGACATGTGGTATTTTTGTAAAACACATGTAATAAATGGCCCAGATTCAGTAAGCAATTGCCCCTGCGTAACCATAGTTACGCAGCGCAATTGCTGACTTGCGCCGGCGTAACGAGTTCTCCTGATTCAGAGAACTCGTTACGCCGACTGCAGCCTAAAATCTGCGTGGCATAAGGCTCTTATGCCACGCAGATTTTAGGCTGCATTCTTGCGATGACCGCTAGGGGGCGTTCCCATTGTGGTCAGCGTATAGTATGCAAATTGCATACTTACGCCGATTCACAATGTTGCGCGCCCCCTGCGTACGCAAGTTACGTCGTTTCCGTACGGCGTGTTTAGCGTAAGGCTGCCCCTTCTAATAGCAGGGGCAGCCAATGCTAAACTATACCCGGCGTTCCCGCGTCGCGACGTTCGAATTTTACATTGTTTGCGTAAGTGAATCGTGAATGGCGCTGGACGCCATTCACGTTCACTTTGAAGCAAATGACGTCCTTGCGACGTCATTTGCCGCAATGCACGTCGGGAAAGTTTCCCGACGGAGCATGCGCTCTACGCTAGGCGCGGGAGCGCGCCTAATTTAAAAGATTAACGCCCCCGGCGGGATCATTTACATTGCGCGCGCTTACGCCCGGCAATTTTGCCGGCGCGCCCTCGCAATTTACGGAGCTACTGCTCCGTGAATCGAGTGCAGCGCAAAATATTTGCGGGGGGCGCAGGGCAAAATCGTTGCCCTGCGCCTCCGCAAATAGAGCGCAATTCTTTCTGAATCCGGGCCCATGATCATAATAAAGGGGAGCATGGCATCCACACTGTAAACCCCTGTGCCCAAATGAATAAAAGAGGAAACTCACTTTTGGAGAAAATTCTATTAATTACAGCAAAATAACAAGGTTTTACCTGCACACAAGTTAAATTAAAACTAAAGCTAAAATGTATTTGTTTTAGTTGTGGATAGAATAGGAAATAAATAAAACCTCTGTCACATTTTTTGTAATTTTTTTTTCTTTCTATCTTTTTATCTTTAGCTTTAATACCAGGCACTTTTACCCCCTTCCTGCCCAGGCCAATATTCAGCTTTCAATGCGGTCACACTTTAAATGACAGTTGCATGGTCATGCGACACTGTGTCCATATGAAATGTTTATCATTCTTTTGACACAAATAGAGCTTTTCATTTGGTGGTATTTATTCACTGCTGTTTTTTTTTGCTAAAAAAATAACAAAACAAAAAAAAGACAGAAAAAAAAAAGTTATAGTTTCTGTCAAAAAGTTTGTGAATAAGTAATTTTTCTCCTTTACAGATGTGCGCTGATGAGGAGGCACTGATGAGGTGGCACCAATATGCCGCACTATTGGGCACTGATGAGCACTGATAGGTGTCACTTATGGGCAATAATAGGTGCACAGAAAGGCAGCACTGACTTGCATCACTGATGGGCACAGATTGGCATCACTGCTGGGGCTGCACTGATTATAAACGCACTGATTATCTGTACAGGTCTCCCCTGTGAGAAAATGCTGCTGATCGGCACTCCTCTCCTCACACTGGGTCAGGCGCTTCTTTGTTTACATGTGATCAGCTGTAACAGTTGACAGCAGGCCACGGCTGAAATTTGATCTATCTATGGGCAGGTTGGTTATCCATTGATCCACTTCAGTACAACCAGCCTGTCAGATCATTTGCATGCGATTAGTGCAGGTGGGTATAGCCGTGTTCTTTCCCAAGTAGCTGTTCAGCTGCGATTTAGATGCAATATTTTGGAGCCGGCGGCTACCTGCGTCTTTGACATTAGCTGGTTGTTAGGCCCCTTTCACATTGAGGCGTTTTTCATGCGGTACAGCGCTAAAAATAGCGCTGCTATACCGCATGAAAAAATCATGCCCTGCAGGCATCAATGTGAAAGCCCGAAGGCTTTCACACTGAAGCGGTGCGGTAGCAGGACCGCTCCAAAAGTCCTGCTAGCCCGGGGATATGCAATTAGCGGACCTCCAACTGTTGCAGAACTACAATTCCCATGAGGCATAGCAAGACTCTGACAGCCACAAGCATGACACCCAGAGTCAGAGGCATGATGGGACTTGTAGTTTTGCAACAGCTGGAGGTCCGCTAATTGCATATCCCTGTGCTAGCCGCATCTTTGGAGCGGTATAGGCGCCTTCCCATTGAAATCAATGGGAAACCGCGGTAATACCGCCCGCAATGCGGGCGGTATTAACCCTTTTTCGGCCGCTAGCGGGGGTTAAAACCTCACCGCTAGCGCCCGAATATCGCGGTAAATACGACAGTATAGCGGCGCTACAAATAGCGCGGCTATACCGTCACAGCGGCTCCACCGCCCAGTGTGATAGCAGCCTTAAGGACCAGGGCGGGAAGCTGACTGCATATAAGTAAGAGGATTAAGGATCCACAAGAATGTGTGACTCATCAGCTGACAGCTAAATGTTAAAAAGAAAAAAAAAATGTGGGGGTCCCTCTCAATCCATACAGGGCCTCTTTGGGTCTAGTACAGATTTTAAGGGTTACACCACATACGGCGTGGGGTCCCCGCCCCCCCGAATCCATACCAGACCCCCACAGCAAAAAAAATAATAATAAAAAAGCATCTTCCCCACAACCATGGCCAATGGTTGTGGGGGTCTGCGGGCAGAGGTCTTATCAGAATCTGGAAGCCGCCTTTAACAAAAGAGCCCCCAGATCCCACCCCCCCATGTGAATGAGTATAGGGTACATTTTACTAAGGGTGAACCGAATGGAGATTTTGGTGCCGAAACGCAAAATGAAGGATGCACTAGGCTGAAAATGACAGTTTTAAAAAAATATTTATATTTTTATATATATTTGTATTATATTCGACTTTTTAATTAATATCATCAATTTTAATTATTATGAATTTATTGTTAGCCATTATTGGCACCTTTAGGCCCCGTACAGACGACCGAACATGTCTGCTGAAACTGGTCCGCGGACCAGTTTCAGCAGACATGTTCGGTCGTGTGTAGGACCGAGCGGACAGGATTCCAGCATACATTTGCCCGCCGGGCCTTTTTCCAGCGGGCAAATATTTCTGGACTTGTTTTAAAACAGCCCGCTGGAATCCTGTCCGCTCAGACATGTTCGGTCGTCTGTACAGACCTACCGTACATGTCCGAGCGCCCGCCATCCCTCGCATGCGTCGAATGACTTTGACGCATGCGTGGAAGCATTGAACTGGCAGGGCCGCCCACGTCATCGGCGCGGCCACGCCCCGCGTATAGTTTACGCGCGGATTTCTGTATGATGGTGAGTACAGCCACCATACAGAAATCCCCGGGCAGACATGTACGGTGAAAACGGTCCGGCGGACCGCTTTCATCGTACATGTTTGGTCGTCTGTACACGGCCTTAGTGCAAGAAAGGTCAAGAAAAATGCAGTCTGCAGTCTCTAACCATCTCCTGTATCATGTCTGCAATCTCTTGCTTAAACTTAAACACACTGCTAATAGTATTAGCAACATTTCATTCGGTTCACCTCTAGCAGACATGATACAGGAGATGGCCAGAGACTGCAGACATGATACAGGAGATCAATGCAGCCTCTTCAGTGCCCATCGTATGCAGCCTCACCAGTGCCCGTCATATGCAGCCTCACCAGTGCCCGTCATATGCAGCCTCACCAGTGCCCGTCATATGCAGCCTCACCAGTGCCCGTCATATGCAGCCTCAGCAGTCCCACCAGTGCCGGTCATATGCAGCCTCAGCAGTCCCACCAGTGCCTGTCATATGCAGCCTGCCAGTGCCCATCATATGCAGTGTGCCAGTGCCCAACATATGCAACCTGCCAGTGCCCATCATTTGCAACCTTCCAGTGCATGTCATATGCAGCCTGCCAGTGTCCAGCAGCCCCCCAGTGCCCATCATATGCAGCCTGCCAGTGCCCATCATATGCAGCTTGCCAATGCCTAGCAGCACCCATCATATGCAGCTTGCCAGTGCCCATTATATGCAGCTTGCCAGTGCCCATCATATGCAGCTTGCCAGTGCCCGCATCAGCAGCGATCTTCGTGTCACGGATCTGGATTTGAATTGCCCGGGCCACAGTAACAATGTCCCGCCTCCTGTAATCACGTTACACTGATACAATGTCCCACCATTGGATCAGTGTGCTGTCTATCACAGGAGGTGGGACACTGTTACTGTGGCCGGGCGATTCAGCTCTGTGAAACATGGAGATCGTGGTGAGGAGAGGAGAAGGGAGGGGAGGACTGGGAGCGCCAGGAGGACACTCCCACAATGGGCGGCACCCGGGGCGGACAACGCCCCCTTTTTTCATTCGGCCAAATGAAAAAACACAGTTTTCGGCCAATAATTTTACCCACATTCATTCACCAAAAAAGTATAAAAAAAAAAACTAAAAATACAGACCCAGCCCATGGCGCCGATCACTCCACAGGCAGGCAGAACCGGGATCTGACAATGTTAAACAAAGCAGATCCCGTTTTGTCAGGAGAGTAGAGTGTGATTGTCTGTTCTTAGTGATTAGGAACAGCGATCTCTCTGTACTCCGTGTCAGTCTATTCCACCCACAGTTAGAAAGCACCTCCCTAGGACACACTTAATCCTGTGATCACCCCTGGTGTTAACCCCTTCTCCTCACAGAACAGGGATTTGTGCGTTTACACACATGTCCCTGTTCTGCCTCTCGTGGCCGCGATCGCTCGCAGCTGGCGGTCATAGCGACCGCTGGTCACAAGCATTGGTTCAAAAAGGATACAATTGGTATATATGTGAACAGAGCCTTATGGAGGCACAGACAGCAGTAACCCGACTGTTCTAATCCCTTTCTACTCCAAAACAACAACCAAAAAATGTATACTATAAAAAATGTAAATATGGTTAACAAAGGGTTAAACCTGTATAAATGTATAGTTATAGTTAAAGTGGTTGTAAACCTTTGTGTTTTTTCACCTTAATGCATTCTATGCATTAAGGTGAAAAAACACCTTGCAGTCACTGAGCTTCCCAGAGGGGGTTAGCTCTTGCGGGGAGGAGCCGTGAGAGCCGCCGTGGGACCCCAGAAGAGGACGATCAGGGCCGCTCTGTGCAAAACCAACTGCACAGTGGAGGTAAGTATGACATTTTTATTTATTTATTTTAATAAAAAAAAAACCTTTACACCCCCTTTAACAAGCTTACAATTCACACAGAACCCTAATTTATGAACAATGGTTACAGCTGTAGCTTTCATTTATAAAACTAATGATGAGCAGGACTGAGTTGTCACACTGCCAACACAGAAGGAAAGTCCAAACTGTGCATGAAATGTGCAAAATCATTATACCATCAGGGAAACCGGAATTTCAAAACCGGTGCAAAGGCAGCCAAATGTATTTGCAAATCAAGATTTTTCTTGCTGCCACCTTCCTTGACTTCACCCTTCCCTAAAGAAGAAGTGTTAAAGGAGAGGTACACCTTGAAATAAAAGGAGAGGTACACCTTGAAATAAAAGGAAGAGGTACACATTGAAATAAAAGGAGGAGTGGTACACATTGAAATAAAAGGAAGAGTGGTACACATTGAAATAAAAGGAGGAGAGGTACACATTGAAATAAAAGGAGGAGAGGTACACATTGAAATACAAGGAAGAGTGGTACACATTGAAATAAAAGGAAGAGTGGTACACATTGAAATAAAAGGAGGAGTGGTACACATTGAAATAAAAGGAGGAGAGGTAAACATCGAAATAAAAGGAGGAGAGGTACACATTGAAATAAAAGAAGAGGTACACATTTAAATAATAGGAGGAGAGGTACACATTGAAATAAAAGGAGGAGAGGTACACATTGAAATACAAGGAAGAGTGGTACACATTGAAATAAAAGGAAGAGTGGTACACATTGAAATAAAAGGAGGAGTGGTACACATTGAAATAAAAGGAGGAGAGGTAAACATCGAAATAAAAGGAGGAGAGGTACACATTGAAATAAAAGAAGAGGTACACATTTAAATAATAGGAGGAGAGGTACACATTGAAATAAAAGGAGGAGAGGTACACATTGAAATACAAGGAGGAGAGGTACACATTGAAATAAAAGGAGGAGTGGTACACATTGAAATAAAAGGAGGAGAGGTACACATTGAAATAAAAGGAGGAGTGGTACACATTGAAATAAAAGGAGGAGAGGTACACATTGGAATAAAAAGAGGAGTGGTACACATTTAAATAAAAGGAGGAGAGGTACACATTGGAATAAAAAGAGGAGTGGTACACATTGAAATAAAAGGAGGAGAGGTACACATTGAAATAAAAGGAGGAGAGGTACACCTTGAGATAAAAGGAGGAGAGGTACACATTGAAATAAAAGGAGGAGTGGTACACATTGAAATAAAAGGAGAGGTACACATTGAAATAAAAGGAGGAGAGGTACACATTGAAATAAAAGGAGGAGTGGTACACATTGAAATAAAAGGAGAGGTGCACGTTGAAATAAAAGGAGGAGAGGTACACATTGAAATAAAAGGAGAGGTACACATTGAAATAAAAGGAGGAGAGGTACACATTGAAAAAAAAGGAGGAGAGGTACACATTGAAATAAAAGGAGGAGAGGTACACATTGAAATAAATGGATGAGTGGTACACATTGAAATAAAAGGAGAGGTACACATTGAAATAAAAGGAGGAGAGGTACACATTGAAATAAATGGATGAGTGGTACACATTGAAATAAAAGGAGAGGTACACATTGAAATAAAAGGAGGAGAGGTACACATTGAAATAAAAGGAGGAGTGGTACACATTGAAATAAAAGGAGGAGAGGTACACATTGAAATAAAAGGAGGAGTGGTACACATTGAAATAAAAGGAGGAAAGGTACACATTGAAATAAAAGGAGGAGTGGTACACATTGAAATAAAAGGAGGAGTGGTACACATTGAAATAAAAGGAGGAAAGGTACACATTGAAATAAAAGGAGGAGAGGTACACATTGAAATAAAAGGAGGAGTGGTACACATTGAAATAAAGTGCTCTGCTCACCCCCCCCCCCCCTGACTTTTATGTGACTTTCTCCCTAGTATCTCTGACTTCTGGACATGGTCTCTCTGTGGAGAGATTGTGCAGGCATGGCCAGTATACAGAGGATTTCTGGAAAGGATTTAACCAAACTCTGGTGACCAAAAGATCATAATAAGTAGGCATCTTGGGAGGAGTTTTTTGGGGGATTTTGGGTCAGGGTGGGGAATCAAAAAGGATACGATTCTCTACATTTTTTAAAGAATACCAATTTCATATATGAAAATAATGCAAAGTTGCTTACCATGATTTCAAATTTGGTTTAACTTCATGACCGGCAGCACTGATATATTCCTTTGCTTTAGTGAGGACATCTAGCAATGCTTTGCCCCACTCATGCGGTGGCTTGCGGTTTACAGCATAGGAGGTGAAGAGTGCGGCCGCCAGTGAACCAAGATATCCCGTAGGGTGATGATGGGTCATCCTGCCACTTTCTATGCTGACCCGGATCAAGTCGTCGAGTTGTTCTGGATGACGAAATCTCAGTCCAATACACATTGCACGCATGGCTGCACCACATCCACCTCCAGCTTTATTAAACGGAATTTTCCAGCCATTTGGGACATCGGGCTTTAACATCTCAGCACCGCTCATGCAGGTTGAACCTGGGTAAAATCAAATAGTAGTTTAAAATGATTAGAATAGTATTATGAATTTTTCTAACAAAATGATGCCAAGTATAGACAATTTGTAGAGACCTGGCAGCTAATTTGAATTAAAACAGCGCATACTAGACCAAGGCAGGCTGGGTTAACCCCAAACATTCTGCGTCACCACTAACAAAAATTATTTGGTTACAATTTTTAACAAATGTTCAAAGTTTGAGGAGTGTGTTCTGAAGTAAATACCTGTATGAGAAACACTCAATGCAACCCAGGAATGAAAGAACTGCACACTTCACTTGAGGCTTCCCACTCAGGTATTTTGCTTTTTGACACGTTGCGTTTAAGGCATGTGAATAGTTATTACAAGCATAGTCAAAACAATATCTTACTCAACTCCCAATACTTCTGCATATCCAAGTTTATAAATGAAGGCAGAGAGATAGGCAATGAGAATGTGCCAAGTGCAGTAAGCCACAGCAATTTACCAAATTTAATTTACTGTAATCAGTATAGTCAGATGAGGATTGCGGAGACCTATGCATTACTGTTTAACCTTACAGAGAAAACCAAACTTTTCTGGCGTGGGATCTCAGGGCTGCATGATTTTTGGATGCAGCACAGGATCCAGATAAAGGATAGCCAAGTATGCAGCAAGGTTAAACCGGAGTTCCACTCAAAAATTGAACTTCTGCTTTAAACCCTCCTCACCCCCTTACACATCACATTTGGCATGCCAATTTCTTGGGGGGTGGGTACCACTTCCGCTCGGACTGCCTAGGCGTCTCAAGTGAAAGTTTCTCCTCTCCCACTCCCTCCCTGCAATTTTCTGGGACATGTCACAGGTCCCAGAAGATTGCCTGGCCAATGAGGAGCAGCGAAACTCACGTAAGCGCAGTGCGTACCTGACTGTGAATCCGCAAGCCGTTACAGCCGGGTGCCTACACTTGTGATTCCGGCACCGGGGAGAGGCGAGGGAGAAGAGCGAGGCTTCGGGTGGCCGCATCGCTGGATTGTGGGACAGACGAGTTTCTGTTTATTAAAAGTCAGCAGCTCCACTTTTTGTAGCTGTAGACTTTTAATATAATTAAAAACGACAAACTCTGCTTCAAAAGTTAGGGCTCTTTCACACGTCAGCTCAGTTTTTTAGATCAGTTTTTTTTTCATCAGTTGATCCGTTTTTCCATCAGTTTTTTGTCCGTTTTCCGTCCGTTTTCCGTCCGTTTTCCGTCCGTTTTTCCATCAGTTTTTCCATCCGTTTTTCCATCCATTTTTCCATCCGTTTTTTTTGGGGGCTTTTTACATATTTTGATGAAAAACGGATGTTAGCGGATCGGATGGTAAACGGATCATCCGCTAACGTCCGTTTTTCGTCCGTTCCGTTTTTTTGACGGAAGAAAAATAGGGTTTTCTTCCGTCCAAAAAAACGGAACTTAACGCAGACGGATGCTAACGGACGTTAGCGGATGCTCATCCCCTAACGGACGTTAACCTATAGGGAAGCATTGCGGTCCGTTAACGGACGTCCAAAAAACGGACAAACAGAATGGACGTGTGAAAGAGCCTTTAGGAGGAGAACAAGGGTGCCATATTCAAAAGACCATTAAAAAAAAAAGGGGGGGGCAGCAAAAACACATGGCTGTGATTTAAACATATGCCTAGAACTCAGCTTGCGTTGGAATGCCAAAGTATGCAATGTGCTAATAAAAGAAATTGGAGGAGAAAAAAATCCAGACCCAGAGAGGAAAGCCTGGTCATGTGAAGTGTCAAAGTTATGTCATCAGCCTCTCCTTCAATCACAGAATTCTTCATACAGCAGAAAGAACCCCATAAAACACTGCAGGAGTTATACAGAGGCATTAAAGGGGTTGTAAAGGTAAAACAAAATTCCCCTAAATAGCTTCCTTTACCTTAGTGCAGTCCTCCTTCACTTACCTCATCCTTCCATTTTGCTTTTAAATGTCCTTATTTCTTCTGAGAAATCCTCACTTCCTGTTCTTCTGTCTGTAACTCCACACAGTAATGCGAGGCTTTCTCCCTGGTGTGCAGTGTCGTGCTTGCCCCCTCCCTTGAGGGGGGAGGAGGCGAGCAGATAGAGAAATGAGCTGTGTGTTAGTGGGCGTCCTGACTCTCCTGTACTCCAAGGGAGGGGGCGAGCATGACACTCCACACCAGGGAGAAAGCCTTGCATTACTGTGTGGAGTTACAGACAGAAGAACAGGAAGTGAGGATTTCTCAGAAGAAATAAAGAAAATTTAAAAGCAAAATCGAAGGATGAGGTAAGTGCAGGAGGACTGCACTAAGGTAAAGGAAGCTATTTAGGGGAAACAATTTTTACCTTTACAACCCCTTTAATTTACAAAACGAAACATAAAATAAAAGGATAGTACAGTGTAATACGTAATACTGCAGTGTGATATCATCGCTAACAGGTCCAACTTCAACCAATATCTGCATAGAGTGGGGAAGGGTTAGAACATCAACTTTTAATGTAATGTTTCCTTTTGGGATATTTCTCTTCATTGCCTGTCTAGATGGGAAAACTACCCAATGTGGACATAGGTAAAAAAGGTAAATATAAAATTTTGTTTTTTGGGGTTATATATGCTTTAAAGTGTTTGTTACCCCAACATTTCATATTCCTGATATGTGCCTGCTGTACCATGTACTTGTATGGGACCGTATCCTGTTCTCTTTGTATTGCTTCCTTTGTGTGAAATGCCTGGTGTTCCTGCCATTCCCTCTGCTTTCCTTTCAAAAAAACTGACCTCACTAAGGTGTCCACACAGAGGATCGCCGCTGATCTCAGCTCATAAAACGGTTTATGAAACAGATGATCGGGGGGGGGGGGGTATGTTCTCCCCCGATGATTTCCGCACACAGAGAAGCTGTCATTGACTGACACAGAAACAGCCAGTTTATGAAGCTGTGATCTCAGCACCTCAGGAGGTGGAGAATCGGGGAGAGAAGAAAAAAAATACAAAAAAAAACTCTACAGCTACTGCCATTTTTATAACGTTCAATGTGCATGAGGTCTTAAGAGGAGTTTTTAAGCTGTAAAAACAATCTAACTCTGATAGAAGCTTAAAGGGGTTGTAAACCCTCATTTTTATTTATTTTTTAATAACAAACATGTCATACTTACCTCCACTGTGCAGTTCATTTTGCAGAGAGTGGCCCCAGTCCCCCTCTTCTGGGGCCCCTCAGCAGTGCTGGTGGCTCCTCCCCGCATTGAGTGTCCATGTTGGACAAGGCTCTCCTATGGTGGACACCCATGCGGGCACACTCCAGAGTCCTACATCTGTGTCCATTTACACAGAATGCAGGACTTGGCCCCCGGCGCCGCATCATTGGATTTGATTGACAGCAGTGGGAGCCAATGGCCGCGCTGCTGTCAATCTATCCAACCAGGACACAAAACACCAGCTAAAGCTGGTGTGCTCGTTCCCGGATGGAAGATGACAGCTTTTAGGTATGTAAAATGGGGGGGCTGCAGCACTACAGAAGGTTTTTCACCTTAAAGTGGATGTAAACCGGAATTTTTTTTTTAATGTCATAATGTACAGTATAAGATTTCCTATCATCTGTGCCCAGTCTTGCCACACAGAGTTAATCCAGCTCTGAGCAATCCTCTTTTATTGTTCAGTGAAATAAAACGGACTTACAGAGAAAAATCTTAGTCAGTTCCGGCCCCTTGCTGTGAGTGACAGGTTATTTACATATCTAATGCACTAGCCTGGAGACAGGCATTATGTTTTAATACCCACCCCCACTCCTTTTCTGAAGTCATGTGGTTACTTTTCTGGATTTTGACTGGATGTTAGTGATCATAGCAGAATTCAGTGTAAGGAATACATAGGAAAAAATGCATGTTGACAAGGGGAGTGTAGAGGAGGGCGGGGAGTCTACTGACATCACGACTCCACCCACCGAGCTCCAGACAACAGATCCACCCACAGAATCTGCAGTTTTTCAGTTCTTATAACAGACAGAGGGGAGACATTTGACAGGTAAGAATACATGCAGAGGCATCTATATCCTTATAGATCAGCACTATGGCAGTAGTTTAGAAAGGATGAGAGTGGGTTTACATCCACTTTAATGCATTAGAGGTGAAAAACCTTGAGGTTTTACAACCCCTTTAAAAACTTTAAAAAATTTGGCTATTCTGCGTTTATCAGCGTTTTTAAGCCATATGTTTTTGTGGGAGTATAGTCTTTCTAAAGAAATGCTACAACTAAAAAAAACGCTACTGCAAAAAACGCAGCAAACTTATTCTACAGCTACAGCTTTCTATAGCTAATGCTCCTGGCATTTTTATAACATCCAGTGTGCATGAGACCTAAGTGTTAGCATTGTTAATAGGGTGAGAATTTTGTAATAGAGCCACGTTTGGCTTATAAAGCCATTAAAGCGGATGTGCCAGTAAAAAAAAATATTAAAAGCCAGCAGCTACAAATACTGCAGCTGCTGACTTTTAATATTAGGACACTTACCTGTCCTGGAGTCCAGCGCCGATCGCAGCAGATGACGAGCGATCGCTCGTCTCTCTGCTGCTCCCCCCGCCATCCTCAGTGAGGGAACCAGGAAGTGAAGCGCTCCGGCTTCACTACCCGGTTCCGTACGGCGCATTCGCGAGTCGCGCTGCTCCCGCTGATTGGCTCACATGCTGTGTACTGGGAGTCGAGTGTTCCCAGCACACAACGGGGGACAGACGGGAAGTCTGGAAAAACCCGTCTTTTGCCCGAGACGTGTGGCCGGAAGTGGGTGCAAATACCTGTCTTTAGACAGGTATATGCACCCCCCTCCCCCCTGAAAGGTGTCAAATGTGACACCGGAGGGGGGGCGGGTTCCGATCAGCGTGAGTTCCACTTTAGGGTGGAGCTCCGCTTTAAGCACCCTAGTCATTAAAAAAATTATGACATTAGTACTTTATTTAAAGGAAATCTGTGTTAAGGAAGTAGCTGGCCTCTCTTAAAATGATAGCTGACTGCTTGTCATGCCAAAGTATTTTCTGAGTCAGTGACCTGGAGCAGGTATAACCTGTATATCAGGAGCCATAACATCACTCCTGGTCTGCATGCTTGTTCTAGATTATTCACATTAGAGAGAGCCAGACTGGCACTAACATTTTCAGAAGGAGGTCAGTTTTATTCTTTTTTTACATTTCTCCAAGCACAGGTTTGAATACAAAATAAATATCTATACTTGGTGCCCTTTTTGCATTTCTTCCAGGTTGGTGTCGTAATCCAGCACTCCTTCTACCTCTTGCCTTCCTGTAGTAAAAAAAAAACCCGTCTCTACCGCTCTCTTTCCTTGTACAGGGTGACTTTTCTTGTAAACTACAAGCAGCCATGCCCATACACATTTCTTAGACATGCCAGCCATTGGTGAAGGACATGCATGTAGGCTATTAGGTGGATTCAGAAAGATTTAGGCCGGCGTATCAGTAGATACGCCGGCCTAAGTCAGAATCTGTGCCGACGCAAATTTAAGCGTATTCTGGTAACCAGATACGCTTAAATTAGGCTAAGATACGAGCGGCGTAAGTGTAATTTTTAGGCTGGCCGCTAGGTGGTGCTTCCATTGTGGTCGGCGTAGAATATGTAAATCACTAGATATGCTGATTCACGAATGTACGCCTGGCCGACGTAGTACAGATACGCCGTTTACGCAAGGCATTTTCAGGCGTATAGTTATTCCATCAAATAGCTGGACTAGTAATGTTAAGTATGGCCGTTGTTCCCGTTCGAAATTTGAAAATTTTACGTCGCTTGCGTAAGTCGTCCGTGAATAGGGCTGGACGTAATTTACGTCTACGTTGAAACCGATACGTCCGTGCGGCGTACTTAGCCGCAATGCACACTGGGATATGTACACGGACGGCGCATGCGCCGTTCTTAAAAAACGTCAATCACGTCAGGTCACACTTCATATACATAAAACACGCCCCCCACATCCTCATTTGAATTAGGCGCGCTTACGCTGGCCCCATTTACGCTACGCCACCGTAACTTAGCAGGCAAGTACTTTGTGAATAGTGTTGAGCGGAATACGCCATATTCGATTTCGCGATATATCACGAATATATAGACGAATATTCGTGAAATATTCGTTAAAAATAAAAAAAAAAATTTGCGAAATTTCGCTAATGCGAAATTGATTGCGAAATTCTCGTCCGCGCATGCACGCTAAGAACACGCGAGAACGGAGATCATTTCCTGGATCTTTGCCAGTCGATTTTCGGATCGCTATTTTGTGCTGCCCAGCGATACGAAGATGGTGGGGAGTAACTTTTCATCCAGTGAGGAAAAACTGCCGATTAGTGTAAGTAATTTCACCACTGTTATTTCATTATCTTTAACTGCATTTTAGACTAGTTTAAAAGTTAGGATATAAGATCAGATATTAGTATTTCCCAAACAGTGTGTCTCCAGCTGTTGCAAAACTACACACGACTACGACACGGACAGCTACTAAACAGGAACTAAAATACTACAGCTAAAACTTTTTTTTTTTTTTTTTTTTTTTTTAGACTGAAGGACGCAGACAAGGACGAGGACTACAAATACTAAACTAATATGCACTAAACACTAACTCTACTTACACAAACTTATATGACTAAACTAAAGCTAATTTTTTGGGTTTTTTTTTTTTTTATACACAAAACACAGAGACTAAACACACACTAAACTAAGCTACCTTAACCACTTCCTTACTGGGCACATATACCCCTTCCTGACCAGGTGAAATTTCAGCTTGTGGCACTGCGTCACTTTAACTGACAATTGCGCGGTCGTGCGACGTGGCTCCCAAACAAAATTGATGTCCTTTTTTCCCCACAAATAGAGCTTTCTTTTGGTGGTATTTGATCGCCTCTGCGTTTTTTTTTTTTTTGCGCTATAAACAAAAATAGAGCGACAATTTTGAAAAAAAAACAATATTTTTTACTTGTTGCTATAATAAATAGCCCAATTTTTTTTAAAAAACATTTTTTTTTCTCAGTCTAGGCGATACGTATTCTTCTACATATTTTTGAAAAAAAAAAAAAAAATCGCAAGAAGCGTCTGGTTTGCGCAAAAGTTATTGCGCTTACAAAATAGGGGACAGAATTATTATTATTTTTTATTATTTTTTTTACTACTTATGGCGGCGATCAGCATTTTTTTCCTTACTGCGACGTTATGGCGGACACATCGGACACTTTTGACACATTTTTGGCGCCATTCACATTTATACAGCGACAGTGCTATAAATATGCATTGATTACTGTATAAATGTGACTGGCATTGAAGGGGTTAACACTAGGGGGTGAGGAAGGGGTTAAATGTGTTTCCCTAAATTGTGTTCTAACTGTGTGTGAAGGGGGGTGACTGGGGGAGGTGACCGATCTGTGTCCCTATGTACAAGGGACACAGATCGGTCTCCTCTCTCCCCTGACAGGACGTGGAGCTCTGTGTTTACACACAGAGCTCCACGTCTTGTCCCTGTAGCCGCCGATCGCGAGTCCCTGGCGGACATCACGGCCGCCAGGCACTCGCATCGGCATCTCAGCGATGCGGCGAGCACGCCACCGTCGGACGCGCGCGCGCCCGCCCCGCAGGATGCGTGCGCAGGCCGTCTTTTTACGGCCTGTTAGAGATTGACAACCACCCCGCGGCCGTATAAAGTCGTACGGCCGTCGGGTAGCGGTTAAAGAAATGTACACTTACACTAACTACACAGAAATCTATCTAACACTAAGCTACACTAACCTGGACAAAACAACACAAATCTGAGCTTTTAGAAAAGCTGTTGGGTCTTTTGCTTTGAAAAAAGCAGTTGGTTATAGAAGCAGGAAACTCAGAACTGAAAGCACTATAGGAAGCACAATGCTCTAAGCTCTAAGATCACAATACACTGGAAAAACGCACAGAAACACTCCACTCTCTCTAGCCACCTTGTGAATCTGCACTGAAATACTGCTGGGAGTGATCTTATATACTGGTCGTGCAGGCAGGTTCCTATTGGTTGCTATGGAGGTTGCTAACCTCTGACAACTGTGGTAGGAGAACTCTGATTGGCTCTGATGCAAAAGAAGGGCGGAGAAAGTATTCGCGAATATTCGTAATACGAATATTCGCGAAAGCGAATATTCGTCAACATAAAAGGATCGCCTCAGCTACTCTGCCCAGGGTCTCTAATCATACCAGCAATGCTTTTAGACGTCGATGGAGATCACTAGGATGTGATCTGTTTTAAAAATAAATGTGAAAAAATACGAATATTCGTAATAGCAAATTTTGACCGCGATATTCGAGTTATTCGCAAATACTCGAATATGCAATATTCGTAACGAATATTCGCAATACGAATATTCTTGAGCAACACTATTTGTGAATACAGTACTTGCCTTGCTAACTTACGGCGGCGTAGTGTAAACACGATACGCTACGCCGCCGCTAGTATGCGCCCGCCTATCTGAATCCACCTAAGGAAGTGGTTGTAAAGAAGCTGCAATTCAGTTGCTTATGTTACACGGTGCTTTAGCAAAGTAAACGTAATTCATTTAGGGATTACATATTCTCTAAACTTATCACATTGATGTTAATTCTTACCTGGAGCTCTGCCGTCCATGTCTTTCATGCATTCCTTATACTCCTTTGCTATCAGTGGGTATAGCTTGGCAGGAGTCGTGTCTTTGCCTGCTGCCACCAATGCTTCTGCTGTGGCAATGTGCATCACAGTGTCATCACTCACCATCCAGTTTTTTACATCAATGTTTTTTAAACCTCCTAGCTCAGCCAGTTCCTCATGAATTTGAGTGCCGCTCCTAGAAAACTCCCACCTTCCATCCTTGTAACCCAGAGCATCACCAGATCCACTGAGGACCATGGCAGCCTCATAATTTTCTACGAGTCCGGAGCACATTTCACTTCTGTAGAAAGTCTTACGGATCAGACCTGCAAATACAAGCTGGGAAATAGGAAGATATTATCAGATAGTAAAAAAGATGGATTCAAAAGGTATACAAGTGTGTCTGAAAAGTCAGAAAGTCTATATATCACATATTTGAACAATGCAAAAAAAACGTCAATGTTGTCCTAAGCGACCAAGAGATGGGATCTTGTTAGGATAAGCATTATGAGAAACGTATGGCAAATGTTATAATATTGTAATTTACACTAGAAACGTGATAGTCAGCTCCTGATTGTATGAGCAATGGCTAAAAGATTTTTTTGGGGTTCAGCTTTTACTATTAGCAAACAGACAGCCATCTTATTACAGATTTGTGATAGTTTACATTTTTGGGTTTGATATGTGCAAAATAAGATCACACAAATACTTATACGTATAACATGAAAGATACAGATAACAATGTAATAATATCAGAAAAAATAGCAAGAATAAGTAACTAAAGATGCTGTTTTGCCAGAGTCCCGTCCGCTTGCGCAGCATGGCACAGGTAATCACAAGCAGACGCATGTATGATGATAGAAAGCTCTGAGACAAGACTGAATATTCTAAGTTATATCTTTAGTATTTAGGACTTGTGTGTTATTAAAGGAGTTGTAAAGGAAAAAACATTTTTGCCTAAAATTAATGTCTGCAAGGTAGACAGACAGAATAGTGTAATGATTCTGTTAAAAAACGAGTAAATACCTATTAAATTCCTTCATCTATATCACCTCCGGTGTTCTAGTTTCTGTTCTCTCATTCACTTCCTGGTTTGCGGCGCTCGTTCATGTAAGAACTACATTTCCCAGTATGCATTGCGGCACGCCCAGTAATTCACACCTCCTTGAAGTCTCTAACACGTAGAGAGCGTCCTGCCACACAGATGTAGTTCCCAGGAGGGGGCGAGCACGTTACTGACCACCGCAGTAAAGCCTCCCTTCATGGTGGTGAGTAACAATCAGACAAGCAGGAAGTGAACAGAACAGAGAAGAAATAGAGCAACTTCTGAGCAAAAACGAACAATGAGGAAGTGAAAAGAGGAATGTCTGCAGGTAAAGGATGCTTATTATAAAAACAAATTTTTTCCTTTACAACCCCTTTAATGACCAACCGCCCTGGCCAACTCCCCTTGCAAGCAAAATGACCTTTTAAGTATCTGGTTAGTTTTTAATGACACTTTGGTATGAGGTCATTTAACCACTAGCCGACCAGCCGCCGCAGTTATACGGCGGCAGGCTGGCTCGGCTGTGCGAAATCACGTAGGTATACGCAATTTTGCATTTCAGCCATTAGGGGCACGCCCCCTGCTCGCCTCTGGTGCCGACGCGCGTGCCCAGCGGGCGCGATCACCGACGGGCACCTGCGATCGCTCGTTACAGAGCGAGAACCGGGAGCTGTGTGTGTAAACACACAGCTCCCGGTCCTGTCAGGGGGAGAAATGACTGTTCGTCTGTTCATACAATGTATGAACAGCGATCAGTCATTTCCCCTAGTCAGTCTCACCCCCTCCTTCAGTTAGAACACACCTAGGGAACATAATTAACCCCTTCCTCGCCCCCTAGTGTTAACCCCTTCCCTGCCAGTGGCATTTTTACAGTAATCAATGCATTTTTATAGCACTGATCGCTATAAAAATGCCAATGGTCCCAAAAATGTGTCAAAAGTGTCCGAAGTGTCCGCCATAATGTCGCAGTACCGATAAAAATCGCTGATTGTTTTTTTTATATATTTTTGGGGGATATTTATTACAGCAAAAAGTAAAAAAAAAATTTTTTTTTTTCAAAATCGTCGCTCTTTTTTTTGTCTATAGCGCAAAAAATAAAAACCGCAGAGGTGATCAAATACCACCAAAAGAAAGCTCTATTTGTGTGGGGAAAATTTTTTTTGGGAGCCACATCGCACGACCGCGCAATTGTCAGTTAAAGCGACGCAGTGCCGAATCGCAAAAATTGGCCCGGTCATTGACCAGCAAAATGGTCCGGGGCTGAAGTGGTTAAGGTAACTAGACTTTGAAGGCTAGCTTTCTTGGATCCTGTGAGACAACTGAACAACTTTTAATAAGAAATATGAAATATTCAATTTCTCCATCAGCAGAACAGTGGCTTAATTGTTAGCACTTCAGCATTGCAGTACTGAGGTTCTCGGTTTGAATTCCAGGTAGGCTACTACCTGCACATTCTTCCTCCACTTGCGTGGGTTTCCTCCCAAATTCCAAAGCCATGCTGGTAGGTAAATCGACTGCTGTCTAAATTCAGAATACTTTGTTAATTGGCTCTAGTATAGTATAGTAGGGCAGGGACTGATATAAATAAATTCCGAAAATCCGATCGTCTGTAGAAATTTTGACGCGCAAAATTCCGATGCATGCTCAAAAGCATCGAACTTAATTTTCTCGGCTCGTCGTAGTGTTGTACGTCCTCGCGTTCTTGACGGTCGAAAGTTCAACTATTGTGTGACCGTGTGTATGCAAGCCAAGCGGAATTCCGTCGGAAAAAAAACATCCAAGGTTTTTTCTAAGGAAAATCCGATTGTGTGTATGCGGCATTAGGCTACCTTTCCTTGCTTTATAGTCCAGGGATATGCAATTAGCTGACCTCCAGCTGTTGCAAAACTACAAGTCCCATCATGCCTCTGACTGCGTGTTATGCTTGTGGCTGTCAGAGTCTTGCTATGCCTCATGGGAATTGTAGTTCTGCAACAGCTGGAGGTCCGCTAATTGCATATCCCCGCTTTATACGGTATATAGGTTGTTGTCAGGGGATCTTCCACCATGATCAAAATAAAACGAATACTGTGTGGGCATATATATATACACACACACACACACACACAGTATCTCACAAAAGTGAGTACACCCTTCACATGTAAATATTTTACTATACCTTTTCAAGTGATAACACTGAAGAAATTACACTTTGCTACAATATAAAGTACCGTAGTGAGTGTACAGCTTGTATAACAGTGTAAATTTGCTGTCCCCTCAAAATAATCCAACACAGCTATTAATGTCTAAAATGCTGGCAACAAAAGTGAGTACACCCCTAAGTGAAAATGTCCAAATTGGGCCCAATTAGCAATTTTCCCTACCGGAAGTGAGTGAGTGAGAAACTTGTATAGCGCAACAAATGCGAACTTAATCGCCTCAAGGTGACTCCTTGGTGTTATAAGGTCTCAGGTGTGAAATTGGAGCAGGCATGTTAAATTTGGCGTTATCGTTCTTACTCTCTCATACTGGTCACTAGAAGTTCAACATGGCCCCTTATGGCAAAAGAACTCTGAGGATCTGAAAAAAAGTAGTTTACTGTTGCTTAATAAAAACGGACAGAAGAGTATTTCACAGATTTTCTGGTACTGTAATCTCGCCATGTCTCATGAGATTACAGTAACAGGAGGCATTCTCTACAGTTAGAACTGTTTGTAGATCGCTTCACACCTCAAAAGGAGAAGCGATCTACGCCGCTTCAAAAACAGGCCCTCGGAGGAGAGAGAGAGAGAGAATGCCTGAGAACTCAGCAGCGGATATTTTCCGTTGGTAAATAAAACGATCACCTTTGTGTTCTCACTGGCGAGATAATGGTAACTGGGACAGGAAAGGACAATCCAATTACGAAGGACTGTTATGGGCCGTACACACGACCGAACATGTCTGCTGAAACTGGTCCGCGGGCCAGTTTCAGCAGACATGTTCGGTCGTGTGTAGGCCCGAGCGGACAGGATTCCAGCGTACATTTGCCCGCTGGGCCTTTTTCCAGCGAGCAAATATTTCTGGATTTGTTTTAAAACAGCCCGCTGAAATCCTGCCCGCTCGGACATGTTCGGTCGTCTGTACAGACCTACCGTACATGTCCGAGCGCCCGCCATCCCTCGCATGCGTCGAATGACTTCGACGCATGCGTGGAAGCATTGAACTGGCAGGGCCGCCATCGTCGCGGCGACGGCGCGGACACGCCCCGCGTATTGTTTACGCGCGGATTTCTGTATGATGGTGAGTACAGCCACCATACAGAAATCCCCGGGCAGACATGTACGGTGAAAACGGTCCGGCGGACCGGTTTCATCGTACATGTATGCTCGTCTGTACGCGGCCTTACATACATTTTATACGCTAGACCTATTACATTACAATAAGCAAACATGTTTGTATATAGTTTTGTCTACTTTTCACATACAAAATCCATTTCTAAAATTGATAAATGAATACATTTCAAATGATCTGCTCAATTTTGTTTTTTGTGTGACATTGCTAAACTCTACAAGCCCAAATATAATAGTAAGCAGACTAGGACTTTTAAAATCAAATTGAAGCTTTCCCTTAGTTATCCTAAATCAGCCATGCAGTAAGATCCAATCACACAAACAAAAATTTGTCAGAAGAGCTCACAATTGCTGCCAGAGCTGTAAACGCTCTCCACTTCATTGCAGGCCTGGGCAGGGAGGATCCATTTGAAATCCTAGTGTCCTCTAAGTTCCTGTGGTCACACTCGGTTTATGTATGTCACACTGCTAAAATAAGACCTGTCCCCCCTCGCCCCAACCAAAGAGACACATGCAAGCTGTCCTTAACATTGCTAACCAGGACAGGTCATCGTGTCTCAGCAGTGTTCTCATGCATATTACATATCAATGAGTATGATGAAGGACAACTGTCTTTATTTATTGCTTCTTCATATTTATTTCAATACTGAAAAAATGTTGGCATCCAAACAGAATTGTACATTATTAGCACAGCACCCTAAACTGTAGGGAAAGTTAGGATCAAAATATTTAAAGTGGAACGCCAGCCAACGTATCTTTTCCCAGTGTGCAGAGTGCGGTGCCCGTTCACACCAGAACGCGAAACTCGTAGTCTGTGTTCGGTTCCAGCACCACGTTCAAAATGCATTGCAGTTTCAATCTTATGCCGCGTACACACAAAATGATGCCGCGTACACACAATCAGTTTGTCTGATGAAAAACGGTCTGATGGACCGTTTTCATCAGACTAACCGATCATGTGTGGGCCCCATCGTTTTTTTAACCATCGGTTAAAAAAATAGGAACTTGTTTTAAAATGATCTGATGGTTAACTAACCGATAGAAAAAAAACGATCGTCTGTAGGCACGTCCATCGGTTTAAAAATCCACGCATGCTCAGACTAAATTAGGGGACGGGAGCGTTCGTTCTGGTAAAACTAGCGTTCGTTATGGAGATAGCACATTAATCACGCTGTAACAGATAGTAATAGACGATTTGCGCTTTTCTAACACAAAATCAGCTAAAGCAGCCCCAAGTGTGGCACCATTGGATTTGAACTTCCCCCTTTATAGTGCCGTCGTACGTGGATTACGTGACCGCGTTCTGACACCATTGTTTTTTTAACCGATGGTGTGTAGGCACGACTGATCATCAGTCAGTTTCATTGGATAACTGATGGAAAAATCCATCAGACCGTTTTCATCGGATGGACAGATCATGTGTACAGGGCGTTAGGTTAATGACAACCCAAAAGCAGGTCACAGATTGCCTGCACTGGATCACATAGTACAAAAATAAACCACTTTTTAAAGTAGTGCATGCACTACCATTGGTGAGATCCAGTGCGATTCAACCCATTCAAAATGAATGGGCTCAAATTGCACAGAAACGCACAGTGCATTTCTGTGAGATTTCTGGTGTAAACTAGCCCTCAAACTTTTTTTTATTTTTTATTATTATGGTGTTTATTTTTACAGTTTTCAAATAAGAAGCACAATATTTGTATGTGGCTACATGCTACTTGGGCAACATTCACACCCTAAAGTTGTCGGAAACATGCAAAAAAACATGCAAAAAACACGAAAAGAGCTTGAGGTGCTATTATTTCCTAAAGGTCCCATCAAAAATGGGTAGCAGTCCAGCTTTTTGTCGCACAAAAATGAGCATGGCATAACGTGCTTGGCTCAGTGCAAAATTAAAAATGACACATTAGCTACCTTTGGCACATTTGTCATGAGGAGGGCAGCCCCTTGAAATGAGTTACATAGTTATAGTCTGGTTGGAAAAAAAAAAACACCACACATACACACACGTCCATCTAGTTTAAACAATAAAAAAATGAAAAACAAATTACAAACCTATACACACACTCTCTGGCCCAGATTCTCAGAAAAACGCCTATCTTTAGGCGGGCGTAGCGTATCTCAGATACACTACGCCGCCGTAACTTAGAGCGGCAGGTCCGTATTCAGAAACATCTTCCGCTCTAAGTTTAAGGCGACGTAGTGTATCTGATACGGCGTAAGCCCGCCTAATTCAAACTAGGCTGGTAGGGGGCGTGTTGTATGTAAATGTTATGTGACCCCACGTAAATGACGCTTTAATCGCAAATTAAATTGCACCCGCTCAATGCCTAGTCGTCGTGAACGTAACTTACGTCCAGCCCCATTCACGGACGACTTACGCAAACGACGTAAAACGTGAAAAATTAGACGCTGTTCCGACGTCCATACCCAACATTGGTACGCCTCATGTACGCCTCATAGAGCAGGGGTAACTTTACGGCCAAAAAAGCCTTACGGAAACTACATAAAAAGAATGCGCCGGCCGCACGCAAGTTTGAGAAAATAAATCGACGGAAGCGCCACCTAGCGGCCAGCGTAAATATGCAACTTAGATACGACGGCGTAAGAGACTTACGCCGGTCGGATCTAAGAGAAATCTATGCGTAACTAATTCTAAGAATCAGGCGCATAGATACGACGCCTCACACTCAGAGTTACGACGGCGTATCTGGAGATACGCCGGTGTAACTCCTACGAGAATCTGGGCCTCTCTCTCTCTCTCTCTATCTCATACTCATAGTTGATCCAGAGGAAGGCAAAAAAAAAAAAAAAACAGTAAAACATTATCCAATTTTCTCCAGCAGGGGATAGTCCCCGGATCAACTTTACCTATAAATGTTAGTATCCAGTTATATTATGTACATTTAGGAAAGAATCCAGGCCTTTTTTCTAAAGCAATTTAATGAGCTGGACAGAACCAGCTCATGAGGGAGCCTATTCCACATTTGCACAGCTGTAACAGCGAAGAAACCTTTCTGCATTTGGAGATTAAATCTCTTTACCTCCAGACGTAAAGAGTGCCCCCTTGACCTCGGCGCAGGGCTGGGACAAGGATTTTTTACACCCTAGGCGAAACCCAATTTTGCCGCCCCCCTTGGCTCCACCCCAGACTCCATCCACTTTGCCCTGCCCATGTATACCCCACCTTTTTAATGGAATGCCCAGCAAATGCACCCTCACCAGCGCCCATCAAATACAGCCTACCAGCTCCCATCAATGAATGTTTGCTTGCTTCCATTCATTCAGGAGTCATGACACAGACAGTCTTCCGCTGCTGCTGCGCCCCTTTCACACCGAGCGTCAGCTGTAAAATGCCGCTATTTTGTAGCGGCGCTTTCCACCTGCTAGCAGGTCGCTTTTAACCCCCGCTAGCGGCAAAAAAAAGGGTTAAAACCACCTGCAAAGCGGCCGCTACAGCTTCTTTTTGCCTGCAGTATGGCGGCGCTGCCCATTAATTTCAATGGGCAGGAGCGCATTAGGAGTGGTGAGCTTCAAAGAAGCTGCTGGCAGGACTTTTTCGGACACCCTGTTAGCACACTGCTCCAGTGTGAAAGCCCTCGGGGTCTCAGTGCGAACAAAGCAGTGGCTGCCTGCTGATGCTGAAACTCAGGTGCTTGCTGCAGAGAGACGAGTGTAGGAACACCAGTGGCCAGGCACCCTAGGCAGCATTGTGCCCTAGGCGGCCACTTAGTTTGCCTAGTGGTAGCACTACCCTGCCTTTGTGATGACCTTAAAGTGAATAACTCATCACCAAGTTCACTATATGGACCACTTACAGACAGGTCTATAAATATTGGGACATTGACACAATTCTAATCTTTTTGGCTCTATACACCACCACAATGGATTTTAAATGAAAAAAACAAGATATGCTTTAACTGCAAACATTCAGCTTTAATTTGAGGGTATTTACATCCAAATCAGGTGAACGGGTAGGAATTACAACAGTTAAGGAACCAAAAGTAATGGGACAAATTACCAATCATAAATCAAACTTTCACTTTTAAAAACTTGGTTGCAAATCCTTTGACATTGGGTTTCATCCCTGGTGATGTTCTGCCAGGCCTCCACTGCAACTGTCTTCAGTTCCTGCTTGTTCTTGGGGCATTTTCCCTTCAGTTTTGTCTTCAGCAAGTGAAATGCATGCTCAAATCGGATTCAGGTCAGGTGATTGACTTGGCCATTGCATAACATTCCACTTCTTTCCCTTAAAAAACTCTTTGGTTGCTTTCGCAGAAGTGCCGTCCAATGAGTTCTAAAACATTTTGCTGAATATGAGCAGATAATATTGCCCGAAACACTTCAGAATTTATCCTGCTGCTTTTGTAAGCAGTCACATCATCAATAAATACAAGAGAACCAGTTACATTGGCAGCCATACATGTCCACGCCATGACACTACCACCACCATGCTTCACTGATAAGGTGGTATGCTTTGGATCATGAGCAGTTACTTTCCTTCTCCATACTCTTCTCTTACCATCACTCTGGTACAGGTTGATCTTGGTCTCATCTGTCCATAGGATGTTGTTTCAGAACTGTGAAGACTTTTTTTTAGATCTAATCTGGCCTTACCTGGTTTACATCTTGTGGTGAACCCTCTGTATCCACTCTGGTGAAGTCTTCTCTCGATTGTTGACTTTGACACACATACACCTACCTCCTTTTTAAGGATGTTCGAAACTGTTGATTTGGCCACACCTAATGTTTTTGCTATCTCTCTAAAGGGTTTGTTTTGTTTTTTCAGCCTAATTATTGCTTGCTTCACTAATAGTGACAGCTCTTTGGATCTCATATTGAGAGTTGACAGCAACATATTCCAAATGAAAATAGCACACTTGAAATGAACTCTGGACCTTTTATCTGCTCATTGTAAATGGGATAACGAGGGAATAACACACACACCTGGCCATGGAACAGCTGAGCAGCCAATTGTCTAATTTTGGTCCCTTAAAAAGTGGGAGGCACATATACAAACTCTTGTAATGCCTACACTGCTCACCTGATTTGGATGTAAATATCCTCAAATTAAAGCTGAAAGTCTGCAGTTAAAGCACATCTTGTTTGTTTCATTTCAAATCCATTGTGGTGGTGTATAGAGCCAAAAAGATTAGAATTGTGTCGATGTCCCAATATTTATGGACCTGACTGTATGTATTTATACATGTTGATCATAACCCCCCCCCCCTTAATCTCCTCTTCTCAAGAGAGAATACATTCAGTTCCTCTAATCTTTCCCCATAGCTGAGCGCCTTCATGCCTCTTATCAGTTTGATTGCCCTTCTCTGCACTCCCCAGGTCCCCAATATCCTTTGCATCACACACTAGCACCTTATGAAAGACTTGCTTTAAAAAGAAGCCCTTGAGTGGCGAGAGGTTACCGCTGACAGGGGTTCCTGCTTCACCTGGTCTTCCTTGCAGGTTCATGGGCACTGGACATTTGAATGGCCGAGCTGCGATAACATCACTCCCGTACATGTGCTTGGGAGTCACAGCTGTGACACAGCTCTCTCAATGGACGTTGCCGGCTGCTACTAAAAGAAGTATCTCCTAAACAGCGCACGTTCAGGAGAGATTTTACTGTGCCTACAGGTAAGCCTTATTATAGCTTTACCTGTTGGTGGAAATAAAAAAGTGGATTTTACTACCGCTTTAAATAACATAATTGACAATTTGAAAATTATTTGAGACAAGTTTTGAATATCATTTTCCATCCACCACATTGCATTCTATGATAGTTCCATAAAGGCGTTATTGGAGATACAGATTATGTTCTTTTGCTTTTATTCAGGCTATGGTATCTGTCAGTGAAAGTCTATTACATTTCCCAAGGCCCCAGTCACACCTCAGCATTTTGTAGCTTGAAGGCTGAAGCTCCAAATTGCTGGAGGAGAAAAAAAAATCAATTATTCTCTATGGAGATGATTCACATCTCCACTCCAAATCGCCTGAAGCCAAACGCCTGAAGCTCAAAAAGGTTCAAGCTTTTTTTTGTAGCTCAATTCGGGCATTTTTTCTGCTTTTTACATTAGTGACCTGTTGACCTGTACAAAAATCACACAACTTTCTGCCTAAAAACAATACACTCAGGTGTGAATGCAGCCTGAGAGTCGGTTCACACTGGGGCAGCATGACTTTCCGCGTGACTTGGCAAGGCGATCTGCCCACAATTTCAGAGGCGACTGAAGTTGTCCCAAAGTAGTACAGGAACCTTTTCCTAAGTCCTATTAGAACGTTTCCATTGTACAGAATGGAGCACGACTTGTCAGGCGGCTAAGTCGTCTGACGAGTCGCGCCTGTGTGAACCGGCTCTAAATTACACTGTGGATGTAGTGTTTTAACCATATAACAACCGCCCTATAGACAAAATATGTCTACAAGGCGGTTGCTTAACTCTGGGAGGGCGTCAATGTACGTCCTCCCAGAATCGCGCTCCCTTGCGCCCTCCGCAATACCCCGCAATACCCCACAATACCCCACAATACCCCGCAATACCCCGCAATACCCCGCAATACCCCGCAATACTCCACAATACCCCGCAATACTCCACAATACCCCGCAATACCCCACAATACCCCACAATACTCCACAATACCCCACAATACTCCACAATACCCCACAATACTCCACAATACTCCACAATACCCCACAATACCCCACAATACTCCGCAATACCCCACAATACCCCACAATACCCCGCAATACTCCGCAATACCCCGCAATACTCCGCAATACCCCGCAATACCCCGCAATACTCCACAATACCCCACAATACCCCACAATACCCCACAATACCCCACAATACTCTGCAATACCCCACAATACCCTGCAACGTCACCTATGGGGATTTTTAAGTAGCGAAGTTTGGCGCCATTCCACGAGCGTGTGCAATTTTGAAGGGTGACATGTTAGGTATCTATTTACTCGGTGTAACTTCATCTTTCACATTTATGCAAAAGAATAAAGAAAAAATACAAAATTTACTACATTTTATAACAGAAACAAAGAAAAATTATTATTTTTTTTACAAAATTTTCAGTCTTTTTTCTCTTATAGCGCAAAAAATAAAAAACCCAACGGTGATTAAATACCACCAAAAGAAAGCTCTATTTGTGTGAAAAAAAGGACGAAAATTTAATTTGGGTACAATGTTGTATGACTGAGTAATTGTCATTCAAATTGTGAGAGCACCGAAAGCTGAAAATTGGTCTGGTTATTAAGTGGGTTTATGTGCCCAGTGGTCAAGTGGTTAAAGATGTAAAAAAGCCTGTAGGAACTCTCTCAGATGTTTATGGTTATCTGTGTTCTTGTGGGAATTTCAACTGCTTCCTATCCTGGAAACACAACAGGAAGTGAAAGGAAATATCCCCAAATTGAGTGCCAAAACCCACATAAAAATACACAATTCTGGAATGCAACAGGTTTGCTTTAACACCTTACTTAGATGCTATTCAACATATCAGTTTTGTCTAGGTTCATATACAATCAGAGATGAATGTGAAAACTCCTTGCAGACGGGACTAGGGTGACCACGTGTCCCGGATTGCCCAGGACAGTCCCGCATTTTGCAGGTCTGTCCCAGGCACCTTCATTCCAGGACAATACAGTGTCCGGGAATGAAACTGACACAGCCACCCCCCAGGCCCATCTGATGCCCCCAAAAAAGGCAGCCACATCACCGTTTACTCACTGACAGTATTTGTCCTGGCCGGGAATGCCTGGAGGAGCACAATCCCTGCCCCCTGCTTGTGATTAGAGAATTCATAAATCCCACCTCTTCTGTCCAAATCACTGTGCTGTGATTAGTTACAGGCTCGGCACAAGCTGATTTTTGGGAAGGGGGGGTGTCCCTGAATGGTAGTTTAAAAATGTAGTCACCCTAGACGGGACCCTTTATCAAACTAAAATGCATATCATCAGGACAATTCCACAGCAACTGAACTCTTGCAGATAGTTTACAAAACAAGAAAATAGCTTACAATGGTAGAATCTTCAATCTACTCCCATGAGACTCTTACTAGTGGT
This sequence comes from Rana temporaria, assembly GCF_905171775.1. Lineage (NCBI taxonomy): Eukaryota > Metazoa > Chordata > Amphibia > Anura > Ranidae > Rana > Rana temporaria. The sequence continues at coordinate 135,620,224 of NC_053494.1, read as the reverse complement.
GGGTTACTCAATTTAAAATGATATCTTCCTGGAAGTTAACACCCCCCCCCCAACACACAAAATCTATTTCTATGTACAATAAGTCCAACTGTACACTAACAACCAACAAAATGACTGACATTTAAAAATCGAATAAATACAAATGTATGATAACACTCACAGATATTGTATGGAAGTGGCGCCTGTAAATGTCTTTAAGAATTCCAGCAAAACCAGTCAGTGTGCTCTTTGCACTCTACTATGCACTCTACAATGCACTTTTTGCGTGACCTTTTCTTTGCATCTTTGCACACACCCTCTTTTTCATTGTTTCACCACCGATTCGACAAGACAATTTTTTTCTTAATGCTATGTTGGTTACAACATACACCGTAACAAAAAGTAACCAGACCTGCCTGAGCTGCAGTGTGCTGGTGATTGATGGCTGTGTATATTCGTGACAAGAAAAAAAAAAAAAACATACAGAATAAGCTACACATTTCTAGAAACTACTCACAGAAATAAGTAATTAAAAATACTTTCCAGGTAAATAGGGTAAAACCTTTTGGTGATATGGACGAACAACAACATGAGACAAACTCTGAAGATGCAATGTTATCCCAAGTGTTAGAACTCAGATAGTATTGATGGTAAGCTAATTAGGAGTTGTTGGATGTAAAGCAGACTGTCTGCATAGAGCAAATGTGTTAAATACAAGGCCTGTGGGGCGAATACAGCCCTCCAGGCCATTTCCTGTGGTCCTCGCACCTCTCCTGCAGCTCCGCTCCCAGCGCCTCCTTTTTTCAATTTTTTTTTGTATTTTATCTTTTATATAACAAAAGATAAAAATACAGTTGTGATCAAATACCACCAAAAGCTCAATTTGTGTGAAAAAAAATAAAAAGATCTAAATTTAATTTGCGTACAATGTTGCATGGCCATGCAATTACCAGCTAAAGTAGCGCAGTGCTGAATAGCAAACAATGCCCTGGTCATTTAGGGGGTAAAACCTTCAAGGCAAAGTGGTTAAAGTGATTGTAAAAGATCGTTTAAAAAAACAAAACAAAAAAAACAACAAACATGTTACTGTATTTCTCGGGGTATAGTGCGCTCCCGCGTATAGCGCGCACCCCTAAAGTTGCCCGAATTCCTGTGGAAAAAAGATGTTTTGTACTTACAGTTAGGATGTATAGGATGCATTAAGGTGAAAAAACACGAGTGTTTAACCCCTTTAAGAATGAAAAACATCCATGGAGAGGAGGCAGTGATGGTTATGTTTACGAAATATACAAGATGAAGTGAATTATTTATTTATTACAGCCAGGGACAAAGCCCACCTGTTCTTTGTGTGTTAAGCAAATTAGTAAAGGAGAGGTGAGAATGGAGAAGGTTTAGAGAAAATGTTGAGCTCCAGGTTTAAAGCCCTGTACACACGGGCCAGAATCTCGTCAGGAAAAAAAAAAGTTGTTTTTCCTGACGAGATTCTTGGCAACAATCTCTTGCCGCCTGAGTGTACAGACACTCCTTTCAAAAGAACCGCAGTTCTTTTGGAAAGGCAAGAACGTGGTGATGTCATAGCGTGCGCTCGTCACATTCAATGCCATCGCCACCTTGCTGCACCCTACCTATGCCTAGGAAGCTACCACGCATGCGTCAAAGTCATTTCGAGCATGCGCGGGTTTCCATGGCGACAGGTAAGTATACACACTCTCAGGTTTCTCGGCAGGAAAACTGCCGAGAATCTCACGACGAGAAAATAGAGAACATGTTCTCTATTTTTCTCGTCTAGATTCTGGGCAGTTTTCTTGTCGAGAAACCTGAAAGCCTCGTACACACGCACGGTTTACTCGGCAAGAAAGTTCTGCCAGCAGTTTTTTTGCGGAGTATACCGAGTGTGTGTACGAGGCTTAAGAGTGAGCTCCCACAAATGGAAAATCGCTGGCAGGTTTAAGCATTACAAAAATGTGGAATGAGAGCATATTGGGGGGGGGGGGGCGGATTGGAGTTGATGGAACTGAAGGTGTGGGTCAGGATAGGGATAGTCTGTTGGATCTCTAATTCAGTGAATAGATTGTTTATGGAGGAGGGAGAGCAGTTGGAAGGCTTTATAGACTACCTTTAATGATGTGCATTTTAGAGTTATTTGCATCTTAAATAAAGTGAATAGGATGACAGGGAGGGGGATTTATGGTGTATTACATGGGCAAGATCGTTCCCAGACTTGTTTGCTTTCGCCAAATGTGCTTGCAAGCGACTTGCCAGGAACGCCAGCAGGGGCCACGAAAAGAGGGGGATCAGGGCTGCTCTGTGCAAAACCACTGCACAGAGCGGGCAAGTATAACATGGTTTGTTAAAAAAAAAAAAAAAGGGAACCTTTGATGTTACTTTAAAGTTAAAGCTGAACACTGGCGGCTAAATACAAAGTTTAATATAAAACTTATGTCCAATGATTTTTCTTGCTAAAGGATATGCTGCCAGTCATGTGACTCAGGTATGCCTACATGATAACAAAGCCTCCTTAAAAAACAGGCAACCATTTCCTGCCTGTAAGCCATCATATGAAGTCCTGGACTTCAGTAAAAGCAATCATAGCAGCTGTTTAGACACTTGATTGCTTTAACAGGCGGAGGGAAGGGAAGGGAAGGGAAGGGACTCCCCCCCCCCCCGCTGCCCTCTGGTGCATCTCCCAGCTTGCCCGTGCGATCGGGGAGCCGAAGAGTGAATCCACCAGCGGCAGTGATGACGTCACTTCCAGCGCCGACAGATGTACACCATGTTTTTTTATTTTTTTTGTAGGAGAACCTGAGATCATTTTGTTTTTTTGTTTATCTCAGGTTTTCCAGCATAGAGGAAAGATCTGTGGACTTACAGACCTAAAATCTCTCCGTAAAGAGGACCGGTCATGCCCTATTGCTATTACAAGGGATGTTTACATTCCTAATAATAGAAATAAAAGTGATAAAAAAAAAAGTTAAAGGGAAAGGGGTAGATTCAGGTAGATGGGCGCATCCTTATTCTGGCGTAGCGTATCTCATATGCGCTATGCCGGCGTAATCGTGTGAGGTTAGCATAGTATTCAGCAGGCATTTGCGCGTAACTTTGCGCCGGCGTACTGGAAATTTGAAGGCGCAAGCCTGCGTAAGTGTAAGTGGGTGTGCCCTTATGCAAATGATGGGCTGAACATTGAGCAGTGGATTACGCCCGGCATATCATCGACGGAGCATGCGCAGTCCCGTGGATGTCCGATCGCTTCCCTGTGCGCATGCTCACAACTACGCCCGTCCTACTTCCTGGAATATGCCGGCCCACCGGCTTACGCCGAGCACATAAATACGCCCAGACATGCGCCCGTCCTGCGCAAAATTACATCCGGCTTTTTTCCCCCCCTGAGCAAGGTAATTTTGTTTGAACATGACATGGCACCTCCTCAGAAGGACAAAAAGAGGAAACGCAATTTCAATGCAGCGGAGATGGAGGTCATGTTGGCGGCACTGACCAAATACAACGCATGGTGCCCAGCGCAAAAATACGAGCACGGCACAGAGGAGGGCAATTTATGAGACTATCACCCTGGATATCAATGCCATTGGCAATGAAACCCGGAGTTGGGATGATATCCAAAAAAAGCTCAACGACATGCGGCGTCGGGTCCGGGACAAATTGGTCCTTATTCGAAAACATGCCAGTGGCACGGGAGGAGGACCAGCCTGTCCATTGCGCTTAACACCGGAGGAGGAGATAATTGCTCGGTGTTTGTCGCAGGAGCAGGTGGAGGGCGTTCCAGGATACGACTCCACTGTTGGGGACTTGGGGACAGGTAAGTGTGTTTTATCTCCTATATGGTGTGTAGCATGTGTGGGGGTGGAAGGGAACATGTGACAAGTGTGTGGGTCCACCAACATGTGTTTTTTTTGTGTCATCCACAGATGTTGAGGATGAAGCTGGGCCGTCGTCGGCTGCAGGACGACCTACGCCATCCCCACAACATCATGTGTTCCAGTCGGCCCCCCTGAAAATCCTGGGCATGTTGGTGGAGGGGAGCGCCCATAGAACATCTATGGAGGTTGTTGTGGAGGAGTCCATTGACCTCCACCAGGAGGACTCCATATACATTGAGGAGGATTCCACCATCCCTGAACTCCCCACCACCTCCCCGACCATCAGGTCAACCCCCTCCAGGGCAAGCCCCTCCAGTGTCGCCCCCTCCAGGGCAAGCCCCTCCCCATCTTCTCCATCAGCACGGGCCCCAGCCTCTCCTCCCAGGAAGGCTCTTCATAAGACGAGGGGTGTACCCGGAGGCCTGCAAGAAGGGCTGCAGGAGGAGCAGGGCCGGCAGACCCGCCATTTTGGGGGCTATGGTGGGAGACTTGCTGCGGGTGGCGGACAGCCTGGCCTCCTCTGCCAAGTCTCAGGCTGCATGCGCAGCGTCGGTGCAGCAGGCCCTCACCCTGCATGCGGAGCTGGGCATGAAATAATTCAGAGAGCCTGCAGGAAGTCAGCTTCAATAGTGTGGCGATGGTCACCTGCATGGTGGAGCAGCAGGCCGCCACAGCAGTGCTCACAGCGGAGGTGAGCAGGTTGGCAGGGGCTGTAGAGGCCAACACTGCTGCTGTGCGTGAGGAGGGGAGACAAACACGGCGGCACCAGCACCAGAACACCACCCGCCAGCTTCGGATGCTGGCGCAGACCAACTCTGTGCTCACCTGCCTGGCCAACGCAATGGAGGGCAGGCAGGCACCACCTGCCAGGAGTGAGCAAGTAGGGGATGATGCTCCTCCCCCCTCCCTCCCCACCCAGGCTCCATCCCGCCAACTGAGGAGCCAGAGCCGTGGCACCAGCCTGGGCAAAAGGAAGAGGAGATGATTGGTTAATTTTTGCCACACTTCTGCTTTTTTTTTTTGTTTTTTATATTTATGCTCAGAATATGAGCTTCTTTTTTTTGTTATATTTATGCTCAGAATATGAGCTTCTTTTTTTGTTATATTTATGCTCAGAATATGAGCTTCTTTTTTTTGTTATATTTATGCACAGAATATGAGCTTCTTTTTTTGGTTATATTTATGATCAGAATATGAGCTGTATTTATTTGAATATTTTTGCTCAGAGTATGAGCTGGATTATTTTTTATTTTAATGCTCAAAGTTTGTGTTTTATTGTTTAAGTTGTAGTCCCTACACACGGTGAGGAGTGTAAACTACAGTGTGACTGGTGTGTGAATGGGGGGGTGTCACTCCTGCTGGCAAAGGGGTGTCACCCTCTGCCGTGTGAAAGGTGTATGAATGTACAGCGACATAATTGGAGCCTTGGCGTGGCGTTGCTGCTCCCAAGTACCGTGCGGTGTACTTTGGTCTAATCCAATTTGATGAGGATGTGATATGTGTGTGCTAGGGACCACAGTGGTGTACATGCGTGCATTCTACTTGTGACATGATGAATGTGTGTGTTTAACGTGCAAAGATACGTTCCACGAGACAACTCCTAACTGCTCTTCCCTCAGTAGACCGGGTAGAGTTGGTTAGGGGGGGATTGCGTGGTTCGGGGGTCAGGTCATCACGTAGCTCTATCTCCAGGCCCCTTCTCATGGCGAAGTTGTGCAGAATACAACATGCCCCGATGACCGATGATCTGGCACACAAAGTTTGGGGAATACAACAGGGTACCCCCTGACTTATCTAGGCATCGGAAACGGGACTTCAGGAGGCCAAATGTGCGTTCCACCACTCCACGGGTACGTCTGTGTGCTTCATTGTATCTTTCCTCTCCTGGGGTTTGGGGATTCCGGAATGGAGTCCAAGTGCATATGCAGTCACCTGGAAGGGAAAAGACAGGAGGATCTTAGTCATGCATGTGCCCCTCGTGATGTCTGCATCATGGGGGGGACAGTCATGCCTGACACCCATGTCACTCATCAACCAGCCAGCTGTCCCTGTACACATTCTGTTCAAATTCTGTGGAGATGGGGCTTTGACGGTATATGAAGCTGTCGTGGCAGGACCCTGGGTGTTTGGCACGGATGTGCCATATGAGGCATTGGGCATCAACTATCATCTGTACATTGATGGAATGCCAATGCTTCCGATTGCAGTAAATGTGCTCCATGTCACAGGGGGGCCGTAGTGCCACATGTGTGCAATCAATGGCCCCCACGGTGCGTGGGAATCTGGCATTTTGATAGAAATCTGTCATTGCCTTCTGCCGCAGATGTTCCTGGGTGGGTTTGATGAAGTTGTGGGACATGCGTCTGAGGATTGCGGGGACAACCTGGTGCACACATCTGCTCATGGAGGATTGTGACATCCCAGCCACTACTCCACTTGTACGCTGAAACGAGCCACTTGCCAGGAAATGCAGTGTTGCCAGTACCTTGACCAGTGGCTCCACTGCATGTGCACGATGTGTCTTGCTGGTGATGTCATCATGCAGGATTGTGGCTGTTTCCTGGATGGCTTCAGGGCTGAATCTGAAGATGCGAAACACCTCTGAATCCCCTATGCCAAAGACGTTCATGCGCGTTCGGTATATCCTCTCCGTGCCCTCCTACGAGTTGGTTCACTCAGTAGTATTGCTAGGACCATGGCTGCCCCTGGCATGTTGGCACACAGATGTGTTGTCCTGCAAGTGTGGGTGCTCAGCTCGTCCGTAACGGTGCTGCTGTAGCTGCTCTCCAGCTGACCTGTGTCCGTCTGGTGCTAAGTTGCCCCTGCTTTTATGAGGAGCAAGTTTGCGCTGGCCGTACAACTTGCGCGCACTGTGCGCAGACTGCGCCTGACACGCGCATGTTTGTGAATTTGCGTATCTCCCTCATTTGCATAGGAAAACAATGGGAGTGCAAGATGCGCACAGCGTAAAAATGCGCAAAAAATACGCCGGCGGAGAAAAGTTACGTCAGTCGGAAGGAGCCTAATTTCAGACGTTTCTCTTTTTGTGGGTACGGCGCATATTTACGACGGCACAGATTTTGACTTACGCGGCGCATATCGAGATACGTCGGCGTAAGTCCTGAATCTACCCCACAGTGTAAAAATATAATAAACCAGGGTTTGACAAATTTGCTTGGAATCTAGGAGCCAGCTAAAAAAGTTAGGAGCCAAAAAACGCTCCCCGTCCTGCCAAGCTCGCACGCAGAAGCGAACACATACGTGAGTATCGCCCGCATATGTAAACGGTATTCAAACTGCACGTGAGGTATTGCCGCGATTGGTAGAGCGAGAGCAATAATTCTAGCCCTAGACCTCTTCTGTAACTTAAAACATGCAACCTGTTGAATTTTTTAAACGGCCGGTAATTGAGGCCCTGGCTTTGCGTCCTTCTGCAGGCCTAAGCTTCCTTCTGTGAAGGCAGCAAAGCCGCGGCCTCAATTACCGGCGATTGCAGCCGGCCGGTAATTGAAAGTGTCTTACCGTTCTCACATAGAGGTGATCAGTCTCCGTGCCCTGTCCGCGTTGGTCCGTCTGGTCCCCTCTCGATCAGCTTGGCCCTTCGAATCAGGAAGCCCGAAGGCCCACGGTGGGCGACAAATGTTTTGGGTCCTTTCCAAAACATGTAGGCCTAAGATTCCCTGAGTGCCAGGTCACAATTTCTTGTCGCAATTGCGACCGGGCACCCGGATTTTGTCGAACCCTGTAATAAACAATTATATATATATATTTTTTAAGAGCACCCCCATAGCATACTTAGCTTGTGACTGCATATGTAAATAGTGTTCAAGCTACACATGTGAGGTATTGCCGCAAATGTTAGAGCAAGAGCTATAATTTCAGCACTAGACCTCCTCTGTAACTCTAAACTGTAAAAATTTTTAAAGCGTAGCCTATGTAGATTTAAGTACCGAAGTTTCGCGCCATCCCACGAGTGTGCACAATTTTAAAGCGCGACATGTTGTTAGGCATCTATTTACTCAGCGCAACATCATCTTTAATATTATACAAAAAAAAATTGGGGAAAATATTTTGTTTTGCAACGACCGCCATTTTATTCCCTAGGGCAGTGAAGGCAAAGCTCGGCACCCCAGATGTTTTGGAACTACATTTCCCATGATGCTCATGCACTCTGCAGTGTAGTTGAGCATCATGGGAAATGTAGTTCCAAAACATCTGTGGGGGTGCCAAGGTTTGCCATCACTGCCCTAAAGTCTCTGCTAAAAAAATATATATACTGTATAATGTTTGGGAGTTCTAAATAATTTTCGAGCAAAAAAAATTATGATTTTTACATGTACAGTAGGAGAGCGTGGTTAAAATACACCCGTTAGCTCAGAAAGCAGGTACACTAAGAAAGTACATGTTATCTAGGAACCCCAAGATACCCAAGATAAGATAAAGTTGCCCAGCCTTCTTTGATTAGTGAGTGAGTGAGTGAGTGAGTGAGTGAGTGACTTGTATAGCGCAGCAATTGCGAAATTAAAGCCGGGGAATGAATCCACCAGCGGCAGTCATGACGTCACTTCCATCGCCGACAGATGTACACCATGGCCCAGATTCTGAAAGGGCTTACGACGGCGCAACGCCATGTGCGCCGTCGTAAGTCCTAATCTGGGCCGTTGTATCTATGCGACTGATTCTTAGAATCAGTTACGCATAGATAACCATTAGATCCGACAGGCGTAAGGCTCTTACGCTGTCGGATCTTAAATGTAATTTTTTATTTCGCCGCTAGGTGTCGCCTCCGTCGTTTTCCCGATCGAGTATGCAAATTAGCAAAATACGCGAATTCCCGAACGTACGGGCGGTCAACGCAGTGAAGTTACGACGTTTACGTTAGATTTGCGACGCGTAAAGTTGCCCCTGGGTATATGAGGCGCAGTCAATGTTAAGTATGGGCGTCGTTCCCCCTTTGAAATTTGAAAATTTACGTCGTTTGCGTAAGTCGTCCGTGAATAGGGCTGGACGCCATTTACGTTCACGTCGAAACCAATGACGTCCTTGCGACGTCATTTAGCGCAATGCACGTCGGGAAATTTTAGGGACGGCGCATGCGCAGTACGTTCGGCGTGGGAACGCACCTAATTTAAATGATCCATGCCCCCTACCCGGATCATTTAAATTAGGCGGGCTTGCGCCGGGGGATTTACGATAAGCCGCCGCAACTTTACAGGCAAGTGCTTTGTGAATCAAGCACTTGCCCGTAAAACTTGCGTCAGCGTAACGTAAACGAGATACGTTACGCCCGCATAGTTTTACGCCGAGATACGAGAATCTGGGCCCATGTTTTTTTTTTTTTTTTTGCAGGAGAACCTGAGATCATTTAGTGTTTTTGGTTGATCTCAGGCTTTCCAGCAATGTAATGTAAAGTAATGTTCAATACTTGGATTATTGGTTGTAATAATCATAAAATATTCAAAGTATTCTATATTGGCAGCAAATTACATGACGGGGTCATGTGATTTAGCTAAGCTCTTGTGAGCGGCTATTTAAATCAAATTTCTCATGGAAAGAATATATTTTTGTAAATTTATGAGAAAGACACACATACTTTTTGTTCATATATGGACACAGAAGTGACAAGGCTGTGTATTTCTTGGAAAATAAAAAAGTAGGAAGAGCAGAACTTTTGGGTGAAGCTTCGCTTAAAAAATGAAAAGTGAAGATATCCCAGTTTACAGTTCAAGATATCAAATTGTAATAACAAAAACTAAATATACATCTCCTTACAATTATAAAAAAAAGAAAAAAAACCTGCACCAAGAGTAATAAATATAAACAAACTGACATCCACAGTGGAACAGAAGAGATACCATGACCTGGAGTGCATGCACGTGGGTAGGAAATGGCTAAGGCTAAAGCCTCGTAGTCGTGCACACAATCAGATTTTTGAACAACCGTTTGTCCGTTTTTTTGTTGCATGCTAGTTTCATGCCGAAAGTGAAGACGTTACTCACCATACGAAAATTCTCGTACGACAGAATACTACTTCAGAAGTGACGTAATGTGTTGAATTTAACATATACCTTAATTCCTTCTTATAGGAATTACCTTCCACTTACATAGAATCCATAGATAAAGGCATGACATAAAAAACGGCAAACATCGCTCTCAAAGATGGTGTCTCGACCCCGCCCAGCATGATGACGTCACTGCCCAGTTGACGCGTTGCGCCCTGATTGGCTTCCTCAAAAGGATCCTAGTGCATTACCTTGTTTTTTTAATAAATATGGATTAAGCAGTCTGCACTACTGGACGTCTGTGCTTCCTCTTTGGTTTACCTGCTTCTAAGAGATTGATTGCCATTGATTTTCACCATATGGAGAGAAGAAGGAATTAAGATATTGTTGACAGTGTATTTGGTCATTGATTGCATAGAGGTTGCATGGTGTATGGGACTATTTACTTGGACTGCAATATATTTTTGCATGATTTATGCACTTTATCTTGCTGCACATAGTGTATATGTTTTTTTTTATAGGATTAGCATATAATTAGTGTTCATTTTGGCAGCAAATTTCAATTTGGTTTTAGTCTTTGGACTAAAATGCCATTTTAGTCTTCGTCCCATTTTAATCATCTGCAATTGTTTTTGTTTTTTTTGTATAATCTTTATTTTAGAAAACAATTACTGTATATACTCGAGCATAAACCGACCCGAATATAAGCCGAGGCACCTAATTTTACCACAAAAAAACTGGGAAAACTTATGACTCGGGTATAAGCCTGGGGTGGGAAATGCAGCAGCTACTGTTAGTGGAAAAGGGGGTCAACAATGCCCATCTGCAGCCTCACTGTGCCCATCTGCAGCCTCAATGTGCTCATCTGCAGCCTCATGTACCTTTGATCTCCGGCTGTGTCATGTAACTGCAGTCGTCCACTGTAACAAAGCCCCACCTCCTCCTTGTCCGTGATTCAGTTTCCCAGCATTGTTATCAGTGTTCAGTGTTCTGTCTATCACGGATGAGGAGGCGGCGGGGCTTTGTTACAGTGGACGGCTGCCGAACAGTTAAGACTGACACAGCGGTAGACCCTCACTCGAGTATAAGCCGAGGGGGGCTTTTTCAGCATAAAAAATGTGCTGAAAAAGTTGGCTTATACCCGAGTATATACTGCAACGTGTCATGTCATGTCCAACATTTGTATCTTAATAAAATCCAAATCCAAATGTATCACATATACATCACATGCAATCAGACAGGACAAATATATATAAAAAAAAAGAGGAAATACCATGGTGAAAATTGTGCAAAATAGCCACAGGGCTGTCCCCGTTTTAGGGATTTAGGGAAGCCTCATTGGAAATAATCACAATAAACATATTCAGTATGCATATAAAAAGTTGCATAAAAAAGGAGCCTCTGTGCGATAGCTCTACCGCTGGTGCCAAGCCGGCGGGTGCTATCAATAAGTTCCCAATTAAAACAGGGTCACCTAGCCAGAGCCAGGTAATGGGGGAGGGGGGCCAAAATAGCCTCCCCCTGCCCCCCACACGAGCCAGGGATACATGAGGCCAATGCTAAACGCTTGGAGGGATAAACAGTGCGGCCATTGAGGAAGGAAGCCACCCCTCCAGCAATGAGGCATTGGGCATTATGTTCATCAACAGCATGGTGTGTAATATATAAACCTTCATCCACGTAACAGGGGATGTATACAATTTCTGAAAGGTATAATAGAGAAAAGAGAAAGAGAGAAAGAGAAATTAGGAGACAACCAAATCATACCTGAAGTATTATGAGAAGCCTTTTTCATGCCCACACCGAGCACCCCATTCTTGATTGGAATAGGTGGCCCATTGGAACCCCCGAGAGCTGCTATACAGCGAGGAGTGTGTCATTGTCCCCTAGGTTCTCAGTGGCACACGGGTTTTATGGGATGGTTCTGCCAACTCCAATAGAGCTGTGTCTAGGCTAGAGGGCACATGTCCAGGGTCGGAAACGTAGTCTATCAGACAAAGCGGTCTTGAGAACCACGACAGGTCACTATCCAGTCTTCCGCTTCCAGATGTTACTCACCCTGCTGATCCACTCCTCCCGCGTAGGAACTCTGGGCTGCTTCCAGTAGGTAGGAAGCAAGCTTTGTGCCACATTTAGTAAATGAGACATGCGCTTTTTTTGTATTGGCTAATTGGAATCGGAGGGATGTGCAGGAGGAAGCGAGTTGAGTTAGAGGAACGTCTAGCCCTAGTATGTCTTTTATTTGGCCCTTGATATCTTCCCAAAAGGGTTTAATTAAGGGGCATTCCCACCATATATGAAGTGTACCCCTGTGTCCACAGCCCCGCTAACATAGCTCAGACCTGGTGGGATAAATACGTGCCAGCGTCTGTTGGCACCCAGTACCAGCGGGAAATTATCTTGTAGTTTGTTTCCTGGGTTTTAGAGTCAATAGAGCATGAGTGGGTGAGCTAATATAAGTGGGTTAACTGGGTCTCGGTAAGTTCATACTCCAAGTCTCTTTCCCACACCCGAATATAGGTAGGTTTAGATTTGTGTGTGGTGGAGCCCAGTAGTCTATATAGTTCAGATACCATATGAGGTATGTTAAGTTACTTCATCAGGTTGGGCAATAAGATCAGGGAGTCCAAGAGGTGGAATAACACCTCGTCAGCATAAGCCAACAGCTTATGTTCTGTGTTGCCAACCTGAGGGCCCTTAATGTCCTTGCTAACTCGTACAGTGCACAGTAGAGGCCCCAGCACCAAGACGAAAAGGAGGTCCGAAAGGGGGCACCCCTGTCTCGTGCCATTCCTGATCGGGAATCCAGAGGAGAAAATTCCATTCACCTTTACCTGCGTGCAGGGATTAGAATAGAGGGCCATGATCAATGTCAACATGCGCGGTCCCCACCTCAGGGTCTCTAGCACCGCTTTCAGATAGGACCAGTCAACATGATCACAAGCTTTTTCAGCATCAGTCGATACAATTATATAGGGTCGGGGGATTTTGGCGTGTAGAGGCCCAGTGAATAAGTTGAATGGCTCTAAGAGAATTGTCCCTAGCCTCCCTACCTGTAATAAAACCCATTTGATCAGGGTGAATGACTAGAGGCATAGGGTGTTTGAGCCTATTAGCTAAGATTTTTGCCAGAATTGTAATATCTACATTCAGGAGGGAGATGGGGCGATAGCTCTGGGGGACAGTGGGGTCCTTGTCCTTCTTAGGAAGCACAGAGATGTGAGTCAACAGCGTCTCTGGGGGAAAAGCATTGCCCCCCGCTATGGAGTTAAAATACTTGCACATAGGTGCTGTCAGAAGGGAAAAGGAAGTCTTATAGTACGCACTGGTGAACCCGTCAGGGCCAGGGACTTTTCCCATTGGGCACTGTTTCCCCAAGCTCAGCTAGTGTGATTGACAGCTCCAAAGTGGAGCACTGATCTTAGGTTATGGGAGGGACACCGGGCGAGGTCAAGTACTCTTTAACTGCCCTCTGTCTAGTCACCCCTGCATCAGGGGTAACCCTGAGTCTAAGTTGTACAATTTGGCATAATAATCCCAGAACCCTGAGGCAATTTTAGAAGACTGTACCGTCAGTTCTCCAGGAGTAATGGAGCTTGTGTATGTAAGCCTGAGCATGTTTTTTCCGGAGGGCCCTTGCGAGCATACGACCGCATTCATTACCATGTTCATAATATTTATGGGACAGATATCTAAAACGGTTTACGGTCTAGCAAGCGCAGAAATAGCTTCCTTAATTCGGTCAGTTTCTTCAGTGCCTCAGGGTCTCCGCTATGTTCATGTTAGAGTTCTGCTTTTTGAAGGGCTTCAAGTACTCTTTGAAAGTCTGCCTGGTGTGCCTTCCTAAGTTTTGAGCCTAGGGAGATCAGCTCTCCCCTGACCAATGCCGTGTGGCTTTCTCATACAATGCCCTCACCAAGGCCCTCCGTGGCACTTTCCTTGATGTAGCGAGTTAAGATGTCGGTTACCCCCGCCACTACTGCAGTGTAGTCAAAGCAAATTTTCATTCAACCTTCATGTCCAGCAGGGGGTCTGGGCTAACATTAAAATCCCCCACAGACCAGGAGACCCTCCTTAAATTTTTCCAGTTGCTCCAAGGTTGTATCAATAAAGGGTCAGTTGGTTAGTGTTAGGGGGCATAGAACGTGGCGAACGTATACATTTGTCCAGCAATGCTGCTCTTCAGGAAGACGTATCTTCCCAGAAGATCTATTTTATTCCCAGTGGGCTGAAAGGGGCAGGATTTGTGAATCATGATAGCTGCCCCCCTAGATTTAAATACCGGGGAGGTGCTAAAGAACCATTGGCTGAAGAGGTGAGTGTGTAGCTTAGGAATTTAATGGGGGGCAAAAATGGATTTCCTGCAAGAAAAATCACATTGTGCCCTAAGCCTTTTTAGCTCCCACCACAACTTGCTACGTTTGTTTAGGGAGAAGAGGCCCTGGACATTATAGGAGCTTACCTTTAGAGTAGCCATGGAGGATCTAGAGGACGATTGGTGTGCCTAATACGTTGGTGTGCTCGGTGTGGGCGACGATGTAGAAGGCCGCTCCTGGGAGGAGAAGGAAGGAGAAAGAGGAAGGAAGAAAAAGAACAAACATGTAAAATTTGCGGTAAAAACATAACAGTATGGCAGAAGCCACAGTAACGTTCCTTAACATCTGTGAGTCGTGCTTGGGGCCCCTCCCCTTGGGGGGGGAGGCCCCAACCCCCGACCTAGGATCCCAATGGGGGTCAATACCCAATAAAGGGTGGCCTACGTGGGTAACGTGTGTCAACATGGGGGATCTCAAACCTAGATAGTATCAGCAAGGGACGGCAGAAAATAAATCAAAGAAAAAGGAAAAACGTCAGCACATATCGTGGATGTTCCCAGACTCCACTGAAGGGTGTCTACGCAATATGTGTAGTCATTCAAGACCCAGTTTGGGTGACCAAGGGGGGGGGGGGGGTCTAAGGCACAACATCAGGGACACCTCCCGATAGAGAAGGATCAAGCATAGAGGGTAGGAAGACTCGCCATGTCAGTCTCTAGAGGTAGCTGGGCCTGGCGAGGAACCAGACGAGTGACATTGCTGGTCCCTTTTACGACTTTTGCGTTTAGCAAGTAGCCACGTTTGAGGTGGTCGGGTGGTTGGGAAATCTGTCGATCCCCTCCAGTCCGGAAAGTCCACAGGTTCTAGTCCAAGCAAGAATAAGAAGTGCGGAAGATCATCTTTGGTGCGTAGGGTCACAGGTTTGCCCTCTTTGGTCACTTGGAGAAAAAAGGGAAGCCCCTTTTGGCAGACCCACGTTCTGGATGGCAGTCTGGGGGAGTGCCCTGCGCTGCATGAAGGTGCGCCTGGAAATATCTTGATAGGAGGATAGGTGTGCACCGTCAAAATCAAAGTAAGGCTTGCCACGCATTTTTGCATAATGCGGTCTTTAAACGTGTATTTGTGTAACTTACAGATGATGTCCATCGGATTATCCATATCTTGAGGAGGTCTGAGTGCCCTATGAGCACGATCAATCTTGACGGTGGCAGTGGAAGACAGTTCCAATATTTCCTTAACTAAGACCACCAAGCTGTAGCTTCTGGTAGGCCCCTGATTCTAATATCAGCCCGCCGACTGCGGTCTTCCACATCGTCTAACCGTCAGAGCAAAGTTTCAATCTGCTAGTCCTGTGTAATGCATTTAGCCTGCAGCATAGAGATGACTGGGTGGGCTTCATCAAATCTTAGCTCGGAGAAGCTGCAGGCTGCTGGAGCCGGGCTGCGGTGAGCTGGGAGGCTTTAGCTGCCTTCTGCCCGCAGGTCCGGGAAAGAACGAATCCAGTTGCCCATTTCTCGTGCGTTCGGTCCTCGGTGGTTGAGAGGATGACCAATTTCTCTGGGACATGGCAGGAATTGTCTGGGGTGGAAGTTCCCCTAGTAGCGGTGATAAAGTGTGGCGGTGGTACGGAGCTGTGGAGACACACGTCCTCACCCCTCCATTGCCAGGACACGCCCCCATCTTCAATTGTTTTATTTGTATTTGGCCAACTAAATCTGCCCTACATTTTAGACCACTAAAATGCCCTACATTTTAGTCGACTAAAATCGAATGGGTTTAGTTCAATTGTAATGCAAAAATGTAATGTAAAAAATTATAATATGTTATTATTTATGGTATTAAGGTTTGAACAAACTCCCAGATACAGATTTAGCCATTCTGGATGGTCTGAGGAGGCCTGTATTGCACAGTGATCTGGACGGTGGTCTGAGGAGGCCTGTAATGCTGCACAGTGCTGGATGGTGGTCTTAGGTCTGCGGGATGGCCTGTGCGCTGTATACTGGTGGTCAGAGAAGTCCTGTAATGCACACACAGTGCTCTGGACAGATGGTGGTCTGAGGGGAGGCCTGCACATAGTCATGCATGCTTGCTGGGAGCAGAAGCATGCAGAGCTCAGTGGAAACCAAAAGCTAGTACACAAGGGTAAATGTCCCTGCCTGACATTTTTGTTGAATTGCCATTACAATGATGATCATTGTGACAGCAATGTTTTGTAGTGTCATGAATGGGTTACGTTAATAACAGCTGTGATTACTAGTGATCTATGATTGGCTACAGCTAATTACATGGTACAGGGTGCTGTGATTTGCCCAGGTACCATGTGATAGCTGTGGGCCTATCACATCAGCACGCTATAGGAAAAACAGCTGTTGACATAGTGATCATGTGACTGCAAATGGCCGGGTACTGGGATCTGCAATCCACTGGACACATCGGTCATGGGAGCGCCACGCTGCGCGCCACAAACCAGTAAAAGGCTAGATGATGTACATGTATGTGATCCAGCCTGCCTGTGCCACCCGCCCAGTGAATATACTGTGGACAGATGGCAAGTGGTTAAAATCATAGTAAACAGAGTTATCACTTGTTATTATATTTAAGCGGAATAAAACCCAAAGAAACATTTATTACATTGCAGCTTACCAATTAGATATGGTGGCTGCATTAGTTTTCTTTTTAAAAGCTCTCTTTCCCTTATTTTAATCTGAAGATCTGGTCAGTACATCTATTGTTTCTTTAACCACTACCCGACGGCCGTACGACTTTATACGACCGCAGGGTGGTTCTAATTCTCTAACTGGCCGTGTTTATACGGCCTGCGGGCGCGTCCGGCTGCGTGCGCATGCTCGCCGCATCGCTGAAATGCCGATGCGAGTGTCTGGCGGCCGTGATGTCCCCCACTCGGGATCGCCGGCTACAGGGACAAGACATGGAGCTCTGTGTGTAAACACAGAGATCCATGTCCTGTCAGGGGAGAGAGGAGACCGATCTGTGTCCCTTGTACATAGGGACATAGATCGGTCACCTCCCCTAGTCACCCCCCTCCACCTACAGTTAGAACACAATTCAGGGTACACATTTAACCCCTTCCTCACCCCCTAGTGTTAACCCCTTCAATGCCAGTCACATTTATACAGTAATTAGTGCATATTTATAGCACTGTTCGCTGTATAAATGTGAATGGCGCCAAAAATGTGTCAAAAGTGTCCGATGTGTCCGCCATAATGTCGCAGTCACGAAAAAAATGCTGATCGCCGCCATTAGTAGTAAAAAAAAATAAAAAATAATAATAATTCTGTCCCCTATTTTGTAAGCGCAATAACTTTTGCGCAAACCAGACGCTTCTTGCGATTTTTTTTTTTTTTTACCAAAAATATGTAGAAGAATACGTATCGCCTAGACTGAGAACAATTTTTTTTTTTTTTTAAATTGGGCTATTTATTACAGCAACAAGTAAAAAACATTGGTTTTTTTTTCAAAATTGTCGCTCTATTTTTGTTTATAGCGCAAAAAATAAAAACCACAGAGGCGATCAAATACCACCAAAATAAAGCTCTATTTGTGGGGAAAAAAGGACGTCAATTTTGTTTGGGAGCCACGTCGCACGACTGCGCAATTGTCAGTTAAAGTGACGCAGTGCCACAAGCTGAAAATTCACCTGGTCAGGAAGGGGTATATGTGCCCAGTAAGGAAGTGGTTAAAAGAACAAGCTGTCCTGCAGATGCATTAGTTACAGGGATGAGACAAACTATTTACAACTGACAAGGGTACTTAAAATGATCAGTTTTTATGTAAAACTTTTATCCAAAAATGAACAAAACTGTTGCTGTAAAGCTTATAAAGTGTGAACTGGCATTTGGCTTCAAATTTATTAGTGCATCTAAATATGCTAGTTCATCTAACACTCCCCCCCCCCCCCCCCGTGTCCTGTGCTCCTTCATCCAGAGTGGAGACACTAATACAGAAGGAGTACAGGTCAGCTCGCCAGGTGATAAAAGCCTAAAAAAAGAAAACTAGTGTAGCCACAACATGTAATGATTGGCAAGCTGCAGTATATGACATTTTCAGTTTTGGGTTTTATACTGCTTTCACCTTCACACATACTGGTTATAGCGTCACTCTCTTCGGCTAACGCTCCACACCTCTGCTGTCCACTCATTATTGCACTCAGTATTACATACAGCACTTACCGGTAGGAAACGATCAGCAAAGCGTGCTGCTTTCTTGCCACTCCTCTCTACAAATAAAGCTGATTCACACACACACACCCGACTATGTTGCAGCAACATTCCCCATCGCTACAGAGCATGTGCCAAGATCCAGCTCCCTTCTTTTTATTTTTTAAAGTGGAACTTTACTGAAAAAAAAAAGTCTTTTTTTGATACAGATGAGACATACTGGGGGAGATTTACTAAAACTGGAGAGTGCAAAATCTGGTGCAGCTGCATAGAAACCAATCAGCTTCCAGGTTGTTTTGTAAGAGCTTAATTGAACGAGCTGAAGTTAGAAGCTGATTGGTTACTATACAAAGCTGCACCAGATTCGAATGCCTTATACACACGATCGGAATTTCCGATGGAAAAAGTCAGACGGAATTTTTCCATTGTGTGTGTGCCACATCGGAAATTCTGTCGGACTTAGAAAGAGAACATGTTCTCTTTTTTTCCGCTGAAATAGGAAATTCCGTTTGTCTGTATGGAACTCCTACGGAGAACGCATGCTCAGAATCAAGTCGACGCATGTTCGGAAGCATTAAACTTAATTTTTCTCGGCTCGTCGTAGTGTTGTACATCACCGCGTTTTGGATGGTCAGAATTTGGTGTGACAGCGTGTGTATGCAAGACAGCTTGAACGGAATTCCGTCAGAAAAATCCGTCAGTTTATCCCGACGGATATTCAGATCGTGTGTAAGGGGCATAAGTGCTCCAGTTTTACCCTAGGTTCAAAATGGTTGGTATTTTTTTGTTTATAGCACAAAAAATAAAAACCGCAGAGCTGATCAAATACCACCAAAAGAAAGCTCTATTTGTGGGGGGACAAAAAGGACATTTTTTTTTTTGGTACAGCAACGCACGATCGCGCAATTGTCAGTTAAAGTAATGCAAGGGCCTGATCATTAAGGGGGGTAAAGAGTTCTGTAGCTGAAGTGGTTAAAGAACTAAATCCTATGAATGAAAAGGGGCAGGTCAGGGACAGTCAGAGTTGGGAAGAATGGGCTAGATGATGCGTGAAGTCCTCGCTCCCAGAAATGAGGTGGGCACTATCTGACTGGCTGCAGCTTCTATTGCACACTGCAAGTGTGCAGTGAGATCAGAGTAAGAAATGTCAGTAGAGTTGTGCAAGACTGATGCCGCGTACAGACGGTCGTTTTTTGTGATGAAATAAAACGACGTTTTTGAAACATCATTTTCAAAGACGAAGTTGCCTACACACCATCGTTTTTTCACAGTGCTCTAGCAAAGTGAGGTTACGTTTCACCACTTTTTTCCATTGAAGCTCGCTTCATAAGTAGCTTCTGGGCATGCGCGGGTGTAAAAACGTTGTTTTAAACGTCGTTTTTTGCTATACACGGTCAATTTCTGTGAAGTAAAAAACGACGTTTTGAAAAACGACACAAAAAATTCGAGCATGTTCGAATTTTTTTTTGTCGTTTTTCAGAAGACATACAACGTTTTCCCCCACACACGATCATTTTAAATTACGTTTTCAAAAACGTCGTTTTTTTTCATCACAAAAAACGACCGTCTGTACGCGGCATTAGAGTAAGGCTGGAGCTGAGATTTGAACATTAGACTTTGAGCATTCTACCAGACAGGATCATTTTTATAACCTTCTCTTATCTGAAAGAAGGAGTTCCCAAAAGGCCTTTGAGATTTGATCAGCTCTCTCTAAAAGGCTATAAGACCCCTTTCACACTGAAGCGTTTTTACAGCGTTTTAGCGTTAAAAATAGCGCTATTAAAATGCTCATAAAACGCTTTTCATGCATCTCAATGGACCCTTTCACACTGAGTTCTGCAAGCAGCATCTTTGGAGCAGCTTTTGGGGGCTGAAAAAAAAACGCTCCAGAAATGCCCCTCTCCATTGAAATGAATTGAAAGCGCTGTAAAAATGCCTTACCCTTTCACACTGAGGCATTGCAAAAACGCCCTAAAATGTTAGGGTCTTAGCGGAGCCGTTTTTCAGGCACTTGCAGTGTGAAAGGGCTCTGAAAGCACTCTGGCTTTCACATTGGGATTGCAGATGTGGCTTCTTTCAGGCGCTTTACAGGCTTTTTTTTAACGCCAAAGCGCCTGAAAAGCGCTTGAATAACGCCCGAAAAACGCCCCAGTGTGAAAGGGGCCTAAAGGCATTCTATCTAACAAAACAATACTACTGAGGACCAGGAAGTGAGATTCAGAATCCTCCACACTGCAGATAACCAATACATCCCAAAGAAGGGAGCCGGGGTGTTGGAGTTCCAGAGAAGAGGGGCAGCACTTCCAACCATCACCCGCTATGCGTTCTGAAGCTCCAGCGTTAGAGCTGTAAAGACATCAGACGCTGGAAAAAGGTGTTAAACGCAATTTAACGAGGCTCAACGCTGTGTTAAGCCTCATCCGGCGTTTCTGTCTCTATTCAAATCAATGGTTCCCTATGGGAGCCCATTGATTTGAATAGAGGTCGCACCAGAAGTCGGAAAAAGATAATCCAACCTGCGGGGGCGACTTGTGTGCTGAGAATCTTGAAGGGGAACCCTGCGAAAATGTAAAAAATAAAAAAATAATTGGCGTGAGGTTCCCCCACAGGACGATACCAGACCCTTTGGTCTGGTATGGATCTTAAGGTGAACCCCCACCCCAAAGCACCTTGTC